>NC_062227.1:72373638-72989888 GCF_902686445.1 Sciurus carolinensis | reverse complement strand
GGTATAAAGGAAAGAAATCTATGGATATATGTAGAAATGTATGGATATATGTAGAAGTGAGGTTTAAATTAATTTTTATAAGTTCTATGAGAATATTTGTATGTGTGTATTTGTATAAATGCACGTGTAGGAGGAAAGGGTATGTTTGTATTTGTATGTCAATAAGCATGTATTTATGGATCAGATTATTATGGATTTTATATATTTCTGATACAAAGTGCTGAATGTTGTATATTTTCTTTTAATATCAATGGAGTTAATAAGAACTTGGACAAAAATGACATGAAAGCTAAAGAAAAGATTAAAGATAATAGAATTTTTCCTGAATGATCAAGGCTGTAGAAAATCAAACCCAAAGATGATGAAGACTCTCACAGCTTTGTGACAAAAAATACCAACTCTATAAGATAAAGTTTCTCACTCTGATGCACTGAAAAGAACATGTACATCTCTGATTTAGAAATGAAAAGGCAGAGCTTTTCTGACTTTGGAAATGTTTGGACTCAGTTGGGAATGAGATTAATGACTTTGTGAAATCAAAGTATGCAAGAGAATCCAGCTGGGTACTGACTCAGCTGATTAACCAGCATAAACCAGGGAATGGCGCCTAGTGGAATTATGATTGCCTGTCTTCACAGCCATAAGAAAGGAATAAATGTTTAAACCCAGACCCTGATGGTGGGGGTAGAGGTAAGTAATGAAAATTATTATGGATCAGTCTTAGAAAATATTAGAGACATATTTCCAAGACTGTATGTATGCATGGACATTTGTAAACCTGACTATCCACAGGCAATGTTGTATATGTAGAAATAAAATTATTTTCTATGAGAAAGTTTCCCTCCAGTTGACATACATTTTTCCCTAAAATGTGACTGAATCTTAAAACATACTTTCACAGAGAGAACATAGGTTGGTTGAATGGTGGTGTTTAAAAATCACATTGCTTCTAATAAAATAAGTTTCAATCACATAAAAATATAAACACACAAGAAAATTTTCCATGAATAAAATACTTCTAATGCAACATGGCAGGTGATCATTAATAGCTCTCTCTTTCTCTGAAGAATGGCATCAGTGGCCAGAAGGGGTTCTGTTCTTTCCATTCAGGAGGATGTCTGAGTTAGAAGCACCCAAAGCATCTCCTTTACATCTGTAACCAGGGCTTTTAGTAATTCTGCAGGTTACTTCCTACCAAAGTCCTTATCAGAAAAATGCTATTAGCAATATGTCTGATTTTTTTGCAGTTATAACTAATGGAAAAATGTTGATAAATTGTGTAACTTATGACATACATGGAGATATTCTACAATTAAAGTTGTTCACTCTGTGTTAATCATATATCCTCATGAAATACTCAAACTTCACGTTTTATCTCAATGTGGGAAAAGATGGATGTTGGAAGCTGTGTTTGATGGTCTCAGACCACTCAAAGGAAAGAATGGTTTGTGCCATGCTGTTGCTTGTTCTTTAAATCACTGGTAAAATTTTTATTGAGTACACTTTATAGTTCTTGAGATTCTGACTTCATCGTTGAAGCTTCACTGTTACCTCCACTTGACATTATGAGCACGATTATCTTCCAATCCATGCATGCTTAGTTGCCAAGGTACATTGTGCTGGGGAAACAGGCGATGAGAAAGCATGGCTAGGAACTAGTGCCAGGAGGCCCTTCCCCTTCGTGGTTTAAATGGAAAAGGAGACGAGTCTTAAGGAACTTGGAGATAATGGAGCTCAATTCCAAGACTGGGCAGTATAGATAAATGGCATGAAGCTTAGGAATGCTGACAACCAACTTATTTGCTGTCTCTTTTTGGCATCCAATTAAAAAATTGTTGTACGCAAGTTCTTCTGGTTAATGGAAAGATCTCAGGCTTCCTTGGGCACCATGAAATACACTATTTTCAACCACCAGATTAGTTAAGACCACTGATCACCTTGAAAGATCATGCACCTGCATACTATGGATAATTAACAAAAATTACATTTTTAAAAACAAGCTATGATGTTAAATATCTAGAATATTTTATAGTAAAAATGTGTACAGAAGCTTGATGATAATTTTTAATAAGCCTCATATTTCAACCTAGGTCCACAGTTTTACATGTACATATGGGGGCAAATACATGAATGGAATGTTCTTAAGCTATTATGTCTTCAATTGAGGAGGAAATCGCTAATCCGATTTTATTTTGGGTAGCAAGTTCATGAGAAAATTTTCAGATTAACGTCTTGGAAATAATGCCAGTCATATCAGGTTGATCTTTGTTTTGTTGGCAGGGTCTCAGTGACTTACCAGGAAATGGGATGCCACCCAGCAAGTCAAGGTGAGATTCAATATTCTTAGGGGAAAGCAAACAAACAGCCTAAGAGAGAATCCTGGAAATGTCCGACAAACTTACATCATGAAAAGCCTCATGACTTTTTAACTGATGGTACAATTTTGAAAATTGCACAAGCATTCTATACAGAATGGGAAAGTGGCTTTTGTTTTTTCTTACATTTTTCTCTGTGTGTGTGTGTGTGTGTGTGGAAATGTTGAGGTAGGTGGTGGTTGTGTAGGAGAATGAGTTTAGGAATTCGTGGCTATGGTATTTTCTCCTCACCTCTTTCAGGCCTACAGCTGGGGTAGGCAATCTTGTTCTCCTTGGCTCTTCCCAGATCACTCCCTCCTGCTAGCATTGCTGGCCAGATCTTCTCTCTAATACTGAGTTTTAAATTTCCTGTGGTCAGGTGGCATCAGCTGCTGCCTCTCATTGTATCTGCAATCCAGACACCACATCTCTCAGATTTTTCTCTTGGCTCCCTATTCCTCTTTGCTGTCCTGCACGTTACTCACTTCTGAAGTCTCAATTTCAACATTTGCACAGATGCTTCTTCAAAAGCTTTCCGTTCCTGTATTTCCTCCAATAACCTTGTCCTTGGCCTCTGTCCTGAGCTGGCAATCACTCCTCCTCAAGTGGCCTGGTCTGATAGGAACCGCTGCTCGTCTGCTCCGTGGGAATCACCTGCTTGCCTGTCTTTCCAGCTTACTCTCTCTGGTGTTTGATTCCAGTATCCCTCAGACCCGTGGGGGTAGAGCTAGCCAGGTTTTTCACTGCCCGTTCTCTATTTGGTAGTTTCTTTCCCCTCATTGCCAAACTTTTAACCTTTCATCTTTCTACATATTGGCCTGGGGGTATGAAGAAAAAATATGAAGAATTCAAAGTCCAGATAAATTAAAATGTCCACCAACTTGGCAACTGGAAACTGTCTTAGCAGGATGTGATAGGAAGAAAATGCATCATGCCATTACTCGATTCTACCCAAAGTTCATGACTGAAAACAAACAAACAAACAAAAAACCCCACAAAACCACAAGAGTTATTTTTAAAATTTTTATTTGTGTATCTTAATTATACAGAATGGTGGGATTCATTGTGGCATATCCATACACACGTAGAAATGTAATGTGATCAACTTAACTTCCCCGTATCTCTCCCAACCTCTCCGTCCCTAGTCCCCTTCTGTTCCCGTAATGTCTCCTTTCTACTCTCATGGCATCCGTCTTTTTCCTGTAATCTCGTGAATTCTTCAATGCTGCCAGCAAACTGTAATGCCGATATTTCGCCCCTTTTCTCTGAGGTTTCTAGATGTCAACAAAGAAAAATTTAAAGGGACAAATTATACAGGCAGAAAAAGACTGGTGCGATATGAAAAAGAAATTGAATTCCCTTCCACTAAAGGAAAAGTACAATTGCCCCCCAAAGCAGAGAGTTTAAGCACTGTACGGAGCTAGTGGGACAGTCCCGGAGGCCACTAAGAGGAGTTCGTTCAATGGGATTCGAACATTTAAATCCAATTCCTGGTTATCAGGGTTAGGCTACAGCCCTCTCCCAGAGACTGAGATAAGGGCTCTATCTGTCTGATGATTACATTTGGAAGAACTGGCCTGTAGATCTCTATGAACAATATTCCTAGTTTATAAACTGGCAAGAGGCAGGGAGGACGGATTTACATCTTTACATTTCAAAGGGAAAGAGAAAGAAATTGCAGTTGCAGCTTTTTCAAAGTCAGTGCTGTAAGAAAAGGGAGATCGAAACCTACAGTCAACTGGAGGAAGCATGGCCAAAGTTCAGTCAAGCTGAAGGGCACTTGAAGAACACCCTGGTCAGGCTGGGGATGTAGCTTAGTTGGTAGAGTGCTTGCTTTGCAAGCACAAGGCACTGGGTTCAATCCCCAACCCTGCAAAAAAAAAAAAAAAGGAACACCCTGGTCAACATGTATTTCACATCTTCATTTTGTCCTTAAATGGTGAACCCTATCCCTGCTACAACTTCGGCTGACCTCCTGTCTCAGTGAAAAATTACAGCTATCAGAAAAAGGTGACAGTCTTGGGTTTTTACCATCACATGTGTATCTTAACAACATCTGCACATATCTTACCATTAAATCTTCATAAAGAAATTGTGCCTGGATTTTAAAACAAAAATTCCAAGTTCCTAGCAAAAGATTTTGCTCCCTGCTCACCTGTTCACACCATCAATTGTGCTCTTCTTCTGGACCTCCCCCCTCTCTTGGTTTCAGATGAGGGCTCCAATTCTCCCCTCTGTAAATGTGAGACTGGCCAGGAGGTCCTTGGTCCTTCTCATTTTTCTAGCAACTCTCTCTTGATTGTCTCATCCAGCATCATTTTAAAGGGCCTCTTAAAATGTCTTCAGAACAGTCTCAAACATCACTACTGTTTATACAGTCACCATCCTCATATTTTAATGCGAAATGTTGAAAACTTAAATTTTCAACATTTTTCCCAAAATTTATTCAATGTCTGTGTTGGTGATAGCTTCAATTTTTCCATCACGCAGGACCACATGGTTGAGATGTCACTGACTTATCTCTTTCTCTGACAGTACACATCCAAACATCCTGTTTTTTCTTCCTTTTAAAGATGCCTGGTATCTGACCACTGAACTTCATCGCCACCAGAACACCCCAGACTGAGTTACCACATCCTCCATTAACCCCTGTGATGCTTCAGGTATTCTCCCAGTCTGTACCTTTGCTGTCTCTGGTCTAGTTCTATCCTAGGAGCAGAACATCACAGTAAAGCACACTTACCTTTTCTAAAGCCCTTAGCTCTCCCTGCTTATCTTTTTGTAAGTCCCTGTATAGATATAACTATCTTGTGACATTTATTTTCTGCCTCCCCCCTTAGTGGAATGTAAGCTTCAGTAGGATAAGTAGTTTTAGTTTCTTTAATTTGTAAATGTGTTCTAAGCATCTAAAATGGTGATTGGTACATAGTCATTCAATATTTGGTGAATAAGTTTTTATGGAAGCTGATGATAATTCTAGCTAAATTGTTTAAAGAAGATGTAGGTTAAATAAAGTATAACTAATGCTGAGGATTCCATTGTGCCCTGTATAGTAAAAAAATATCTTACTTATTGATTCAAGCTAAAATAAATTATTGAGTATTTGATAATCATTCACAAAAATATCATTTTTCCTATTACATGCTTAACAATTATTTTCACATTTTAAAGTAAACATTGATTACATCAAATACAATTAAATCATTAATAAAACTAAGTTATTAATCAAATTTTAATAGCTTTTAGAAAGAAATCATTCTATATACTTTAATTTTATCAATTGATGAAGAGATCATGGGAATATGGTTTATGAACTATTTTTTATTGTAATTACAGTTCTCAGGGAGTGATTTCATGATGGGTTTAATACCAGAAGGTTACTTGCATTGACAAAAGCCTGTATTACATTTTAAGTTAATTATGATGTGTCACCCTAATTTATTTTGAGGAACTCATAGGCACTAATTGTTTTGAAATACAATTTATTTATCTTAGAGTAAATGAAAATCCTTAGTATATATTTCTTGCATGAGGGTTCCTACATGGTCCATGGAATATATTAGTAGAAAATATTGAGCAAATTTTATTTTACTCACATCTTCTTAGAAAGGTAGTCCAAGTCATGAGCCTTAAGAGAGCATCATCCCATGGAGCCATCTTGGGTGGGATGGGGATGCTCCCAATGGCAGACTGAGGAGAAGAGAGGAGGTGTGAGAGACTGTTCCTTCCGCCACCTTCACAGCAAGGCCACATTTTATCACAGGGGTTCATTGCTGATCATTTCTAGAGCCCATCACTCCCGAGATTCATATTATGAATTCTCAGGTGGAAGAGGGAATTTTGTACTGTACAGGGAGGGATACCTGGTTGCCAAGGACGGTGAGGGTCTACAGAGTATTTTTAATGATTTATTCATCTGCATTTGGGTCCTAATTTCAGAGACTTTAAACTTTGATAAATTAAATTTAAATAAGCACCTTGGCTCTGAGAAACAAAAAGTTACTACGTTATTGACTATTAGTAACCAAAATAAAAATTTTGAAATAATTCTCAAAGAAAATTTAATAGTAAATATTAAAGTTAGGCTTCCAAAAGTGAGTATTCCCTTATTTTTCTAAGTTTATTTTTTCTTGATTCAAGTGTCAGAAAAAAAAAAAAAAAAAAAAACCCACAGTGCGTTAATAGGCTCCCCTGGGAAGGAAGCCTACTGTACAGATAGAATACACAAAAGATGTATTTTGAGTACATACTGTGTCATCTAAGGAAATTTATCTAAACTGTCGATTCTCTTCTCACCTGAAGTATTATTCTCTGTCTCCAATTCTAAGGTTCTTTGGTATAATAAGTTTAATATGCCCTTTGTGTGAATCTAAAAACACACTGGTAAATTTATAGCTGGGGAACCATATCATTTACAGTTTCCAATGGCAGCACTGAAACATAATTAAGCTTATTAGCATATTATAAGCATTTCATACATTTAATGTGCCATCTTAATTGGAGCGTTAGTCAATGTAAATATTCTGTTTATAGATAAGAAAGTATAAATAATGAAACTCTATATTTTGGCCCAAGGTTATTCTCAAATGTTGTCTTTGTTGCTTTACTTAGAAATAATCTTGGCCATTCAAACCATTCTTTAATTCATTGGATTTAACATTGATCCAGCTCTATAAATGATCTCAAAAATGCTATTTAATGTCACCTTACAGAGCAATACAATTTTGTCGATATTAGAATTTGTTAATAGAAATGGCATTCGAAGGTTTTTCTCAGAAAGTTTAAGTTCAGTTCTAAGTAAAAATGATTCGCAACATTACCATAGTCCAAAAGAACCTATTCTTTGTCACAATATAATGTTATTGAACATTAAATACATATTATTATATCCTTGACTATCTAAGAAAGAATTACCCATACGGCCAAGTAGGAACTTTTTCTTTATTTTACAAAAGAGAAAGCAGTATTCTGAAATATTAACTTGAATGTAGCCCCAAGAGAGTGGGACAGAATTGCCATGGAAATCCCATCCAAGTGGCCTCAGATCAAAGGGTCTTCCTCCAGGTTGCATTACTTGCACTCACAGCCACAGCTGGGCATTTGTGGGAGTTGGTGCCCATGAAGTTCTTAAACCACACACAGCCACCCACAGAGTAGGGCCCTTACCATCTCCACTTTACAAATGAAAGCACCCCAGACGCAGAAAGCTGTGCATGTTTTAGTGAATCTAAAATAAGCAAATGATTGGGGAGGGATGCAAACCAAGCCAATATGATTCTAAAGTGAATGCTTTTAAATATCGCATACTGTCTCAAGCAGTAACTCTCTTCTAAACTCTGCGGTAAAGATCGCTATGGTGGTGGGTACCATGGTAGGTCCTCTGTGGACCTAGAGTGCTCACTAATGATATTTTAGACAAACATGATCTGGATGCACATCACAGGCCCATCTAGATGAGTTAATCCAGCCATATATCTTGGTATCATGTGTCTGGTAATTAATGTTTTAATTTGTGCCTAATAAAATATACCTTAAATATTAGAAGTCATGTCAAAACCAAGTGGTGAATAATTGCAGGTTTAAGACTGTATTTCACTCTCATTACCATTCATAATTCCAAATAGATATGCTTCCTAGTTGCAGGCTTAGAAAAGTGGGAATTCGTAAAGTGCAAGAAAAAAGAAATTTTCATGATTGATTAAATGCAAACCAGACATAAACATATTTCCAAAGTTCTGTTGCCTTGCTAGACAACAAAATGGGACAAAATGAAAATAATGTATCTGAGACAAACAGTAGATCATTTAATAATGTCTCTCCTTTATTAAAAAATGGAAAACAACAAACATGAAATAAAAAAATAATAGCCAGAAAATAAAATGTAGGAGGCAATAAATATTTTATTGAACTTTGTAAAATAATCATTACAATAAAAAGATACAGAGAAAGAATTACATTATATAGGAAGGAATGAAAGTAATTACTCAATATTTAATCATATAGAGGTATTTTTAAATAAAAAAATGCAAATTCATGTTAATTTTCTTCAATATTAAATACACTGCCGCTTCTTTTTCTGAATTTACTGTACAAATCTGTGCATAAGTCCCTTACAGTTGAGTTTTGCAATTCTGCATGTGGAAAAGACTGTAGTCAGACGGGTCAAGCTTCCCATGCTCATAGTCAAATAAGGAACACTTTTTATTTATTTAATCTTGAAACATTTCTTTCACTTGAAGGAGAAAATAATTAAGAAAATAATTAAGAAAAAAACAACCATGACAAGATGATTGGGACCTAAATTTTTAAAACTAAATCTCAGAAAGTAAAATACTGTTCATGTCTTTCTAAGAGGTTGATTTTGTGACTTTCAAACTTCTTTGAAACTAAATTTTTTTGCTAAAATAGCTTCACTAAAATATGATCATAAATATATATTACATTTCTTGTACATAGATATATATCTTGTAACATTATAGTCTAAGAGGAGAAACACGGTTTTATAGCCATGGAAGATTTTCTTTTAATCAGTAACATTGTTGAGAATGGCCAGCATGTGAAAACAATATAAAGAAAGTCCAGATTATAGCCAGTTTTATCATCGTTTACAAGATTCCTACAAGAAAAGCACTCCCTCCTGGTCTGTAGGGTGAACCCCTTAGTTGAACAGCTGAGCAATATTAATTTTTCCAATATAAAAATACCAATTTCTTTCCATTTATTTGTGTCTTCTTCGGTTTATTTCTTCAATGTTTTTATCCTTTTCTCTGTGTAAAACTTTTAACTCTTTGTTTAAGCTTATTAAATATTCTTTTTTGAATGTTTGAAACAGATTTTTCTGACATTGTTTGAGTAGTTTGCTGTCAGTGGATAAGAATGCAACTGACGATTCTATGTTAACTTTATATCCTGCGACTTTTTGAGGGTTGATAGGACTCAGTTGTGAATCCATCAGGACCTGATTCTTTTCTTTCCTTTTTCTGATGGAAGATGTCTTGATTACTGAACCGAGCACAGCAATGCCCTGTTCAGGTGCACATTTCTTCATAATCCAGTCTTGGTAGCATATAATTCATAAACATGTGGAAATTAACCACATGCTCCTGAACAACCAATAGCAGCAGTAAGTGACGGAGTGTAGAGAAACCACGAGAAGAATGACAGATCTAAAGGTTTTTAAAAGATAAAAATAAATGACATTGACCAACCTCTGAGAGATAAAGAGAGGAAAAGGCTCTAATAGAAAACTAGAAATAAAGTAGACCTTATAAATATTTTCTCAGAACTCAAAGGATCGTGATGAAAACTGATACCAAAAAGAAATAGAAAATTTCCTGCGTCTCTGGTTTCAACAGCTCTGAAGAGAGAAACTCGAAGCAGGGCTGGGAGTTTTAGTTTCCATGTCTGTTCTTAAGGTTGCTTGCCATCACTGGGGGTCCTCCTGGATCTGTTTCCCAAAACGATCAATCAAGAGTCCACAGGGTTCCCTAAGGAATCCAACTGCTGAAGTTTTTTTTTTTTTTTTTTTTAAGTCTGAACTATCTAGTGGCAGCTTAGGATTCATTGGAAAAGCAGAAAAAGGTGAGAAAGAAATTCAGAAGGGTCGACAGTGTGAAGAAACAGACATTTCATATTTGGCAATGAAGAGCTCAAGTCAGGAGGTTTGAGAAGGAAGAATTGCAAAACAACGATAAATCTGAAGAAATAAATGTTGGCGAGAATGCGGGAGAAATTACGCTCACACCTTGTTGGTGGGACTGGACTTGGGTGCAACCATTCTGAAAAGCAGTATGGAGACTCCTCAGAAAACTTGGAATGGAACCACCATTTGATCCAGTTATCCCACTCCTCAGTCTGTACCCAAAGGACTTAAAATCAGCATATTACAGTGACATAACTACATCAATGTTTGTAGCAGCACAGCTCGTAATAGCCAAGCTATGGAAACAATCTAGGTGCCCTTCAACAGATGAAAGAATGGATGAAGAAAATGTGATATATATTCACAATGGAATATTACTCAGTCATAAAGAACAATGAATTAATGGCACTTGCCAGTAAATGAATGGAACTGGAGAATATCATGCTAAGTGAAATGAGCCCATTCCAAAATAACAAAGACTGAAACTTTTCTCTGGTTTGTGGATGCTAACCCCAAAGAAGAGAGGTTGAGGAGAGGAATAATAGAAATCCATTGGATTACACAAAGGGAAATGAAGGAAAGAGAGGAGGAGGGAAATAAGAAAGACAGTAGAATTAATCCAGCATAACTTTCCTAGCCTTGTTTTTGAATACCCGACAGGGTAATTCCATATTGTGTACAACCACAAGAGTGTAATCCTAAATAGGATAAGTTATACTCTATGCATGTATTGTATGCCAAAATACATTCTACTATCATGTATAACGGAAAAGAACAAATAAAAGCATTAAAAAAAAAGAAATAAACCTGTTTTGTGGGTTGAACGAGGCCTACAGAGAAGCCTCAGATTTAACTCTATCAATATGAAATGATGCAAGAAGCAATGGTATAATTGGAGGTGCCGGGACAATCGAAGTGGTTGAGGATAGGGAAAAGGACAGTCCAGGGGTTCTGCTTTTCTGTTGGCTGGTGGTGTAAGATTCCCACTAGAGAAATTCTGATCGCCATCGCAGGACTAAGTCTAGTGCTGACAGGTTCGGGTAATCATGTTTTCAATTGATGTGGGTGAATTCAGGAGTAGATGAGCGGAAGATAAAAGACCCAAGAGGGTCACACTCAGCCCAGAGAAAAGTCTGCTCTAGGACACAAGTGTTCCTACTACACTCCAGAAACTGCATAAGCTTTCAACGCATTTAATTTTTCATCTATCAAGTTAGAGATGTATTTATCTGTTCATTTATGTGTCCATAATTTGGTCATGGAAAAGTTTTCCTGAATTGATGGACAATATTCAAACTAAGTATTTTTTAAGTGCCTGGAAATAAAATAAAATACATTTTTGAAGTAGGTCTCCCAGAAATAAACACCTAGGCATATTTCCTCTCCTTTTAAATATTTATACAGTTTTATAATATATATGTACATCACATATTCTGGCTTAGGTAACATTAGAACATAAATGTTACATGATCTACCGTGTTTTATATAACACAAACACAAAACTTTAGAATATGGAAAATATGTTCGCTCATCATAAAATGAATTAAAAGTCAAAAACTGCAAGTACTTACTGCTGAAAAGTCCTACATTAATGTTGATTATTATTTTATTATTAATAATTTTCCTGTTTTACCCATCATCCCAATCATTTCTGTATATTTATCTACAGTCTTTGGCATCCATTTAATAACCAACATAAATGAATATGAAAATCATTCTATCATCTAATCAAATGCTATTATTTTGGTTTTCATAACAGGTAAAAACATTTTGTTCATGAAATAAACAATATGACCTATCAGTTCTATTTTCCATCTGAATCCCAAAACTAAAATACAGAAGACCTGAGCAAGCCGTGAGCATGAGGAATCTTCATTAAGCAGCCACCCGTAAGGTGAGGAGGTGTTGAGGTTTCTGAAGCCGTCCCTAACATATCCTGAGCAGCTGGTTATGGAGTCAGCTGCTTCACCAGCAAAAGAGGCTCCTTAGAAGGACGGGTGATGGGTGTTCTCATTATTTTGAGAGTTACCTGTCTACTTTGTGTCTTTTGTTATAAATGTTAATGGTAAGTCAGAATTTTGTTCCAAGAGTTCACTCTGTGTTATTTTACACAGAATTTGTCAAATCACGATTTAGAAATTAAAATTTTATATTGCTTTAAGAAAGAATGTTCCTTCAAACATTTGCTTTGATTGCAGGGGAAAGGAACAAAGGATTCAGCTCTATTTTAAAAATCTTACCTAAATATGACTATAAGAGAGAAGAGGTTGAGAAACACTTGGACCAGAAATCCATGAAAGATGGAGGGTGATTTGCACTATTTGCACAGTGCCTTGTTACTATTAGGTTACCAGCTGCAGCATAGCATCTTCAGACATCTGCGAAACTTTCAAAAAAATGAATATCTGTTATATATCTTCTACGAGTCACTGCAAATTTGGATGCTATCTAGACCTTACATAACTCCTAAAGTCTAAGTAGTGAAGATTTATTTTAGAATATAGAATCTTGCCCTTGGGTAAAAAGTTTTAGAGATTCTTCCATCCTCTTCTCTTGCCTTCTTAAGATTTCTAGCTATGGATTTTTTTTTTTTGTTTGTTTTTTTGGTTTTTTTTTGCAGAAATTTTTAATCTTTACACATTATCTTATTCTTGAATTTCTTCAGAAATGCACTTGGTCAGATTCACCTTTGCAAAACTCTGAGATGTGTGTTGTACCCAGTGAGTTATCTCTTCACTGGAAAGATGTCACTGAAGAAAAATGGAGTGGAGGAATCCATGGCTAGAAAAGAGTAAGAAGTTGGGCTGAAGGGAATAATCCAATAGCTTAATAAGAGCAAGAATGGAGAAATCGGACTCAAAGATGTCATTGAAGGTGGCTAATCCATGTTGGTTCTCCTGAAGTCTGAGTGGACAAAACCATCCTTCAAGAAAGAAAAACAACCCCATCTATCTACATCACCAACAGAGAAATACAATGCCTGATAGAACTGAAGAGAGAAATAAAACAAATCCTCAATTATATTTGAAATTTCAGTAGTGCTTTCTCAGTAATTATTAGGACAGTAGAAAAAAATATTCAGTAAAGCTGTAGAAGATCTGAACCATACTTCAACGCATTTGACCTACCTGATATTTATAGCAGTCTCCACCAAAAAAGAGAGATACATAGCTATATAGTATACATGAAATGTTACTTTTACTCCACTGATAAATAAAATGATGTATGGAGTCCACACTTGACTTAATTCAAGATGCAGTTGTGAGATGATCAGCAAAAAATACTGAAATCCATGGTTAAAAATCAAATCTATGGGCTGAGGATCCAGGTCAGTGGTAGAGTTCTGGCGAAGCACGTACCAGCCCTGGATTCATTCCCCAGAAGTGTCAAAAAAAAGAAAAAAAAGGAAGAAAGAAAGAAGGAAAGAAGAAAGAAAGAAAGGGAGGGAGGAAGGAAGGAAGAAAGGAAGGAAAAAGAATTAAATCTATGAGACTTTCTGCCTTTATTTGTTCTATGGAATCTTATTTTCATTTTCTTCATAGGAATACAGGCGTAACTTTATGAAGGGAGTTAATGGGCTGCTGATATTTCAAATCTTGTAAAAAACAGCTTTTCCTTGAGAAAACTAGGTTCTTTCTGGGAATCAACATTACATCTGTTGGATCTTTCGTTATTTCTCACAGGTTTCTAATATTTCATCCATTTTTTCATTATGTTTCTCTTTGTTGCTCCACTTGGGTGGGCTCTGGGGATCTGTCTTCAGATGTACTCTTCACCTTCATCTCCACTGGACTCTTATACCCATCTCCAGAGTCCATTCTTTCTGTTTCTTTATTTCTACCATTTCCACTTCCATTAGATTGCATTTGTTTTGAAAATGTTGATTTTTCATTTTTAGTAGATTTATCCTATGATAATTCCTTTAAAATCTTTTTCAGAAAATTTAAACATCTGATTCACTTCAGTATCACTGTCAGTTTATGATATTTTCTCACTCATGTTGTTACTTTATTGTATTCTGTGTTATCTCTATTACTTTATTATATTCTCAGGTATCTCTGGGCTATGTTAGGAGACTCGGCCATATTTAAGTCTTTTACATTAGTGACAATAACATGGTTTATGTTTGGCTCACAGGTACTGAACTACTTCTTTGGGCTGTGAATCCCATGACAATCTAACTTTTATACATTTACATTTTGGTCTGCTGGATTTATCTCCTGCTACCAGTTTCTTCCCAGTGATGCTGGAGTAAGCAGGAGAAGGTTCCCAGGCCAGAGTAGCTGGTGCCTGTAGCTGTGAGAGCCTCTGCCCTGCTGTGAGGATGTAGCGTGCTTCGATCATGCTTTTTTGTAGTGGGCTTCTTCTTACCATGGCCACTGGCTGTTGCTTGTCTCTGTGTTGGGGGAGATGGATCTCAGACTTAAAAGAAGAGAAGTATTATAGCTCTAAGCACTTGGGGTGCCAAGATCTCCTTTCCTTTCTGGTGAATTCAGCTGCACAGTATCTCTGAAAGGGTTTGGGGAGAGAAGTCTCAGACCCTGTGGTGATGGAGAAAGACCCCCAGGCAAGGTGAACTTTGTGGTGAAACCTGCCAGCGCTCCCTGCTTGCCATGGAATGCCCTCGATGAGGGTGTGCAGGGGTGGAATTTGTCCCCCAAGAGCAGAACTCTTACTGCTTTGGCAGCAGATTGCCATGATCCTCCAATGGAGCCAACCTGGTCATGCTGGCAAGATTCCCACTTGACCTGGAAGATGAAGTCAACATGGCAGCCTTCTTTTGTTAGATTGGAATGCAGAGAATCCTGGAACTGGGTCTGCAGAGGATAGAGAATTCATAGAGAGTCTGACGATGTCCTGAGTTCTGGAACCAAGTCACCTTTCTGGTCTGGATAGGAAATAGCACAGGTGTGTGGTAGGAACATGAGTTTAAGGGCATAATTCTATATATAATCTGGGTCCAATGTGCTGACCACTACATGATTTAAAAAACAGTAAACTGTTATCTGCAGAAGAAATTCAGGCCCAAAATGATGATAAAAAGAACATGAGTTATCCTGAAGGGGCAGGGAGCATTTTTGTGAAGTTTACAGACCAGATCTCAGAACTCAAAGAGAGAAGGATAATTCCCTCCTAACTATAAAATCTGTAAGTCCAAATTCCAATTAGAATCAGTCAGCATGGGCCAAAGTAACCTATAGCATCCATGTGCAGCGGGGACTTCAAAGTCTATGTTATGCTGCTGTCAGTCACAAATCAAGAGGTGGACCTGTGCAGGAATGTCTGGAAACTTCCCTCGGACTCCCAGAAAACCTGAATGCCAGGAGGGTCATGCCATCCTTCTCTCCAGGAGGACCCACTCTCTCCCTTGACTGTGTCCCTTGTTCCTCTTCCCTATCCCTTCTATTAAACTCACACTGGCTACTCTGAATGACATCTTTGAAGTCTTTCTGGTGTGATCATAAGAATCACGGTGAGAAAGGACTTCCATGGCTGCCTCAGCTCTGTGGTGAGGCTGCTGTCCTATAACATTCCCACCTTTCTGCCACCCGCGGCTTGTCACTTGCTTTATTTCCATTATTTATACGTATAGTTGGTGGGGAAGAGCAGTGAGAGAGAGTCTAGGCCATTGAGTCCAGACCAAAAAAAGCTATCTCTTCACAAAACATAAAATATCAGAGTACTTCCTTGTATTCTACTCATTAGTTTCTACTACTCATTAGTTTCCTTCATAAAATTAGGCCTATGAAGAGAGGGCAGAAAACAGAAGGGGGAGAAAACCCTCATAGACCTAATTCTTCAGCTACTATGGGTCTCAGTATTGTCTGTTGAGCACCACTAAATCCAATGCTCTATCCTGAATCGACTCAGTCATGGAAGCCACACATCAGTTTATTCAGCAATGTAGCAAAAGAAATTGTCTTTTAATTCCCTGCAGCACAGCTGTGTTTAGCCAGATATCACAAAAACTAAGGAAAACAGAAGGGAATGACGATAGGAAAGTAATTAACAACTAGATATTTGTTAAATAAGTTCTAGAAGCTCACAATGCCCAGTCCTTCTTCAAGAGAAGGCTGTTTACCAAGAGTTTCTGGAGTCTTCCTGATTTACCATTTTTCTTTCACAAGTGACTGTCTGCCACTGTTATTGGAAGATTTACATTAAAAAATTTACACATTTTTGTATTGATTTACTTAGTCAAATATACATGAATGAAGTAAGAAAAAGACAATGACCTATTTTTGGCCTGAAGATCTTTATGCATTTTAACCAATGTAAGTGCTTCCTATGTCAAGCCCAGTGCAGCAGTACAACATGTTTTCTGTCTCCCTTTCACTCTTATGTCCCATCTTGTTCCACAAAAGGAACATTTATTCATATTCCAACAGAAGTCATGAATTTATGAAATGGAATTGTCCAGGGTATACTTTTTGGTTTGTAGCATCTTTCACAAAACCTGACATCTCAAGATGAATTCATACTGTTGCTCATTTGGGTAATTCTTTTTAACTGTGGGGTTTTCCATTATAAGAATATAAAATCATTTCACTGTCCATACTCCATTAGATGAATGTAAGAATGACCCACAAATATAACGTACAAGGGGTGAGATATACTCAAATTAGTCTCTGAAACATTAAGCATCACCTGTGTAAGAGGTATAGATTTCTAAAATGTATATACATCAACTGGAACACTGTACACTGGGTACCAGTGCTAGGCAGGACTTCAACTACATGAAGACTAACAAGGATCTTCGTTATGACAACCACCAGAACATTTCTGCCCACGGCATCTTGATATCAAAGTGGCAAAGGAAAACCCAACACAGTCAAGCCCAGAATGAAAACTGACTCGTTGCTATGGCCACGCCTAATCACAAGGTGGTGGCATTGGGAGGAGGAGCCTTCAACAGATGGTTAGGTCGTGAGGGCAGAGTCCTTGCCAATGGGATCAAGCCCTTTATAAAAGTGGTTTGAGATAGCTGCCCTCCCTATTTCCACCAGGTGAGGCACAGTTAGAAGACACACCTGTGAGACAGAAAGCAGACCTTCTCCAGATGCTGTATCCATCAGCACCTTGGTTTTAGACATCCCAGGTCCTAGTACTATGAGAAAGAGGTTTCTGTTTATAAGTTTTGCAGTTTGTGGAAATCCTGAATGGACCAAAGACACTCACATAGAGAAGGGACAGCGCAAGATCAACTCCAAAAGAGTACTTTGGTCCTCAGTGTTTGGTGGGTCCCCAACCATACAGGTCATCATGCAGAAGAAGTGGCCTATATGCACCCTCCTGTGCTGCATGGAAGGCCCCTGCCCACGGGGTCTGCATGGTGAGTGAACCCTGGAGACCATTGGCACATGAGCTTAAGCAGAACAGAGACATACACACTGAGACTGGGGCAGGGGAAAATACCCCCATACAAGGTGATCAGCTAGGCAGCCTGTGTAGGCCTGAGGCCATCCTTATATGACTGGGCATGGGGTGGGAATGGTGTGCACATAACACTGCCCTTTCCTGACAGCATGCATTTGTACATGTGTGTGCACACACTTTTATACATTGCCTCAAAAATAATATGCTTTCAATAAATACCTTACCATTTACTTTCTTTTCCACTTATTCTGGAAGTTTTCTTAAATATATATTTTAAATATTACATGTTTTAGGGTGCTCCAAGAATAGCTTGTTTGTCATGCCAGAAAAATGCTATTCAAAGACCAATTGCGGAATATGTAATCTGGAAGAATCGTCACATTGAAAATCAAATTATTTCTTACAAAGCTAAACATGCTCTTACAATATGATCCAGTAATCAAACTCCTAGAAATTTCACCCACGTGAAAACACCTACATATTCATGTTTTTAGCAGCTTTATTCATAATCATCAATAACTGGAAGAAGCATGATGTCCTTCAATAGGTGAATAGACAAACTCATATTTCCATACAATGCCCCATTATGTAGCAACCCACTGAGTGCACAGACATCAAAATCATCTCTGTGGGTTTGACACCATCCTCATATCCTCCCTCATCTTCACCCCACCCTCACATTTTTCTCCTCTTTCTGCTAAATATCCCCCTACTCTAACTATCTCCCTACTTCTGTGAATACTAATCAATTCCCATTGGGACGTTTTCCTTTTCCCTAAGATTTTACACCTTTAACTACCAGATGCCCTATGACCTCTTAGTGCATGTGGTCCAGCTGTTGTGACTTACCACTGCATTTGGTGCAGAAAGCAAGAATAACATATCCAGAATGAATCATCCTGTGTCCTGTTTAGTGCCTTTTGAATTTGCTCTTACTGCTTTATAGGACGGTATGCCGCTTGCCCAATGCCCACCATCCCGGGGCTCATATTATTGCATGTTTTCATTTTCTATTTCTGGGAAATGAGTACAAGTTAAATATTATGACAAGAGCAATATTGCTGAATTCTATCTCGTTCTTTTAAACTGGATTATGATTGAGTTATATTACAATTGTAAATAAGATCAATTAGCAAAGTATATCTCAAAATAATAGCTTAGACATTTGTTAGTATTTAGGTTCAACAAATTTAAAATAACAATTTAAATTATTAGTAATTCATTATGCAGAAAAAAATCAAAATAATTGAAGCCTATTGAAAACTGTTCAAGAAAGTTATTTGGCATTCACAGCAAATATCTCCTAAATTTGTAATAATTGTTGCCATTTTTCTTATCACTGTACATGTGTGCATATATAGCTTCTCCTTTGTAATACACCTAGGCTTTGCACAGCAACCAGTTATCTTTGCAAAAAAACAGTCCTTAGCACACCTACGTGATACAACAATCTTTGTTTTCAATATTGAATTTAATATTGTGTTTTAAGAACTCATTAATTCTTGCAGCACATCCTGCTTGGGCGAGGGAAAGGGTTCCTGTAGGAGAAATTGTCTGGTTGCAAAATAAAAACTATGAAATTTATTTATCAGAAATAATGACAGAAGGCAGAATTATCTTAAAAGCAAGGGCATGATGGATTGAGCCTTCATATGGGTCTGGCTCTAATAAAGGAAGGAGCCCGTGCTTGCCTTATTTATAGCAGTGTAGATCAAAAGGGGACCAGGAAGAGTTTCTTCGAGAAAAACAGGATGGTGGTGGAGTTAAGCAAGCCATTTGGCTCTAGTGGGTCACTCCTGTATCCAGGGCTTATATTTGAATTTCAGTGGTGAACCAACACAGCACAACCACATGACTCAGGCATTCTTGGACACTTTCCCATAACTGTGAGTTCCTGAGGCCAGATCCTCCTAATAGCTCAACCAAGCTTGGTTCTCCTACACGCCCACAGATGGCTCCCCACAATTAATAGCACTGGGTAATTTTCAATTATGTTTAAGTTTAGGAAGAGAAAATACATAACTGTTTATTCATACGTACTCACATAATCAGTTCTATGCATTACTAGGCTGACCTTGACATACAGAGAGGCCCTGGTCTTTTGTAGTGTAAGGACAACAAGGTGCGTGCAGCAGGAGGTCCCCCTGCCTGGTCCATTGGACACACACCACTCACCTGCTCTCTCTGCTCCATGTCATTGCCATTTTACTGCTAAAACTTCATGGTAGTTTCTTATAGATATTATTATTTTGTACACTGTTAGCTTTGCTTATGATGGCCCCTGTTTTTTAGCCCTCCCAAGCTTCTTTCCTTAAAGAAACGAAACTTGCAGACTTATAATCAGCTCTGTTCTATGCTCCTCCTTTTGGACCAGGGGAGACCATGCAATTTATTTCCACCTCCCTGTGGATACCTTCTGGGATCTTATATTTTCAAATGACCTGATCACTTTGTTTAAAAAAAAAGAAGTCCACGGACCTCTTCATGTAATCCCACATCCCTGTATTCCACTCCTGTCCCTTCCAAACTGCTTAGGAATATGTTTTGAACCTCAGGCACACATAGGATAACAACGTGGAAATTCAAAAACTTAAGAGTCTGTGGTGACTTTTAAAATTAACTATTCTTATTTAAATATAGACTAACTAGAGCTTCATAGTAAATTATAAATTGTTTTATCTACCCTTAGAAGTAAATGGTACTGTTCCAATATTTGCTACTTTTGTTCTTACACACAGTGTTTAGTTATTAAATTCTTGCATACATTTTTATTTATTTATATTTATTTTCTACTATTTTATTTTGTTTCATTGCAACACAAAATTAAGAACTTGGCTTGGTCAAGCCAAGGTTTTAACACCATTCTTAAATAAAGAGGGAGTAAAGCTAATTGAGAAATACAACAATCATATTTTTGAAGACAATCAACTTTCTTTTCATTTAGTAGTGTTTGAATGACTACTTTCCAACATAAATGATTTTAAAACAGTATAAACTTTGGAATATGAGATAATAATGTATGTGAATCTTATTTTGCTTGGAAATCAAACTTATTGTCATTATGTCTTTATTAACTTGCAACATTCATTTCTAGGAACGTAGAAAATTTGAAGGCCATCTTATATTAGGAAAAGGAGTGTCAGAGTCTTCTTTTCCTAGGAAACAATAACTCTGCACTTCCATTTCTGTGAAGTTTTGAGTTACCCATTATCATTGGTGTGAAGCCTTGAAGGACAATGAGGGGTGACCATGGCTGCTCACAAGAACCAGGAGCCCGAGGGCTTCACTCACATAAACACTGTATGATTATAGGAGACCTGCTTGGGGAGGCTTGTATAATCTTCAGAAAGGGCAATTTGAAGGAAAGAAAATAGGTGGTGCTAAAACTAGGAGGATTTTCCATTGTTAACAATTCTTTGAATGTTATCAGAGTTAAGTTTGGAGACACTTTGTGATCCAATTTGGTGGACTTTTTCATTTTCCATATTGGTGATGATTTAGGTTTATGCAATAGAGACAACTTAGTTATTGCAAAAGCATTGACTTTAGAGTGTGTGTGTGATTTTGTGTATTCTATGTTTTGCCTTTAAAATTAATTTTCAAAACTTTAGCTCTTTTATTCTTAAAAATAATTTGATGGTACATATCTTGTAGAAACCTTTTATTATTTCTAGTTCATAGGTGTGTGAATGTTACTAGATTTGCAAATTCATTCAATTTTCAAAGGATGGCAAGTATTATGTAAATTAAAATTATTATGATTATGAAAAATTAAAGTACAGCTTTTGTGTCAATGAAAGAATTCAAATTTGAAATAAAAATACTGCTACACTCATTAACAGTAAATGTGCATTGTGAGTATGAAAATAAGCAGAATTTAATAAATATGAACTTTTATAAAATGGAAGAATTTAATAAAATGGAAGAGGGTAGAAGAACATGTAAATATTATTTGTCTTACTATTTTGGAGTAGAGAATGATAAACTATACAAGAAAATATGTGAATAATACTTCCTGATTGTCCAGACTTTTAAACAAGTATATCCAATTAGGAACTTTGTATGTTTTTTTAAAAATCCTTAATAAGAATCCAGTATAGTTAAAATGATTTTTAAAGACCATCTTCAGGGTAGTTTTAAAAGATACATAAGAGAATAAAAGTAAGTTTTTCATCAGCAACACTGGAATCTGTTATTGTCTGACTCCCAAATCTCTAGTAGAAGAATATCATAATCAGTATTTTAAAAGCTATTTTCATTTAAAAGGTACAAATATTTTCTGAATATCTACCTACTGCAGAATTTTCCTTTCACGTCTAAAATTTAGATTATTAATAATATGAGAAGGTAAAGATAGGTTGTATAATTTTCTCCATATAGAAAAAAATTGGACTTATAATTTTATATTATGTAAGCTTATGATATAACATTTCCTTCAATTATCAAATATAGACTTTGTTTTCCATTTTTAATAACTCTGAATTTAAAATTTATCTTAAAAATGATTATCTTACAGTAGGTCAAGCATTAATTGAAACTAGCATTTATTTCTTAGGTGAAAAATACAATATTTGTGAAAAATACATTATATGACATCACAGATTCTCACAGATTCTATGATATATGGCCTGTATTTTAAATATATGCCTGCATTTTACATTCTGATCTTATATAAGTAATTATAAGACAATTTTTATGTAACAATTTTTCCATTTCATATGGTCAATATTGCATTGATATGGCTAAGAAATGAGCAAATGCAAACTCCTTCTCATGGCTGAAAACATTGCTACACTGTGATTCAAGTGGTAATATGTTTAAAGAAGGGGTCTTTGGTTGGATTAGAAAAGTGGCAAGCTATATAGAGTTACTAAAATGTTCAATAAAGGAAAAATAGACTCTGAAAATACATAAAAAGAAGCAATCTGAAGGCTTCTTTTGCTTTCCTGCATACTACCCCTCTCATTTCTCCAATCATCATCTTTTAACCCCCAAAGCACTATATACCTTCCTACATGTGATGAATTCCACAACTGGCTCTGCTCCTTTTCAGCACTAGAAATAATTCAACTTTCCTACTTAGAGAAAATTGTTTGGCTGTACCCTCCCTTAATTTGCATATTCAATGGTTGTATCCAATGTCATTTCAAAGGTAGAAATGGATTCTGAATGTTGTATTTCAAACAAGTATATATCTTATCCCACACATAGTTGAAATTTTATATATGTCAAATATCTTAAGTATACAGTTTAGATTATATATTTCTTATATCTCATTAAAATGCAGTAAATATACACTTATGTAGCAACACAGGCATTAACTTGAAGGAAGCAAAACCTGAAAAATTGTGCTCAATATCTTCCTGTTTATCAGTAGTAAATAAAAAATGAAGACTGTGGGTTTTACATCTCTCACTGGCATTTAGGGCTCTGGGGTACTTTTGAAGATGACTTGGTATTTAACATTAAATGGGTCCTAGAACCATTTTTCAAACTCTGCTTTGATCATGGAAACTAAGAAGTAGTACTCAGCTTGCAAAGCTGGAGGCTGCAGCCATCACAAGGCCTACACAACATGAAGTTTTGAGCTTCAACAAGCAAAGGCCTGGTGCCAGGAGAGTCTTTGACAACAGGGTTTTTCACTCCCTGCTCCCTGCCCTGGGTGGGGGTCACGAGGGGTTGGCTTCCTTTGCAGGTCTCAGGGTTTAGTTCTACTATCTATGTGACCTGTCACTCTTATAATAATAACAATCATAATAATAAATTCTTACTTGTAAAAATATTCACTGTAAATATTCCATGTGATTTTTCCTTTCTGATCATTCTTTAATATGTACTAACAAATAGAAACTCTTTAATGAGGAAGCATAGTGGAACCATTGTTGGTAAGAGATAAAAAAGAATATGTTATTCAAATTGCTGCTCTATGATAGATATGATATGCAGTTTCTCTGAATATATGTAAAGTTGGTTAGTGAAGTGCTATTACTCATTCTTTCCATTGTACATGTTTACTCCCTTGTTTACTTCCTTGAACACTGACTTTCCTTCTTAAATTTCTGTAACCATGTGCTTGAACATTTGCTTTGTTGTGTGATTAGCCAGTCAAATGAAGTCTATAGAGTTCTTTGGCAGTAAAGACCATTAATCTGTATATATCTATGATGTTAATTTCTGTTCAGTGGCACATTTTAGATATTTAGAGATCATTTTTCTAAGAAAATGTAGAAAAGAAGTAGAAAATATCACCACCATTAAGGAAAACTAGTACATTTTCCCATCTTCTTTCTGACTTATTCAGAATGTCTTCTTCCCATTGGTTTTTAAATCTCCCTACTTTAAATCCCTTAAAATGCAATGAGATTAGCCTACCTAGATAATCTCTTTGGAATAATTCAATATTAACCAATTTGCCTTAATTGCATCTGCAAACCCCTTTTCCATGTTACATAACTGCTGCAGGCACAACTCCCCAGATGAGCATCATCACAGCCATCTCAACACACAGAAAGTGCAGAGAAAAACACATAAATATTGCATGTCTGTGCGGACATCTATGAATAATTTATTGTGCATCCTTCTGAATTTGTTAGGCAGAGTTGATTAGGATGTGGAAGAACACAAGAAAAATCCAAGCCTAGAAATAGGTAAAAAGACAATTCTTCAAGCTTCTTCATACTTTCTCAGGGCTTAATAGTTACCTACTCATGTACTTAAACTTTAAGCAGGATAATCAACTGGGCCAGGAATGAGTGAGGCAGTAGAACAACTCCGCTTTTGGAGATGAATGGCGTAAGTTTAAGAACAAAGCCATTGAAATAGCTGGTTGCTTTCTAGGAACTAAACTTTGGCAAGTCAAATTATATTGCAGGCCAAGTGTGGTTGTGCATGCCTGTAATCCCAACTATTTGGGAGGCTGATGCAGGAGGATTGAAACTTTGGGGCCAACCTAGGGATACCTTGTCTCAAAATAATAAAATAAAATAAAATAAAATAAAATTCAAAGACACTTAAAGTGTGCATATGTAACATAGTATTGTCAAATGTATGGAGTAATTAAAACATAAAATAATTAATTTATAGTAAAGGAATAAAGATAGCAAGAACACAAACAAAAACATTAATTAATCATGAAGAAAGGAAATAGCATTAAAAAGTAGAAAGAGAATATAAGTCAATTGTCTTGAAAGGGGGAATAACACTAATCTCAACTTATGTATCTGAACTAGAAACCAGTGTGCAAGCAAAGTTTATTAAGATATATTTATCTTAATATTTTACATGGTCATGTGAAATTCCAACCACTAAAAACAGTACAAATTAATACACAATTATTACACTTAGCTCATACTTTTCTTTTTTTTTTTTTCATCAAAATGATTTTCAGTCTGTAAGATTTAAGTAATTGTTCAAACTTCAATTAATCCCAATCTTTGCAAAACTAACTCATAATATTCTTATAAGGACTTAAAAATGTATTTGATAAATAAGAATGTAACTGGCTTAAGGGACTGGTTGGACAACTTAAGTGAAAGGAGCCAAGACTGGATTTATTTAAGTGTCTAAGTTAACTAAACATTCTTACACAGCACTTTGTTTTTTGAGGTCCTTTAGCACATCAAGAGTCTTCACTTCATTAGAATAAAACAATTTTCAGGATCCAAGATGGCGGCCTAGAGGGAGACTGCACCTCCAGTCGCTCCAGAACCCAGGAGTTAAGAAGGGGAAGCATTGAGAGACTCGGACTGAAGTGGAGCCACGGGTGAGTCTGCCCACTGGGTAAAGCTCGGCCCGGGTGGCAGGCCCAGATAGAGGTGGCTTATCGGAGCCGGGCAGGGCAGCTAGAGTCATCCACAGGCAGTCCTGCGCACTCCGGCGGTGGGCCCCGCCCACACAGCCAGCTTCTCCAGGTTCTCGGAACGGAACTGGCCCGCTAGTGAGAGCCTTTCTGAACAGAGCAGGCTCCGAGTCCCGGAGCCGCTGCAGTGCAGTGTACTCCTGCAAAGAACCAGCGGAGAGCCTCGATCTGCAATCAGCCTCAGGGATAAGGGCAGGGCAGCCGGAGACCTCTTCAGGCGGCTCTGCCCACTCCGGCTGCGGACTCTCTTCACGGGGCGATCCAAGATGGCGGCCTAGAGGGAGACTGCACCCCCGGTCGCTCCAGAACCCAGGAGCTAAGAGGGGGAGGCACAGAGAGACTCGAACTGAAATAGAGCCACGGGTGAGTCTGCCCACTGGGTAAAGCTCAGCCCGGGTGGCAGGCCCAGATAGAGGTGGCTTAGCAGAGCTGGGCAGGGCAGCTTGAGTCTTCCCAAGGTAGCCTTCCACACTCCGGCAGTGGGCTCTTCCCACACGGCCAGCTGCACGGTGCAGGCCCACAGTGAGAGCATTTCCGCACAGAGCCAGTTCCAAAACGTGGAACCAGTAGGGGGCTAGGGGCAGTATTCTTCGAATGAGCTGCTTTATCAGATTCCTCCAAGACATCAGGCTACTGAAGGCTGGGAGGTGATACACTGGAAATCTACTGGGACACTATAAGCCAATAGTGGAAAACTGCAATATCTCAGGGTCCCACTGACAACTGACCATTATGAGAAAACAAGGGAAGAAAATGTCCCAAACAAACCTAGATACTACATCAATAAAACCCAATGACAGCACAGCAGAAGAAATGTCAGAAAGGGAGTTCAGAATGTACGTAATTAAAACGATCAGGGAAGCTAATGAGGAGATGAAAGAGCAAATGCAGGCATTGAAGGAGGAGATGAAAGAGCAAATGCAGGCATTAAATGATCGCACCAATCAACAGTTAAAAGACCAAATACGGGAAGCAAGAGATCATTTCAATAAAGAGTTAGAGATACTGAAAAAAAACCAAACTGAAATCCTTGAAATGAAGGAAACAATAAACCAAGTTAAAAACTCCATAGAAAGCATAACCAATAGGATAGAACACCTGGAAGACAGAACCTCAGACATTGAAGACAAAATATTTAACCTTGAAAACAAAGTTGAACAAACAGAGAAGATGGTAAGAAATCATGAACAGAATCTCCAAGAACTATGGGATATCATGAAAAGGCCAAATTTGAGAATTATTGGGATTGAGGAAGGCTTAGAGAAACAAACCAAAGGAATGAACAATCTATTCAATGAAATAATAACAGAAAATTTCCCAAATCTGAAGAATGAAATGGAAAACCAAGTACAAGAGGCTTATAGAACTCCAAACATACAAAATTACAACAGACCCACACCAAGGCACATTATTATGAAAATACCTAACATACAAAATAAAGTCAGAATTTTAAAGGCCGCGAGAGAAAAGAATCAAATTACATTCAGAGGGAAACCAATAAGAATATCAGCAGATTTTTCAATCCAGACCCTAAAAGCTAGAAGGGCCTGGAACAACATATACCAAGCCCTGAAAGAAAATGGATGCCAACCAAGAATCTTATACCCAGCAAAACTTACCTTCAAATTTGACGATGAAATAAGATCCTTCCATGATAAACAAAAGCTAAAGGAATTTACAAAAAGAAAGCCAGCATTACAGAACATTCTCAGCAAAATATTCCATGAGGAAGAGATGAAAAACAACGATGCAAATCAGCAACAGGAGGCGCTAGCCTAAAGGAATAGCCAAAGAAAGGAGAAACCAAATCATGTCAAAAACAAATATGAGTCAATTGACTGGGAATACAAATCATATCACAATAATAACCCTGAATGTTAATGGCCTGAATTCATCAATCAAAAGACACAGACTGGCAGATTGGATTAAAAAGAAAAATCCAACAATATGCTGCCTGCAAGAGACTCATCTCATAGAAAGAGACACCCATAGACTAAAGGTGAAAGGATGGGGAAAAACATACCATGCACACGGTCACAGCAAAAAAGCTGGAGTATCCATCCTCATCTCAGATAATGTGGACTTCAAACCAAAACTAGTCAGAAGGGATAAAGAAGGACATTACATGCTGCTTAAGGGAAGCATAAATCAGCAAGACATAACAATCATAAATATCTATGCCCCGAACATTGGCTCATCCACGTACGTCAAACAAATCCTTCTCAATTCCAGAAATCAAATAGACCACAACACAATAATACTAGGCGATTTTAACACACCTCTCTCACCACTGGATAGATCGTCCAAACAAAAATTGAATAAAGAAACTATAGATCTCAACAACACAATCAGCAATTTAGACTTAACGGACATATATAGAATATACCATCCAACAAAGAATGAATACACTTTCTTCTCAGCAGCACATGGATCCTTCTCTAAAATAGACCATATTTTATGCCACAAAGCTACTGTTAGTAAATACAAGAAGATAGAGATACTACCTTGTACTCTATCAGATCATAATGGATTGAAATTAGAAATAAATGACAGAATAAAAAACAGAAACTTCTCCAATACCTGGAGACTAAATAATACACTATTATATGATGAATGGATAACAGAAGACATCAGGAGGGAAATAAAAAAATTCTTAGAAGTAAACGAGAACAAAGACACATCATATCAAAATCTCTGGGACACTATGAAAGCAGTACTTAGAGGAAGATTTATTTCATGGGGTGCATTCAAAAAAAGAAGTAGAAATCAACAAATAAACGACTTAACACTACAGCTCAAAGCACTAGAAAAAGAAGAGCAGACCAATACCAAAAGTAGTAGAAGACAGGAAATAGTTAAAATCAGAGCCGAAATCAACGAAATCGAAACAAAAGAAACAATCGGAAAAATTAATAAAATAAATAGTTGGTTCTTTGAAAAAATAAATAAAATTGATAAACCCTTAGCCACACTAACAAAGAGAAAGAGGGAGAAAACTCAAATTACTAAAATTCGGAATGAACAAGGAAACATCACAACAGACACGAGTGAAATACAAAACATAATTAGAAGCTATTTCGAAAATCTATACTCCAACAAAACAGAAAACCTTGAAGACATCAACAAATTTTTAGAGACATATGAACTACCTAAACTGAACGAGGAGGACATAGACAACTTAAATAAACCAATTTCAAGCAATGAAATAGAAGAGGTCATCAAAAGCCTACCAACAAAGAAAAGTCCAGGACCAGATGGGTTCTCAGCCGAGTTCTACAAACCTTTAAAGAAGAGCTCATTCCAATACTCCTCAAACTATTCCATGAAATAGAAGAGGAGGGAACCCTACCAAACTCGTTCTATGAAGCCAATATCACCCTGATACCTAAACCAGACAGAGACACATCAAGGAAAGAAAATTTCAGACCAATATCCTTAATGAACATCGATGCAAAAATTCTCAACAAAATTTTAGCAAATCGCATACAAATATATATTAAAAGATAGTGCACCACGATCAAGTGGGTTTTATCCCAGGGATGCAAGGTTGGTTCAACATTCGGAAATCAATAAATGTCATTCACCATATCAACAGACTTAAAGTTAAGAATCACATGATTATTTCAATAGATGCAGAAAAAGCATTTGATAAAATACAGCATCCCTTCATGCTCAAAACACTAGAAAAAATTGGGGTAATGGGAACATTCCTAAACATTATAAAGGCCATCTACGCTAAGCCCATGGCTAATATCATTCTAAATGGTGAAAAACTGAAAGCGTTCCCCCTAAAAACTGGAACAAGGCAGGGATGCCCTCTTTCACCGCTTCTATTCAACATCGTCCTTGAGACTCTAGCCAGAGCAATCAGACAAACCAAAGAAATTAAAGGGATACAAATAGGAAAAGAAGAACTCAAACTATCCCTGTTCGCTGATGACATGATTATATATTTAGAGGAACCTGGAAATTCCACCAGAAAACTTTTAGAACTCATAAGTGAATTCAGTAAAGTAGCAGGTTACAAGATCAATGCTCATAAATCCAATGCATTTTTATACATAAGTGATGAATCTTCAGAAAGAGAAATTAGGAAAACTACCCCATTCACAATAGCATCAAAAAAAATAAAATACTTGGGAATCAATCTCACAAAAGAGGTGAAAGACCTCTACAATGAGAACTACAGAACACTAAAGAAAGAAATTAAAGAAAACGTTAGAAGATGGAAAGATCTCCCATGTTCCTGGATAGGCAGAATTAATATCGTCAAAATGGCTATACTACCTAAAGTTCTATACAGATTCAATGCAATTCCAATTAAAATCCCAATGATGTACCTCGCAGAAATAGAGCAAGCAATTATGAAATTCATCTGGAAGAATAAAAAACCTAGAATAGCTAAAGCAATCCTCAGTAGCAAGAGCGAAGCAGGGGGTATTGCAATACCAGATCTTCAACTCTACTACAAAGCAATAGTAACAAAAACGGCATGGTATTGGTACCAAAATAGACAGGTAGATCAATGGTACAGAATAGAGGACATGGACACAAACCCAAATAAATACAATTTTCTCATACTAGACAAAGGTTCCAACAATATGCAATGGAGAAAAGATAGCCTCTTCAACAAATGGTGCTGGGAAAACTGGAAAACTATATGCAATAGAATGAAACTAAACCCCTATCTCTCACCCTACACAAAACTCAACTCAAAATGGATCAAGGACCTCGGAATCAGACCAGAGACCCTGCATCTTATAGAAGAAAAAGTAGGTCCAAATCTTCAACTTGTTGGCTCAGGATCAGATTTCCTTAACAGGACTCCCATAGCACAAGAAATAAAAGCAAGAATAAACAACTGGGATAGATTCAAACTAAAAAGCTTTCTCTCAGCAAAGGAAACTATCAGAAATGTGAAGAGAGAGCCTACAGAGTGGGAGAATATCTTTGCCAACCATACCTCAGATAGAGCGCTAATTTCCAGAATCTATAAAGAACTCAAAAAACTCTACACGAAGAATACAAATAATCCAATCAACAAATGGGCTAAGGAAATGAACAGACACTTCACAGAAGAAGATGTACAAGTAATCACCAGATATATGAAAAAATGTTCAACATCCCTAGTAATAAGGGAAATGCAAATCAAAACTACCCTAAGATTTCATCTCACCCCAATTAGAAAGGCGATTATCAAGAATACAAGCAACAATAGGTGTTGGCGAGGATGTGGTGAAAAAGGAACACTCATACATTGCTGGTGGGGTTGCAAATTAGTGCAACCACTCTGGAAAGCAGTGTGGAGATTCCTCAGAAAGCTTGGAATGGAAACACCATTTGACCCAGCTATCCCACTCCTTGGCCTATACCCAAAGGACTTAAAATCAGCATATTACAGAGATACAGCCACATCAATGTTCATTGCTGCTCAATTCACCATAGCCAGATTGTGGAACCAACCTAGATGCCCTTCAGTTGATGAATGGATAAAGAAACTGTGGCATATTTATACAATGGAATATTACTCCGCAATGAAGAATGATAAAATTATGGCATTTGTAGGCAAATGGTCGAAATTGGAGAATATCATGCTAAGTGAGATAAGCCAATCTCAAAAAACTAAAGGATGAATGATCTCGCTGATAAGCGGATGAGGACATATAATGGGGCGTGGGACGGGCTAGCATTAGGTTTAGGGTTAGGTTTAGAGTTAGGCTAAGGAGAGCAGTAAGAATGAAGGAAAGAAGGACTGTGTAGAGGGAAAAGAGGGGTGGGAGGGGTGGGGGGGAGGGGAAAAATATAATAAACATCATTATCCTATGTAAACGTAAAAAAAAAATAAAAAAATAAAAAATAAAAAAAAGAAATAAAATTCAATAAGAAATAAAATATTTTTAAAATACAAAAAAAAAAAAAACAATTTTCATTAGATTGGTTGACACAACACAGCTTATCCAGACAGCAAATGCTTTTGATGATGGAGTCCAAGTAAGACGAATCAATTAAATCAATTATATACACAAATTAAAACCATTGTCTCAGTCCACCATCATTTATAAAACAGTTACTTCTTAAGAGTCTCTGTAAATGGAATCACCATTGAAAATTTTCTGGACTTCCATGTGGTTCACTCTGTCACAGCTTTCGGGTGTTTCTAAGTGACTTCAATGACATTACTGGAACACCCTTTTAAACATTTCCTTCTCCCTTACAACACAGCTCTTCATCTTTTCTGGGTTATTTTTTCCATAATGCCTATCATGGTAACAAGTTGTGAAATGTAAACATTAATAATTTTGTCAGACCTGCTCGCACCAGAACATGTTTCATCAGTGTAGAAATTTTCATTTTCATTTACATTGACAGGCACATAGTAGTTGCCAACTAAATATGAGTTGAATAGTAAAAAAGTGATTAGTGAAAAATAGAGTATTTGGTTGCCTTTGCCATGCTTAAAGAAAGACATGGACAAACAGAATGGAAACCAGAAGAAGATGAACAATCTGGAAATATTACCAAATAAACAAATAAGAAAAGTGATGCTGTTTATGCTGAAGATCTGATTGTGCAGGGAATGTTTACTCCATTTTTCTGGAAGCACATGTTAGATCAATATGGAAGAGCCATTAAATTATCACAGTTGGTTGGAAGCTTGAAGTTATGGAGATTAGGTAGAAATGTTCACAAACACATTTTGCTGTGTGAGAAAGAGGAATTTGCCAAGAATTAGAGGTTTTCTCTCTGTTTTGGTTTTCCCTCCCTGTGTTGACCAGGATGGCTGTAGGAAATTTTGCATCCAGTATCATGAGGATTGTTTTGAAAGTCATCTAGTTGAGACATTGGGATAGATTTTATGCAGAAACCTACCTGAGCTTTCAAAACCTGAGATGCTCTGGTAGGATAAAACTTGTGGATAAGAACAAATTGTACAACCTCTGGTTGAGTCACAGAGTATGTAGAGGATATAATGAAAATATCCAGTTAAACATTATAGTAGAATTGTTATAACATTACTTTTGGTAATAGTTTTCAAATGCTACAAAATAACATTTAACAATGTTGAAAAAACAAATAGCCATTCACCATAGATACTTTCTAAAGCAGCCAGTTTCCCTCCAATGCATAAGACAGGAAGAGAGGGAAGTCTACCCAATGATCCTAAAGAGAAATGGTGAAATATAACAGGGTCCAAAAGGATTTTTCCTCTCATCAGATAGTTTTCATCTTAACTTATTGAAGTATGCATGTTTTATTTTAGTTTCCTTACTTTTTTTGTAAAATTACCCCTGTTCAAATAAAATGAGAATACAGTAGGAAGAGATATAAAGATAGAAATGGAGATAGCTGGTTTCTAAGTCAAGCATTGCCCTTAGAATAAGATCATGCATGTTAAATCAACTTCCATGATTCAGGTCTTCATTTGCAAAGTGAAGTTTAGATTACAGATGTCTATTGGGACTCTGGGTGGTTTCTCACAGTAAACATACTAAATGATACGGTCAACGTTTCTGAACTCTATATTTATGAGTGTGGAGGAAAATAATTCCTGAAGCTTTCACCAACTCCTGTATGAATTTTGATGGTATATTATTGATTATTGATTATTATGAAAGTTTTGAACTATAATTTTTAGTGACATAATTTTGAGTTGCTAATCAATGATTGTTTAATGTCAAATAATAATATTTAATACTACAATCTAAATGGAAATAGTCAATAGAAGAGGTAAGCAGTTGATATTTAATGATGCATAGTTGAGGAAATATTTTTAGTCAATACATGTTATCGATAAAACTTTGTACTGAGTTCTGCACATATTTGGCATGGTCTTCCAGACAACATAGGAAAGACATATTTATATACCTATTTATTATGTAAGGAAGCCTAGAGGTTTAATGATTTGATTTTATCTAAAATGTAAATATATTTTAAGTGGAATTTAAATCTGTTTTTGATCTCAAAAATCAAATATAAAATTGTATTTATTCTAATCCTTCACTCAGATACAAAGCTAATTTTAAAGAAATGTCTAATTATTTCCATTAGAAAACACATTTGTATTAATTCAAATCTATTATCAATTACTTGTGCAGAAGGATGTGCCTGGAGTGTGGGTGATAAAGATATGCAGGGAGTATATGCAATAGGTGTGAGAAAATGGTAAAGTTAGCATGAATTGGCCCAATCAAATCCCTGTGAAATTTAGTTTGAAAAATACATACAGCACACTATAAACCTGTCTTTAACCTTTCTATTTTTGTAACAAATTATAATCATAGTTAATTCCGAAGTAAGCAAAACAAAACTAATTTTCTATTCCATCTAACAACAAATGCATTGGCTCGAGAAATACTTATTGCGTGCAAGTCTGTTGTTCACCAGCACAGAGAGTTCTAGAACACATGGGTTTCTAACCTCCAGTAGTCTCACATTTATTGTTTTCTCATTAACCAAAGCAAACATGGGAAAAGCAAGGGAATCAGTGTGTGAGGCAAGTTCCTAGAAAGGCAGATAAGTGAGTTACATTGTAGCAAGCACTTTGCAAATCAGCTACATAGTTACCTATGACACCTGCAGAGGGCCACAGAGCTGACTCTGGAACAGCCCTGCCCTTGCAGGCTGGACAGGAGCTCACCTTGCATTCACCTTGGCCTGGGATGTTAAAGCACTTAGCACTTTCTGGTCACCAAGTGAGAAAAGCACCTTGGGCCAGTGCAGTGGAATGGATCACCATAAGTGGAGGAGGAAGCCATTACCTTCACTGAAGACAGTGAAAATAGTGGGGTCCCACCCCCACGGGGAACCTCCCTGGAACCATGCCAAAGCAGTGAACGCTCTTTGTAACTCCTCTTTGACAAGCAGCAAGTGGGCTGATGATATGACAAAAATATAGACAAGTGGGAGTTTGAGTTCATGAACTACTCTGAGAAACAATCTCGTTGTTTAAATCACACACTGAAGCATTAAAATGTATTAGCTCTTCTCTCATTCCCTCTGTAGCTAATCCTTCCACATCTCCTTTCATTCTGGGATCAAACAAAACCTGAAATCTTTCAGTTAGTTTCAGTTTCCATTCCTGGTCCCTGTCTCAGTTCTCCCTACCCTGTACCTACCTCAGTTTCCTTTCTGATCTCTACCACAGTCCCCTCCTGGTCCCTACCTACATTTCCATTCCTGGTCCTTTCCTCAGTCTCTGCTCCTAGTTCCTAACAGTTTCCCCTCCTGGCTTCTACCTTAGACCACCATTAGCTCCTGGAAACCCTTTCATAATGTCTTCTATGCTTCTCCCACTCGTGGCCCCTAAACGTTACCTCACAAAAGCTAGCAAAATCATGTAACCATAATTCTAATCATGATACATCCATGCTTATCTTCTGTACAAACAATTCTGAGTTAAAATAAAAGGCAAGCTCCTCATGGAGGCCAACACAATTTTCCAGGGTCTGACCCCTGCCTGCTTCTCCTGCCTTCTCCTCCTCCCATGAGACATACCCCAGTGGGTGGCGACCAGGGGTTCTGCTGTACAGACTCCCCTCCTGAGCTCTTCCCTGGTGTTGCCTCTCTGCCAGGAAGGCACATTCTGCTTTCCCAGGACTGACTCCTCTACTTTTAACACCTTGGCTTAATTCGTTTCCAATGCATCCTTGGAGAACTTATTTAAATTTTTTTCCTGGCACCTATCTTCATGGCACAAATCACATTATGTAACTAATATGACTTTATTCAAGCATTCATTACTTTCTTTTCTAGGCATTGACCTATAAAAGTGGCCACTGCTCTTTTTATTCCACACATTAGGACTTGTAGGACCTAGATGCTTAAAAATTCACAGGTTATTTGAAATCCACAGGTATTTGTTGAATACAAGCAAACAAGTCTAACATAACTAGATGTGTAACAAGATAGGCATTTAAACACTGGTGTCAACAACGTGTGATGGGAAACCCGTCCATAATGCCAGGCATTTAAACCAGGAATATAGGTTTTAAAATCCTGAACAATTTTTTGCCTGTTATTTTTGTCAATAAGAGCTCAGTTTCTTTAAAAACAAAAAAATGCAAGCATGCCAGGATGGCAGGACAGGACGATGGAGCCCCAGAACTGTCCTAGAACAGAGCAGGTCACACAATGAAAAAGGTCACATTTATCAACTGCACTTACAACAGATTAAAAGAACTGCATTCATTAATTTAGCATTTTTATCCTTGAATAGTGTCTAGTAACATATCATACTCCAATACCTGGCCAGTGGGAAAATTGTGTTCCTTACATGTGTTTTGTTTAGATTAGACAATAAATTTTGATTTAAAAAAAATTAGGAAAGCCCCAAGCAGTCGAAAAATGACAACATAATTGAAATTACCACAAATTCTCTGTCAATTGCTGGATTGATTTACCAAATATCAATTGAATACCAATAACATGTAAGTACCTTAGTCTATGGAAATACCACATAAAATGAAGACAAAAAAATCATCAAAGCTTTCTTTAGGAACTATTCATTATAAATCTGCAAGAGACTGGCACATCACAAAAGAGAATGAATCAAAATAAATCAGGAAATCTAATTGCAATATATTTTATGTGGAAACCTATTTAAGTCTTGTTTAATCTCAATTATTTCATAGATAGCAATGTGCTTATGTACGACACGTCACTGATTCTAAAGTTCTTTTTCTACTTAATAGCTTTACTAAATGTTTGTGGGCATTATGAGAGATTTGAATAATGCAAAATCTTAGGCAACTAGCATTACTAGGCCATCTGTTAAGCTGTCAAGATATCATCACAACATCGTGTTAAACAAGGTGTATTCAAGGTCAGTAGTCAAGGATGGACGCCTGGACTCACACACTGGGAAGCCTTGTACCAATCAGAATGCTCATGTGAAATGGCTTTTCCTTTGTTCTCTCATGAGGCCCTCTTGAAATAGTCCAGAAAGGAGTGAGGAGATTGAAACTGTAGCTATAAATAACTTTTATACATTGAATTATTTAAAGCATTTTACTTTAAATAATCCAAATGAATAATTTAAAGCATTTTCACATTAAATAATCCAAGGGCTTTTTTTTTTTCTTTTCCTTTCAAAAATATTTATTAACAAATTCTACTGGGTGGCACATACACATCCCTCCTGGACCTTTCATGTTGGTTAGTGCAAAGCATGGTGGGCGACCAAGAAGGACATGAGCTCTAGAGCCTCCCATGAGAGCCAGGTGGACCTGCTGCCATTTCTTCATTCCTTCTTTCATTAATTCCTGGGTTCAACACCTAATTTTGAGCATCAGGAATTATCGCTGTGACAAATCATAAAGATGAACTCAGGCAAATTACTTTTTTATGTACTAGTGGGGATAAAAGAAAATTAAAATAGATAAAATAGGCATTGGGCTTCAAGATGAGTTGGGTAGGGATTGGGGAAAAAAATACATCAGTGAAGGAACTAAGAGTAGACTGTGGTGTTATGTCATGGTAAGGGGACACCCAGCAAGGTAATGTGCCATTAATAGGAGCTCTATCAAAAGGGTGAACAATGTGGACATTAGGAGAAAACACTCCAGTCAGGACATGTCCCTACCCCAGGAGGAGGAAGCTGGCATTCATCAGATGCAGAATGAAGATAGTCTGGAGGAACCTAGTGAGGGAAGGAGAGAAGTAGGATTTGGGGGCAGAGGTTACCAAAATGCCAACATGTGGACATCCTCCTCAGCTACTGGAAAACCATGACTTTCACTAGGATTGCCTGGGTGCCATGGGAAGTCATTGGATGGGACGTCATTGAAGAATCTTGAGCACATGAGTAACAGGATTGTTTTGGCTATGATTTTAAGAAGAGAACATGGTAGAAGATGAGATAACATTGGAAGGTAGGTAACGGTGATCATAGCAACTATAAAATCATCGCAATCCTGCAGGCAAGAGGTATCAATTGTTGGTTTGAACATGGTAGCTTTTGAAAGGATGATAACTGGTTTGACGATCAATGCATGTTAGAAGTAGACACCAAACATTATGTTTTTATTTTTCTGAATAATTTTTAAAATGAAGTTGCATTTACTGAAATGTGAATTTGTGGGGAGAAAGCAGATTAAGAGTTGTATATTGGGAAAGATGCAATTTTCAACCATGGGAGTTAGTAGGTGATATATAATAAAGTGCAGAATAATTGACTTGGATGAGGCCATTAAACCACTGGAAAATGGGAAGTGAGTCTGGGTTTAATGTACTCCTGGATGCATGGAGATGGAGCTAGTTTGTAAGATTCATGGAATGTATTAGAAACCAGCAACCTGGATTTCAAGACTTTATGCCTGAGGTAGAGAAAGGGAGAATGGTCTAGAAGGAGTGGCACATGAGCAGGTGAAGAGGCACCTGCCACCTGGATCCCCAAGGATGAAAGGGGAAATGAGCAATCAGAACATATTGACAATTGTCAGAGCTTTATTCAAATGGTCCTTCAATGCAGAGAGCTTGGGCAGAATTTCAGAGAGTGAAGAGGCATGGGAGACAGGATCTGAAAAGGGGACAGGCAGCGACCTAGCACTGCAGCCTGGAGGATGGGGACAGAACTGACAGGCTCGATCTTGCTGAATGAGATGAACAATAATAAAGGACATTGAAAACTTTATTATCCCATGGTGCATAACTATGGGGAAATGGTAAATGTAGGCAAAACAGGAGGCGAGCCGGGTTGCCTTTGGTGTGCAGACTTCTGGGGTGTTTACCTGGCTGGGGCTGTTGAGGGTGGGTGGGTTTCAGGGAGGAAACTTGGGAGAAGGCAGGTGTTGGGTGTCTGCCATTGGAGGTGTATGACAGCCAGGAGGCAATGTTTCTCCACAGACAGGCTCCAGGTTGAAATACTAAGAGCAAAGGAAAATGTAAGGTGTGGATGAGAATAAAGAAGTAGGGAAAGACAGCTACATAAATTATGAGCAAAATCTCAGCACATCTTTTATTTTCCAACAGAAATAAAACAAAGCGCAGAAAATCTGAAAAATCTTTGAAAAGTTCATGAAATTTTTCCAAATGCATCAGATTTTCAAATTATCCTTTTTATCTTGCTATCAAGAAATGGTGAGTATAAACATGGGTAATGTGAGTCACATGGAATTTTTTATCTGAAAAAAAAATACAACATATGCCCAATCAACAAAATTTTAGTGTACAGTACGGCTTTGCCACCTGTACTTGCTTTGGGGTATGGCAGATGTCCAGAGATTTTGCATCTTGAGTGACTGTAACTTGCTCCCCTTCTGTTTTAGCTTCTCCCTCTTTCCTCATTAGCTTGATTTAGAATAATTTCAAGATGACAGGTGCTTTAGAACAGTACTGAGGTAAAGTTATAATGAACTATGTCAAGGAAAGGGCTGTGCAACTGCTTGACCCCTTTGATTTGCGTAAGTAAACACAATTTTATCCTCCAAACACGAAGCCTTTTCTTGGAACCCCAACCATTGTGACTCATGCGCTGCAAAAGTAAACAGAAATACCTTCTCTTTAACAGGCACATATCTTTGACTTAGTTCTGATTATAAAACACCACTTTTTCAAAACAGCCATCTAAGATGCCCTCTAGTTTATCTAAGCTTGCTGAGCATTTCAACTTAAAGCATTTTCACCCACCTTTCCAATTTCATTAAGCATTGTCTGTTTTTGCAATTATGTTAAGCAAGAACATCAGGAGTACATGAGATAGGAATGAGGCAGAGGCGGAGTATGACCCACTTTCTAACTCTTAACATGGTGTGCACATGACTGATTCTTTCATGATGAAATGCAATGTAAGGTAGGATCGATATTTGATTATCCTAATTTTTATCCACATTGCACAGAGCAATACTTTTCCCCTGGTAGGAATTCTGCAATGCTGCTCTTCAAGTGAATGACTGCATTGATAAATGACTTAGACAGTAACTGATGAAAGTAATGATAGGTTAAATGCCATATAGAGAATAAACAACTGAAACTTTTAATCAAAATACTACCAGATATACGAAAGAGGACCATTTTCTCTAAGGAATAGTTTAAAACTTAATAATCTTTCTCTTATTCAAACTGAAAAAAAATTTTATAATATGATTTAAAATGCTCAACTCTGATTATTTCATGCAATCATTTTATCAAATAGTGATTTTTCTTTATATTAAAAGCCTAAATAGTTTAACTATTGTAAGTTGAGCTCTATAAATATTGATGTGACTGCATCACTGTAATATGCTGATTTTAAGTCCTTTGGGTATAAACCAAGAAGTGGGATAACTGGGTCAAATGGTGGTTTCATTCTAAGTTTTCTGAGGAATCTCCATTATGCTTTCCAGAGTGATCACACCGATTTGCAGTCTACCAGCAGTGCATGAGTCTACCTTTTCCCCCTACATCCTCATCATGTATAACTGATTAGAACAAATAAAAAATAGAAATTATAAAAAGTCTAAATAGTATAATCAGGAAAATCATTCTAGCCATTTTTGGAAAACTTGAAAATGATACTCTTAATTTAAATGAGCATGTTCTGATATTAATATACAGAATGTTCAGTTAATCAGCATTATTTTACCCAACTAAATAGACTGATATCTGCTGCAAAATCATATACCTGAAAGCACAGTGAGATATGGAATTTTATGGAAAACATTCATTTTGATTATTAAAAGAGCATTTTATATATTCTATTAAATTTATATAATATAAATGATATTTTAGGAGATTTAAAATTAAGAAATATATATCTAAAAATGGGTAATAGTAGCCAAGCCTAGCTGTTGGTGCACACCTGTAATTCCAGCTACCTGGAGACTGAGGCAGGTGGATCACAAGCTTGAGACCAGCCTGGGTGACTTAGCAAGACCTTGTCTCAAAATAAAATTTAAAAAATCAGGGCTAGGAATATAGCTCAGGGGAGTGTGCTTGCCTAGCGTGTGTGAGCCCCTGGGTTCAATCTGTAATACCCCTCATGTAACCCAAAAACAAGGTTGTTGAGTATTTCATACACACGCAAGTCTCAGCTGCGTGCCAAAGCACGCAGAGGATGATGCGACACTAGCCATGTATGTGAGCAAGTTCGAGTTCACATGTGACTGGTGTTTTCCATACGTTGTCATGAATGAGAAAAGACGTTATGTCTGTGAGGTTAGTGTCTTTCTATGGGATCATCCTAGTATTGTCAAATGTAATCAATTCTCTAAAGTTAATTATCATTATATTATAAATACCTGTGCCCTGCTGTTGATCTATGCTCTTCTTTATCCAAGAAATAGCTAATTGAAGAGGAAAGATTAAATTCTTAAATTGTTAATGCTTATTTAGACTCGCTTGAGCAGTCCTTCAATATTTTTTTACATTGAGTGAGAAAAAAAGTTTGAGGAATTGTAAAGGTCCATATCTATATTGTCAATTATGTACATGCATTAGGTAAGATTTAAGTGCATTAGTACAAATTGTGCAAACTCCTAATCAAATTATAAGGTCCTCTTCAACAAAAACATCACGAAATGCAAATGAATTTCTGTCACACATTTTGGAGAAGCAGCCCCATGGCTGCTGCTGATTGCATGCGGCAGGTTGTGCCCCTCCTCCTCTTTGCTCACTTGCCCATGTTATAAAACAAGAAAAGTGAACCTCTTCCAAAACTGCAGAACTCTCACATGGACATCCTCTTAAACTTATGTCAGACTCTGGGTGATAATTGGGGTGATTAATTGATTACAAAATAGCATCGAACACTCTTCCTTTAATTATCTGTTTTCAATTAAAAATATCATAAGCCTTAATAGTTAAAACCAAAGCTGCAAACACAATTATTAGTGTGATTTTTTTTTGAGGTGGACAATAATTTTCTCATTTTTCTCATCTGCTAATCAAAAAATCTCTTTCTTTTCTACCAAAAGCTAACAACCAGCCAGTAATGTTTCCTTAAATGAAAATTTTAAGTAAGATTTCAGTGCATTGGCTTGCTGATAAAATTGAATGAAAAATTAGAATTTCACCTCAATGTAATTAAAAAATGACAAACTGTACAAAATGATAATTTTGGAGATCAGTCTTCAGATGTTATAGAATATAGGTATCTATAGAGAGGAAACAAATGAAGTGAAGCCTGCTGTAGCCTCAACTTGAATGTATGGAAAGTGTTTCAGAGACAAAATGTAGGGAGGAGGACCAGAGCATCACTTGAGGTCTCTCAAATGAGAGCATTAGCATGTTAGGAAGTGAAGATAGCTGGACAGTGAAGGGCAGGGTCCTCTCTATTGGGCAGCAGGGTTAACACAGTGACTGCATGCTGTCTTTCTTAAGAATGTGGAAGAAAGGGTTTTGAATGTTATCAGTGTAAAGAAGTAATAGATGTTTGAAGAGATAGACATGTGTATTCTGATCACAAAATGTATACATGTATACATGTATAAAAATTTCACATTGGACCCCATTAATATGTACGAATTTTTGTGGTTTTATAGCTCACTTAAATATATTTAATTTTAAAAATCAGTAGGATGTTTGGATAGCAAACAAGCATACAGAATGGTGTCAACACTATTCATTATGGTTATACAAATAAAGCCACGATGAGGTATGGCTACCCACCTACTGAAAAGGTTAAAATGAAAACACTTGGCCACATGGAGAGTGCAAAGGTACAGGAGAAACAGAACCATCACATGGGTAGTAGAAATGTAAATTGGCACACCACTTTGGGAAACATTTTCAGTATCTCACAACAGAGAAGGATAGTCTGTCATGTGTTCCAACAATTCCACTCCTAGAAACATACTTGAGAAAATGAAGATATATGTCCATGCATGTGGTGCAAAAACACTTTGTTTGTTATGGGAAAAATATGGACTCAACTTGAAATTGTCTAGCCAAAGAAAAACTATAACATGCGTGGCATGTCCATGCAATTAGCTGTTCATGCAGCCAACACTATGAAGTCATCTTAAAGTAATTTTGCTCAGTGAAGAAAGACAGGCAAAAAGAGCGTACAGTCTAGGATTCTATTTATATAAATTCTAGAAAATGTGAACTAAAAGCACAGAAAGTGCATCTGTGGTTGTTTGTGGGTGGCTTATATGTCCCAGAGAGTGATTACAAAGAAACCTGAGGAAATGTCTAGCATTGATGAATAAATGTATTATCTTGATTGTAGGGGTGAGTTCTTGAGTATACACATAAGCAAAATTTATAAAATTGTGCACTTCAAATATATATGGTTTATTGTTTATTGCATATTAATCATTCCTCAATAAAACTGTTGAAATGAAAACAAAGTAACCAGATAATAAATGATCAATTGCTAATTTAAAATAAGCTTGTTTCACTTTTTAAAAAATAGCAGCATCCATGGAAGGTGACCTGGCATGGTCTGTTCACCCAGATTTCACTTTTCTGTCAGTTACCTCTGCTCCATGTTGAATCCCATTGGATGACATCATTGCCCTTTCTAAAGGCAGGGGACAGATTTTAGTTCTCAGCTGTCCATGAGGTCTAACTGAGTTTAGGTCCCTGTGGAGAGGAAGTCTTCCTATTAAGAATGATGGTTCTCTTGTTTGCCTCATCCAATTCTGCTCTGACCCTCTGGGCAAACCCCTAAGTCCTGAGCAGAGGGAAGAGGGAAGACAGCAGGTGGAAGGAACTGCTCAGTCATCAAGGAGATTCTCAAGGGGACAGGATTATAAACAAGACAGTGGCCCATTCCCAGGTTCCTTCTTGATAGAAATAACAAAGAATATGAAACAAATGAGCAGCCACAGGGCTCATTACCTGACTGCTATGTACAAACATCACTGGGAAACTAACAGGCAATGTGCTGTTTGAAACCTCTCTGCATGAGGGAGCCTCCAGTTCATCCCTCCTTCTTTGGTCAGCTTTTCAGTGTTTGAAATTTTGGGGAACAAATCACTCTAGTTCAATAACCTTCACCCAGTTCTGGCCCTGTGAGATCATGAATGGCACTGTTTTAATTATTATTTGCTTTAATTTGATATTTTCTCAAAACTGTGAAGCTCTTTGCCAGAGAAATCAGGAGGGTTTCATGTGTAATTTCAGGTTTATTTAAAGTCATAAAGTCTTGGTTAAGCCACCACCGAATGTGGCTTGTCTCATTTTTGTGATAGAATGCCATATCACCCTTTCTCCCTATTTTAGAGAGAATATGAACAATAAAAGCAAAGGAACGCCTTTTGCTCTTTCCTGCTCTTCATTTTACAATCATTTTTCATATCATCACTAAATAGCAAGCCACAGGGAGCATGCTTGAAAAGCCTTCTGTTGAATCTCACCAAAACCCGCTGCTGCTCCAGTAAAGGGCAGGGTGCAGAGAATTTATGTAACAGAAATTTTGGCAAAAACAGGTAGAACAATACTTTCCTTTCTGAGCTGTACTGTCAAGCAGAGCCCTATGTCATTCCTGTTTGAAGACCTTCCCCTGGAGAATTATTAGTTCTGACAGAGTTTTTCCTTCTATCTCATTAGAGACAGCATCAGACCTGCTGAGAAGCACTGAATGTGTGTGTGTGTGTCTGTGTGTGTGATTTTTCCATCCATGGGGAGAAAGAAAAAATATTGTTGATCCAAATAAAGCAATTTCAAAATGGAATGTTATAAAACTAGATACCAACTGTTAATAAACCGTAAAAGAAGCACATCTTCAAGATGTTAACTTCCTTTAAATGAAAGTCATCTGGCTGGATGGAGATCTGGGTACATACTTCAACCACACAGATGTGCCTGCCTCTACAAAGGAGGCTCTACAGAGGCACAGCCTTGAGAACCTGGGAGCTAGTGGTCATGCGTGGCTCATCTGCCTGTTTTGAGCTGCTACCGACCATGCATGTTAGGTTCTTATTCACCATAGGCTTTTACCATTTTGTATTTCTTAAGTTGCTTGAGAAATCCAGTGAAGAGAGCCCAGTGCAAATACATGCGGTTTTGTTTTTGTTTTCTTTTTCTTCTGACACACCCTAGTTGCTGGTTCTGCTTATGGAACTCCATGAGAAGAGATTTCAGGGAAAGAATATTCTTCTTGTCAGTTTAGCTGTGCTATGTTGAAGAAAACACATGATAGGTTACTTTCTATCTTAAGTGAAGGTGAGTGTTCTTGGGCTAGGAAAACAGAGGAGGACCCAGGTGGGTTGTAGGGAGGAAAGAAAATAAATTGGAGAAATAAAAGGGATACATTGAATAAATAAATTCAACAAATGATTTAAAAATAGTTATTATATGTTGTACATTTTATTAATCCATAGTCACTAATAAGTAAATACATGAGATACCAACTCAAAAGAAATATGAAGTTTTAACCAAAGCCACACAGTGATTTACACTCAGTAGATTTGTTCCAGCAGTATTACACTGCTGTATCCAGTATTTTCTAGATTTCTCTAAGATTTATGTTAATTATCTTCTTTTAGCCAAGTTAAAGGACCTCTCCCCTCAACACCAGCCTGTCTCCCTCCAGAACTTCATTTAATTATTGCTTTCTGAATTTTGTTATTGAACAGTACCACTATCATTCTGTGGAATGGTTCTTTGCAGAAAAATTCCTGTGTTCAATCAAAATATGGAGCTCTAAATATTATATAGCTATAGGATTGTTGTTAAGCTCCTTGTACTGGTTTAAATCTGTTCGTAAAAGACATATCAAGTAGTACTTTAACATGCATATCTGAAGATGAGGAAAGTGTCAACTGGTTTAAGAAAATAGAAATGGATTAACTTATACTAAAGACTAGATATGCTTTGTAACAAGCTTTTATTAGTAGAAAATATCCACAGAAGTAATTTCTGGAGTCTCTTCAGTAGACTGAAGACCTGGGAAGATTGCTTCATTTGATCTTCATTTGTGGATAAATCTTGCCATACCTTCAGCATGGAAGTATAATACCAGTTATACTTCTTGGAGTTTTAACAATTAATAATCATTTTTTAGGAAATTGGTATAGTAAGAAGTTAGATAAGGAACAAGGAACTCAACTGTTTCTGTTATTGTGACCTGGGAGTCCTTCCTGTCCTCACGCCATCCTGAACATGGTCATCCTTCCTGGAATCCGTTCAGAATCTGGTGCCCTCTCCACGCTCCCATGTTGAATGTCTCCAGCATTATTATTTCTAGCACAAGCAATTTCAATACAAGTTTGTTTTTCCTGTTGCAACTTGACTTGCTAGAGGTTTGAGCCCATGATACCAATGTAGTAATGAGGACTTGAAGATCTTTCTCTCTCAGGGAAAAATCCCAGCACACACTGGTCTGCAAACCTTCTGAGAGATTCCTTACGCAAGACCTCTGCAGTCCTGTGCTCCACCTGCACTCTGCTCCATCACTCTGGCCATCTCACTGTTCCTCACAACCACCAAAAGTCTTCTGATTTGGTCATTTTGTGACAGAAATGCTCCCAACAAATATACCTACAGAGTTGACTCTGTTAACCTTTCCATAAATATCACCTGAAAGAAGGGTTCACTCAGAAACCCCTCTTAAAATCACACCTCCTCTGCCAGTTGTCAATCTCATTTCTCTTTCTGTTTCTTACTGTCAGTTGACACATAATATGTTTTATTTATTTATTTTTCTGCACCTCCTACATCAGAATGGAACAGAGCTTCTATGCAAAATCAGTAATTTTGGCCAACTGTATTCACGACTCTATACCCAAATTCTGACAGAAAGCCTAGGACATGTTATAGGCTAACTAAACATTTTGATTTAGTGAATAAATATATAAGCCAAATACAAAATTAAATCATTTAAAAACTTTTATAAAGCACCGTTTAGAGGATTGGAAAATATTCTTTCTGTGCTCTCAGTTGGGATAGCAGTATCATAATGAAAACGACTCCCAAGCAAGCCTGAAGAAAGCTAACAAACATCACAAGACAGAAAAGCAAACACTTTCCACCTCTGGGGTCTCTCAAAGCAGCTTTCACTATTTATGATTCACATGGGCAGAGTTTTATTTTGTTAATAACTTGCCCTTAGCAGTTTCACTATGTAGGATTTGAAGTGGACTTTTACATTTATAAAGACTGCATTTTCAATAGTGACTCATAAGAATACAATAATTGGACACATTTAGACTTCAGATTCCTGAAATGGAGAGGTTTGTTCAAGGTCAGTTAGTTTAAATTGTCTTTCCTTTTCTCTTTTGGACTAGTATTATAAAAAGTATGTAGCATTGCTATAATGCTGCATATAACCAGTATTGTATAAAAGCTGAAGCTAATATTATGAAACATATAATATCCTAATGGATGAACTGTAATATTTTCTTAAAAGCCTATATGTCAAACTCAGAGTTATGTTTGAAGCATAAAATCTTAAGGAAGGTCTTGGGCTGAGGCTCCATGATACAATGCTCACCTAGCATGCATGAGGCCCTGGATGTCATCTTAAGGATCACAAAATGAAATAAAATTAAAATGCATGGAAACATGCCTACTTTTATTGTTCTTGGCAGAACCAAAGTGCAGAGATTTCTCTAAAAATTTCTATTCATTCAGGGGGAAAAAATAAGTACTTATGATAGGCCAAGAAAATCAAGGTGCAAATATAAGGCATAGGATTTTATTGAATCTCTTTGGACACCAAATAATTGTAAGAAAGGTAGTACAAATGAGAATAGGTGAGGAAATTTTAAATAGGTCATGGAAAAATTTCCTACCTGACTTGAATTCCTGGAGGTGAGATGGACACATAGAGACTAATTGCCAGAAGTGATGCCATGGAGCAAAACAGAGCAGAGAAGGGCAGAGACAGAACAGGACAGGACACTGGACCACAGTCAATGTATCCAGTTCATGTAGACTTGCTTACAAACCTGAGTTTCATGAGCGGGCTTTGGTGCCTAGGAATTACCTCAGAGGAAAAGCAAGATGCAAGTTACAGAAGATCCAGAGTCTAGACAAAGATTTATTCTAGTAACTGATGACTTTTCAAGAACCTTTGGAAAAGCTCTTGTTTTGTTCATGTGAAGTTTAAATTCTAGATGAAGATACATTTAGCTGGCAGAGAGTGGATTTTCTCTACTAGATCAATATTAGATCAAGTATTCCTCTGTCCCCACTATCTAGGGAGGGTCTGGTCCCATGACCAGATGCATCAGCTAGCCCAGAATTCAAGCAGATCCATGTACCGGCTTGGTTTGAATTGCTTCTGAATGTAGTGTTTGGAGATTTATGCACCAAACTCAAGGTTTTGGCCTATAATGTCTAAGTGATTCATAATGCTTCTTTGTAGATTATTTCAAGTTAAATGTTATAACTTGGAAAGTCTCTGATCTTATGTAAGTGAGGAGACCAATGTGTCTATTTTAAACTCTAGCATAAAAATTCAATCCCAATAGTTTCCTTCAACTATCTCTTAGAGTGAAGTACAATTTTCTTGTTAATCAGCAGGAAATGAGAAGGAGAGTATTAATTTTATGAAGTACTTGGCAATCCTTGCATGACACTTTGGAAAAGAATTATAAATATCATTAACACTACTAAATTAGATGCTTCAAATTACAGTTGTGGCTAATTACTTTACATATTGACAAAATTACACAGCTGGGTATTTTAAACATCAACCTTGATGTACAGTACATATTATTTAATGTAGCATATTGACTTTTCAAAATATTTTTTTTCTTTTGATTCCTTTATAAACCTTAGTAATTCTAGCCCCAAGTATGTATAAGCATTTTTTCGTTTTACTTTTATATAGTTCTACTATTAAAATCAGTTGCTTTGGGGCAGACCCATAAACTATTGCTTAGATTTTAAGAGGGACTTAATGATGGGAAGGAGCTGAACTTTGACAGGAGGACTTAAGGTCTAAAAGTTACACAGGTGAGGCCCAGAGCTGGAATTCCTTTTGAAATCTTGCACTTGAAATTCTGGCTGTTGTTCAAGATTTTACAGTATGAGTCCATGAAGTCAGTGTTTGGCAAAACTGACAACAAATCAAAAACAAACAAACAAACAAAAATCCTGCATAATTTAAAGTTCTGCTTAATGCTTCACTTTAACTCAGTAACAAGATTTCTCACTCCATTTCTCTTGAACTTTACCGAAATCTCCATACTCCACTATTAGGGTCTTTAATTTCAACTTTATTTGTGTTTACTTCCTCCATTATTTTCAAAGAAAATTTTCTGTATTTGTCATCATCTAATTACATCAAATCAATCAGAATTAATTATACTTAATTGATTAATTTCACAAAGATTCATTTACTCATATTATTAGTAAAATACTCATGGCCCTGAGGGTTATAAAGAAATGAACCAGATGCAGGTGACTCCCAAATCCAGGGCACTATTTCCCCCTCCACTGTATTGTTTAAGGAGGTTGTTTTTAAAGATTTACACACAAATGACACTGGATCCTGTAGGAAAATTAAAAAGAGTTTATAAAGACAGGAGTGTCACAGTAAGCCTGTGTTAACACTGTACTGCTGTATAATGTGCGATACACAAGGGCAGATGCACGATATTGACACTGAAGTAATTTTATTTTTCAGGGGCAAAAAAATCCGTCTTTTTACTTTTTATATAAATAATTATATCCAAATAAAAGGAGATGTAATTAAAGATAATATTCTCTTTCTAACTTGGCATTTGGTCTTATATTTCTATTACTGCTGTTTTTTTGACTGTATAACTTACATACATCACTTAAAATGGAGTTCAATTTCACTTCCTGAAAAAAGTTAACATGTTTGAAATTTTAGTGGAAAATGCATTAAATTTATGTTTTCTTAAATACATGCAAGTTTGTATTATCTCTGTGACAATTTAAAAGAACGATTTTTGGCAGATTATTCACAATTATGTAGCTAAATACCAGACAAACTTCTGCCAGAGGACTAGCTGATTGAAATTTCCATTCAAAAAGTAAATTTTATACTTTAATGAGGAATGTGTACACTTGATACTTATTATCTTAAATTATCAAATAAACTACAATGTGTTGAAATTTATGGAATTTATGAAACATTTCACTGTATTTTAAAATGCATTCTAAGTTATTGAATTCTGATTCTAATATTACTTATTAATATTACCTGCATTAGCAAAATACTAACTGACTTGAGGGACAGGAGATTTTACAAATGTCTAAAATGCTATTTACTTATACTCTTCAAAGAGAGTTAATTTGTACAATGCGCATTAAACTTTCCTTTTCTCTTCATTTTAAAGTATTTTGTCATTTTAATTGTAATCTGAGAAGCCCCTAGTGGTAACTTTCTCTCCATGAGATTTTCTTTGCTCTGATTTAATCTCATCCCACACATCCATTTTCCTTCCTTCCTCCTTTCCTTCCTTCCTCCTTCCCTTCCTTCCTTCCTTCCTTCCTTCCTTCCTTCCTTCCTTCCTTCCTTCCTTCCTTCCTTCCTTCCTTCCTTCCTTCCTCTCCTTCCTTCCTTTTCTTTCTTTCTCTCTCTTTCTTTCTTTCTTTCTCTCTCTCTCTCTCTTTCTCTCTCTCTCTCTCTCTCTCTCTCTCTCTCTTTCTTTCTTCTTTTCTTCGTATTAGGAATTAAACCCAAGGGAGAGCTTTACTACTGAGCTGCATTCCCAGAACTTTCTTAGTTTGAGAGAGTCTCACTAGTTTGCTGAGGGTCTCGCTATGTTGCCAAGGCAAGTGTGCCTCCAATTGCAACCCTCCTGCCTCAGTCTCACAAGTAGCTGAGATTATAGGTGTGTACCACCACACCTGGCTATGTTGCTTGATTATTATTTACTTTTCAGTGTTTCTAATAACTATTCAGATGTGTTCTTAATCCATGGTTAAATAGATGTGTTGCTCAGTGTTAGGTGACTGGGAATTTTAAGTTGATTTCATTATCCATTTTCTCCAAATTCCATTATGACTACACCACATGTTCCACATGATTTCAAGCTTTGGAAATTTATAATACTTTTCATACTGTCTGGCATATTGTCCATTTTGTCAAAGTTTTGTAATATTAAATGAAATAAAGTAATTTGTGTTGTTGTTGAGTGTAGCAACCTGTGTATTCATGACATCAGGTTTGATACATGGTTTCTGATCTGAACCTCTGCTGGGTTGTCTGTTTCTTCTCTCAACTACTGAGAGAGGTGACTTTGTCCTCTTCATATTTATCAGTTTTTACTTTTCCTTATAGTTGCATTATTTATCTGATAGAGATTTGGGATTCTGAAGTCTTTTCTGTGTCACATTACCATACAAAGACACCTCTTTTCCCTGCAGGCCAACATTGTATCAATATAGTTTCACACTGTTTTCACACAATGCCATTTGTCTTCATCCTTTTAATTTCTCACACATTGTGCTTTCAGTATGTTTCTTACAAGCAATACTTGGTTTTCAGCAATCTGAACATACGAGGTTTTATTAAACTACTCATTACATTTAAATTGAATATCTTTACCAATATATCTAGGTTGGCATCTTTCCTCTCACAGTTTATTTTCTTATTGGTCCATTTTATTTTTCTCATTCCATTTCCCCTTTTTCACTATTTTCAGACTTTTATTTTCAAACACTTAAAACATTTCCATTTTGTGAATTGGTACTAATGCTTTTCTTTAAAATCATTCATTTTGAATGTAGGTATTACATCATATATTCTTATCTTACCATAGTCTAAATTGTTCCTTTACAGTTTCCCCAACATTTTTATGTCAGTATCTTTAAACCCACGTATGCACACTGGCTTTGAATACAGTTGAGTGTATCTGGGAAATAGTTGCATTTGTGAAAATGCTGCTTTACGACATTGTGGTTATTGTTTCCTACTGTATTTATTATGTTTACTACTTATTTACATTATTTTTTGTGACCTCCTATAATTTTATTATTCTATATGATTTCATTTTCCATTTACTTGAAAAACTCATATCTGAGTGTCTTTAACAGCAGGTGTGCTGTTAATACATCAACTCAGTTTTGTTTTGTTTCTGTAAAAATGTTTATTACATCATCATTTGGAAGTGTTGTTTTGCTCTGTGTTACTTTTAAACCCAGTTATTTCTAAAACTGCCATCCTCTGTCTGCTTTTACTGTCTATTTCTTCTCTTCAGTTATTCTCCTGTATTCTTCTGTCTTTACATATGTAGTGATTTTCAATGGCTGCTGACCTTGTATATAAAGAACCAAAGAGGCTTCAGAATTTTCTCAACACAGGGAATGATTCCTTTCTTTATTATGTAGACAAGCTGAAAGAGTGCTCCTTTGAGCCCAGTTCTTATTGGGCTTAGTTGCATCCAGGTTCCAGTTTCAATAAAACTTGATCTCTCTGCTTAGTTTTAATAGCAGGCACAGGGCTTCCAGGTTTTTGATTGAGAGAGCAGATTTCTTCAGCCCTGTGAGAATGCAGAAGTTTTAATTTTGACAAAGTACTCAGCTGACCTTTTTTGCTTTGTGGTCTATGGAGTCTCAAAGTTTGCCAAATGCACCAACATTTGAAAAAGGAATATTCATACCACAGAAAATAATTGAACATATTTGGCAGAACCTATTAAAAACCAGGGAATGGTTTGCCAATTGTTCTGTAAGCACCTCTGTGAATGTATTTACTTCATCATGAATATGAATAAAATATTTTGTAAAGTCAATGGAAATGAAGATGTAAATGCTAAATTTACATAGACCACTTAAGCATCTAAGGTAAAATTATGCAATTAGAAGTCTCTAAAAAACAATTTTCCAGCTATTTAGCTTTAAACAATAATAGTCAGGAAACTATAGTCACCTCACATAGAATACCTAGTAAGTGCAAGGGATTATGTATATGTGCATTAATTTCCTGCATGTAGAAGTCCATAGGCACTGCCAGATGACACACTGTTAAAAACTCTTACCCAGCACTTCATCTTGAGAAAACAGATATTACCATTTTGATTAAATGAAGCAAACTCTGCCTAACATTAAAAAATACAGATAAACTTGCTAAATTAAAGATGAAAAAAACAGTGATTACTCAGAAAATATACATAATAAGGATAATTTAAAGTGTATTACTACTTATTTTAAGAGGAATAAGAGTTTAAGTAATGTAAATGAATTTAAATTATATGCTTTAATAATGATGTTTAAAATAACAAATGTTTACCGATAGAATATATAGACAATTTAATAAGATTACTTATATCCACCTATAAAAATGCATCAAAAAGCAAATTGTGATACAATATCTTAAAACTATTAGGGACACATACCAACTGTCATTTTCATCAAAATATAAAGTTTAAAGACAAAAGGCAAGCATTTTTGTTGACTTGAAGGATATTTGTGAGTAATCTGAAGCAAAAGAATTGCTTTTTGTAGGTGATACATTCAAGAAACCCACGAAAACCATGCTGGACACGGGAAGTCACATAAGGGAGTTTATTAAGCTGAGTGTCTCCCTGCAAGGTAAGAGAGAAAAATGAGAGGAAAAGAGAAAGGGCACACACAAGAAAGTGTGAAAAGCCAGGAGGAGAGAGAATGATAGTGAGTAGGAGAGAGAAAGCAAGACAAAAGATGGCGGGGAAGCTACCCTTAAGCAGTTGAATTCCGCTGGGCTAACAGGGGACCAATAACGGAGGAGGATACTTGCAAGCTGACTGATGAACCAATAGCTAACTTGGATGTTCACAGACTGACAAGTAGTTGGGAGGCGGGGAAATGGCTGCAGCAGAAAGGGTAGGGAGAGCAGCTTTCAGACTGACAAGCTAGGTTGTGATGCAGCGGAAAGGGTGGTGGAGCAGCTTTGTATTACAATACACTAGGTGGTAAATAACAGGTGAACTTAATATGCTTTGTGGAACTGGTAATTCTTTTTTTTTTTTTTTTTTTTTTGCGGTGCTGGGTATTGAACTCAGGGCCTTGTGCATGCAAGGCAAGCTACCAACTGAGTTATATCCCCAGCCCCCCCCCCCCTTTTTTTTTTAACTGAAACTAGCTTCTAAAAACATGGTAGTTTTAATCAGTCTATGTGCAGGTGCAAGAAAAGCCCCACCCTCTTTTTGGTCAATTTAGTATAAAATTACCGTATTGAAAGTCCTGTTTCTAGTATGGATTGAGAAAAAATGATAATCATTCTAAACACTGGGCCATATTTTGTTAAGGGATTTGAAAAATTCTAGCAACTTATGTTTTAAGAAACATTAAAATATACTTTCCATTTTATTCTTATCTTGTTTATATTTGTATAAAGTGAGAAAAAAAGCTTCAAAGACTAAATAGATTCTACAATTCTTATACAAAGAAACAATTTTCATATTACAGAATATTTTGATAAGTTTAGATTTCCTGATGTCCTTTACAAAAGTTGTACAGAATTTGGAAAATGGTGATTTATAAAATAGATTAAGGGTGTGCCAAGGAAGAATATAGTACACAGCTTCCCTTTAAATATTACCGACTTGTTCCAGATAACCACTGTTAGCTTCGCATGGTTCCTGGAATTGCCATTAGAAAAATCACTTTGGTTCGAGTTTATTTATTTGTTAACTAAAAATTCTTAGCAAAAGGGGAAATGAGTATTGCCTGGGAGAATCAACACAATAATTTAATCAAATACAGATTCAGAGCAAATTCCACAGCTATTCATTCATTTATCGAATGCATTTTTCATCTATTATGTATACGAAGTCAAGCAGGAGGCTGAGGTAACGAGAAGAAAGCACAGTTCCTGTCTAAATTAACATCCATTCAAATGAATGAGAGACAAATAAACAATTATGGAAATTTTCTTATTTAGCATTCCATCCTGCACTTTGGAAATAAGCTCTTCCACCCTCTAGATATCAACTTTTAAAAACAGAAAACATGAAATAAAGAGCCAAACTTTCTTCAGAATCTGAGAGACTTTTTTACTAAATGCAACACAAATAACTTTGGTGGAGATAGTGTATTCTGGGTCAGAGACTTCTCCAATGGTAAACCTGGCGAATTTATACATGTGAGTGACAGGAAAACTCTGCTCTCCCTTGATTGAGTTTTCCCTGGCTCACAGTCATTTCTAAAACAAGAAAAAAAGGGAAGTATTTTTGTTTTGGTGAGGTGACATTTTTATTTTTATTTGTTCTTTCTAAAATTGAACCTAGGAGCGCTTATCACCAAGACACATCCCCGGTCTTTTTTAAATTTTGAAACAGGGTCTAAGTTGCTGGGACTGGCATTGAACTTGGGATCCCCCTGCCTCCACCTCCAGAGTCACATGAGCCACTGCACCCATACTAATTTTTAAAACAATGAAGGTTTTGTTTTGAAAGGGAAGTAGCTACAGATTAGGCAATGTCAAAGGACACCGACCATGTGAGCTTCTTTCAGTTATAATGGAATAAAAATCTCATTTTATTTTTGTATAGTAAGCAACTTTAATCAAAAGTATAAAAGTCAAAGGAGAAAGAAATGCTCAGAATGCAGGTAGGTTGCGAAGACAAAGTTCTACAGCAAAGTTGATTGATGGCTTCTAGGAGTTTGCAATGGCTGGCTTGACTATGTTGAGAAGAGAGTAGGGAGATGGACTGGCAAAGAATTTGAACTTGAAAGACAGAAGAAGGAAATACTCCGAAGGTGTTTGGATGAATGAGTGAAATCAAACTGTAAACAACTGCATAGCAACACAAAGAAAGATTAGCATACTGATCTGACCATTAATGGAATGGGAAAATCACAGGAAGCCAGATGAAGACAGCTGGGGAAGCAGGTGAGAGGCAGAGTATTTGCTTTTAAACACCGAACCCCGACTTTGTCGATTAGCACACACTGTGAATTACTGAGTGGAGATATGCAATAGAGGGGTAAAATAATTTCATTGAAACTCCAAGGGGGTCTGAGGGCCAAAAACGGATAAAGAAGAGTAGGTCCTGACAAATTGGATTCATGTTAAGGGAAGAACAAAAGAGAAAAAGAGAGGAGTGTGAGGAATGAGGAATCCGTGTTCTGCAAAGCCGGTGTTAGGGGAGGAGAGGATTGTGCAGAAGGATTGACAGGGAGCAGGAGATTAAGTTAGAAAAATAACTGGAAGGATGAAATCACATTTCTGGGGACCTTAAGACATAAAGCATTAGGTCAACTTTACTCGTCCTTTAGAAGACCTTTAAAGACCTTTTGGGGTCTTGATATTTTTTTTTTCCTGGGCAATGGTATAAACTTTATTTTAAGTTTCTAAAACATGGCTCTTCTAGAGGTATTGGTACATGAAATATTAACTAGTAACGTTTAGTTCAGTGAAATACTCCCCATGTGGGAAACAGAAAAGAACTGATGGGACAGACATTCACCCCTCCTCTGCTTCTGACACTGAATGTTACTAAATAAGAAAAGAGTGTAAGGAAAAATGCAGCTCAGCTCGGGACCCGCAGTGGCTCCAGCCCTTCCAACGGAACTGGCGCTCCCAACACCCGGTCTCAGTTGCGGCTCAACAATAGCTTCCGAAATCCACGATGGAAACAGGACCTCAACCAAGAGACTTTCTTATGCTTACAACTAGCACGACCGCTCTGGGGTTGGAAAAGAAGGGAAAGAGAGAGATGGCATGGACGCTTCTCCCAGATATTGGAATCTCGCAGGCTGGAAGGAACCAATAGCGGAGGAGAATACTTGCAAGCTGACTGATGAAGCAATAGCTAGTTAGCATGTTCAGACTGACAAGCTAGGATGTAACATGGGAAGCAGGAAATGGCTATAGCGTAGGCCAGAAATTCCTGCAATGTAAGGGGCAGGCAGAGCAACTTTCAGACTGTCAAGTTAGATTGTGGTGCAACGGAAGGGGTGGGAGATCGGCTTTGTATTACAAAGAGAAAGCCTTTGGTTAACAGGTGTAGCACAGGACATTGGGGGACGGGAACCTTCCTGAATGACAGGATAATGGAAGATCGCAACAGTCTGCATTTGTCAAATGCTATAACTTTATGATGCAAAGGTTGTATTTTAAAATATGCAAATTTAAACAATCCTCCATAGGTTCTTGTAATCCCAAAAATTATGAACAAAAAGCACAAAGGTATGATGGATGGATAAGCCAAGACCACACCACGAGAGGGATCAGTGCTGATCCAAGTAATTTTGGAAATGTGGGCAGCCTGTAAGACAGGGCAAAATGAGCTGTTCACAAGCACTGTGCTCTAGTTGAGGAAGTTGTCTCTCCACAGAGGTTTGGGGTGGTGAGTGGAAATCCCATTACACGTATACTGGAATAGAACGATTAAGTAAAAGAAAGGTGGGAAGTTGGAATCAAGATGCTTTGTGTGGGAGTGGGAGGTAACAGACAAGCAAGGACTAGGATGATCCATTTGGTATTGGAGACATAAGTAACAATTTCTGTTTAGCTTAATAAAAATACAGATGGTAACATTTAGAAATATTTAGACATGCATTTATATGTTTCATATATACACATATTTTCTTACTGTCAGTTAAGAGAGCCTAGAAGCAATGATAATGCAATAGCTGCCAGAACCTTGATTTTTAAAGTCATTCTCCAATAAAAGGAGTTGAGATGCTCTGACAAATCATGAACACTAGGACCAGGACAGGAGATCCAGGAAATGAGCCTCAAGGGCATTTTAGTACTAGAAAGTTAAGTGGTGAAAAGCTAACATGCTGGTTTAGATAAATGAACAGATGAATAAATTAAATAATAAGTGGGAAGGGAACACATGACCCTTATAGAAGTATTAGCAAGTGTCAATGTGTTTATCAACATAAATGTGCAGTTAATTATTTGTGAATGTATTATGTTTAGTAAAAGTTTAGAATTTGCATATCCTTTCAAGAAGCAACAAAATGGATGTTGATCAGAATAAATACTTGCAAATAAATCCTACACAATATTTTAACTTTCATTCATAATTATCTATCTTTGTTAATCAGGGTTCTTGCTTGCATGCAATAAAAATTTAAAATTAAAGTAGCTTAGGCAATAAAGGGACTTCTTTAGCACAGATATCCATGATATTGTCCATATCTTCAGATGAACAATATTTACTGGAAAAAAAATTAATTTTTGCAAACTCTAATAAATTCACGGAAACTAAATTTTATTATAGAACATCTTAGATACACTAGATACAATAGATTTTCATTTGTTTACATATTTGCAGTAAAGTGTCCTTATACCCTGGTAGTTTAATATGATTTTATTGCTTTCTATGATAGTAGTTTAATTAAAAAAAAAATGATATTACATGCTATTCCTGCAAGGATATAATATGAAAATACTAAAAATAAAAATTCTCAGTTAGCTTTAAAATAATTGGAATTAAAGATATAATCCATACTTTTATAGTTGACAATATTACATTTTCAGATATATTTTGAAAGCAGTATGTAAAACTTACTTTCTGAAAACATCTGATAAATCATTATTAGAAAATCAAAAAATTGAATGCATTGAAAAAATATTCAAATAGTTTTAATTTTCTTTTTTTTTTTTTTTTTTGAAGATGATTCAAAACATATCTTTCCATCCAAAAACCATCAGCAGAGGCCATGGACACACACTTGGATGTTCACGTACCACTTCTCTGCTTCTGCAACTTACACACTTGTTGTCTCTAAGTCAATCCCTAAAAAATTCAAATTTCAATATATAATGAAAATTTCCATATGCAACAGCATTCACAAACTCCTTTTATCTCATTTTCTGGACTCTGTTTTCTTAGTTTTTCCTAATTCTAGTAACATTCTGAATAAAATAGAGGAAAGGAAACTTACCAGCATTTGAGGAAAATCTTTACTAGCCGAATTTAATTATTTGGGACAATGATAGTTAAAATTCCTGAAAATGGTGGTGTAGGATGATCCCCAGTCTTCAACTCTGGGTATACAATCCAATATCATCCCCTTTCGTTGGTGTGCGTAGAACCTGAGACTGCTGGATATGTCTCCTGGGCTTACATTGCTTTACATGGCAGACCGACTAGATTTATCAGATATAGTGAAGGACCCAAAGCAGTTGATTTGAATATAAGGGTTATGATCCTGGGCGGGCCTGACTTAACCAAGTGGAAATACCAGTGGGACCAGGCCCTTCCTAAAGAGGTTAGAGATGAGGGCAAAGTCTGCTGCTGGCCTTGAGAAAGCAACCTGCCATGAAGGCCAAGGTCACAAGGTAATGCTTTCATCAAGAAATCTGAGGAAACAAAGAGCAGACTGTTCCTCAGTCAAGCTTCTCTGCGGCAGAGTCTGGCTGACACCTTGATTTCAGCCTTGTGAGGTCCTGAGCCGAGGACCCAGCTGAGCAGTATCCACATTTCTGCAACACAGAGTCTGAGTCAGTGAAATAAAAGCTGCATGTTGTTTTAAGCTACTGAGTTAGTGCTAATTTTTATGCAGCCAGAGAAAGTTAATTCAAAAATAAACAATAGAATTGCTAAATAATATTTCTGTTTAAGTAATAATTTTAGATGTACTACATCCAAAGTAGATGTGCTTGTGCATTAAAGTCAGAGAAGAACATTTTGACCATAAATAACGTTCCAATGTAGTAAAAGTGATTCTCACAGGCAGCTGGGTCAGCCATGGGAGCTGCTGGTTGCAGGAAAACATGAGAGGGAGGTGTGTATGGACTGCACGTCACCAGGTAAGGCTCCCAGAGACCGGGATCTCTTACAAAGCAGCAGGGGTTGTTGTCCAGCATAAGGTAAAAGCACAGCACAGCTTTTACCTAAATGCTTTGTCTTTGTGGGATTATGCAGAGGCTGTCCATGGAAAAGACAGGGAGGGAGCTGTCAGCCCCTGTCACATGCTCCTGATCTGCTACAGTCCCCTGACCTGGGGTTTTGCTCAAGTTCTGCCATGGGAGTTCGTGTCCATTGTGCCCTTGACAGAGGGAAGTCCAACGAGGCAGAAATACTGATGAGTCTAATCTGTGGAACAAGCAAAACTGTTCATTTTAGCCCAGCAAGCATGAGGATGTCTCCAAGGAAGGACCAATTTGCCAACAGAGAGGGTACAAATCAAAAGAAATCAAGAAGAGAAAATACTTCGGATGACCATCAGGAGTATTTGTCCTTAAACAACATGACTTTTGTAGTCAGGCTATGATTGGGGATCGTGATTATGAGTTGCGGTTAAACTGAATATGCTCCATTTCTGCCCTAGCATCCGTGTTCCCTACACCTAGGTACCTCCTTCCTCCTTCCACCGTCCTGAGCAGAGGGTCAGATGCCTGCCGGCTCCTTCACCCTGCTCTTCACTCAAACATGGCAAACTTCTGACTCCATCCCTCTACCGAAGCTCTAATCCAAAGCCAACAGGAGTGAGGTTGCAGCTCTCAACCTGACTCTGTGACGTCAGCTTATCCAGTTTTCTTCTCTTTCAGCATCTTTTGTTGACCCCACTCTCACAGAGAAAGAAAGATATCCTTTCCAATCAGCTTTTGAATCACCTGTGGCTAATAGAAACACGCATATTATTAACCAGTAATAAATACTCATAGCAATGTTACCGTTTAAATGCTCAAAGATTTTTCTTATGGTCAAATTTTCAGCATTTTTTTATTTGTCTTCTGAGGAAGACAGGAAGGGATTTCTAAAATTTTCATTGATTGAAAATATGTATTCGAATAGTTTATATTTTTTACTAAAATAAGCAACCACGATTTTTATCATTCTAAGCATTTGATGATTTTTAAAAACTCTCACCTATACAAATGTTTCACATTTTAAAAAAAATATAGAATACATTTGAAAAAAATGTTGATAAGGGCTTAGACTCACAGAGTCTTTTGTATTTACAGTCTAGATGAGTGAATTTTTAAAGCAAGCACGAGGATCTTTAAACTCTCATTTTCCTTCTCTCAGGTCATTACTGTCCTTACTTCCTGATCCATTGCCTCCTGGCTCCCAGTAATGACTGCAAACACACTTTTCTCCACTACTCAAACACAACTTACCTTTTCAGAGGATATTTCCCTCATGGCCTAAAAAGTAATTGCTTTTTTAATCTCTGTCAATCTCATGAAGATAAAATGTTGCTACTTGAATAATTCATTCTCTTAAGATTATTTACAATTTAAAAAAGTATTGCAGAAAATGTCTTTTACCCAAAGGAAAGCATCCTTAATGCTGGAAATTTTAGCACCGTCGAGTTGGGTTTCAGGATTAGAAAAGAGGCACTTCAAACCGTATTTCTCAGGCTATCTATCAAGCTCTGGTTCACGTAATGCTAGTCCTTTATATATCTAAAAAAGTCTTCACCATTCACGGGAGGTTTGATTTTAAATTTCCACAATGTTCTTTCTTGTACTTTTCAGCACTGAATTCCATTCTACTTCTTTAGAACTCTTTTAGTACATTTTTTAGTCAATTTGAAAAACATCCATTCATCCATCCCCTCATTCTTCAGCCTGAGCAACCCTTTCCCTTAACTTACCACATTAGTTTTATTTCCAGTCCTGTAATTATGTTTAATGCTTTCTTGAAATGCCTCAGAATTGCACATTTTATAATGATGAATCATAGACTTGGATATGCACTCTGAAAACGAAAAGATGATATTGCACACAAGGAATGCAGCATGTTAAATTTCTGTTTATATGTTGATTAAAAACAAATGCATATCTATGGGGAGGGGGTGGGGTCTTGCCTCAATATTCTACAGCCAACTGCCCGTCACTATCGGATTAGATTATTAATTGGTATTTTGTACTTACTGGGTTTTTTTAAACAAACCAAAGTCTTCCCTGCCACACCCTTACTGCTTCTCCACAACCAACACACTGTTTTCCGAGACGTCTTCATTTCAGCCAATGGAAATTCCACCCTTCCCTTGCTCAGGCCAAGAATGTGTCTAGGTTGTTCTTTTCTGTTTCCCTCACATCTCATGACGAGGAGAAAACGCCTGTCATTGTACCTTCAACACAGATCCACATTCTGCTGGCTTTCTTTCTACTGCATCTTCTCCTAACATGCATGTGGAAATCAGCATCATTTCTGCTACGTATTAGTGAAATCGCTTCCTACTTGCTCTCAGGATCCACCCTTGTCAGGCTTCCATCCCGTGCCAGGCGGTCTTCCTTTCAAAACACTTGCTTGCTCAGAACTGCCCACGGTTTCCCTTTAAAACAGTTGCCTTGATGTCTTTGCCCGACAGCTCTATAATCTGTATGACAGGATTTTTTGTTCCTGCTGACTGACTTGCGGTAGGTGGTATTTTCCTAACAGTACGCGCTTTGGGACACCAGACACTGCAACTGAGACCTTCTTTAGGCATTAGATTTCTCCACCCCAGTTTCTCTAATCAGGTCAAGCTTGCTTCTGGGAAAGAATTAAATTATGTGGAAACAATTTGATTTTCTTTTTTACTAGATCTTGTACTAAGATTAAACCCAGGTGCACTTAGCCACTGAGTCACATGCCTGCCCTCCCACCCCGCCTTGTTTTTTCTCTTTTTAATTTTTGGGACAGGGGCTTGTTAAGTTGCTTAGGACCTCACTTAGTTGCTGAGGTTGACCTTGAACTTATGATCCCCCTGTTTCAGCTGCCAGAGTTGCTGAGATTACAGGAATGGCTACTTTGATCATTTTGAGACACACCTTAGCTTTGTTAAGTGGAAGAACAGCCTTCAATCTAGAGGCCGTTAAGCTCCAGTCTGGGGCCCTGGTGAACTCTGCATGCCGGGACCTCTGACTTGCTCCTCCTGCTCCTTCCAGGTACTCGTTTCTTGGACTTGGTCATTTCCTCACTCACAAGCAGTAACATCCTCAGACGCGGCCGGCTGGAGGCTCACTCTGTGAAGCTCCCCATCTAGAGTTTTCTCTCCCAGGTGTTCCAGGCGCCTCCGTTTGGAAAGATTCTGAGCTGTATCCAGGTTAACCATCTCAGTTTCATGTCCCGATAACGCTTTCCAGAAAGTAGGAAGGCACACCTGAGGACCCTCTTCTTTTGGCCACTCACTTTGAGTAATCACTCTGATTGCCGCGTGTGGTCCAATTGGAAAACTGATGATACAGAACTAGTTTCCAGTTTTTAAACATTGTTTAAATCAGAGGGAAAATTGGTTCCTTGCTGTTCAATTGTAGTTGCAAGTGGAAATCTAGAGATGCTTCTGTGGAACAAATGCAATCTTTTTTCTCCCAGAGAGATCATGTGTTGATAAATTTAGTCCATTAAGAACATGCTCTGGGATTTATCTTGCTGATTGAAATCAATAATATTGTCCAATTTTTTAACCTTTTAGAACAACCACCATTGGTAAACTTGACTTTTATTTTGCTTATTTTCAGAAGATCATCTGTGTAGATATTTATTAGGTACCTGTATATAGAACCTATGCATATGTAATTTCGTATTTCAGTAAGTATATATTTTCAAAATCAATTTTCTTTTTCCTTTGTGAGCTTTCTTCATTCGTTAATTTTTGTTATTTTTAAAGGTTTTGACATCCGTGGCAGTTTCTCCTATCCCCGCAGTTGCCTTCCGTGAAACTGAACAGAATGCGCAGACGTGGGCCCCAAGGGGATGCGTCCCGTCTTGGGAGGGCGAGCCTCTACTCCCAGCCTCGCGCTGAGCCTCCTCAGGCTTGGTCACCGCCTTGGTTCACGCGGAATCCCCGATCTCCAACGCTGTGCCCCGGTGAGCCGCTGCTTGTGTGGCGGCGTGGGTCTCCGCAGTCACCCGCCTTGTCCCAATGCCACCACCACGCCACCTCTCCTGCAAGGTAGTGGTGACCACCCATCTCAGTTGCATTCATCCGAAGGACACAAAGGTGATCAAGCCAAAACCAGGAAGGTAAAGGAAAAAGGAGGAAGGGGCACAAAATGAAAAAAATCATACTTAGAATGTTAAATTTTTGAACGTTCGAAAAATATTCCATTGTTCACTAGGCAGACAGGACACTTAAAGGAAAAACTGTGAAAAGCATTGTCTTTTAGAGGAATGGAAAGGAAATACTGTTTAGTAAACTAAACATTTTTCACACCAAAATGCATTAAGAAAAAATGCATCAATAGCAATGATAATAATTGTTGTTAATGCTTATAATTTTAAGCTATTAAAAAACTCTCAATTAATGTTTATTATAAATGTTTTCTGTATTTATTTAGGAAAAAAATGAACCAATTAGTTTAAAAGGGTTTGGCAGTTTACTCAAGTATTTTCCAAATGACTTAAGGATATAAAGTTATGAGATTGTTCACTTAAAAAATACATATTTAGCATAAAATAACCTTTTTCTTTTCCACGTGAACCCTTCCCACTGCCCACTCTCCTGACTTTGCCCGGGGTGGCATGCGTGTGGTGCATTCAGTTGCCTCTGCCATTCATCACTGTATGTCTACACCTCACACCACAGTCACGCACTTACCCTTGAAGCCAGTTTTCCACATTTTCCTCGTGCATTTTTAATTTTTATATTCTTTTAACATTTCACAAAGAATCGATGTTGTAATTATTTGCTCTACTTAGAGTAGCTACAAGGAAGCAGAAATGAAAGTTTTCATCATCTGTTCAACAGAGCAATGGATATAGAAACTGTGGTATATATACACAATGGAATATTGTTCAGTCATAAAGAAGAATAATATTATGACATTTGCAGATACATGGATGGAATTGGAGAATAACATGCTAAGTGAAATAAGCCAATCCCAAAAAAACCAAAGGCCAAATGTTTTCCCTAATAAGTGGATGATGATACTCAATGTGGTGGGGGGTGGGGGATGAGAGAAGAGTGGAGGAACTTTAGATTATGTTGAAGGAAATAAGAGGGGGGAGGGGACAGGGTATGAAAGATGGTGGAATGAGACAGACATCATTACCCTATGTACATGTATGATTACACAAATGGTATGAATCTAGATTGTGCACAACCATAGAATCAAAAGATGTACCCCATTTGTGTACAATGAATCAAAATGCAGTCTGTATAAATAAAAATCCAAATAAATAAAGAAAGAAAATTACATTTTATTGCCTCCTAAACATAGTTGCTGTGGAAAAGAACAGGACTACAAACACGCGACAAATTCCAAAATCTGAAGGGAGCTTAAAAAATTATTATCCTGGGACCTTCACACCTGAGGCCTAGTCAGGCTTAGTATTCCCTAAGAAATCTGGGTCTCTGTCACCTTCAAAACGCAGTGCATTGCTTCAGCATTACAGAGCGTCAGAGGAAATTTGACATGATTTTTCTCCCTTTGCTAGTTTACTGAAGAGGCCTCCATGCACTTGAGTTGTTGATGTGCAGAGACGGTGGGGTTGTGATGGACTGACCCCCAGCTCTGTGAGTATTGAGGGCAAGGGAGAAGGCTGCTTTCACTCTACTCCACCTGGGAAGACACCTTGAGGGTAGTTGGTTCATTTTTAAAATTTTTTTATTTGTCCTTTTCTGTTATTTATGACTGTAGAATGTATTTTGAAATATCATACATGCATGAAGTATGATTTCCCATTTTTGTGGTTGTACATGGAAAGTTCTGGAGTTATACTGGAAAGTTCTACTGTCTTTCCCATTCCCACTCTCCTTCCCTGAAACCCCATTACCCCCCCTATAATCAAGTGAACCTCCACTCCTCCCTCCCCCCTGCGTATTTTAAGTTAGTACCTGCATATCAGAGAAAACATTCTACCTTTGGTTTTTTTGGATTGGTTTATTTAACTTAGCATGATAGTCTCCAGTTCCATCCATTTACTTTCAAAGGCCATAATTTCATTCTTCTTTATGGCTGAGTAATATTCCATTGTGTATATATACTACATTTTATTTATCTATTCATCTATTGAAGAGTACCTAGGTACCTAGGTTAGCTATTGTGAATTGAGCTGCTATAAACATTGATGTGGCCAATCACTATAGTATGCTGATTTAAAGTCTTTGTGTGTATGCCAAGGAGTGGGATAACTGGGTCAAATCGTTGTTCCATCCCAAATTTTCTGACCGGTTTTCATACTGCTTTCCAGAGTGGTTGTACAAATTTGCAGTTTCACCAGCAATGTATGAGTATATCTTTTCCCTGTATCCTTGCCAACATTTATTGTTACTCATATTGATAATTATCATTCTAATTGGGGTGAGATGAAATCACAGTGTAGTTTCAATTTACATTTCCGTACATACTAGTGATGTTGAATGTTTTTTCATATATTTGTTGATCAATCATATTTCTTCTGTGAAGTGCCTGTTTAGTTCCTTTGCCCATTTATTGATTAGGTTACTTGAGTTTTTGATATTAAGTTTCCTGAGTTCTTTATATATCCTCTCCAGGAATAATGCTCTATCTGAGCTGCAGGTGGCAAAGATTTTCTCCTATTGTACAGGTTCTCTCTTTGCATTCTTGATTTTTTTCCTTTGCTGTGAAGAAGCTTTTTAGTTTGATCCTGTCCCATTTATTTTTATCCTGTCCCATTTATTTTTATTTATCCTGTTCCTTGATTTTACTTCTTGCATGTTAACAGTCTGGTTGAAGAATTCGGTTCCTAGGCTGACATGATGGAGATTTGAGCCTCCTTTTGCTTCTAAGAGGTGCAGGGTCTCTGGTCTAATGCCTAGGTCTTTGATCTATCTTGAATTGAATTCTGTGCAGGGTGAGAGATGAGGGTCTTCATTTTGTTACATATGGATTTTCAGTTTTCCCAACACTATTTGTTGAAGAGGCTATCTTTTCCCAATGTATGTTTATGGTGCCTTTGTCTAGTATGAGATAACTGTATTTATGTGAGTTTGTCTCTGTCTTCTATTCTGTACCATTGCTCTTCATGTCTATTTTGGTACCAATACCAGGTCATTCTTGTTATTATAGTTCTGTAGCATAATTTAAGGTCTGGTATTTTGATGCATCCTGATTCACTTTTCTTAGGATTGTTTTGACTATTCTGGGTCTCTTACTATTCCATATACAGTTTATGCTTGATTTTTCTGTTTCTATGAAGAATGTCATTGGAACCTTCATGGGAATTGCATTAAATCTCTATCATGCTTTTAGTACTATGGCCATTTTAACAGTATTAATTCTGCCTATCCAAGAACATGGAAGATCTTTCCATCTTCTAAGGCCTTCTTCAATTTCTTGCTTTAGAGTGCGGTAATTTTCATTGTAGAAGTCTTTAACTTCCTTTGTTAGACTGAGTCCCAAACATTTTTTAAGGCTATTGTGAATGGGATAGATTTTCTAATTTCCATTTCAGTTGATTCATCACTGATGTATAGAAATGCAATTGATTTATGGGTGTTAATTTTATATACTGCTACTTTGCTGAATTCATTTATGAGTTCAAGAAGTTTTCTGGTTGAGTTTTTTGGGACTTCTAAATAAAGAATCATGTTGTTGGCAAATAGAGATAGTTTGAGTTCTCCTTTTCCAATTCATATCCCTTTAATTTCTTTCTCATGTTTAATTGCTCTTGCTAGATTTTCCAGAATTATGTTGAATAGAAGTGGTGAAAGAGGGCATCCCTGTCTTATTCCAGCTTTTAGAGGAAATGCTTTCAGTTTTTCTCCGTTTAGAATGATGCTTGGATTTAGCATATATAGCTTTTATAGTATTGAGGTATGTTCCTACTATCCCTAGTTTTTCTGGTGTTTTGAACATGAAGATGTGCTGTGTTTTGTTAAATGCTATTCCTGCATCTATTGAGATAATCATATGATTCTTGTCTTTAAGTCTATTGATGTGATGAATTATGTTCTTTGATTTCCACATGTTGAACCAACCTTGAATCCTTAGGATTAACCCCCCTTTATCAAGGTGCTCTATCTTTTTAATATATTTTGTGTGTGTGGTTTGTCAGTATTGGATTAAAGATTTTTGCATCCACGTTCATAAGAGATACTGGTCTGAAGTTTTCTTTCCTTGATGTGTCTTCGTCTGGTTTTGGTATCAAGGTGATACTAGCTTCATAGAATGAGTTTGGAAGGGAATCATCCTTTTCTACTTCATGGAATGTTTTCAGGAAGATTGGTGTTAGATCTTCTTTGAAGTTCTTATAGAACTTAGCTGAGAATCCTTCTGGTCCTCGGCTTTTCTTTGCTTGTTGGCTTTTGATGGAGTCTTCAATTTTGCTGTTTAAAATTGATTTGTTTAAATTTTCTATGTCCTCCTGATTCCATTTGGGTAGGGTACATGTCTCTAGAAATTTGTCAATGTTATCAAGTTTTTCTATTTTTTTAGAGTATTAATTTTCAAAATAGTTTGTGACTATCATCTGTATTTCAGTAGTGTCCATTTTGATATTTCCTTTTTTATTGCAAATTTTATTAATTTGAGTTTTCTCTCCCTTTCTCTTTGATAGTTTTGCTAAGGATTTATCAGTTGTATTAATTTTTTTTAAACAACCAACTCTTTGTTGTGTCGATTTTCTGGACTTTTACTTTTGTTTCAATCTCATTGATTTCAGCTCTCATTTTAATTGTTCCCTGTCTTCTACTGCTTTTGATGTTGTGTCCTTTTTTTTCCCCCTAGGGCTTTCAGATGTAATATTAGGTTATTTATTTGTTGACTTTCTATTCTTTTAGTGATTGATTTCAGTGTAATGAATTTTCCTCTTGGCACTAGCCTCACAGTGTTCCAGAGATTTTGATAGGTAGTGTTGCTATTCTCATTTACCTCTAAGTATTTTTTTTTTAATTTTATCTCTGATTTCTTCTGCTAACCATTGGTCATTACGTAGCATATTATTCAGTCTCCAGGTGTTATACTAGCTTCTATTTTTTATTTTATCATGGGTTTCTAATTTCATTTCTGTATGATCTGATCGAATGCCAGATATTATCCTTTTATTTTTTTTAATTTGGATTTGCTAAGAGTTGCTTTGTACCCTATTTTAGGGAAGGATCCATGTGTCACTAACAAGAATGCATATTCATTCATTGATGGATAACATATTCTATGTCTGTTAAGTATAAATTATTAATAATATATTTTTAATTCTATAGCTTCTTTATTTAGGTTTTGTTTGAAGGATATATCCCATGATATGAAGTGTGTTAATCACCCAGTATTGTTGTGCTGTGGTCTATTTGATTCTTGAGGTTGAAAGGGGTTGGTGTGATGTATGTAGATACTCCATTGTTTGGGGCATAAATATTTTAGATTGTTATGTGTTGTTGATAGATAATCCCTCCTAAGCAGTAGGAAAGTCTGTCTTGGTCCCTTCTGATTAACTTTGACTTCAAGTCCATTTTATCCGTGATGAGGTTAGAAACCCCTGCTTGTTTAGGAAATCCATGTGAATGATAAGATTTTTCCCATCCTTTTACCTTCAGTCTGTGGATGTCTCTTGGAGACAGCATATTGTTGGGTCTTGTTTTTTCATCTAACCTGTCAGTCTCTATTGATTGATGTGTTTAGGTCATTTACATTCAATGTTATTACTGAGACATGATTTTTATTTCCCATGATTTTGATTTATTTCTCATTTTTAATTTTAATTAGTTTCTCCTTTGACTATTCTTCTAGTGTAGTTTCTGCATTTGCTGTTATTCACTTTTATTTTTTGTTTCTTGTTCATGAAATGTTTTTTGGTGTATGTTTGCAGAGCAGGTTTTCTTGTTTTGAGTTCTTTTATGTTTTGCTTATCATGGACATTTTTATTTCTTCATCAATTCTGAAGGTTAATTTTGCTGGGTATAGTATTCTTGACTGGCATCCATTTTCTTTCAGATCTTGGCATATATTATTCCAAAACCTCTTGGATTTGAGAGTCTGAGTTGAGAAATCAGCTGAGATCTGGACTGGTCTGGACTGGTTCCCTTCTAAGTTTACCTATCATTTTTCTCTTGCAGCCTTCCCTTCTTCCATATGTTGGCATTTTCCTAATAACATGCCCTGGTGTGGGTCTGTTGTAATTTTGTGTATTTGGGATCCTGTAGACCACCTGTATTTGATTTTTCATTTCATTCTTTAGTTTGGGGACTTCTGATATTATTTCATTTAAAAGATTGTGCATTTCTTTGGTTCATAGGTATGCAACTTAAACTTTCCCCATATATCTTAAATTTGGTCTTTTCAGGTTATCACATATTTCTTGGAATTTCTATTCATGGTCTCTTACCATATTTTCTTCATGGTAAATTTTATTTTCCAGGTCATGTATTTTGTCTTCATTTGCTGGAACTCTGTCTTCCAAATGGTCTAGTCTTCTGGTGATGTTTTCCATTGAATTTTTAATTTGATTTATTGATTCCTTCATCTTGAGGATTTCTGCTTGATTTTTTTCCCAGAATCTCTATCTCTTTATTGAAGTGATTTTCACTTCCTGTATTTTCTACCTGATTTCACTCCTTACCTTGTTCTCTAACTCTCAGATTAGTTTAATTATGTATATTCTAAATTTCTTCTTTGACATTTCTTCCAGTGTGGTGGCAATGGGTTCCATTATTGAATTATCTTGAGTCGTTTGGGGTGATTTTTTTCCCTTGCATTTTCATGTTGTTTGTGTATTCACACATCTAACAGTATGGATCTGAGGCAGTAGAGTTTCTACTCTGTGGACTTAAAGTGTCCTTGAAGGTTTCTAGTACCTCATCACTGAGTAGAAGACAAATAATAACAACAACCAATACAAACAATATATAGCATTAAACCAAAGAGTTCCTGTTATGATGTCTACAATGTTGTCACAGTTAACAGAAATGATATAAACTGTTATTGTCTACAATAAAAACAGTAAGTTTGCAAAAGGGTTTGTAATTTTGAATGGTGGAGAGGGAGAAAACAGAAGTAATGTAGGATGTGATATTTATGAGGGATGGGGAGAGAAGATAGAAGTAAAAATTTAAAAGGAAGAGTGAAAGAGTGAGCAATGGAGTTGACTGTTATCAGAAGTATAAAAAAAGAGATTCAAGGGAAATAGATGAGTGAGAGAAAAAGGTATATAAACTAAAATTTTTAAATATAAAAATAAAATAATAAAAAACAAAGCTGAAATATAATAATCAATCTTCCTAGTCCTCAAAAAACTGATCCATGCAAAATAACTGGTTTCAAAAATGATGAAAATGAGAAAAGAAAAAAATCAAATATGTATATGTATAGATGTCCATGAACCATAAAGCTCACAATATACCAGTGAAAAAATAAAAGGAAAAAGGAAAAAAAGATCTTAATGAAAAGTTAAAGAATTGTTTCCATTGCAGTTCAAAAGATTCTCAGCTTCCCTTCTCAGCAATTATGTGGGGTCTTCTGGAGCTTGATGCATGCTCCACCCTCAGAGTGGGGATGCTGGAGTCAGAGAGGTGGAACTCCTGGAGGTAGGTGTTTAGGCTCAGGCAGGCCCCAGGCTCTTTGCTGAATGCTGAGTGATCTGGAGATTTTAAATCTGCATACCTCCAGGACCCAGTAGTTGCTGGTACAAACTGGAAGACTGTGTCCCAGGATCTCCTCTGAGTTCCACTCATGGGGTGGAGGAGCCAATTCTTAGCCCACTATTTTACTTGTGAACCCCAAGTTTCCTGTCTCAGGTTCAGTCTCCAAACTCAATCTCTCCTGCAACACCCTTTCAAATTCCCTGCCAATAGCATCTCTCTCAGTTGTTCCTGCGAGCAGGTGGATCAGAAGGGAAGGGAGAGAGCCAGGTGGGTTTCCACGACCAGTTGTCCCCTGTGTAAACTTCTCTCCATGTTTGACTTTCTTCTAGTCACTTAGGGACACTCTATGTCTTATAGTGTGTGTTTGCCAGGCCTGCATTTCACATCAAACTTGGGTTTGCCGGGACTCGGCTTCCTCAGCAGCTGGTCCCTGCACCAATTCTGCAAAATGGTTCCTTTCTCCATCCTCTGCACGCTTGCTGCAGGGAGAGATGTGGTTTCTTTCCTGTACAAGGCTCTATTGTGCAGCAAGCCTTTCAATTTAGTTGGGAAGTGTCCTTGATCTCTAAACTCTCCAGACACGCCTCAGGCCTCCTAAAAATGCAGGTTCCTTTAATTCCCCTGTCCCTCCACTGTGCTTGCAGAGGGTCCACTCTTACCAGAGTGGCAGAGGCTGTAGAACTAGCATTTCTTCCTTATTTTATTTTATCCAACCTCCTGAGTTCCCAATCTGCTTTGAGTGTCAGTATTAAATTCCAGTAAAGTCTTCCCCCTTTTTTTTATTCACCCACCTTGCTGAGTAGCATCCTGTCTCCTTTCTTGTTTTAGACTATAGAGGAGCCAGGCGATGACCTGCTCTGTTCTGCCATCTTGAAATCTCTCTGTTTACATATTTTATTAAACAAAACTCAAGTGATCCCTCAGACTATAAGACAGATCCTGTTCCATGCCCTTCAATTTTTTGGTCACATTTTCTCCATCTGGTATATGAATTTTCTTAGATTTATGCTTTTCTCTTCTTCTGTACCAACAATTCTTTTACTGTTATTGTTAACATTTCTATGTTAAGGCAATATGTTCGATTCTCAACATTAGGTACTACATCCAGCGTAATTTCTCCCATGCAGGTTTTTCAGCTACCATTTGTTTTTGCTACACATTTTCTTTTAAAGAATTGTTTCATTGTATATGTCTTCTGCTGTTCCTTTTATTTTCAGTAATCACTGTGCTTGAATATACTGTTTCTATCAGTCATTTGCAGGGGATTCTGCTGGAGAATCTGGTGGCTCAGGCAACATGGAGTTTCCTTAGCTTTGAGACCTTGACCAATATGGTGCCTTCCAGGTGTGAGCGGTGATCTGTGCTTCCTTTTTCAGTCCAACTTTCTTGATTTCTTCTTGAAACCATGGCAGAAGTTTACTCTAGCAGATGCAGCAAAATCCTGGTATCTTTGGAGAAAATACAGGACTAGTATTTTACACTGAAAACCTACACTCTCTGGGGATGATTGTTTTTTCTGAGATCGACTTCCATGGAGCTTATCTTCTTATTTTCTCCTTTATCTTTATTTATATTATTATATTTTGGGGCCTACATTTCATTCAGAATTTCTAATGTGCACTTCTTTCATTTAAATTGTGATTAGAATTTATGCATCTCATTTTTATTTCTACTTTGGGGTAACAGGACGAAAGGAGAAATAACCAATTTATTCACACAATTCTTTACTTAGAGAAAATGTGAAAGAACCTTCTGGTCCTTCTCTTTATGTCCCGCCAGTCATATAGTGGCTCTCACTGCTCCATCCCTTCCCAACCTAAAGAATAAGGCACTGCAGAAGCATGCTGCTCTCTCTCCTGACTCTTCCAGTCTCAAGGACCACGCTTGAAGGACTTGGTTTACAACCACTTCATTCCATGTTGTGACCTTCCGTGACCCCTAAGAGTTTCCAGAAATGTTAAATGAGGAGCCCTTCTCTGTGCTTTCTGTATTAAATAATGCTGCATTGGAAAGCAAGGAAGTAAAAATAGACCTCTTTTCAAATATGGTTTATCTTCATTTTATATAATTTTATGGTTTGTCTTCATGTTAGGCTCTATTAATTCCTAGGCTTTTTTTTTTTCTTTTTTTTTTTTTGTAAATTGGATGCTTTTAGATCTCTTGACTTGTATGCCTTGGATTTTCATAACCCCATCTCTTCTCTTGAAGTGTGATCAAACTACTCCACAGCATAGTGTCTTAAAACAACTACTTTTGGTATTGTCTCTGGTTCTGCACTAACAACAGTTTCTCCTGTTCACATGTCACCTGCAGAGACAGACTGGCAGAGACATCCAGGGTGATCTCAGCTGGAATGCCCTCCTCTGCTCTGTTTCCCCTCTCACCCTCCAGAAGGCTAGTGTGTGTTTTTTTGAGTAGTTCCTGTGCAGGTTTCTAAGAACAAGAAGGCAAGCAAGTAATGCTTCTGTAATCTGAGAACTGAACTGGCAAAGGGTCAATTTTATTTTATTATCATGGTCAAAGGAAATCTGAGGGCATGGTAGGATCATGGAAAAGAGACATCAATTCTTTCTCTTAAGGGATGAACACAGGAGCCAAAGGGTGGCATATAAGGAAGAATGGGGACTGTGGTCATTTGTTTATATACCAAAAGCTAAGAATAAAATGAACTTTCTATAGTAAAATATCTCTAAGTATTACACTTGATATATCTGAAATGGAAAAACTAATATTCTTTGTTTTGTATAATACATATATTGATTTACCCTGCAGCAAGATGGTATTAAGGGTTTCTCATTATTGACTCATATAATTCTCAAAGAAGTCCTAGCGGGAGAATTTCAATACTTTTATCACTATGGAGGAGATGAGAGCTTAGAGAAGTAAATAATATCCAAGTTCACATAGCAGATAAATGGGAGAATGCAGATTCAAATCTGGAGATCCCTGGTGTATACTATGATATTTTGAATCTATGCTATATTGTCTCTTAAAGAGCTCCTAACTTATGTATTCATATATTGAACTTGGATAAAAGACCCTGCCTTGGGAAATTGTGTCACCATATTGAAAAATAATATACTTTAATGAATAGCCACAGGACATTTTGTTATAAGTGTTAGGCACAGAAGTATTCAACCACCACGACATTTTTAAGTCAAAAGAGTGGATGATTTTTGTTGGTATTCAGAATACATTAAAAATAAATGTCAGGTTATTTTAACAACCACTAATTTAATGGATTTATTTTAGTTTACTGATGTAGCTCTATCTATAATAAATTCAAACATTTTAGATATCTGTTACTTAAAATTGGCAATCAGCATTGTGATGGTGAATTTTATGTCAACTTGGCTAGCCTAAGGTGCCAGTTGTAGGTCAAACCTCAGTGTCTAGATGTTGCTGTGAAGTTATTTTTACATGTGATTAACATTTAAATCAGACTTTAAATTAGACTTTTCCTTAATTTGGGTGGACTTTACCCACTCAGTTGACGGGCTTAAGAGCTAAGAGAGCTTTCCTGCAGAACACAGAATTCCCTTTTAGACTCCAGTAGACACTATTATCTGATGATACAGCCTGCCAGCATGTCCTACAGTTTTGGATTGACTGACCCCCACAGCTGCATGAGCATCAGACAATTCCTTAACATAGATGTCTCTACAGATAAATAGATTGGTAGGTAGGTAGGTAGACATGCATTTATTTCTCTGAAGGACACTGTTTAATGTAATGGTACAGCTTCCTAAAGATGCACTGAAATGCTTGTGTTAGCCATCAGGAGGTATTGAAATGTTATAAAAATGATGCATCTTGCTTTAAATAGTGTTCACGTATTTGCACATTGATTCCATTCCTCCATACTGTGTGTGTACAGCTTGGTTTCCTTTTGCCTTTTATTTCATTTTCGCTTTTCTACACATCAGTACTCCCACAGGAAGCGGACGGAATGGACATTGGGTTTGCATCCATCCACCTTGCTCTTGAAGTTGCTGGTGACCTGTATCTTACAAGGAGGAGTTGAGGATTCAAACTGTAAGGCCAAAAGGGAGTTTTCTTGTCTCCCTGTTTCCTATCAGCACAAGGTATGAATGGGCTTCTTTGCGGCCACAAGCGGACTTCTTGTTTTCCCACCTGGGACTGTGGACCCAGGATTAACATATCCCCGGGCCTTCTTCAGGGTGTGAACACAGGGTGCAATAGGAAAGGCGCACATTCTTACACTGAGATGTGTCAAATGAGTTCTTGGTTACCCCTCTTGTTCAAGCAGGACATAAAACTGGTTAAGTGTGACATCCAGTCTTCACCTTGCCACGTCAGGTCTTTGAAGCACACATTCATGCCATTGTTCAAAACACTTAGAGGAACAATGGACTTGTGATCACTAATTTAAAGGCTGAGGATGTAAAAGGCCACTTGGAGAGGGTTCTGTCACACCGATCACCAAGACATTACTTTTCCTTCCATCTCACCTTTTAATATAGCTAGTGAAATTGCAGCCTTCTTTAAGACCACACCATTTAGTCAGGACTCTGATATTTCTTTTTTATATTGAACAGGAAAGAATGAATACAACATTCTCTGTCCTTGAGGTTAGAGTTGAACTTTTGACTTTTTCGCAGCATGAATCTGTGAATCTTGTTAGACAAAAAAGTCTCCAGCCCTGAAAGCAGTGAAGCCTCAGAAGTGAGCCCTGTAGCAAACTGTCGCCTGCAGCCCCTCACGGCTGCCAGCTGCTCCAGAGCCCACCTAATTATTCAGGGCCACTGGCTCACCCTTCCCCAGCACCTCTGCTGCCTCTCCTCTCACATCTCAGAGATGGCATTTCTGAGGCAGCCGAGAGAGGACGAGAGTTCACAGACGAGGGTACCTCTCAGAGTCCCTGAGGAACCGGGCTTCCCTAATTGTGTCAGCCCACGACAGCCCACAGTGAGAACATCGGATGAGGGATGTGGAGCTTGCCTGGACTATTTATCTCTTCACAGCGCTGAGAACCACTGGGTATCAAACGTGTCCTTAGGCACCTCGGCACTGGAATAAAGGCTAGCTTCTCGTATTTACATCTTCTCTTGGTTTATAATATTTTTCTGCTTTTAATCATATCCCACTATCTATTACCCAGTTTAATTAATTCAAGTCTGGTTACTATCACAGATTATTCATCGAGTAGAATCTATGTAGACATAGCTATGCCTGTATTGATATATACACATATGTGTATATATGATTACGTAGGTTTGCTTATGAATTCCTTAGATTTTTTTTTTCTCAGCCTTCTAAAGGATAATGTGTTCTAAATGGAACCCAAAAGTCTGATAATATTTGTCCCCAAAGTCTTCATTTTTCTCATCTTTCCTCTGCATTTCAAACAATGATACCTCTGCCCTCCTGACCAATCCAGACACTAACCAAAAGTGAACTCTGGTCCTTCCTTCTTCCTAATTCTTCCTCTGTAATCAGCACGTCATTGTCTCTCTCCCTGACCCGCTTCTAGATTTCTAGATGCGTGTGTGTGTGTGTGTGTGTGTGTGTGTGTGTTCTACAATACACCCCTACATCTGGCATACCAAACGTCTCCATTCCCACCTGGGACACCTTCACCCTTCATTCCTGTTTGGAAACTCCTCCCAGGTGGCCTCCTGGCCTCCACATCCCTGCTAACAGTGACATCTGGGCACGTTTGCACCAGCAGGGAAAAGTGCTCAGAGACAGAAGCTTGTAGCTGTCCCCCAGTGAAGAAGTGATCTGAGCACAATTACGATTTTATTCCAGAAGGATCGTTCCTTCTGGCACTAACCTGGTAACTCTATGAGGCAAGACAATTTACAAAGACACTTGTTAACAACTCTCATATTTTTGTTACTTTTAATTTTTTTTCCCAAAAAATCCATGCAAAGCCATCTTTGAACAGTTCTAATTGAATGATTAGTCAAAGGGTTCAAAGGGTTTGCTATCTGCCACTTATACTAGCTACTTTGGCTTTTCTTGAGTGAGTTTCCCATGTTTATACATTTCTATTGTTTGGCCACTAGACATTTGAATGTCCAGAGATTTTTTATTAAAGTGGAGGCTCATCCTCCCTGTGAAAGGCGCCTGTGCCCTTTCACTTGATTGGTGCGTACAGAAATTACCAAAAGGCTGCAGTGAATCAATCTGACTCATTACCTCCAAGTAATAGGTTAGCCTTTTCACAGTTTTTCCTGTCTTAAAATGCAATCTGAAACTTTAAAAAAATATATTATGTTATAAACTTGCACTGACAAGGATATCCACTGAGAATATGCTGTTTTTGCAATTAGGTCTAAGAAAAAGGCCTGTTTTCCTTGTTGACATATTAAAATTGAATTTAGTCTTCTGAAATTATAATATATAGATCATATACCGCACTTTGGCAAAATGTTTACATTGCAGGTTGAACATCCCTATTCCAAAAATCCCAAATCCCAAATTCTCCAAAATCTGAAACTTTTTGACATCACACCACAGTGGAAAGATAGAAAACTGACATCATGTAGCAGGTCCCAGTCAAAACTCTGGTGAGCTAAAGATATTGTACAGAAGCGTCACAGAAAATGTGTGTCTGATGAAAAAGAAACACACACGAAAATCATCTTTAGGTTTGGGCTCCATCCCTAACTAATTTTACTATGGCTTTTCTGATAATGAATGCTTGTGAAAATCTCTACTATGTATTATACTACAGTGAGTAAATTGTTATAGACATGATACTTAAGCCTTAGAGGTAATTTAGAAAATAGAGGAATAAAGAGTGACAGAAATAGAAAAGAAGATATCTATCGTCTTTTTATAAAAATAACCATTATAATCATGTTTTAACTTCTTTCCAGCATCTCTTTTCACAACTCAGCATGAAGGGCTTACTGATGTCACAGTGAGCTCACAATCTCCAGGGGCGGTGACGTTCAGGTGAGGGAAACGGTCACATACTACTGTGAGACCCTCTCTATCACTGGGAGATTTTTTGCCAGCCTAACAGTAATTTTTATTGTTGTTTCGTTGCTTGGCTGTCTGTCAGTTTAATCTTATCACAGTCCCTTTTTCCACAGGGAAAGACCTGCAGAAGAGTGAGAACACTGGAGTGACCCACCTTTACTCCACCCAACACTTCCCCTTCCCTTAACAGGCGAGATGCTACAACAGACCCAAGTTCATGTTCAAGCTCCTCAGTCCTGCGCATGGTTCATCATCCAGGGCCTCTCACTAGTCTCTCAACTCTTTCTCAGATTCCAAACTCAATGCACCATGTCAAACTAAGTAACAGTCGAGCTGGATCTTAAGGGCTCTACTCTACTTTATGATAATGAGATCAATGAACTCGACTTTGGAGATAAGGCAGGTGTAGGTCTGCAGCAACATTGCCTTTTACCCTCTCAAGCAATCGGCCTTCTTATTGAGGAAAGGGATTATTCTCATCGCATAGTTTTAACGAGTGGTTGTACTTGATTCTATTCAACCTGTGAACAGAGTAAAACTGAAGACCAAAGGAACATATCCATAAGCTAAAGTTGTTTACGCTGAAAATAGGTCCCAGAGTGTTGAGGCATTTATGAAATTGATATTACAGTATTGATTTAAAACCCAGGAATCGTTCTATAGTAGGGCAGATTTCAGTCACAGGTGATACTTAAAAGGTTGTATTCTAGGTACGACTATATATACATATATACTCTAAACTATCCTGTGATAGAAAATAAGTTAATCATTTATTCTTATTCTAAAATTCCAATTTTACATGAACTAACAGCTGACTCAGAAAGACCTTTCCATATGTATATACAGAGAGAGAGAAACTGTAGTGGGCATTCTCTAAAGGTCAGATGTCAACGGTCCAATCTCTATCCAACAGGAAACCTTGCTGCCCAAACCAGGTGCTCTGTAAAAACAAAACCAGATTCATGATGACTCGGGGCACTCACTCATCCCTGAACTCTGAGATTGAAACACCATGTCTTTTATGCTCTGGGGTTTGCTGGAACGCTCTTGGTTGTAATGAAAACCTGGAGTACACCTGCCCCTCTGGTTTGCTCACAGAATTAGCCTCTCTGTTGTTGACTGTGGATAGGATGAAAAATCCATAGCAAGAGGATTGGCACAGGCTCAACGAGTCTCTGCTGTAGACTGATCAGAGGGTGAGGAGTCTAGAAGGCCTTCTATATACATCTTAGAAACACTTTCACTTTGGTCACCATGTTAAAACCACATTCATTAATAGGCATACATTTGATATATTTCATACATTTTTATCCTACTTTTCACACTTAAAGAAACATGATGTTTAAGGAAAAAGATCAGGTTAGCTTTAATGCAAAACTTTATCACTCTGGTTCTAGAAACTGATGCATTGACCCCAGTGGTACTGACTCAGTCACACAGGACTTATCAGAAGGCTATGGATTATTCCATTACCATCAGTAGCAAAGGCATCTCCACCTTGACTAAATACTGGGCAGTGAAAGAAAAACATCTGAAAGTTCCATTTAATTTAGTTCCACAGTATTCACTAAACTTAATGATTCCCTGTGTTGTACAGACTCTTCTATTGACAACCAACACTTCTCAGCTAATTGCTTTTCTTCCTCTGACATATTGTTGCTTTCCTTCCACAAATCACTGATTGCTTCAGCACTAAACATAGCCACACCCATTCTGTCTCCTGAAGAAACCCATGACCATGTTTAACTATGATAGAGAATTTTCCATATTTCCCATATTCCTTAGAGAACTGTCTTCTGATGTTCAGCTGTGTCAGCACTAAGTAAATATGCATATGTTTGGACTGAAAGAGAGTTAGAACATAGCTCCATAGTACTATTGGGAGGATGTGGGAGGAACAAGTTAGGGGCTTGCCAGTGAATGATCTTTGGGAGGTAGCCCGAAAAGCACAGGTAGAAAGAAATGAAGTACATACTGAGAATAGGGTCAGGGAACTCAAGCTCAAATGGATGAATTGGAAGCTTGATGTTGAATAATTGCTGGAATATATAGACCAAAGTAAATAAGCTGGAAGGAGAGTAGGTAGACTTTAGATAGGGGGAAACTTTTGAAGAAATATGGGCAAAGTGGAGTAGGCAAAAGAGTTCAAGGTCAGGAAAGCTAGATTCAGCTTCCACAAAAGATGCTGAAATGGGGACCCTGGGAGTGGTGGTGTCTTGATTGGCCCTGCTAGCTTTCAATGAGAGCGTGAAGGTGAGTTTATGAGACTGAGGATACAGAGCCATCTCTTAATGGACAAAGTACAACGCTTAAGATCAGGAAAGAAAGGAAGGATTGGGAAGGTTAAGGACAAAGAAGCCTGGCAATGTAGAGTCCAGTGGGAATGGACTCTGCAGTTGGAGATCGGAGGAAATGACCTTGCAGTGGTTGAAATGAAAAAGGATGATAGAATTAGACCCAAACTTCCTCAAAGAGGCCCACGTATAATTCGTGTGAAAACAGTGTGCTGCAATTAATTGGAATCATGCCACCATTCAATGACTGTTTCTCCTTTGGAAATGCCAATTAACTCGATCTTTTTTTTTTTTTTTTCAGGAGAGCTTTTTTTTTACTAAGTTGTAAAAAACATTAAAATGGCCCAGGTTTACAAAACACAGAAATGAGCAAAATGCCATCATGTAGCACATCACTGTATTTTGAATATATTTGCTTCCAGTTTATTATTAAAATTAACTTAATCATTTTCCCTTTGCCTTTGAAAGTGTGGACACTAGAGAATTTGGGAATTTTCTAGGCATGTCTAGTGGGAATATAGTTCACATTATATTCCCACTAGACATCTCTGCACTAGAGACTAATGGTGGGGGCTGATGATTAGGGGTAAAAGCATCCCTAAGAACACATTCCACTGAGTAAGCTAATAAAGCTATTTGAATCCCTTGCTCACATAATCCTTTTTCTTTAAATTTGTATTTGTTTTAATTAATTATACATGACAGTAGAATGCACTTTGATACATCTTATATAATGGAGTTAATTTCTCATTCTTCAGGTTACACATGATGTAGAATCTCACCAGTTGTATAGTTACATATGTACATTGGGTATTAATGTCTGATTAATTCTACTATCTTTCCTATCCCCATACTCCCTCCCTTCCTATCAATCCCCTTTACCTAATCTAAAGTAATTATATTCTTCCCTAGATGCACTAGATGCACCCCTCCATTGTGAATTAGTATCTGCCTATCAACTTTTGATTTTTTGAAATTGTGTGCAGTTCCATCCATTTACCAGAAAATGTATAATTTCATTCTTCTTTAAAGTTGAGTAATATTCCATCATATACATGTGATATATGTGACTATATATATTTATAGACAGAAAAGGTAGATTCAGTTTCTAAAAATGTTGCTGAATTGGACACTATCTATACCACATTTTTTTTATCCATTAATCTGTTGAAGGGCACCTAGGTTTATTCCCTTATTTAGCTATTGTGAATTGAGCTGCTATAAACATTGATGTGGCTACATCCCTGTAACATGCTGATTTTAAGTCCTCTGGGTATAAACTGAGGAATGTAATAGCTGGGTCAAATGGTGGTTCCATTGCAAGATTTCTGAGAAATCTCCACACCACTTTCCATAATGATTGCCCCAATTTGCATTCCCACCAGCAATGTAAGAGTGTACATTTTTCCCCACATCCTGGTCAACAGTTATTGTTAACTGGATCTTGAGGTTCTCTGGAAGCTCTGGGTAGCTCTGGCCTCTCCAGGTGAGGTGAAAACATATGGAGCGCCACTGTCTTAGTAGGAAGAACGATGGTTGCCTGAGAACACCTTGCCTTCCGTGAAACTTCACAAAACTTACATAAGGGATTGATCCTCTCTGTGGACCACCAGTAACTGAGTAGCCTTGGGTTAGTTACTTAACCTTTCTGGACCTCTGTTACTTACCTATATAATGAAATCATGACACACCATGGGTATGATTCATGTTCCTGATGCTTCTAAACACAGACCAGAAAGAGGAAATAAAAGCAATAGCATGTGAGGAGACACAATAGTTTACATAATAATTACATAATAATTTTATTTCAGGTGGAGATTCTTATACATGCAGGTCCTCATTAAACACCAACTTAATTTACTTCACACACTGGTCTACAAGCTCAGTATGATGCTTCCCACAAATGGCACAAAAGAACCAACTCAGTTTAAAAGAGGTCTCCTGGAGGTAGCAACGCTAATCATGGCACTGACTGAAAACTTGACTGTTGACAATAAAGGGAAAGCTTGCAACATTAATTATTATGCATTGAAGAGCATTCAGAAGAGCTCTGTAAGTGTAATCTCCTGGGGACTTTCAGGGTAAGACAATATTTCCCAGATAAAGCCTAAATCAGTGGTAAAACAAGCCAAAAAAGGAACATGTAGTTCAAACACTTGTTCAATTGACTTTTAAAGTATAGCTTTTCATTGAAATGATTAACATATGTAGATATTAGAAAAGTTTGCTGTTTTTAAAGACTACCATTGGTATTTAGAAACACCAATTTAGAAATCGTTGATATTTGGAAAATCAGCTTGCGTAGAATAACTCATCTGAATGAACCTTATAATAAAATAATTTATGTAAGGCACTGGATATTTAACTATATTTCTTATTTCTGCAATTTGTGGTATGATATACTATACATAAGTACTGAGAAAATTGAGATAAATATGCATTAAATTATCTACTTCCTATTTAATTATATACAGATTTTCTAAATCATTTTCTCTCACTGAATAGTTCAGATAATTGTTACATGTTACATGTTACCTAGGATAATTCTAAACTTTTATTCCCTAATTAATGAAATGGGAATAATAACATTACAAGATTTATATGAGGAATAAATGACATAATCCATGCAAAACACTTAATATGTACTTAATATATGCAGATTATAATTATACTTATTAACTATTTTTATATAGTATTAGTAGAAAGAGAGACTAATTTAGCAGATTAAAAAATAGGGAGAGTTTATGAGCGTGGCATGTAGAATTTAAGCTCTGATGTATCCTAGGGAAGTTTTGGAATTTCTTTACATGAATTATACAGATTGACCAAAATGATTTACTATAGATAATACAAATCGATCAACACTGGCCATAAATATTTTAGGTTAATTGTCATATGCTGGGCTAATTCCATGGACCTAGAGACAGGTTGACTGAGTCATTCCTAACCCTATAAGCTGATAGACTACCAATTTATAGGTTAGAATATTGCAAAACCATGTCACTTAATACAGTTACAGTTACATATATGAATGGCAAGGACCTCTATGTGCATTTGACAGACGACATAAAGACATAAATATTGCAAGTCAGCACATATTCACTATAACTCACCATACTTCACACCACTTTCTTTTGCCCCTTGAATCTTCTCTGACCAGCTTCAGACTGTACTCCCTGCAGACTCAGGTCTGCTTGTCCTCCTCTGACTTCCATCTCCATCATTCTACTAAGTGGCTCCTCACACCCTTCAGTTGCTCAATCCATTGAATGACACTGTCCTTCACCCTGCAGATGCCCTCCTGCACTGGGGTTCCTGTTGCAGGGAACCCTCCATATTGTAATTACATAAACTCAAAGAGGACATTTTTAAAACCTATATAAATGCCTTTTCCATTCAAAACCCAACACACGGAGGCAGAAAAACCTACAACCCTAAGTGATCATTCTGCTTGTTAACACGAGTTGGCTGTGTCCTACCAAATGGAAGTGACTGCATCAGGAGGCAGAAGAGGCTTCTGTTTGCATTGTCCTCAGTGTCACAGACGTTCTCTGCTGTGCTGTGTGGAGGATTTATGCAATAGAAGCATTTAGGTGAGAAAATGTCAAATTAAGTACTTCAAATCCTTTCTTTCAGCATAAACCTCATGTTTATTCTATAAAAAATTTTCTAATGCTGCTGAACAATTTTTACCATTCTTCACTTGCTTATTCATAGTTCTGATGTTTCCCACAAATTAATGTGTTATTTCCAATATTTGCAGACAGTAGAGGAAAAACATTTTTCTAGATTAAATAATTCATATTATTTTGATATTTATTTATTCATAAATATGCATGTAGTTAAAACAATATATGTATTTAGATATTGCTTTAAGAGACAGTGGAAATCAAATTTTATGTGATGGTGTCATGAACATATTTGTAATATTTACCAAATAATAAAAGTTTTTTTATATGCAGTCCATTATAATATTTGAATATATTAGTAAACTCATGGTTCTAGGTAAATGTATTTCTTTAAGAATTTTGTAGAAAATCTTAGTGGCTAGTAAACTTTCTCTAAAATTGAAATTAATATGAAACCAAGACTGATTATGACTCAAAATTATCTAATATGGCATTATGCTTAATTGAATATAAATTATGTGAAAACTTTTGTGGCAACCCACTTACAGAGTTTGCAGAAATGCAAGAAAGCAAATGTTTTTGCATAAGAAAAGAGTTTATAAAAGATACACCTTTATTATTTATCCAGGTCATCACATAACAGATGTCCAACCTGTGCAATGATAATTAATTTCAGTTATTTTGGCTCCTTTCCCAGGTTGCAATCATATAAAATTCACATTTTTGGAACTATTTGTGATTTTTTTCATTTGAAATGGACATTGGTAGATTATGTGGAGGGGACATATTTTATGTAATATTTCACTAGCTTGTCCTAACCCTCATTGTTTAGATGCATGGAGTGTGGCCTACTTGAGCCCTTGTCTCAGGCTGCTCCCAAACAGGATTGTGTATCCTGTCTTATTTGTCTTCACAGTAGCATTTCAGAGTATTGACCACCTGTTTTTGAAATAGTCTCAGATACTTACTGAAACTACCCTCTCTTGATCTTCCCCCTCTACTTCTCTGACATTCACATAATGCACAATTTCAATAATAATAGTAAAAATCATAATGAACTTTATGGCTAAACTGAATAGATGCTTATGCTTATTTAATTCTTTGTTTCTTCTTTTGCAGGTTTATTTCATCCTTTCAATGTAATTATGAAATACTGAAGTTGCTGCTCATGAATGAGTATTCTTCTCACTTCGCCCAAATAATCTTCTTCATATCCACAAGCTCAGTTACAATACACAGTCCAATAAATTTCAGATTTACATCTTTAGCCCCAACCTCTCCTCTGAACCAAGAACTTATATATCAAACTATATAATTAACACATCCTGTTACATACTTGAAATGTATCTCAAAACCCACACGGATGTCAAATATTAAAATCATGTTCTTCCCACACAATTCTTCTTTATTCATTGCTCCTCAGTTCCAAATGTAATTGGAATCTGTGCTTGAAAGCCACAGTTGAGAGCTTATTTTTGCAGCCAGTTTCATTTCTCCCAGTAACAAAGGCATCTTCTGCGACTTAATTTCAACTTTTCAGCATCTTTGGAGACTTATGTCTTTTCCCCCACTTTACTTTTCTCACTCCAAAGTCAAGTTGTCAAGTTGCCTGTCTTCTCTCAGCTGAATTCCCTGGCCTTTCTAATCTTTTTTTTTTTTTTTTTCTTTTTTCGGTATCTAGAACTGGGTACGAATTGGGACTTTGTGGATGCAAACATGATAAGCATCTTTCCCTCTTTTAAATTTGCTCCATGACTTTTCATTATTCTTAGGGTAAAAATTAAGATCTTTAATATGCTCTCCAAAGGTGCGTTCTTTTGTTTACTTCCTTTCTTTTTGGTTTCATCTTTCTTTCTGTTTTTTTTTTTTTTTTTTTTTTTTTTTTTTTTTACTGGGGATTGAACCCAGGGGATCTCTAACACTAAGCTACATCGCCCAGGTCTTTTTTATTTTCTTACTTTGAAGCATGGTCTCACTAAGTTGCTGAGGGTCTCACTAAGTTTCTGAGGCTGACCTCAAACTTGCTGTCCTCCTGCCTCAGCCTCCCAAGTCACTGGGATTATGGGTGGGCTCTGTCTCTTTCTCTCTTCAGCTTCACCTTGTACCAAACATTAACTTCTCTGTACAACGTTTATATTTGCATTTTTTCAGTTCTTTGAACTAGAATGCTCCCACTCCATACCTTCTCTCACTGCCTCAGATGCCCTTGCTGCCTCCTAGAATAGGAAAAATACCCATTCTTCTTCACGTCTCAAAAATAACTTCCTCAGGGCACTTGCCTTTGAACTCATATATCCCTCTGTTGTCTCCCTTCCTACCCCTCTCCAGCTTTTCTTCATAGCAGGATCACAATTTTATTCTTGGATACATGCACGGATTGACACATGGCATTTGTCTCATTGCATAGCACATATTTTTGCACTTATCTAAGTATATAAGCTATTAGCTAATTAATAATCACCTAAACTAGCTGTTTACCTCTGTGTACCCAAATATAAGATATAGTACTTCAAAAATATTTTAATTAACTCTAAATTTAATCACCTAGAAAACTCTAAGATTCAAACAGTGTCTATTCTAGACTTTGTTCTTTTAAAACAGTACTTTTATTAATGCATCACTTTCCTGTGATCTTACACATGGTGTTTTCAGGCAAGTTTAATCTCGATCGCCTTGATTGCATGCTGGGTCATTGATTGAGGAGCTTCTTCCATGAGGGCTCTGTGGCTGGAAATTAGAGCCTTCTAAAGCCGTGTTCTCATAGTAAAGTTAGCATGGTACTTTCAGTTTGATACTTTTATTAACATTCTTGTCCTTTATCATTTTACTGATCTCTTTTAAGCACAACTGAAGATGCATAAAATATGAGCAAATGCATTCTTAGTGAAGTCGATTCTCACTTGTTTCCCATTATTTATTTTCTGTCCTCCAGGCTGTAAGCAATATTGATTCCTCACTCCTTAGCCAGTGTCTTATCTCATAACCTTTAAGACACCAAAAATGGAGACACTCAAAATCTATATTGAATTTCAATTCCTTCCAGAAGCTTTTCTAAGGAGAACAGCATGAAGTTGTACTTCTATCTCCAGGACTGATAATTGGTTTCTAGCCCCAGCTCCTAGCAACTTTGTGCTCTTAATTTATTTGGCAATCCTGTGCTCTAATTTCCTCATTCACAAAATATGGAATTGATTGTTTCCTTGGGTACCTTCCAACTCTGAAGTGTTAAAGAGGGTCAAAATCATTGCATTGATATTTTACAGTATACTCCAAAATTATCATATAAAATTGAAAACAAATCTAAAGCTAAAACATAAATCTTTTAGCATACATATTCATATATGTATGCATGTATGAACATAATCAATGACATACGTAGCTCTAAAAAGTATTCACATTCCCAAGTGTGGCTGTATGGGACAGGAAGTTTACCCAGGGGCCCTATACTACTGAGTTACATCCCTGCCATTTTTATTTTTTATTTTGAGACAGGGTCTCATTACATTGTCAAGACCAGCCTCAATTTTGCAGTCCTTCCACCTCAGGCTCCTTAGTTGCTGCACCACCTCTCCTGGCTCATCAATTATTAAAAGAGGAGAGAATTTAGATGTAAATTCTCTGTTTCATCTGTAAATAATACCTATGCCAAACATCATGCTTGACTTGATTTATTATGTTTGGTTTATTTGACTCTGACATAATTCATTATTTAGAATTCAATTTTATAAAATCATACACTTTAAAATAAATTTACACTCATTTCATTAGTTTCAGAAAGTCAATTCCTAATTGATTTTGTCAAATAAAGTCAGTGTTACAGTAATTGAGTAATAAAAGAAATTCAGCAAAAACAATAGAAAAAACACATGGTAGCCCACTATTCTATATTGTTTATAACTTTAGGAAAATGTTCTCTTTTTCTGTAGTTCATATTGTGTGTTGTCAATAAGCTTGACATCTAGAATTCAGTTTTTTCATCTCAAAAAAATAATAAAGAAAGTATAATTTCCCCCCCAAAGGAGTTTATAGACAAAGCTGACAATGTAATTGTATGACCCTGAGCAAAATTAAAATGTGGAAACTTTTGTTTAAACATCAGGGGAAAAGTGTGACTAAAGATTCTAAACTATGGGAAGACCCAAGATGGCGGACTAGAGGAACATTCTCAGCAAAATGTTTTATGAAGAGGAAGTGAAAAACAACAATGTAAGTCAGCAAAGAGAGGAACTACCCTAAAGGAAAAACCAATCAAAGGAGAAACCAAGTTAAGTTAAAAACCAAAAAAGTCAAAATAACTGGGAATACAAATCATACCTCAATAATAACCCTAAATGTTAATGGCCTAAACTCATCAATCAAAAGCCATAGACTGGCATATTGGATTAAAACAAAAGACCCAAGAGTATGCTGCCTTCAAGAGACTCGTAGAAAAGACATTCATGACTGAAGTTGAAAGGATGGGAAAAAACATACCACCCATACAGACTCAGTAAAAAGTCAGGGTTTCCATCCTTATATCAGATAAAGTGGATTTCAAGCCAAAGTTACTCAGAAGGGATAAAGAAGGACATTTCATACTGCTTAAGGGAACCATAAATCAGGAAGACATAATGATCACAAATATTTATGCCCCATACGAAAGCATATCCATGTACATCAAACAAACAGTTCTCAATTCCAGGAATGAAATAGGCCACAACACAATTATTATGGGTGACTTTAACACACTGCTGTCACCACAGGATGGATCTCCCAAACCAAAACTAAACAAAGAAAGCATGGAACTCAATGAAACAATCAATAACTTAGGCTTAACAGACATGTATACAATATTCCATCCATTAAGGAGTGAATACACTTTCTTCTCAGCAGCACATGGATCCTTCTCTAAAATAGATCACATGTTATGCTAGAAAGTAGTCCTTAGTAAATACAAAAAAATAGAGATGCTACCTTATATTCTATCAGATCATAATGAGATGAAATTAGAAATCAATGATAAAATAAAAAGTAGAAACTATTCCAACACCTGGAGACTAAATAATACACTATTGAATGATGCATGCATAGCAAAAGACATGAGGGAGGAGATAAAAATATTCTAGAGGTAAATGAGATCAATGATACAAGATATCAAAATTGCTGGGACACTATGAAAACAGTACTAAGAGGAAAATTCATTGCATGGAGAGCATTCAAGAAAAGAATAAGAAACCAACACCAAAATGACCTAACATTACAGCTCAAAGCCCTAGAAAAAGAAGAACAGAATAACAGCAAAAGTAGTAGAAGACAGGAAAGAATTAAAATCAGAGCTAAAATCAATGAAATTGAAAGAAAAGAAACAATTAAAAAAATTGACAAAACAAAAAGTTGGTTCTTTGAAAAAGTACACAAAATAGATAAACCCTTAGCTACACTAACAAAGAGAAGGAAAGAGAAAACTCAAATTACTAAAATTCATGATGAAAAAGAAAATATCATAACAGATATCATTGATACACGTAATATAATTAGAAACTGCTTTCCAAATATATACTCCAACAAAATAGAAAATCTCAAAGACATGAACAAATTTCTAGAGACATAACATCCTCCCAAATTGAATCAGAAGGACATGCACAATTTAAACAGATCAATTTCAAGCAATGAAATGGAAGAAGTCAGCATACCCTACCAACCAAGAAAATTCCAGGACCGGATGGATTCTCAGTTGAGTACTACAAGACTTTCAAAGAATAACTAATACCAATACTCCTCAAAGTATTCCATAAAATAAAAAAGGAGGGAATTCTTCTAAATTCATTCTATGAAGCTACTAACACTCTGATACCAAAACCAGACAAAGATGCATCAAGTAAAGAAAACTGTAGATCAGTATGTACATAGATACAAAAATCCTTAAAAAATTTTTGGCAAATTGCATACAAAAACATATTAAGATAGTGCACCACAATCAGGGGTTCGTTCCAGGGATGCAAGGTTGGTTCAATATCTGGAAATCAATAAATGTAATTCATCACATCAATAGACTAAAGATTAGGAATCATATGATTAATTCAATAGATACAGAAAAGCATTTGATAAAATATAGCACCCCTTCACACTGAAAACACTAGAAAAAATAGGGATAGTAGGAAGAAACCTGAACATTGTAAAGGCTATTTATGCTAAGCTCAAGGCCAACATCATTCTTAATGGAGAAAAACTGAAAGCATTCCCTCTAAAATCTGAAAAAAAGACAGGGATCCCCTCTTTCACCACTTTTATTCCACATCAAGTTTGAAATACTAGCGAGAGCAATTAGACAGACCAAATAAATTAAAGGTATACAAATAGGAAAAGAAGAATTCAAGCTATCACTATTTGCCAATGACATTATTCTATATAGAATCCAAAAAACTCCACCAGAAAACTTCTAGAACTAATAAATGAATTCAACAAAATAGCAGGATAAAAAATAAACACACATAAATCTAATGCATTTCTATTCATAAGTGATGAATCCTCTAAAAGAGAAATTAGGAAAACTACTCCATTCACAATAGCCTCGAAATAAATAATAATACTTGAGAATCAATCTAACAAAAGAGGTGAAAGATCTCTACAATGAAAATTACAGAACACTAAAGAAAGAAATTAATGAAAACCTTAGAAGATAGAAAGATCTCCCATGTTCTCAGATAGGTAGAATTAATATTTTTAAAATGGCCATACAATTTGCTATACAGATTTATCACAATTCCAATTAAAACCCCAATGACATCACTCATAGAAATAGAGAAAGAAATCATGAAATTCATCTGGTAGAACAAAAGACCCAGAACAGTCAAAGCAATCCTGGGTAGGGAGAGTGATGCAGACCTTAAACTCTATTATAGAGTAATAGTAACAAAAACAGCATGGTATTGGCACCAAAGTAGACAGGTAGACCTATGGTACAGAATAGAAGACACAGAGAAAAACCCACTTAAGTACAGTTATCTCATAGTAGACAAAGGTGCCAAAAACACACAATGGAGAAAAGATAGCCTCTTCAACTAATGATGTTGCCCAAACTGGAAATCCATATGCAGTAAAATGAAATTAAATCCCTATCTCTCATCTTGTTCAAAACTCAACTCAAATTGGATCAAGGATCTAGGAATTAGACCTGAGACCCCTCACCAAATAGAAGAAAAAAGTAGGCCTGAATATTCATCATGTTGACTTAGGACCAGACTTCCTTAAGAAGACCCCCAGAACATAAGAAATAAAAGCAAGAATCAATAAATGGAAGAGATTCAAACTAAAAAGCTTTTTCTCAGCAAAGGGAACAATCAATAATGTGAAAAGAGAGCCTACAGAGTGGAGGAATTCTTTTCCACATGTACTTCAGACAGAGAATGACTCTTCAAAATTTATAAAGAACTTAAAAAACTACACCAAAAATACAAAGAACCCAATCAATAAATGGGCTAAAAAACTGGGCAGACACTTTACAGAAGACATACACGAGATCAACACATATATGGAAAAATGCTCATCATCTCTAGTAGTTAGAGAAATGCAAATTAAAACCACTCTAAGATTTCATCTAACTGCAATTATGGTTATTATCAAGAAAACAAACAATAATAGGTGTTGATGTGGATGTGGGGAAAAAGGCACACTCATACATTGCTGGTGGAGTTGCAAATTGGTGCAGCCACTCTGGAAAGCAGTATGGAGATTCCTCAGAAAATTGGAATGGGCCAACCATTTGCCCCAGCTATCTCACTCCATGGCTTATACCCAAGGACTTAAAATCAGCATACTACAGTGACGTAGCCACATAGATGTTCATAGCTGCTCAATTCACAATAGCCAGATTGTGGAACCAACCTAGATGTCCTTTAATTGATGAATGGATAAAGAAACTGTGGTATAAATACACAGAGGCATATTAGCCATAAGAAGAATAAATTCATGGCATCTGCTGGTAAATGGATGGAGTTGGAGAATATTATGCTAAATGAAATAAGCCAATCCTAAAAAACCAAAGACCAAATATTTTCTCTGATACATTGATGGTGATACATAACAAGGTGGGGTGGGGGAGCAAGAGAAGAATGGCGGAACTTTGAATTGTGTAGAGGGAAATGTGGTGAGAGGGGCTAGGGGAAGGAAAGATAGTGTACAAAAATTTTTAAAAAGGTTATAAAATATACAAGATTTCCCCTTTTATCTTGGTCTTTCTGTTTATTATGACTTTTTAAATTTATAATTATATGCCTTTCACAGTGAAGAAAATTATTTAAATAATTAATGTGCATTTTGCCACTTATTACTCTGAACAACACGTTTCCTGTGGAGCGCTGAATGAGTGCTCAGACTTAACAAAGTTGCATGATTTGCACATGTCCCATACACTTGCACGTGTATTCTCAGTCTTCTCAAACAATGGAAATATTGTACAAAACTCAAATGATTTTACAAAACCTTTTGACACAAGCACCCCATACCTTTGGCTTAGTGAAGAAGGCAGTACTCTCAGGAAAGACAGATTGCTCTCCCTTCTCTGTTGTCTACATCGGGATTTCCCGTGAGTGATTGGTTGGTACAGGATGTAGCAGAAATAACGAAGGCTTTGGTGGGACTGCCGTTGCCTAGAGCGCCTTTGTCTCACTTTTCTTCTTTCAGAGTAAGTTTTAGTTAGGAAGGAAAGGGGAGTCTCTAAAAGCTGCTGACCTGGTGCACGCGTGCGCGCGCGCACACACACACACACACACACAGGCAGAGAGTGGGGCAGCCAGGAGTGATAAATACGTATTTTGCTTTCATCTTCTTTGCTCAGATACGCCAGTCTCATCAAACTTCACTTACAAAACACAAGTCAAAGATAAAATTATTAAGAATTTTAAGGTGACAACAGCAGAGTGAAACCCAGCTTAGATGCTGAGCACGTGCTCTCTGTTGCTGCCTGTGTAGCATGCCCAGGAAGTCAGCCTGATTAAGGAAAGCTAAGGACGGCTTAGCTTTGCAGTGTTGCCTCAAGGGCCAGGGGAACCTGTTCTTGCACCCACCATGAACCAGAAACTGCACACACTTGGTTCTTATTAACTTTAATGTCTTCATCCTTCAGTTCGCTTCTCCTCGTCCACTGCTGAATTGTTTTCTCTTATCTCCTCTATAGATTTTGTATTTTCTGGCTGACATTTATGCATTGTAACCATTAGGGCTAACAACAATACGAACTAAGCTGTGACCATCCTGTATTCAGAGCAAGCCTTAAGGTTTTGTTTCTATAATAGAAAGTGCTGTCGTCAACATGTGTAGCGGTTGTGTGGGTAGAAAGCAAACAGCCTGAGCCCTACTAAATTCAACTTTTCTTCTTGTGCAGTGAGAATACTAAGCATGTAGAATATACACTATAATGATAATTGTAGTAAAAGTTTTTCTTCTTTCAATGAAAAATATCTATAAAAATAAAATAATGAATATTCTGGAAAAAATGACATTAATATATATGTTTGGAAAATATTAGAAAAAAGAAATTAAACTTAGGCAAGCATTGTTTTAGTTCTATATTTCATAGGTTTGATCAGTATGGCATATTTTTAAAGGAATGTTGAGAGTCACGTTCTAATATTGTCCAATGAATCTTCTGTAGCAAATTATATATTCTGAGATACTATATTACTTTACTGATAGAGAGGATTTTGCCTCCTCTCTGCTGCCAAATTCTATGTGAAAACGCTAATTCCTTAAGAAATGGTATTTGGAGTTGAAGATTTTGAGGAAAAATTAGGTTTAGTTGAAGTCAGGAAGGCTACTGCCCCATGTAAAAATTAGTGTCGATAACATAAGATCCATCAGAGGAACTGATTTCTCTTTCCACCATGAAAAGCAAGAAATAGGGCTCTTACCAGAAACCACAATACTGTACCTAACTTTGGACTTCAACTTCTAGAACTGTGAGAATCGAATTGCTATCCTAAGCCATCCTGTCTATGGCATTTTGTTATAGAAACCTGTTTTAATTAACTTTTTCATCACTGAAAACTAAGACTTGAAAAAAAATCACAGAGTAGGAAAAGTTTATTTGGGGCTCATGATTTTAGAGGTCTCAGTCCATGGATGGACAACCCCATAGCTCTGGGTGCGAGTGATGCAGTACATCATGGTGGAAGGGTGTGGTGGAGGAATGCAGCTCAGAACACGGCAAGCAGGAAAGAGAGAGATCTCTGTTCATCATGGACAAAATATAAGCCCCCAAGGCACACCCCCAGTGACCTACCTCCTCCGCTATACCCTACTTACCTACAGTTGCCACCCAGATGTCAGAGGTGAAATCCACTAATCAGGCTACAACTCTCATAATCTAACCATTTAATTATTGCATTGTGTCACATATGAACTTTTGGGATACATCTAATGTCTAAAACATAGCATTTTTCTCCTGGTCCCCCAAAACTCATGCCCAACTCACAATGCAAAATATGCTTAGTCCATTATGAAGGCTTTCCATGACCTTAACAGTTCCAGCATTACCTAAAATTCAAGTCCAAAATCTTCTCTGAGACTCAAGGTGAACTCTTCACTTGAGAGTAAAGATCACTAGCAAGTTGCATATGTCCAATATTAATGGTACAGTGTTTTAGTCAGCTCTTTCATTGCTGTGACTAAAGGTCTGACCAGAGCAATTTTAGGAGGAAAAGTTTATTTGTGGGTTCATGGTTTCAGAGTTCTGAGTTTGAAGACCAGCTCCATTCCTCCAGGCTCAAGGTGAGGTTGAACATCATGGAGGAAGAGTGTGGCAGAGGGAAGCAGCTCTCATGATTATGAGAAAGCAGAGAGAGATGTCTCCAACTGCCAGATACAAATAAATACCCCAAAGGCACGTCCCCAATTTCCACCTCCTCCAACCACACCCTACCACTTCAGTTACCACTCAGTTAATCCCTACCGGCAGATAAATTCACTGATTTCATTTCTCCTCTGAACCTTCTTGCATTGTTTCACATGTGAGCTTTTGGGGGACACCTCACATCCAAACCATAACACACAGAGAAAACATTTCCATTTGAAAAAGGGAAAAAATGGGAACATAGAAAGAACGGTTGGGACAAAAGCAAGACTAATATCCAGTAGGACAAATAAGTCCTGTAGCTCCATGTTCAGCCTCTGGGGCACCTGGTGTCATCTCTCCAAAGGGCTCATAAAGCTACATCCCTAAGGTTGTGTTGGTTGTTGCCCACTTGGCCTCTTTCTTGACTTATTCCTGCAGATTTCCTCAGCAGACATTCTAAATTATTGGCCTCAGGGGTCTCCACTGCAGTGTTTGCTTCCTTCTCATTACTTCATGCATTGCCCTCTCAGGGGCTTTCTGCAGAGATTCTAACCCTGCTACATTTCCCCTGGCCGCTCAGGCCTTCCTCCGAAATCTTGGTTTAAGCCTCCAAGACCTCCTCACTGGAGCCTACTCATTCTTGCAGAACCAGCATCACATAGTTACCACCAATGTCTGCCCCCATCTTTATCAGTAGCCCTGCCTCCTGAAACCAAGTCTGTAGGGTCCTCTGAGTGCCTGTGTAGTGGAGCATGGTAAGAAAACATCCTGATTGCCCCTGTGCAAGCAAGGTGTCCCACAGTCTTCTTTAAAAGGGATCTTTACTTTTATATCCTTGAGCCAGAGATGGGTGTGGTCTTGCCAATTTCTGAGATGCCTATTTCCTATTGTTTCAGGGTAAATTTCCTTGAGTTTCTTTAGTGGCTGTAATTTCTTTAACAATCACTTTTCTTAGCCCCAGTTATCAGGTCAAACTGGAAATTCTTAAAATCTTTCTGCTCTGCTTTCTGTTCCTGATTTTTACAGTAAACTTGATTTTCACAGTAAAAGCTACCAGTGATATCCATATTACTGATTGGTGTGCTACCTTGACATTCTATTGCCAGATTACTTAGTCCATCACCTGTAAAATCAGTCTCACAAAAAGTCTCAGAACATGGGTAAAATGGGGACAACTTCTTTGCCAGAGTGTAGCAGGAATGACCTCTATTCCAGTCTCTAATCGTGTCCTCCCTCTTTGAAACCTCATTTGTCCAGTCTTTAATGTCCACAGTCCTATCAACGTTTGGTTCTTCTGGGCTCCCACCAGAATTGCCCATTAAACTTTACTTGTGACATTCCAAAACTTTTCCAGCCTGTATCTCTAAACTTTTCAAAATTCCTTCCCTCATAAACCAGTTCTAAAGGCTTTTGCACCACATGATCAGTGTAATCAAACAATGGCCACACACCCAGTCCCAATTTCTGTTTCAGTCAGCTTTTTCATTACTGTGACCAAAAGACCTGACAAGAAAGACATAGAGGTGGGTAGATTTATTTATAGCTCATGATTTCAGAGGTCTCAGTCCATAGAGGCCAACTCTACAGCTCTGTTCTTGAGGTGACGCAGAACATTATGATGGAAGGGCAGAAAAGAGGAAAGCAGCTCAGAACATGACAAACAGGAAGGAGAGAGAGAGTTCAGCTCATCAAAGACAAAATATAAGCCACAAAGACACACCCCAGTGGCCTACCTTCTCAGTTACACACTACCTGCCCATAGTTATTATGCAGTTAATCTATATTAATGGATTAATTAATCCACTTATTAGGCTACATCTTGCATGATCTAATCATTTCACCTCTGAACATTTCTTGAATTGCTTCATATGTGAGCTTTGGGGGGGGCATCTCATATCTAAGCCATAACAAAACTCAAGAAGACTGTGACACTTCTTCAGACTAACATTCGATATGTTGTTTTAGAATGAAATCATTGCAGTGCATTGTTATGGTTTGGGTGTGAGGTATCCTGCAAAAGCTCACATGCAAGACAATGCAAGAACATTCAGAGCAGAAATGATTAGGTTACAAGAGTCTTAACCCAATCAGTGATTTAATCCCCTGATAGGGATTAACTGAGGGTAACTGAAGAGATGGGGTGTGGTTGGAGGAGGTGGAGCTTGGCTGTGGGTCTTTGTTGGTTGGAGGAGGTGGGACTTGGCTGTGGGTCTCTGTTGGTTGGAGGAGGTGGGGCTTGGCTGTGGGTCTCTGTTGGTTGGAGGAGGTGGGGCTTGGCTTTGGGTTTTTATTTTGTATCTCTCTCTGCTTCCTGTGGATGTGAACTGCTTCCCTCTGCCACAATCTTCCGCCATGATGCTCAGCCCTGAGGAATGGAGCCGGTTGTATGTGGATTGAGACCTCTGAAACCCTGAGCTTTCAAATAAAACTCTTCCTCCTGTACAGTTGTGCTGGTCAGGTCATTTAGTCACAGCAGCAAAAAAGCTGATTAAAACATGTATTAATGGATTCCTGAACACTAGTGAACTCATGTTCTCTTCTAGTTGAATTACCTGTAGTTAAGAAGCCAAAGACTTTGAAAACTGAGACTTAAAGTTACATTAACATTTTACTTCTGTAGGATTTAGAAAATTATATCTTATTTCAGCATTCTTATGATGAAACTCATTGTTGATCTTTTTGAGTGTATATTGAAGAGGTGTTTGTTTAAAAGCTGAAACAAAAATCATAATTAAAATTGAGTGTTTTCCTGTCATAAAATGTATTAATGACTTTTATTATAATGATATAAATACAAAATTGTTGGTGAATAAATAAAATACTTGCAAAGGAAAGTAAAGAAACTTCCCTCCTGTGGAGTGATTCATATTTTTAAATGGCTTTTTCTTATAACAATAGGAATTTAATTCAATCTCATGGCTAGCACTGAACTAGAATAACCAAGTCTCATAAAACTTTGAATTAGAGCTTGGTAAATGTAAGTAAGGCAAAGAAAAAGTAAGGAATTTCGAATGTATAAATGTTATTTTAAACTAAATAAAAATAACAGAAGACATTAATATTTAATAAAAGTGACTAAACAACTTTGTGTCTAGGTATACATCCTAAAGAAGCAAAGTGATGTGTCAATGTGTTGTCACATAGTACATAGACATTTCCAATGTTTAAATTCTAAATAAAAAACTTCTTAATTAAGGTCCTAAAAACCAAGTGGATAAAACTGATTCCTGCAATTATTTGGGTCAATTTTTATTAAGTATATGAGAAACACATTAACTACTTGTTTTAAGATATTTTATTTGTTTTATAGTAATTAATAATCTAATAAATGTTTGTCACATTACAAGTCCCTAAAGGGTAATATGAGGCCAAACTTTAACCACTTTTATGATATTAAACCTAATTTCACTGTACTGAATCATTGTAAAGAGACCATTCCATGTTGCTTTCCAGAATGCATTGTGGGTTGATTCATTTTAGGTGCCAACATGACTGGTCCCTGGGGTGCCCAGCTATTTGTTTAAACATCATTCTTGGTGTGTCTGTGAGGAAATTTCCAGATGAGATTAACATTTGAGTTAGTAGATCTAGAAAAGAAGATGGTCCTCTCCACTGTGGGTGAGGTTTATTCAACCCATTGATGCCTGAAAATATAAAGGGTTGAGTTAGAAAGAATTCTCTCCCTTTCCCTGATTGCCCTGCAGCTAGAGCATTGGTCTTCTCCTGCCTTCATGCTCAGACGGGCACTGGGATTTATGCCATTTCTTCTCCTGGGCCTCAGGCCTTCAGACACAGCATTGAACCTCACCCTCATTCCTCAGGGTCTCCAGCTTGCTGGCTGCAGATTTCGCTCAGCCTTCAGAATGCAGGACTCATTCCTCCCAGTGCATACACACCTATAGACAGCTGGATGGATATAAATGAATATGCACTTAGGATAAACATTTGTATGTCCTACCTACCTGTGTTCGTGTATGTATATTTTGTGGCCACTAATTTCTGATTGCAGATCTATACAGAAAAATAAAATAAAAATGTGTACATAAAACACTATTCTGAAAGGAATGCTTAGTTTGGTGAATATGTATGAGATGGGAGAGCTGAGAAGAAAATGGGGTGAATGAATGGAACCCAAAATGCAACAAAATGTTTTATTTTAAATGCAGTACGTATAGCAAGTTAGAAAAAAAAATTATTTATGTTGAACAGTGAATATGTAGATGCACACATTTTCCCATCATAATTTTAGGTACGATTAAGTCTTTCAAATAAACCATAATGAAGATTTAATAAAGACCCTTTGAGTCTAATGTCAATGGAAGCTTATTTTGAAGGGAAGAAGAAGAATAGGGTGGGAGGAACAGAAAATTATGCCCTTATTTAATTTACTTATTTTTGTAATAATGTGATAAAGCTGATGATTCTAATGGAGTTACGTAAATGGAGGAGGGGATTTCCACAAACTTCCCTCTGTGGGAAGAGAGGCTGCTAAGTGTCAGTCATACTTGCTATGTTAGGAATAACAGGTTAATAATACAGGTTTTCAGATTCAATGTTTGACTTAAAAACATGGATTCAGTGGAAAATAGGGAGGACCATGAAATATAAATGAAAATATTTATTTAAGTTTTTTGGAAAAGGACTCAAGACCACATGGGTGTAGAGTACTTTAGGACAGAATAAGTATAAGCAATTCAAATAAATTGAAAAAATAAACATGTTGCTGATCTAGTCCCCAATACATACCTGACCACCATATTGTCCTCCTGGTTATGTGTGTGGGACATATCCAGAGGTTCTTCCAGACTCAGAGAACAGGTGACAATCAAAAGCAGGAAGAAGTGATGGAAATATCAGGACATGTGGAAAACCACGGAGCTCAGGAGGGCCACACATCCTGGAGCTAGAGATCCTGTGGAAAGAGGCGAGTAGCTGCAGATGTTGCCTGTGTGAGCTTCACCTCTGACACCAGAGCGGGTCTTGAAAGGTTTTGTCTCATTTTGTTTTTAAAGAGAGAAGTAAAAACATCTACACTGAAATTTAGGTAAAAAAGCATGCCAGCAATGAGGAGAGCCAATTTAAAGACATAGAACAGGAGACCAGGTAGGGGATCAGGGTGAAGAATGAAAATTGAATGCTGGAACTGAGGGTCAGGGGTGGGCTTGAGATAGTGGCGCACTTGGGTATTCAAGAGTCTGAGTCTGGGTGAGGGGCAGCAGCGTGAAGGAGCCCATAACGCCATCCAACCTGTGCCTGGGAATCAGGGCCACAGCAGGTTTTGTAGATTCCTTGGTTTACTGTTTAAAGAGGTCACTTGAATTAAAAACAAACAAACAAACAAAAAATAGAAGAAATACAGATGTTTCTATGCTGGCATCTTGATGCGTCCCCAAGACCCGTGTGGTAAAGACTGTGCTTCGGCCTGATCTGTGGCCCTACTGGGAGATGTGGAAACCTTGGTAGGTGGGACCCAGTGGGAACCACCTAGGTCATTGGTAGTGTGTCCTCCAGGGGCTCTTGGGACCCTGAGCCCATCTTCTGTTTGCTTTCCAGCTGCCAAGAGGTGACTTAGCCATGCCAGGCTGGGCTGCTGTAGCTCCAGAGCAACAGGGCCACACAGCCATGGTGACACAATGAAACCTCTCCAATCCTGAGTCAAAATAAACTTGTTCTGTTTTGAACTTAATCATCTTAGGTATTTGTTGGTGATGAAAACCTGACTAACTCAGATGCATTTGTTATATGAAGAGTATATTTTTTTTATCATAGAATTTTTCTAGGATGTGGCACATGAAGTTTATCATTCATTCTCTGGAAATATTTATTAGAAGTTAACAATAGCCTTTACAATCAGAGTCTCCTTACAGAAAGCTTGAGCCATGTTAAGTTATCTGGAGTTGAAGACCCGCCATGCTCACATAAATCACAGGGCATTTGATGTTTGCCTCTGAAACATAATTTAAAACATTGTGTTTCATTTTTTTTTCCATTTTTTTAAGAATTGTATTGGCTTAGGAGTCACATTTGTCTCCTGTTGAATTCTCAGGTCGGCAATGTTCTTCACATCTGTAGACTTTGCTTCTTCTCCGTGGTCTCTGTGTGCTTGTGTGTGTATGCACACATGGGCACCTACGTTTGGTCGATGGCAGGGACAAATTAAAAACTTTTCTTCATTCTTCTTTTATTCTTAATTATTTCCCTTGTCATCAAAAATATGTTTCAAAGAAAAATATCAGGCAAAACCAACCTACATAAATGGGTGAATGTCTGAGTAGTTTCTCATCATCATAATAAAATCAATTGATATTAACTGCTAAACATATACTTTATATTAGAATATAAATATATAGCTATGATATACTTGTGAACTTTTAAAGCTGGATTCTGGGCTTATGTAACAAATGCAAAATTATTTGTATTTGCAAAATATATTTTTAAGTGTGAAGTTTCAGGCAGCAACATTAGAAAAGTTCTTTTATTGGGTATTATTAAAAATATCATCAGTTTACTTTAACAGCCAAGGAATTATAAACACTTACTGAGTGTTCCTGTTTCATATATGACTTAACAAAGAAGTCCCCTAAGAAAGTTTAGAAAAAGTAAAATAACCATACACAAATGAGTACTTTCCATTTTAGATATCACACATCATTATTGAGATTTCACAAAACTTTATAAAGTGACCTAGATGAGTTTCAGAATGTAGTTGTTTTTGCAGGTTAGTATTTTCTGCAAAGCTGAATATATTCCTATGATTCCTAGTTTGTATCAGTTCCACAGGAGAATGTAAAGGAAATAGCTAGAGTTCTAAGACAGCTGCTGCTTTTAAACATTAATTTGGATCCCACAATTAAATACATGGTATACTTCACATGAGTGCTTTCTGTGTCTGAGGTCTGAGAGACAGAGAACACAAATAGTTTCTAATTCACTTCTGGGGAATGCAGTCCTAATTTCTGCCTTTTGAAAATGTATAGTATCCATGTAGCCTGAGAAAAGACAAGATAGGATTTGAAAGAGATGGGTGTTTACTTAAAGACTTGTACTTACATGTGAGAACCAGCACGGCCAGGTAGTCCATAAAGGTGGACGATGGAGGAGAATTTGTTTTGTAGCCTTATAAAAAATTAAGAGTAAAATTTTTATTAATTTATATAAAAATCTAGAGTACTATTTTAAAAGTATTCAGGTTCTTTAGTAAATATATTGACTATTTGTTATTCAGAGATCATAAAAATGTAAATAATTGAATGACTAGAATTCTGCCTTTTCCCTCTATGAAATATTCATTATGTAAAATTTAACTATTTTAGGTATAACGTCTGCAGGAATGGCTGGGGTGTAGCTCAGTGGTATAGTGCATGCTTAGTATGCCCAAGGCCCTGGGGTCAATGTCCAGCCCTCAACAACAACCACCTACTGGGGTTATTCAGTTATGAAGTCTGAAAGACTTGATAGAAACCTCAAGACTTTGTGCTGTAAGAAGATATCACATAAAACACAAATAGTTACATAAAAGAAATGAAATGCTAGAAACTGTAAGAAATCTTTCTCTTCTCTCTCTACCTCTGAATAAATTACTACAGCCTATCCCAAATTCATTGAGAACTATTTGGAAACATTTATCAATCCTATTTTGTGAAGGAGCCATTTGCCTCCACTGAGTTTCTGGGTAAGAGAGCATCCCTTTCTCGGCAGGGAAGAAGGAATGAGGACAAAGTTTTCAAGGTGATTTGTCAAACTTGCAATACATTCTGCACAATTTGTAGAACTAAATCTTTTGCGAACAGAAATGCAGTAGAGGGAGTCAAGCAGGCCAGACTTAAGGAGTCAATGGAATTGAACTGTAGAGATTTAGTGGTTTCTAAATGTCACCAGGCACGTTTTAGTGCCTAGTATTTCAGAAGGGAAATTGGATTAAATAGTATCATGCTGGAGGTCTCCGATCTGTTCCCCGTAAGTTGTGGTCTGTGAGCTACTTTAATCAAACCCTTTGGAGAAGTGTGAGATTGGGTTAAAGGCCCAGGACCCCAGGCACACTGACTATTTCACTTCTGTGATTTTGCAAGTTCTGCTAAATTATTCACATTTTATCCCAAGGTAAATTTGCAGGTACTGGTATGAAGTTTTTGTGAGTGTTTCCTTCTCTCTCTCTCTCTCTCTCTCTCTTTCCTATTAGACTCAGATTGTGGTGCTCAAGTATTAACTATTTCCTTTTTACTTAGAAAGGAAAAAAAATAGTTTAAAAAATGTTTCAGAATCAAATAAGCTTGGAGTCAAACTTTAGTTTCAAATGTAGATCAATTTAACTTTGCAATGTTAGTTGATTTGCAGAAATGCATTTTTTAAGTTCACAACCCATATCAGAACTTGTTATCCCCTCCTTCCATCCTTCTCCTTTTAATCTATCCATGATTTTATTTAATGTTTTCTGGATGAGACAGCATGTGATTTAGTATTTGCTTTTCAATACAATTCTAACTCTTCATAAAGGCATTTAGAAAACACTGGCACATATGATAATTACGGGTTTTTCTTATTTTTATCTGTTTTTTTCATCCTCTAATAAGCTCTTTTAAATTAGTTGGATTATTTATTTTCTTTCTATGTTTTTATTGAGGCATAACATTTATAAATCTCTTTATGAGATTTAGTATGATAATTTGATACATGAACAAGGATCAAATCGGGGTAATAAGCACATTCATCTCCTCAAACACTAATCCTTTCTTAAGTGCTGGGAACTTTGGTGTTCTTCTGGTTACTCTGAAATACTTTGAGAAACATCATAGACTGTTGCAGACAATAGTCACCCCACTGTGCTATGGAAGACCAGGACTAACTCCTGCTGGGTGGGTTCTGGTGCCTCTTCTCTGACTATCCCTTTCCCCTCCCTGTGCCCTCTGTCTCTGGGACCACACTTCTGTTCTGTTATAGGAGATCAGTGGCTCAGTTCCCAGGAGTGAGTGAGACGTGTGTATATGCCTGGCTTATTTCACTTCAGACGATGGCCTCCATCTTCACCCATGCTGGGCAAATGGCAGGGTCTCCTTCTTTCCACCACTGTGCAGTCCATTGCATACACCGCATCCCTTCGTTCCTTACCCATCCCTTCGTTGGTGGACTTTGTGGACAGCTCCCAGTCTTCACTGCTGTGAACAGGGCCATGATAAATGTGGGAGCACAGGCTTCAACTCTAAGATGATGACTTCACTTCCTCTGGATATGCAACCAGTAGTGTCACATGGTCGTTTTTTAAGGAATATCCATACTGTTTCTCATAATGACCACACTAATTCATACACCCACCAAGAGTCTAGAAGAGTTCCTTTTTCTCCACATCCTCCCTGGTTTTTATTTTTTAACTTTTTTAATAATCAACGCTTTTCCCTTTCAGGGAGGATAGACATTTGGGAAAGGAAATCAATAACAGTTGAGTTGAGTTGATGGTGGTTTTCTTTGTTTTTCCCTGATGATTTAGAGTTATACTGAGCATTTTTTTTCATATACTTACTGGCAATTTGTATTTTATATTTTGAGAAATGTCTATTCAGATTTTTTTTTGCTCATTTTAATTGTATTATCTTACTTCGGGTATTTTTTGAGTTCCTTACGTATCTTGAATATTAATCCTTCAGATGGATACTTGACAAATATTTTCTCCCACTCTGTAGATCGTGACTTGTCTCCACTGATTGTTTCTTTTGCTGTGCAAAAGCTTCTTACAGTATGTTTTAAAGTAAGGTGTAATGATGCCTCCAACTCATCTTTTTTTTTTTTTTTCTTTTCCTTTCCCTTTCTTATTCCTTGACTTTTTTATCCTGTTTTATTTTGAATAACTTTACTGACTTGTCTTCAGGTCCTCTGACTACTTCTGCTTACTGAGCCTGCTAACAAGTCCATTGAAAGAATTCTTCCTCCATGATATCATGCTTAGGATTTCTGGCATTTATAACTGACTCATTTTTAAATAAAATTTAAGCTTCTTCTGAAGGTCCCTATCTATTCATGCATTTAATTCACATTATATTCTAGACATTTAAAGATATTGATAATTTTTTAAAAAATTTTAATGAAATGTTTTATTTAAACTTATATATTTAAGTTATTATTTCAAAATATAATCAACAATTTGTGTGTGTGTGTGTGTGTGTGTGTGTGTGGGTGTGTGTGGGTAGTGCTAGGGATCAAACCTAGGTCCTCACACATTCTAAATAAACACTGTTGCACTGTTGCTAAGCTTAATCCCCAGCCTCAATGTAAAATTATTAATGAAATACTTTACATTTTTTGTGCTATCTTAAAAGCTAGTGTGTAATTTATAATTCCAATGCATCTTTATTATTATTATTTTTATTTAGTTTTTAATATTTTACAGACTGCATTTTGATTCATTGTACACATATGGGGCACATTTCTTTTCTATGGTTATACACAATATAGATTCATACCATTCGTGTAATCATACATGTACATAGGGTAATGATGTCTGTCTCATTCCACCATTTTTCATACCCCCACCCTCTCATTTCCTTCTACATATTCTGAAGTTCCCCCATTATTCTCTCATTTCCCACCCCCCACCCCCATTATATATCATTCTCCACTTATCAGGGGAAAGATTCAGCCTTTGGTTTTAGACCTCTATCTCTCACCCTGCACAAAACTCAACTTAAAATGGATCAAAGACCTAGGAATTAGACCAGAGACCCTGCACCTAATAGAAGACAAAGTAGGCCCGAATCTTCATCATATTGGCTTAGGATCAGACTTCCTCAACAAGACTCCCAAAGCACAAGAAGTCAAAGCAAGAATCAATAAATGGGATGAACTCAAACTAAAAAAGCTTTTTCTCAAAAAAGGATACAATCAAGAATTTGAAGAGAGAGCCTACAGAGTGGGAGAAAATCTTTTCCACACACACTTCAGATAGAGCACTAATCTCCAAAATTTATAAAGAACTTAGAAAACTTTACACCAAAAATAAAAGAACCCAATCAATAAATGGGCCAAGGAACTGGATAGACACTTTACAGAAGAAGACACACAGGCAATTAATAAATATATGAAAAAGTGTTCAACATCTCTAGTAATTAGAGAAATGCAAATTAAAGCAACTCTAAGATTCCCTCTTACTTCAATTAGAATGGCTATTATCAAGAACACAAATAATAATAGATGTTGGTGTGGATGTGGGGAAAAAGGCACACTTTTACATTGCTGGTGGAATTGCAAATTGGTGCAGCCACTCTGGAAAGCAGTATGGAAAATCCTAAGAAAATTTGGAATGGACCCACCTTTAGACCCAGTTATCCCACTCCTCGGTGGAATATACCCAAAGGACCTAAAATCAGCAAACTACAGTAACACAGTTACATCAATGTTTATAGCAGCTCAGTTCACAATAGTTAGATTGTGGAACCAACCTAGATGCCCTTCAACAGATAAATGGATAAAGAAACTCTGGTATATATATATATATTATATATTGTGTATATATATATACACAATAGAATACTATTCAACCATAAAGAAGAATAATATTATGGCATTTGCAAATAAATGGATGGATTTATTAATTGGAGAATATCATGATAAGTGAGATATTGGTAATTTTATTTTTAATTTTTTTAAGTTTCTGATAGGTTGAGTGAGTCAATTACCTCAGATTCAAAGCAAAATGGACAGATGTCATACAGAGATCAGCAAAGAGAAATGACATTTTGATGTAATATCAACAATAAAATAAATGCAAAATTCATCATGAACAAAATAGCACATTTTAAAGACAATATTTGTCATGATTTGGCACCAAGACCAGCTTTGATTCCCTCGGCCCCTGCATGACTGTCCTGCTCTGTATGCCTCCCTACCCCCAAAAAAGACTGGTGCTTGGGAGGGGTTAGTGTTAGGGTTATAGTTAGGGTTAGGGAGGGGGGCAAGAATGGAGGAAGGAAGAACTGTATAGAGAGAAAAGGGTGGGAGGGCTGGGGGGGAATGGAAAAAATAACAGAATGATTCAAACACCATTACCCTATGTAAATTTGTGATCACACAAATGGTATGCCTGTACTCCATGTACAAACAGAGAAACAACATGTATCCCATTTGTTTACAAAAAAAAAAAAAAAAAAAAAAAAAAAAAAAGACTGGTGCTGGCTGACAAGTCTTGTGTTGCTAGTTCTTCTGGTTCTCCTTGTTCTTAGGCAGGACCTCTTCGCCAGGCCTCCGTGGTAGAAGCTTCTAAGTGCTCCTGTCACATGGACACCACCTTGACGGACAGCTATACCTGTGTCTATGGCAGGTCTAAGATAGGTAAGTTCTTCATTCTTCCTGCAGTGACATTGGTCCTTGTTTTGTCCTGCAGTTTACAGTGACCAGAAATTTCGGTTTTGGGGTTTTTTTTGTTGGTGGTGGATTTTTGTTTTGTCAATTTATTTGTGCACCCCATAGGAAAAATAAGTTGCTTCTCCTCTCTCCTAAAAGCAATGATTTTTTGCCTGGTGTGGTGTTGCCTGGGGATGAGATGTCTTTTTGCTTTCCAAGGAACTGTCCTGTGTTTTTTTTTTTTTTTTTCTGTCCTCCAGTAGCAATCAATTATCTCTGTTCACCTGTGCTCCTCAGGGCCCTCCTCTGGGTTGTTTCTCTGCCCTCAGTCCTTCTCTTTAGCAGCCAATGGAGGCCAGTAGAAAAGAACTTGCAAAAGAATACACACACCACTGTGTCTGGGGATTGCCATTTGCTTTACACTGAAACAATAGCCCAATCTTGGACATTAGAATTTAATACAATCTAGGCTGATTTCTTTTTGCTTACTTCTGCAGTGATTATTTCCTCTGTTCCTTCAAAGACAAAGCAGTCCATGTATTCCTTTTCTCCTTGGAGAGCTCTGCTGCAATATGAATTCAATTTCCCTGGTTGCCTTACAACCTTGGTTTTATGGAGAGTTCAAAACAGGTTATGATTTTCTTGATTATTCAGCCTATTTTAAATTTCAAGATAGAAATGTTTTTTTTTTTTTTTTTCAAGTTTCTATATTCTATGCAGAAGCTGGACTCTTCAGTCAGGTCAAATTTGAGTAAAAAGGTTTTATTTGGTGTGCCACATTTAGGAGAGAATTCTTGCTTTGCTTCCCCAGCATCGGAATCCCTGTGGCCTGACTTCTACCTGTTTCTCTCAGGTGTGGGCCACCCCTGGCCTTCCTGCAGTTATGTAGCTGTGGCTCCTGATCAGGTTCAGCTGGAGGAGCACGGACAAAGATTACGTTCCGCACCAAAACGTTCTGCAGAATTCCACACTCTGTCTTTACAGAAAAAATTGGACGGTATTGGTTTGGTTCTGAAATGTCCCTGGAAGGTCAGGTGTTAAAGGCTTGGTCGCCAGCCTGCGGCACTGCTGAGGGGTGGGAGGTGAAACCTGAGAAGCTGGGACCCGGTGGAAGGAAGTGAGGGGCATGTCCTTGGAGGGGAGGCAGGACCCTGCTTCTGGCGCGGCTTCTTGGCCGTTGTGAGGTGAGTCGCTTTGCTCTCACCGTCCCCACCACGGATATTTAGTTTCACCACAGGTCCCAAGTGATGGGCCTAAGTGACCATGGGCTGAAACCTTGGCAGCCATGGGTCGAAATAAATATTCCTCTTTGGAAGTCGCTGGTGTCAGGTATTTCGCCACGGGGATGGGAACTGATGAGCACAGAGCACAGGACACCTGAACACGAGACACTACCTGTTGGGAGCAGCTGAGTCCTTCCAGCCTCCACCTTCCTCTCCGCTCCCTGACTTACACTGTTGTCATTAGAAGTACTACTGGATCAAAACAATGTACACCCTTAAGATTATTGGGTAGAAATTGATCTTACCCGTTTTTGATTTTACGTGTCTCCCCTGAAGATTGATTCCTCTCAGACATAACCAGTATCCATCATGCAAGCAGGGCGCGGCTATCTGATTACTTTCAAGGCATGGAGCATCCCCTTTTGATAAATGAGGGGGCTTTGGGAAGAGGGCTCTTTCTCTTTCCTCTTCTTGTTCAGCATTATATTGAGCGGTTTTATACAGACACCATCCCAATGGCTCTCCTCATTTTTCTGTCCATATATTTTCTCTTCTACTTGTGACTTCTGCAAAACACAGATAACTATTTCCTTCTCTTTTCCTCCTTCTCTCATTCTCCTTCTCATTCTTCAGTATCTCTTTCTCCTCCTCTTCCTTTCCCTTCTTCCTACGTTCTCTGTCTCTAGGAACCTTAACAATCATTCTATAACATTGTGCTGCAAGCCACACTCACAGATCCACTTGTTCCATGTCCAACAACTTTGTCAACTAATTGGGACGTTTTTCATCCTGATATGCATTTTGGTGCAAGCACTGAAGATAATGAAACTGAGTTATGCCACCTTAAGGAACAAATATATATCCCTCAGAAGGCATTCTGTAGATTATTTTGTGTTGGTGGATGTAAAGACCACATCAGGAAGCCTTATTTTCACCTACTCCATTTTTATCTTACTATGGCCACTTCTTACCTTTCCCAGTAGTTCATTGCCCAGAGTGCTAGGTCTACTAAAGAGTCCTCAGGGATTCTGGGTTAAATAGTAAGACCCCTGTCTAAGTGGAGCTCATTAGTTAGCCTTGGCTTAAACAGAGCAGGACCGAGGTTGAATTTTACCAGGAGAGTAATTGAATCTTCAGTCAAAGGTTTCCTTTGAATTCTAAGAAATCACAATCAGAATAACCCCATTGCTGCTGATTCTTAACAGCCTAGAAAAGAAACTTCCCTGGGTCATCAGTCCATGAAGGGCCTGCAGATCTGTTATTCCTCAGCTGCACATTCACCCTTTAAAAGCATTCTCACAACTGCTTTCCTTAAATGCTTTGCCAGTTGGTTTCCTTCTCTATCGTTCAAATGCAAAGTATCAGTAGGAGATTGAAGAGGGGAAGAAAACTAGATCTATTTTTCTACTTCAGGTGGCACTCATGGCCATGACTAGCAAAGGTTGGGGCAAAAGTGGAGGCAGCAGCAGTGACCAGAAATGTCAGGTTCCTGGGCTGCTGCTCAGCTGCTGGGTGGCCACCTGGGTGGGCTGTGGCATGGAGTTTCCCTTTGGCTCAATCAGCCCAGTGGGTGACCATTGAGGTGCTAAACTTTGTTAAGCTCCCTGAACATCTCCTCTGCGTATCTGAGCCTCACACAGACTTTTAAGTACCTCCTGGAATAGTTTTTATTTTCGTAATTGGCCACTGACTACAAATGTCCCTTTAGCCTCTCACACTGTGGGCCTCACTCTTATTTAGAGACGACCCTCGCAGCATGAGCCACACATCCTGCCGACCCTGCTCACCTTTCCCAAGCCCTTTGGAGTATCCAGGGTCAGGATGTCAATGTGTCCACCTCAAATATTCTTTGAGCACACAGACCCGTGACCTAGACCATTTTCAGAAGATGCTAACTCCTCTTTCAGTTGGCATTGCGGCAGTGTTAAATACCACAGTTCTATTGGGATGTCTCCCAGATGGACACCGATCTCCATGGGAACGTGCTCTGTGCTCGAGAAATTCTTGAAGAGGAGATAGGATGTGCTTAGCCTTCTCCTCTGCATCTAGGAAATTCTACTTCAAGGCATCAAATCGGAGCTGGACTCTGCTCTGAAGTCTGCTGCTTTTCCCCCCCCTTTTTAAGATCAGCCAGTTTCAGTATTTTTCCAATTCTTTCATCAATTCATTTTGTTAATAGAAAAAATGAGGCTCCTCTTTAGTTACTGAAAACTTTAAAGGTTTCCTGATTTAATTCTTCCATAAAGAGCTCCTCCCTCAGTCAGCATCCAGTTTGCTCTGCACTTTTCAAACTGTATTCAATAGCCGCTTTCATTGCTTTTCATAGTATCAATCCTAATATTAACATATATGCAATTTTTTGTCTTCTTGACTACATAATCAGAAATGTGACTTCTGTGGAGTGATAGGTCTTTGTGGAAATTCTCCTCTAGTGAGATATCAAAGTACAGGTAAATTTAAGGCAAGTGAGAGCTCTGAGTTCCAGAGCATTTCCTCTGTATTTTCTTTCAGTCTCTTTGGCTTTTCCGCTCTCAGTATCTGTAACCCTTCATTTTTCACTACTATGTTCTAACACTAATTAAAAATCCAAACGTGACCTGGTATTACTGGCGAGAAAGCAGGCATAGGAAACTTTGAGAACTTTCTGAAACTCAGTTATCTGGCACATTTTGACATCAAAATCAGAACCACCATATGTTCTGATTCCAGAAATTGCATATAACCAAGTTCAGGACACCAAGCACACGCTCCCACCAAACACCAGGCTTCAATTGCCGTCTAGTGAAGGAACTGCCCAGCTCCAGGGCTTGCTTGCTGTCCTGGTGTTACCAGGGAGCACCTGCCGTGTTCTGTAGGGAGCATCTTTGGATTCAGAACTATGCTTCTGAACATTCAGTCTGCAGCTGGTAGCTGCTAGGCTCTGTAAGCCTGTCCCTGTGCTCTGCCCAGACCACTTGTCCCTCAGTTCCAAACAAGGTCATTACTGTTATAGCCATCCCAATGACCTCCTGCTAAAAATTCACTGCACTAGATGCTTCTGGTTCATGTAAATAGTGATGCTCAATAACACCATCATTTCTCTGGATCTGACTTCTCTGAGCATGTGACATTCGTCCACATTTTTGTATTTTTGTATCTTCAAGTCCTCCAACATTCCCTGTAGCAGATACCCTCCCACTAGAGAGCAGGGACTGAGAGACCTAAACACTGAGTCTATTAAATAGTCTCCAAAGGTCCTGGTCCACTCTCACCACCAACAATGCAATTTTGAGCTAGTTCATCTAAAGGACTCATCTTTAGGAACTATGTTCATAATATTTAATTTATTCTGTACTTGTTTCAATTTGTTCTCCCAATCACATGACTGATTCAATTCCTTTTTATTCAAGCTACCATTCTCACTGGTCAGCTCTGAGAGCTTTACAATAAACATTTTCAGGGCCCCCTCACTAAAACCTACATTTCTAATAGGCAAGTCTCTGAGAAAGACACTATTTTTCTCAGGATAATCATATGACTTCTAAGAGCCAGACAGGACTTGGAGTTTTCCTAAGTTACTGAGCTCACTTGACGGTTTTTGCAGTTGTGAAGTTATACATTAGATTTCAGAGTGTAGAAGAACTCTATTTTGTTTTAAAATCCATGTGTGAAATAAAGTGAGTGTTGAAATGTAAAGAAATCGCTCCCACATAAAGAAAGAAAAGGTTTACTGCTATCTTCTTTATTGTGATATATGAGAGGAGCATATTTCCAAAGGATTTTGGGGAAGGGGTGCAATTTTTTCCTAGGAAATGGAAACAAGTCAATGTTGGTTGAATTCTTTGGATCTTTTCGACATGACCATCCATCTTTATTTTAAGGGCCTTGAGGTACATTCAGAGCAACCAACTGCCACCATGCACATCCCTCAGCAGGGTGAAAGGATGAGAAGAATTTTCTCCAAAACGAAAGAAAAAAAAAACATAGATAGAAATAAATCTTTGTAATTTACAATAAACTTTTAATTTCGTAAGAAAAGATTTCCATAGACAAAAGCTTTGTTTAATTGAAAATTTCTGAGGATTCTAAACCTTTCCCCACTTTGCTTATTTGCAATTTTACTGTTAAAAAGTTTAAAAACTAAATAGCAAAATGATTTTAGAAATACGTCACACACTTCGTTGGCAGATTAACTGAATAAAGCATATAGTGTTCCATTCAAGAGTTAATCATTTATCTTCTGTTTGAATCTTATGTGAAGAATTTATATTAGTGAAAACTGTATTTTTATAATACATTTCATCAATTTCTGTAGTTTTTCATGGTTGTAAATATCATCTCAACATCTCCAACTGATGAGAACACTTTAGAGAACTAAACTTTAGAGAACACAGCTTTAGAGAACACAGCTTTGAGACTAGAACAAAAAGAAACACTTGGGATGTTACAGAAGAACTGAAAATTTACACAGACATACATATGTGTGTGTGTGTGTGTGTGTGTGTGTGTGCATGTGGGTGCGTGTGTATATATACATTTAATATATATGTATATATTAAATGATTGAATACCACACTTTTACTAAAATGCCAGATGAGGTCTACCTGTTTTAAAAGCAAGAGAATGTGTTTGGTTTTCTTGTCATTGCCTTACAGCAGGATACAGTTGTTTGAAGACATGGTGCTCCTTAAAGTGTGCATGTTTATGTCTGTACCTATGCAGAGGAGGGCCATTCAGAGGAGCAGATGCATCGGGGGTGTGCTAGGCATTTTGTGGGTCTGTGTTAGAACCACTTTACTATCTATGCATTGGGAGTTGCCCAAGCATCACACATTTATTGAATAGGATGATAAAAATTGTTAATTACAGCCTTTTCAAAAACTGCTACACATTCCATGTACATTGTTTTATTCTAGTCACATTAACTTTCCTTTTATATTACCTTAAATGCTCTATTAAAACCAAGGAAAATAGTTATTTTAGAAGTAAAAAAGCTGTGTAATTTTGACTTTGAAGTCAATAGGAATACAATGAATCCTACAAGTAGGATATATGTGTGTGTGTGTAGATATTTTTAAATTGTTGATCATACCTCTTTTTAGTTGGTGGTTCTGGTTTCAGTCTAAATATCTGTATTTCATTTATAATTGAGGATTTGAAATTCCTTCCAGTCCTCCAAAGTTAACTAACTTCTTTATGTATAAAGCAACATGGTGACCTGGCACGGTAGAGTATGCCTGTAATCCCACTGGCTCAGGAGGCTGAGGCAGGAGGATTTTGAGTTTAACTAGTATCAGCAATTGAGGGAGAACCTAAGCAACTCAGTGAGAGCCTGTCTCCAAATAAAGTATTTTTTTAATAAAGGGTTGGGGATGTGGCATAGTAGTTAAGTGCCCCTGGGTTCAACCCCTGGTACCAAAAAGCAAACAAAACAAAACAACAAACCAACAACAACAAAAATAAAGCAACACAGTGGAAGATATCTTTAATTTCTACTGTGCATCCCTGTGACCAACTCCAGTCCAGCGCCTTTCCTCCCTGGACACCACAGCCTCCTGAGCCTTCTCCCTCTGGCCTTGGCCGTGCTCCAGATTACACTCTCAGGACATTTCTAAACCACATCTTATCATGCCTCTGCTCAAAACCTGCCAATGGTCCTCACCATCGTTCCAACAAAGTTGAACTTCCTTTATGAGTCTTGTCAGGTGTGCTATGAAGCTACTCCTGGCACCTCCAGATTGTACTCTCTATTAACACTGTTCTCTGTATTTTCCAAACATATCAAAAAGTTTTTTTCATTTACTGAGAATTTAATCTTCACACTTGCTACCTGATCCATTGCCTGTGATGTATTTTGTTTTCCTCCACTCTAATTTTATTTTTAACTTTTCCTCTCACTGTTTCCCTGAATAAAATTTACTCTCCATATATTATTTTTACATTTATTTTACTCTGGGATGATTCTCATAGAAACCCCTAAATTACTATCATTATTATTTCTAAGTGATGTTTATAAATATAATTTTGTTCCTCAATCACATATTTAATTTATTTTCACACACACAACAATGTTGCATTGGTGCACACTTTAATCCCAGGTACTTGGGAGCCTGGTGTAAAAGTATTCCCAAGTTTGAGGCCAGTCTAGACAATTTTGTGATACTCTGTCTCAAAATTAAAAACAGAACAAAACAAAAAGGGCTGGGAATGTAGCTTGGTGGTAGAGTGTCCCTCGTTCAATGTTGTATTGTTTTCTTTTACAATAAATAGGACAAAAAGGAAGGTAGTAATCAGGGAAATCTGTTCTTTAGGTCTTGCTTAGTATCATGTATATATGAGAAACACTTATTACATAATAACTCACTCAAATAACCTATTGATTGATTAATAGTGCATGAATTTTGTAGATCGTGTATCTAAAGTATCTGGAACACTGTAAGTTGTCTGGGAAATATTTGCTATTACTATAACCATAATTGTAGCTTAAATTTTATGTGATCTGTTTAAGGGAATTAAAAGTTTCATCTTTGAAATATTAATACTCTGGATAGTTCAGTCAGGTATTCAGTAATAAAATTGCAAAACTCAGTTGCTTTATGTCTTATTTCTCATGAGGCATATATGGTCTAAATGATGGTCCTTTTAAATCAAATGCGATCTCATTAGAAGGTCCTTTTCTACCACATAGCCCTCTGCACTGGGCCATCCTCACAGGGATACGCCAATGGAAGACCTGTCAGAACCAATCAGAGAATCAGTCCTTTTAGGTCAACGGTCAATCAACGTGCCTCACGGGCTCCCTGGTCAAGATGCGCTCTGTGCTGGTGGATGGTGCCTGGGTGGGCAGAGCATGCTGGGAGTTTCACTTGAGAAAGAGGGAGGGGACTATGTCCTTCGTAAATACCATGATGTACTTTCCTAAGTTGGTTTGTTATTAAAGACATAAGAGAAAATACACAACTGGTAACCTCATCAAATTGACCACTAATGCAAATTTTATTTTCAAAACTGGAAATTAATGTTCACCTGTTAGTTTGGAATACCAGATATAATGAAGACTTCTACCTAGATTTAAGGAAAATGGTTTCATCTACTTTGGATTTGAGTTTGACTACATCAGTCAAGGAATTTCCAAACCATCTATGGGGCAAAGTTCAGTGACAACTAGAGGGAATGGTTTTGATACCAAAGTTACTGTGATTTTCATCAATTCTATCATTCAACCAACAGTTACTAAACTCATACTCAAACAATATGCAAAGGTTTAAAACCCTTATAGAATTCTATGGGCAGAATCAATAATAAATAATTCTCTAAGAAAAGTGCTAAATAATATGGGGAATAAAAACACAAATGACCCACTCTCTTAAGTTACTTAGAACTTCTTTTAAGTTACAAATACCCAAGGTGATCTTGTTATATAGGGCAAAGGAAAAAAAAATAGAGAGCATTAAAAGAGGGTGTATAAAATATTAAATTGAACTTTATTACATGCCAAAAATACAGAACAAAATTTAATGTAGTCTAAATGACCCATAACTGTTCATGTCTGCATTTAGAAAATCCAGGTGATTTCAAAGCCTAAAATCCCTGTCAGCCAATTTAAACTGAATTGACTTGAGATATTGCCACCAAGAGCACCTGGGGACATGAGGTCATAAAAAAGAGATTATTCTAGCTTAAATCATAGAGTAATTGCATAGTACATCAGACCATGATTTTTAAATTATTTTTGCATTATTTATGTATATATTTACATTTAGAAAATAAGAAAAATGGACCAGGATATTGAGTTTTTCTCATTTCACAGGGACAGTGATCCATTATCTTCTCTTTTCTGCTTAAACAGCAGATTTATTGAACATAAACCTTATATGACGGCCTTGCAGAATTAGGTATTATATGTGGATTTGCTCTGACATGAACATAAACTTGACTGATTATACCCACAAGGCAAAAATTCTAAGGCCATCCCTGCCAAGTTAGCCAAAGACTCTGGACACCTGCCAGTTTTCTTTGAGACCAATAATAAATATTCTGTATCAATTAATTGTGGGAAATTCAGCTTTTCTCACTGATTCATATTAGATACGCCTGTAGATTACAGAAAAAAAACCCCAATATTTATTTAAAAATATAAGCAGATTTCCCTGAGATTTATCAAGGGATTTTTTTTGTTTTGTTTTAATCTTTAAATGTAATTCCCTTACTACTATGGAATCCCATCAAAAGATACCAGATGTTAATGGATTCAGAGAAAAGTTAGGAACTGACTTACGACTTACGTTCTCTGAAACATCAAATTAATGTTTTACTTTTTTTGTTGTTGGTTTTTTTAATGTTGGTTGACTTTGGGTGACACCTGAAGGAACTGATTCTGTGAAGTCAAGTCTGCAATCTGCAAATACAAGAGCCTAGAGTCAGAAGCATCTCAGAAATTTAAATCCCTAGAAATTTGCAGAAATAAGAGGAAGGACTTTGACATGCACAGAGTATTGAATGGGAAATGGAGCCAAAAGTATCTAAATTTTCAACTAAACAATTCTGGCATCTGTATTAAATATATGTGAATTACATAAAACTCTTCTTAATTTGAACTCTTTGTTCCTATCTGTGTTCCTATCTCATCCACAGAATTTTTCCTCCCTCACTTCTGCTATATGGCAGTTTGTAATTATTTCCATGGTTATGAGAGATCCTAATGTATCAAGATAATTAATGTGAATGTTTTCTTCTCCATTTTCTGTATTCTGAAAATCCCATCCAAACAGAAACTGCAGTCTTCCTTTGAGTCTGGAACTGAATGTATTTATCACTCTATCCTCAGATGCCAACATGACATACAATATATGGTGTTGATACATTATAATATAATGCACTAATAATATTTGTCTGCCATATCATATGTAATAAAAAATGATGAACTGAATGACTGAATGGATAGATGGTTGGAAGAATGGATGAATACTGCAATTTTAACTATTATAATTTTGATGTTTAAATTTTTGTAATTTGAGCTATAATGTTTGCATTAGCTAAAAATATCTTGACAGATGTTTCAAAGGAAAAAAGCAAGAGAAAAACAAATCCATTTGCATATTATGTCACATATTACTACCTTGCAAAAAAAAAACACTGCAAAATGCACAAAAAGGATCATCTGTGATATGATTTTTAAATTTAAAACTAGTTTTTCCTCATAGCATATATAATTTTCAAGAAGGAATTAAAAAATTATCTGATCATGTAAGAGCCTTGGTATAGGACTACTTATTAATTAGTCATTATTCATGACCATAACAGAAGACCCTCCTAACTTCAGAAGACACTTCTGTGATCTCGCTCAGTTCCACAGGTTTAGTGATCTGGTTACTTCATACCTTTACCTATCATCTATTTATCTGCACCTGTGCTCACAGAGGTTTATGTGTTACTCCTTTCCACTAGTCTGTGTGACTATTGGGATTATGTATTGCTACCATGGAATCTCCAATACTTAGCACATGCCCTAACACTCACCAGGTAATTCATACATGTTTACTGTATGGACAGGAAAGACCGAGCAGGTTCTGTACTCTAGGTATAGTTGCTGTTTTACAAATGGAAGAATTTAAGTATTCATAATTATAAAATTGACTTTAAAGATCTTAGCAGAAAGTAGAAGTGTAACTCAAGTGACTTTTATAGTTTGGATAGGGAATGTCCCTCAAAAACTCATGTGTTGAAGACTTAGTGACTAATGCAGCAATGAACAGAGTTGGGGCTTATGTGAAGTGATTGGATCATGAGGGCTCTACCACCATTCTTGGATTAATCCATTTGGTGGATTAATAGTTTGAATGGACTGCTGGGAAGAGATAGAAACTGTAGGCAGGTTGGAGCATGGTTGGAGGAAGTAGATCACACTGGAGTCACTGGGGTAGTACCCTTGAGGACTATATCTTGTCTCTCTCTCTCTCTCTCTCTCTCTCTCTCTCTCTCTCTCTCTCTCTCTCTCTCTCTCTCTGCTTTCCTGATTTCATGATGCAGCTTTCCTCCACCACATCCTTCTTCCATGATGTTCTGCCTCATCACAGGCCCAAAACAATGGAGCCAACCAGTCATGGACAGAACCTCTGAAACTCTGACCCAAATAAATCTCTCCTCATGTAAGTTAAATTTTTTTTCTTTTATTGTTAGGCTTTTCAGTCACAATGACAAAAAACTTACAAACACAGGCACTCTTGGAAATTTTGTTGTTGTTGTTAAATTTTAGGTTGTGATCACACTGACATAATTGAATGTAGCAGAATGTCTTTGGTAAGAGTTGTGTTGATGACAATCATGTGGCACGGTTTTGAGATAACTCTTTTATGATTTTTGGGTTTGTATTGTGTCACCTTCTTCCAATATAATTGACATATAGAAACTCAGTGGCATTCTTATTTTGAAAAAAAAGTTATAGAAGTAGTTGCTACCTGAAAATATTCTGAAAAACATGATGTGCATATATGTGTGAATGTGATTTTACATCTACACCACTGAAACTATTGACCTTGCTCAAATGGTTTAATTCATTTAGGCCTAGGTTTTCATATGAAAAATACAGGTAATAACTTCTTCAAAAGATTCTTGGAGGTTTAATCGATGAAATAACATAAAAGTTTCAGAACTTTCCATAAGTGGTAAATATTATGATTATTCATATAAAGAAAATCTATGATTGTAGAATATTTATAAGAAGGCCTAATCAAATAATCCATGTTGGGATGTGAAAATGTGTGCAAGTGGAATGCTTGACTTTTAATTTGAGAGTTTAAGAAATACAAAGCTATCATGTGGTTGATTAGCTTCTTTGGTTTAAAATTAGCTTAAGTAATATAAGTATCTTGATTTGTAATACAAATGTTCCGATGGCTCATTTCTCAGGTTTAGTCTGGCATGGTCTTTAATACTGAATTAATTTCTTAAAAATAAATACACATTTTAAACTAGAATTAATGAATTCAAAGGTTTTTTTTTTTTATTGAAAGTACAGCATTCGTTTGAACAATCTCCAAGTCTCAGTGTTCTGCCAACAGCCATTTACAAATTCTTAGGTTTTCAATATACAGAACTAATTCCAATCTGGAAGGTAAATGGTAAATTTAGAATGAGAGACTCTGTACCCTTTCATCAGTGAGCAAACAATAGAGTCACATAAACTTCTCATAGTCACAAGTGTTGAAATTTCTATGTATTAAACCAGAAGAATGATATATTACTAAACTTTCTGTAACTTACTATTTCAAGAATCTTACAATACGGGATTTCTGTTGCTACCTTCTTTCACAGATTACTGCAAGAGAAATAGGTTATGTAAGAAGTTGCTAATGTAATAATGGGAGTCACTAAATAATGTCTCTAAATACTGCCCTTTGGAAGATTAACCTGTGAGAGATTTGTTCTATTGTAGGAGTCTGCCCAGGATAAGGTAGCAGTTACTAAAGTGTGATACTCACTGAGAACTCCTTCCGTCCCAGACTCTACATTCCCTTTCCAGATAATTAAACCATCTTGCAAATACTGCATCCTCCTTTGTCTTTAAGCAAGTGTGAGTAAATTGAATTTTCACAAAATTCTTTCCCCATTCATCTTCTTATCAAAGTGCTGTTTGGGCACTCTGATCCCTGTCATTTTGAAATCCTGGAAGCACATTGTTTTTTCAAATGAACTCACTTGTGTGCTTTTCTACAACTGTGCAATATCTGCTAACCAATAACAAATGATGCCCCAAGGGTTAAACCATCATGCACTTATTATTAGTATTTTTTGATCTTTTTTTTATATGATTCCAAATATCAAACTACAAGAATGACTATGATTTATATCTCTAGATGTGACCCCAGCTACCTCTACCCCCATGTGTTACAGAGATGATTAGATATTTCTTGATGGGACCAAATGTTTTCCATATTTTTCTTCTATTTAATACTTATAAGAGAATTCTGAAAACCCCCAAATCGCCAACCTGTGAATCACCATTCCTTCTTCCCAATATTGGGTTCTCTATGAGGAATCAAGCACAGAAATAGGTTGTCTTCTGTATCTGAATCAAATTTTTCTTTCTTTTTGTCACCCATCTCCTCCTTCAGACACAGAGGGAATCATATAAATTCCATAGAAACATGGCAACAGTGTCTTTGGAAATAATATTAATAAGAGCTATTGATTTTTTACATAGGCTATATTGTATTCCTTCTTTGAATTACTTGCCCGAATTGTTTTTGCTTCTTTAAATAAAACTCACTTAGCAGATTCAAAGACATGTGGCTACTTGCTTCAATTCATGACATATGCTAATTACCTGTTGAGTTATTTTATTCTATTCAAATTGGAGAATCCATTAATTTTTCCTTTTTAGTTTTTTTTTCTGTTTTATAACTGAAGAAGAATTATTCATTCATTGCTATTCTTGGGATCTGCTGTCTTCCAAGTACAGAGCTAAGTACCAGGACATAAGGATAAATAAGCTGTGTCTGCCACTCTTATGGATTTTGCTTTCCTGGAGAGACTGCAGATAAGATAAAAATTGAGTTTTGTTCATTGTGATAAGTAAAAATGTAAGATATGTGCATGATGCAACAAAGGCATGGAAAACTAGGTTGCAAAGAGGAAATGTTGATATGTTGATTTGAGTAATATTTCATTAAAAAAATAGGGAATTGCTCTCCAGATAGAAGATAATAATGCAAATGGAAAGGCATGAAGTAGTAAGAGTTTTTTTTTTTTTTTTTTAAACAATGATTATTTCAATAATCCTAATTTCAAACATCTAGGGAGAAAGCTCCAGTGAAAAAAACCTCGAGAACAAAGTTTCAAATTTTTATTGGAATGAGCCTAATACAATGAGAACCTAATAGTAATTCATTTTTTTTCCAATATGTATGTAAGTTGTCAATTTTTCAATATGTATTTATATTATAAAATGCAAATATTTATGTTAAGCATGCCTTTTTACAGACCATCATTTATCTATAGATTACTTAATGAATAAAATATCCCTTTATAAAGTATTTTAAGGGTCAAACTTTGTATTTGACATACATACGTCAAATACATACGATGACATATATATATTAGCTGCCTGATTCCTAGGGGTTGTTCACACAGTTTAGCTTTTTTTAATGCTAACAAGAACCAAAGTCAAGATGCCTTTCTGTGTTCATGGAGATCCATCCACACAGCACACAACCATCCAACCTTCCATCATTTTTCCCTTGACCAAGTTCACTCTTTCATTTAAGTCTCAGGTTGCTGATCACTCTTCAACATATTTGTGAAGTTGTCTGCTATGCTGTTTTCTTTCTCTTGGACCTAACATGCGTTTTTCTGTAACTGTACCAAAGTCTTTACACAACACTATTAAAACAATCTTTTAAAAATGTTAGCTTTCAAAGTGTAACTTAAGATTCTTGGGGCAGCAACTTATACACATTTTCTGTTCTCAGAGATAAATGCAGGGTCTGGATTGCAAATAGGTCACTTCACATGGGAACTGCACATCCTTCATATCCGGGATTTCTGTTGCCATGCAGTTCACAAATAATGCTATACATCTATAGAATTGCTACAGAGATGAAAAGAAAACCTAATTAGTGTAACAGCTGTCAGAGGGAAAAAAAAAGAGAGAGAGATTGATTTTATTTGGGCTATTGCAATAGGTAGAGCGCCCCAGTTCTGAAAATTAGAGTGTCTCAGGGGATTGGTTCTGCCCTGCATGTTTATAGGAAGTCGTAAACATGCTGCAGGTGGTTGATTTACAGTCAGGCTGCTTTGCAAGCAGGGAGACTGTCTCAATCAATTAGCTGAGTAGGAAACGTTAGCTAGTTGCAGAGGAACAAACAGTTCTAATCTCAGCTAATCACTCACAAGACAAGCATGCAGAGTTGGAGAGTCTGTGTCTAGCCTTGTCAGCAGGCTCAAAAGCAAAGGGCCAAAGGCCAAATCTGAGGCCTTTCCAGCATCAGCACCTAGGCAAGACCTGAGGAGGGGACAGAGGCTTTTCAAATCCTTAGGGAGAATGACTGTCTTCACAATGAACCATTCTCGGCACAAAAGAGTGGGGGGATTTTTAGAGAAAATAGTTCCATAGTCTTCTTAACTTTATTGTTCTCAGACAGTATTGAACTCAGATGAAGTTAAATATTGGCACAGTTTACAAATATCTGCAGTGTTCCTCTGGTACTTAGTTGTGATTATTGCTATTAATTAATTATTCTAGCCTACTTAAATTTTTTAATATTAATAACTTCTTTAACTATATTAGAGATTATTTTTCTAAATTTTTTTTCCATAGTAACCCCTTCACTTTTCCTACTTCAATTGCCATGACTGATTTTTTGCTTCATAATGCTTCCAAATTATAGCAATATATCATTGCTTCCAACAGATGGGAGTTCGTTTTCAGGGTCACTCTCAAAATGTGCTAATACAATAGCAAAAAGGGATGATGTTTTTGTTTAATGTCATTAGTAAGCAAGATTTATTTTCTTGTTCTCTATCAAAACCAGGTTAACTTCTCAGTTAAAAAAAAATCTTATGAAATAAATGACCATGTGCAGCATTCAAACAGGCAACCAAAATCATGAAATTCAAAATTAAAGAAGACAATGAACTTAAATTGTAGCTAGGATTTATGCTTCATGCAACTTGTTAGACATGGGTAAAATAAACAAAATATTTTATTAATGTTGTCCTGCCTAAATTCATTAAGTATGTTATAATTTCCTACTATTAATCGTTCTTGAATCTACATTAATAACATAGAATCAGTGTTGTGATACATACAGTGTGTTATATTGATTGTTTATAGGTTTCCCTTATTTTTACCATGTAACACAGGAAATTTTGCACCCTTCGAAATGCATAAATCTTACCCATTGGGCCAAAGGGATTAACTGGAAACAGTAGCAAATTTCTATTAAACCTTTCTGTCCAACAAAGTGGAAAATTTTAAAATTAGATTCAGTTGTGATATAAGATAAATTGTCATTTTATCTTTGTGATGCATTTGCAGAAAAAAATTATTTATTGTAATCAATGGAGTATAACCTGACTGCTTTGGAAAGATAAACAAATGGCATATTTAAGAAGCTGACATTTTGTGGATAGAGAATTGCTTCTCATTTAGCTATCTTTTTAACATCATTAAAAACCAGCTGTGGCACATAGAGGTCTGGGCTGAAAACAAATCATATTATTTTCTCCTCTTCTTGTTCTAGAAATACAGTATGAAGTGATAAAAGTATGGCAGACAAGGAGGCAAAGGAGAGCTTCCAGCCTGGGCAGTTTAGAGGCAGGCCTAGGGAAGAAGCAATAATTCTCATCTCTGGGACTGATGGCAGTTTTTCAAAATCCACTTCATGGAAGAAATCAATAAGTATGAGTTCTGAAAATATAACAACTTCCTCTTCTTCATAGTGTAGAATCTACAGATTATGCACTAAATGATGGCAATTTTTAGGAAGATGAAACTTCTATTACTATTCCATGTCTTCTAGTCTTTGTATACTCTTTTCTAAATGATGTGTGATGCTAAGGGTAATTGTTTAAAAATACATGTCTCCAACTGGCTGCAGTGGTATGTGCCTGTAATTTCCATGACTTGAGAGGTTGAGGCAGGAGAATCACAAATGTGAAGCCAATATGGGGAATTTAGACAGACCCCCATCTCAAGTAAATAAAAAAATAGGACTGGGGATATAGCTCAGTGGTAGAGTAGGGCAGCCCTGGGTTCAATCCCAAAACCACACACACACACAAAGTTAAAAAATAATAATAATAATAATAAAATAAATAAAAGGAAAAAAGGAAAGAAAGAAATCATTTTGAAATACATTCTCAGCATTTCTTTCAATGAAGTCCTATTCTATAAGAAGAAGACTATACCAGATTCTAAATTACCTATGGGGAGACTTCCTGTCTCACCTTGGAGAGGAAATACAAATTAAGAAGGTATTTATAAAGGTCACTGTCCTGGTGTAGACACCTACCAGAAATTGAGGCTTACTCACAGTATTACTGAATGCTTCCCTCTCTTGTGCCTTACCCTGTGTTAACAGGGATTTGCAGTTACTGCAGTGGAGAACAATTTTCAAGTGCTCACATTCAAGTTTCTAATTAGGAAGGGGTTCTTAGGGAAGCTCAGAGACAGCAGGGGAGACAAAATCCAGAACCGAGGAGGCACTTGAGGTTGGCATCTACAACTATAGCAAATATTAAATGTAACCCAACTCTGTCAGATAAGCATACAACCCCCAGAGAGGGTCTTTTGCCTTGGTGCTTACTACCAGATACATCATATGCAGATTTCAGTTAAAATTACAGTGCATGTTAGAAGGCCAGGAAAAGAAGCATGAAGATACAGGCAAGCATCAGAATCAGACTGAGATACAACATGGATTTGAAATTATCAGGGAAGGATTTTAGAATTAATTTAAAATAAAACAAAATGAGAGCTTCTCCAGGTTCTCGGAACGGAACTGGCCCGCTAGTGAGAGCCTTTCTGACCAGAACAAGCTCCGAGTCCCGGAGCCACTGTAGCGCAGCGTACTCCGGCAACGAACCAGTGGAGAGCCTCTATTCGCAAGCAGCCTCTGGGATCAGGGCAGGGCAGCCAGAGACCTCTTCAGGCGGCTCTGCCCACTCCGGCTGCAGGCTCTCTTCACGGGGGGATCCAAGATGGCGGCCTAGAGGGAGACTGCACCCCCAGTCGCTCCAGAACCCAGGAGTTAAGAAGGGGAGGCATTGAGAGACTCGGACTGAAATACAGCCACGGGTGAGTCTGCCCACTGGGTAAAGCTCGGCCCGGGTGGCAGGCCCAGATAGAGGTGGCTTATTGGAGCTGGGCAGGGCAGCTAGAGTCTTCCCAAGGTAGCCTTCCACACTCCGGCAGTGGGCTCCTCCCACACGGCCAGCTGCACGGTGCAGGCCCACAGTGAGAGTATTTCCGCACAGAGCCAGTTCCAAACCATGGAACCAGTAGGGGGCTAGGGGCAGTTTTCTTCGGATGAGCTGCTTTATCAGATTCCTCCAAGACATCAGGCTACTGAAGGCTGGGAGGTGATACACTGGAAATCTACCGGGACACTATAAGCCAATAGTGGAAAACTGCAATATCTCAGGGTCCCACTGACAACTGACCAATATGAGAAAACAAGGGAAGAAAATGTCCCAAACAAACCTAGATACTACATCAATAAAACCCAATGACAGCACAGCAGAAGAAATGTCAGAAAGGGAGTTCAGAATGTACGTAATTAAAACGATCAGGGAAGCTAATGAGGAGATGAAAGAGCAAATGCAGGCATTGAAGGAGGAGATGAAAGAGCAAATGCAAGCATTAAATGATCGCACCAATCAACAGTTAAAAGACCAAATACGGGAAGCAAGAGATCATTTCAATAAAGAGTTAGAGATACTGAAAAAAAAACAAACTGAAATCCTTGAAATGAAGGAAACAATAAACAAGTTAAAAACTCCATAGAAAGCATAACCAATAGGATAGAACACCTGGAAGACAGAACCTCAGACATTGAAGACAAATTATTTAATCTTGAAAACAAAGTTGGCCAAACAGAAAAGATGGTAAGAAATCATGAACAGAATCTACAAGAATTATGGGATATCATGAAAAGGCCAAATTTAAGAATTATTGGGATTGAGGAAGGCTTAGAGAAACAAACCAAAGGAATGAACAATCTATTCAATGAAATAATATCATAAAATTTCCCAAATCTGAAGAATGAAATGGAAAACCAAGTACAAGAGGCTTATAGAACTCCAAACATACAAAATTACAACAGACCCACACCAAGGCACATTATTATGAAAATACCTAACATACAAATAAAGACAGAATTTTAAAGGCCGCGAGAGAAAAGAATCAAATTACATTCAGAGGGAAACCAATAAGAATATCAGCAGATTTTTCAATCCAGAACCTAAAAGCCAGAAGGGCCTGGAACAACATATACCAAGCCCTGAAAGAAAACGGATGCCAACCAAGAATCTTATACCCAGCAAAACTTACCTTTAAATTTGACGATGAAATAAGATCCTTCCATGATAAACAAAAGCTAAAGGAATTTACAAAAAGAAAGCCAGCATTACAGAACATTCTCAGCAAAATATTCCATGAGGAAGAGATGAAAAACAACGATGCAAATCAGCAACAGGAGGCGCTAGCCTAAAGGAATAGCCAAATAAAGGAGAAACCAAATCATGTGAAAAACCAAAAATGAGTCAATTGACTGGGAATACAAATCATATCACAATAATAACCCTGTATGTTAATGGCCTGAATTCATCAATCAAAAGACACAGACTGGCAGATTGGATTAAAAAGAAAAATCCAAAAATATGATGCCTGCAAGAGACTCATCTCATAGAAAGAGACACCCATAGACTAAAGGTGAAAGGATGGGGAAAAACATACCATGCACATGGACACAGCAAAAAAGCTGGAGTATCCATCCTCATCTCAGATAATGTGGACTTCAAACCAAAACTAGTCAGAAGGGATAAAGAAGGACATTACATGCTGCTTAAGGGAAGCATAAATCAACAAGACATAACAATCATAAATATCTATGCCCCGAACATTGGCTCATCCACGTACGTCAAACAAATCCTTCTCAATTCCAGAAATCAAATAGACCACAACACAATAATACTAGGTGATTTTAACACACCTCTCTCACCACTGGATAGATCATCCAAACAAAAATTGAATAAAGAAACTATAGATCTCAACAACACAATCAACAATTTAGACTTAACGGACATATATAGAATATACCATCCAACAAAGAACGAATACACTTTCTTCTCAGCAGCACATGGATCCTTCTCTAAAATAGACCATATTTTATGCCACAAAGCTACTGTTAGCAAATACAAGAAGATAGAGATACTACCTTGTACTCTATCAGATCGTAATGGATTGAAATTAGAAATAAATGACAGAATAAAAAACAGAAACTTCTCCAATACCTGGAGACTAAATAATACACTATTATTATGATGAATGGATAACAGAAGACATCAGGAGGGAAATAAAAAAATTCTTAGAAGTAAACGAGAACAAAGACACATCATATCAAAATCTCTGGGACACTATGAAAGCAGTACTTAGAGGAAGATATATTTCATGGAGTGCATTCAAAAAAAGAAGTAGAAATCAACAAATAAACGACTTAACACTACAGCTCAAAGCACTAGAAAAAGAAGAGCAGACCAATACCAAAAGTAGTAGAAGACAGGAAATAGTTAAAAGCAGAGCCGAAATCAACGAAATCGAAACAAAAGAAACAATCGGAAAAATTAACAAAATAAATAGTTGGTTCTTTGAAAAAATAAATAAAATTGATAAACCCTTAGCCACACTAACAAAGAGAAGGAGGGAGAAAACTCAAATTACTAAAATTCGGAATGAACAAGGAAACATCACAACAGACACGAGTGAAATACAAAACATAATTAGAAGCTATTTCGAAAATCTATACTCCAACAAAACAGAAAACCTCGAAGACATCAACAAATTTCTAGAGACATATGAACTACCTAAACTGAACGAGGAGGACATACAGAACTTAAATAAACCAATTTCAAGCAATGAAATAGAAGAGGTCATCAAAAGCCTACCAACAAAGAAAAGTCCAGGACCAGATGGGTTCTCAGCCGAGTTCTACAAAACCTTTAAAGAAGAGCTCATTCCAATACTCCTCAAAGTATTCCATGAAATAGAAGAGGAGAGAACCCTCCCAAACTCGTTCTATGAAGCCAATATCACCCTGATACCTAAACCAGACAGAGACACATCGAGGAAAGAAAATTTCAGACCAATATTCTTAATGAACATCGATGCAAAAATTCTCAACAAAATTTTCGCAAATCGCATACAAATATATATTAAAAAGATAGTGCACCACGATCAAGTGGGTTTTATCCCAGGGATGCAAGGTTGGTTCAACATTCGGAAATCAATAAATGTCATTCACCATATCAACAGACTTAAAGTTAAGAATCACATGATTATTTCAATAGATGCAGAAAAAGCATTTGATAAAATACAGCATCACTTCATGCTCAAAACACTAGAAAAAATTGGGGTAGTGGGAACATTCCTAAACATTATAAAGGCAATCTACGCTAAGCCCATGGCTAATATCATTCTAAATGGTGAAAAAATGAAAGCGTTCCCCCTAAAAACTGGAACAAGGCAGGGATGCCCTCTTTCACCACTTCTATTCAACATCGTCCTTGAGACTCTAGCCAGAGCAATCAGACAAACCAAAGAAATTAAAGGGATACGAATAGGAAAAGAAGAACTCAAACTATCCCTGTTCGCTGATGACATGATTATATATTTAGAGGAACCTGGAAATTCCACCAGAAAACTTTGAGAACTCATAAGTGAATTCAGTAAAGTAGCAGGTTACAAGATCAATGCTCATAAATCCAATGCATTTTTATACATAAGTGATGAATCTTCAGAAAGAGAAATTAGGAAAACTACCCCATTCACAATAGCCTTGAAAAAAATAAAATACTTGGGAATCAATCTCACAAAAGAGGTGAAAGACCTCTACAATGAGAACTACAGAACACTAAAGAAAGAAATTAAAGAAAACTTTAGAAGATGGAAAGATCTCCCATGTTCCTGGATAGGCAGAATTAATATCGTCAAAATGGCTATACTACCTAAAGTGCTATACAGATTCAATGCAATTCCAATTAAAATCCCAATGATGTACCTTGCAGAAATAGAGCAATCAATTATGAAATTCATCTGGAAGAATAAAAAACCTAGAATAGCTAAAGCAATCCTCAGTAGCAAGAGCGAAGCAGGGGGTATTGCAATACCAGATCTTCAACTCTACTACAAAGCAATAGTAACAAAAACAGCATGGTATTGGTACCAAAATAGACAGGTAGATCAATGGTACAGAATAGAGGACATGGACACAAACCCAAATAAATACAATTTTCTCATACTAGACAAAGGTTCCAACAATATGCAATGAAGAAAAGATAGCCTCTTCAACAAATGGTGCTGGGAAAACTGGAAAACCATATGCAATAGAATGAAATTAAACCCCTATCTCTCACCCTACACAAAACTCAACTCAAAATGGATCAAGGACCTTGGAATCAGACCAGAGACCCTGCGTCTTATAGAAGAAAAAGTAGGTCCAAATCTTCAACTTGTTGGCTTAGGATCAGACTTCCTTAACAGGACTCCCACAGCACAAGAAATAAAAGCAAGAATCAACAACTGGGATAGATTCAAACTTAAAAGCTTTCTCTCAGCAAAGGAAACTATCAACAATGTGAAGAGAGAGCCTACAGAGTGGGAGAATATCTTTGCCAACCATACCTCAGATAGAGTGCTAATTTCCAGAATCTATAAAGAACTCAAAAAACTCTACACGAAGAATACAAATAATCCAATCAACAAATGGGCTAAGGAAATGAACAGACACTTCACAGAAGAAGATGTACAAGTAATCAACAGATATATGAAGAAATGTTCAACATCCCTAGTAATAAGGGAAATGTAAATCAAAACTACCCTAAGATTTCATCTCACCCCAATTAGAATGGCGATTATCAAGAATACAAGTAACAATAGGTGTTGGCGAGGATGTGGTGAAAAAGGAACACTTATACATTGCTGGTGGGGTTGCAAATTAGTGCAGCCACTCTGGAAAGCAGTGTGGAGATTCCTCAGAAAGCTTGGAATAGAAACACCATTTGACCCAGCTATCCCACTCCTTGGCCTATACCCAAAGGACTTAAAATCAGCATACTACAGAGATACAGCCACATCAATGTTCATTGCTGCTCAATTCACCATAGCCAGATTGTGGAACCAACCTAGATGCCCTTCAGTTGATGAATGGATAAAGAAACTGTGGCATATTTATACAATGGAATATTACTCCGCAACGAAGAATGATGAAATTATGGCATTTGTAGGCAAATGGTCGAAATTGGAGAATATCATGCTAAGTGAGATAAGCCAATCTCAAAAAACTAAAGGACGAATGATCTCGCTGATAAGCGGATGAGGACATATAATGGGGGGTGGGAGGGGCTAGCATTAGGTTTAGGGTTAGGTTTAGAGTTAGGCTAAGGAGAGCGGTAAGAATGAAGGAAAGAAGGACTGTGTAGAGGGAAAAGATGGGTGGGAGGGGTGTGGGGGAGGGGAAAAATAAAATAAACATCATTACCCTATGTAAACGTAAAAAAAAAAATAAAATAAAATAAAAAATAAAAAATTTTGCACACACAAAAACAAAACAAAACAAAACAAAAAAAACCAAAATGAAATAATTGAATAATGAAATAATTGATGAATAAAATAGAAATAATTGATGTGTTAAGATATTTCATGGAAAAGTACATAGTGTGCAGAAGAGGTTGTGCTTGTATTGGAGCTCTCCAGAGAAACAGCATGAATTGAATATATACATAAATAGAACAGGAGGTTATTTGATTGTTTTGTAGGATCACAGAGGATAAGAAGTCCCACCCTGACTGTTTGTAGCCTGGAGAGCCAAGAAAACCTGCAACTGCTCAGTCCAAGCAGCCAACAATTTTGTCAAGACAGAGCCCAGTGATGAAGCCCCAGGCCCAGACTGAAGGTCTAAAACCCCCAGAGGGCTCCTGGTGCAAGTTCCTTGTCATAGATGTTACTTGTTACTAAACTTGGAATCTGATGTTCAAGTTCAACAACAGCAGAATATACACTCACCCTGCGGGAAATAGAGAGTGGGAGCGAGAGAGTCCTTTTCCCTTTCCTTGATTGTTTTATTCCATCCTGGGCCCAGCTTGTGGGATGGAGCTGCCTCCACACAGGTAGGTGTTCCCTACACCCCAGTATCCAGGGGAAACATCCACAGACAACCCCAGGAGCATGCTCTACCAATTCCCTAGGCATTCCTTCGTCCAGTGAGTGTGACCCTCACATTATTAACAGGAAAGGAACCAGAGAGATGGAAACTCTAAGAAAGAATCATAAAGAATACTAAAGGTATAACAAACTATAACAGAAATGAAGGACGCCTTTGACGAGGCCACCAGCGGACAGGGCAGTGTACAAACTCAGAAAGTCTCACTGGTTGTGTTGCTTACAGTGTTGTCAACCATAGCCAAAGGAGATGCCTGTTCCCTGAAATTCAAGGTCACTCAGGCTCAAAGTGATCCTATTAGAGAGGCTGAAGTCACCCTGTGGAAACTCAGCCTGTGAGTCATCCTTCCAAGTAAAGATCCAAGCACACCACTCCAAAGGAGCCTGGGAAGGCAGAGCCCCTACACTTACTGACACATGAACTTCTAACTTCTAGACCTTGCCAAGTCATGCCAAGGATCTATATCTGAATCTCTGTGCAAAATTGCTCAAAACTCACTTTTTTATATTACAGTAAGCCAGTTACAAAAGTTTTAGTGAGCTAAAATCTACTTAAAATTTAAACCGACCCTAATAAAGCAATAAATCATAGTGGGAAATGTGCTTCCAGGCCCTTTTGGTATAATTTCAGGTTTGAGAAAGGCACAAAACCAGAGACCAACAATTATACTGAATTTCACCTATTAATATTAACAATTATTTTACAGAAAAACTAGATAGTTGTTGTTTTTCAACCTTAAAATTTATTTCAATTCTTATTTTTTACCTGAATGGAAAATCTATAGCTTTTAGGCAATGCAAATTCATCTGCTTTCAAAAATTACTGATTTTCTCAAATGACAATCTCTTTCTGAATTTACCCTGCATATGTCAGCTTAACATAATTTAACATTCAATGAGTTAAACATAATAGCAAGCAGATATATCCAACAAGATCAGCTTCACACCTACCAACACAGCTAATAAGATTGAAGTGCTGAGACAATCAAAGGATGGAGGACTTTGACATGAACAGAGACTAAGAGTGGGATGTATTTTGAAAGAAAAGAGAGGGGATATGATCAAATCCTTATCAAAATCTTTTTAAACTTGGCAAGGTATGAATTGCCTGAATATTAACCAAATAGTGGAAAAGCTATAATTTGGAAAAAATGACAGATTCAAATTAAGTATCTGCCAAAAAACGTAACTTGGATCAGGGTCTGTGTATCTCAGGAAGACAGTTTTCTCTAGGTACAATTAAATGCATTTTTAACAAATGTTTTTGGCAATGTTAAAATGTGCAGCTTTCAAAAATTGAGATTATTTATTTATTTCTGGGACTATTCAGAGCCTAGAGAATTGCAGATGATTTTTTCATTTTGAATAAAACAATTTTTAATTACCAAATGCCACAAAACAAGAATAGTTTATTTTTATTTCTCCAAATACTAGAAAAAAACTTTAAGTGAAGATAAATACATATCGCAGCATACTAATCTAATACATCTAAAGCCACTCTAGTGGGTCCTTCTGAAGTCTAGTGAAATAAAATAATTTGAACACATTTTACTTACTTAAATATTCGACATGGTAAAATATTATCCAATATTTTCTGGAAGGAATTTCATTTCAGGGTGAATATTAAGTTTTATACATGATTTACTTTTCGAGTCTCAAAGGTTTTATTAAATGGTCATGCAAGACAATTTAAGGGGCCTTTCTAAGACTTAGCAATAAGAGCAGCATACTTTATCCTTTTCCAGATAAAACACAGATAAAGAAATCATGAATGTTATTTGGAATAAGATCACAATTTAAAAGGTATTATCTTGAATTGTTAGTAGAGTCATTGAGTCACTGTAAGTATAGCATTGAGTCTGGAGAATTAAGTATGTTTACTACAGAGAACATAGTAGCAAATTAAGAATGATTCAGTTTTGAGGTTAGGTAGAAATAGAGGTGCACCTCAATTAACAATGGGTACGTCTCAAAAAATCCATCCTAAGGTGCAAATATATTAAGTCAAAGATGTGTTTTACGCATGTAACCGAGCTTCATGGAGCACTGTTGAGTACCTATTGTTTCCCTGCTTTGTGATCTTCCGGCCGAGCAGAAGCTGTGGCTACCTGCTGTTGCCCACCTTCACAGGGGAGTAGCTAACTTCATGTCCCTACCACCAACTTGCCAAAAGATCACAATTCAAAATCTGAAATAATTTCTATTCATATGCATTTCTTGCATTCTATGGTGAAACTGAAAACTTTCAAGTTGGAAGCCATCTGTAAAAACAGAGATAGGGATGGATGCGTAGAGCAGACTGAAAACTGAAACAGGTAGAGACGACACTGTACAGGCATCTGCTGTAATTGCCACAAAGTCCAATTGTATGTTCAATATTGTTTTTAAAAACTCCTGGTGTTTTTTATTTAATTATTTGTTTTTGGTTGATGTATAAAAACAAAAATTGATAATACCATTGGTTTAATATGTGATGTTTTGATACATGTATATATTGTATGTTTCAATTAGTTCAACATATTAATATTCTCATTTATCATCTCTTTATGGTGAGATCATTCATAGTCCTTTCCTGAAACCCTTTTTGAAATGTTGAGTGCATACTTGTTACCTATAATCAAACACCAGAGCTTCTTGCTCCTATCTAACTGTAACTTAGAACCCACTGATCAGCATTTCCCCATCTCTCCCTCCTTCCTCCTCTCCCAGCCTCTGGTCACACCATTGTACCCTCTTCCCTGCAATTGACTCTCTCTCCACACAAGTAGAATTATGCAGTACCTGTCTGCATCTGTCTTATTTCACTGTAACATAACCATCTCCAGTTCCATCCATGTCGTTGCAAGCAATGGAATTTCATTATTTTTTAAAGGTGAATATGCCACTTTCTTTACCCATTCATCAGTTGCTGGACACTTGGCTCGTTTCCACTATTTGGCTCTTGTGACTAGTGTAATAATCAAGGAAAAGCACGTGTCTGTTTGACACACTGATTCTGTGTCCTTTGGATACATAGGCAGTTGAGGCATTGTTGGATCATATGGTAGTTGTACTTTTATTTTTTTGAGGAACTTCTGTACTATTTTCCACAGTGGCTTAACTAATTACCTTTCCATCAACAGTTTGCATACTTTCCCTTTTCACCACATCCTTGCCCATACTTACCTTCAGTCTTTTTGATCATAGTTATTCTTAAGGCAGTGGTATTAATTTGCAGTCTTTGATGATTAATGATGTTGAATTGTTTTTTTTCATATATCCGTTGGCCATTTGCATGTCTTCTTTGGGGACATATCTGTTTAGGTCTATTACCCATTTTTAATTGGGTTATTTGTAATTTTGTCATTGAGTTTCTGGAATTCTTTATATATTCTGGCTATTAGCCTCTTGCCAAATGCTTAGTTTGCAAATAGATTCCTCAGGTTTGGGTTTAGTAGTTTTATATTCTCAGAAAGTTTAAAGTAGATAATCTGTAAATAACTCTTTAATAATACCAATAAGGAAGTGTTCTTCTAATATTAAAGAATGGTACTTCTCAAAATCAGTATCACTAAATGTAACATAAATGGTTTTTAAAACCCTGTTAGTAAATCTTAACTTGGGAAGAGTTCATATGCAAGTAAAACAAAATACATTGATTCTATCTCATATTCAGATGGCTGCAGAATACTGAGCATGATTTCAGGATTTGAGATATGTGGAAGTCTTGTCCATGGTATCTCCAGTAATAGGTCACGTCTCTCAGGTATAAGAGGGAGGATATAACGGCTCAGCACATTGCCATAATTAGACTACTCTACATACCTTTCATTGTCAAGTAATTTCAATCTGTTCCCCTTTTCCCTCTTCCAGTTCCAAGAGACAATTGAAAGTAATCACATCTGGTAGGGATTCCATGATAGGATGCTTCTGATCTTAGTTCTACATGCAATAATAATGTGGTATTGTCTGAACAATTGGAATGGGGTCTTATTATCAGTCATTGCATAAGGGATCTGAAAGTTTGGCATTAAATATGCACTATACTGAAGACAGAATAAAAAGTATTTTCAGAAGCTAAGAAACAATTCAATGGACCTTGAGAGAATCCTATTGCAATCTTAAGAAAAATCACATTGTCTGTTATAAATAAATCTGATATAAACTGCCACTCACCACTGCACTGCTTCTGCTTCTGCATTCTCAATTTTATGTGTATAAAATATATATGTATATCTCATACATATAATACACATATTATATATATGTATGAAAACACCCTGTACTTATGTGTGTATATGTATATGTGTGTGTATATATACCTGTTTAGTGGTTTTTTTTTTTTTTTTTACTTTCCAGGATTCCAAAAAATTCATCATGCATATATTTGTTTCTAACTCTAGCATTGTCATGGTGTTGCCATGACAGCATCTTATCTGATTGCTATCTGATCAAGCTAATTTTTCTTTGTACAGCACTTGAACAATGATAGAAGTCTAAAAACAGAAGGGATTTGACATTCTGTCTTTGTATGTGCTGTTCCCCTATTACGATCCTTCCACATTTAGCCTACCTAGTGCATGCATAAACCAGTTTTTATAGTAGGGCAGACAAAATGGACAGTCCATAGTTCTCCAGAAAACTAATAGTTCACCTCTCCAAAAGCACTTTTAGAATCCCTTTCCTGTGTGTGAAACAGAACCTATTTAGTTTTCCACTTGTGATTCTGTAAATAACTTTGGACACTTAATATCTTCTGGTTTTCCCTATATTTCCTAAGACCAATTTCTTATTCCTACAGTGATTATAAGAGTAGAGAAAATGAAAGTATCTCAAATCACATTCTACGTTATCAATGTTGATTTTTGTCTCTGAGACATTATATAACACATCATAGAGCTTGTCCCCCTTTCTGTGCTAAAAACAAGGAATTGATTCTGCCCTTAAATATTTGGCAGCTTGGCTTTCCCTGGCCCATCTGCCTGTTTGCAGATGTATAGTTACAATCATCTTTATAGCTTTTGCTTTCAAAATCAATAATCAGAAGGTTTTTATTATTAAATAAAAATTATTCAAGTCCCAGATTCTAATGTCCGAAGTCTTCCTATGTCTTCCTAACATCTGTTTCACCCTCAGATGTTAACTCTCAGAATAATCTGACTGATAAAATTGTGGTAAAGTTTTAAATTCAGACCATTTAAATGTTCACATATACATACCAATGTATTTATACACATCATTGTAAAATTATTGTGCCTTCAAATTTAAAAAAGGAAAAAGTATCTGTGTATATCTTTAATTTCCTTCAGAAGTAATGTGTCTTATGAACAAAAGTATGCAGATATAATTCATAAACATGATTGTGAGTCAGGTTGCCAAGACATTGTGACGTATCTAGTCAATTGACTTCTGAATTGTTTCAATCTCCAAAATATTATGGGCATATAAAAACATTTCACTTTTTTATTTATAGAGAGGATATTTCACCAGAAGTTGTCAGCATAAAGTGATAGATGACCACAAATGTGTATATATGATAGTGTACATCATCATCTAGGGAAATCCAAATTCTCTTCAAGACAGCAGATAGGCAGGAAAAGATGGGGGATTTGTAAATTTGACTCCCAATTCACAATAAAAAAGGAAGAGGTCAAATCAGTACTGTGAATATGTTAAAATGTATCTGGATGAAAATGTTACTAAAAGCTTATCAATGCATATATGAGTAATAAATACACTGCTAGCTTTGTTTTTGCTTTGTTTTGATTATTTTGATCCCAGTTATAACTGAGTATTCCAAGTGCCGCCATATAAAATAAGGCACTGGGGCAAGAGCTACAATCAAGAAATATAAAGCAAAAGAAAAGAAGAGCTTCATGGGTCCACCAGACATTCAAACTAATGATTCTGAGTTGTCCTCTGGCCAGGCATTGTTCACACTGTCAGCCCATACTGCTGGCCCAGTCCTGCATTTTCTGAAGGTCCCCTGTGGCAAATCTCAGACCACAGAGAGATTACTAGCAATGATACACCTCCATGAAACTCCCCAAAAAGCTGAAGTTACACCATCAACTCTCCAAATGGAGTTTCTTTCACATGTCCAAGTTTTATAACATGGGCTTTACAAGGGCATAGACATTTCCTTGTAATCACATGTGTCTATCATTAAATCATTTGTAATATTTTCTGGAATTATTTGACTTGGTATCCTCCATTTCTATGAAATTTAGCATTATTGTCCTAAAATGGTTCTGTTATGTCATCTAATTTATTACAAGTGCTCTTAAAGGTTAAAATAAGCTTGTAAGTATTACATAATACATTAGGATTACTGAGTTGATTTTCACCTTTTTTGTTGTTGATAATGTGGAAAGGTAGAATTCTCTATTTTTATGCTATTCAGTATAAATTACTCTTCATTTTACATTACATTTGAAAGACTGGCCTACTAAAAATTAAAATAAAAAGACATACATGTAAACTTCGTCTCACAGGGATAAGAGCGTTTCAAGCCTTACTTGGCTGACAGTGTAGAATATACCCAGTAGAATTTACCCAGTTGGCCAGTCTTTGCTACTTGTATTATGACATCTTGTGAGACCAGCAATGGGGAAAGTTCTTTAATACATATTTACATTGACATAGAGTTAGTAGCTTTCTGCCCAAAGAGAAAGTCCCCACTTCTAAATGATACATTGAAGTGCCCAAGAGTTTCTTAGGGTCAGTAACCTGGATTTCCCAAATTACTTATCTATTACCTTTCAGAAAAATATTAAATAACATGTTTTGGTTGTTTTTTTTTTCCTTCAGCAACTGAATTTACTATGCTGAGAGTCAATGATTTAACTAGAAATAAAAACTCAATAACTTAATCCATGGGAGTAAGATTACACAAGAGGAAGTGGGCTATCTTATGTTACCTAGAAAGCACCAAATGACCCCTAAAATTTTCCCATGTTTCAATGAAAGATGGGAAGAGTGTTAGTCATTGCTTCAAAAGAATTAGTTTCCACCTCAATCCCAATCTTGCACTATGCATACATCAAAAATGAAAGAAATATTCATGATCTATATTGGTGACTTTATTATCTCCTTGTATGGTTAAATGCATAAATGGTGTTTTGATTTTTATATATTCCCTCAAGAATCCATGAAGTGAAAAAAAAAAAAGTCATGAATCTCTGAGCTTTCCACGTTTACTAAAAAGATTAATATTAGATTCAAGTTTGTATAAAATTTTAAAAATAGATAATGATACCAGATTTTGTTTTTAAATATACAACATAAGTATTTTATTAAAGGGATTAGATAGTTTCTTAGATGAAACTATCTAATTCAAGGAGACAGAGAAGGTAAATTTTTATTTTTATTTTATCTTTTTAAAAATTATTTATTTATTTTTAAATTTTTACAGATTACATTTTGATTCATTGTACACAAATGGGGTACATCATTTTGTTTATATGGTTGTGCACAATGTAGATTCATACCATTTGTGTAATCACACATATACACAGGGTAATGATGTCTGTCTCATTCCACCATTTTTCATACCCCTCTCCCTCTCATTTCCTTCTACATAATCTAAAGTTTCTCCATAAGGTAAATTTTTAAATGTTCTCATTTCAAATAAAAGTACAGATAAACTCAACTTTCACAGACATGTGGTCAGGTATCTTAGCATAATAGATAATAAATTATGAGAAGATACTTTGCACAATATTTAAGCACTGCATTTCTCCCAATATTTAAATTCAACAGGAAATATTTCTAGAAAATGAAAAGTACTCTTTAAGCAGTTTTCAAATGTTGTACATAAGAAACCAAGGATTGTTAATTTGTCAGCAAAGGCTTTAAGCATCATAAGAAACTTCATAGAGTCTTCAATGTTTTGAAGTTAAAGTATGCAAGCATTAAAGACAAGTAATGTTCAAAATATATTTAAAACTATAAAAATGTAGACATGCAATAAAATTTAGATAGATATGCGGACATCATCAAGAGATTTCAAGTTCATACATTTGAGCATATTCAATATAAAAATTCATATGATAGATCCTCTATTTTGATATGCATAATTGTCAAGTTACAATATTTTTATCCACTAACGGTTGATTTAAAAATCATTTGTATTTTTAAATTGTTCAAAGGAGGAAAATACACATATTCTTATGTCATATTTTTGAAGAGTTTTAATTTTATTCTTCACTTAATTATTCCGAATTCCCACTGATCCCATTTCTCTCACCTTCTAGAAGACGTGAAAACACTTGGGCATGTGAAGCCACCACACAGAGGAACCTGCTTCCCTGTGATGGACAGGCAACCCTTGCAGAGAGGACTGGTTTCTACATCATCTAGTCTACAGAAAAACATTAAGGGTCAGGAGTCCTGGGAAGAGTTAGTGTTGACTTGTGTTGAGATGGATTTAACTAAGTTTAAGATGTTCTTAATGTCTGTCGCAAAAACGTGCTTAAACATACTTTTTTTTTTTAATTTGGTTTTTAGTTTTTTTACAGCCTGCATTTTGATTCATCGTATACAAACGGGGTACATCATTTTGTTTCTATGGTTGTACACAATGTAGATTCACACAATTCGTGTAATCATACATGTACATAGGGTAATGATGTCTGTCTCATTCCACCATTTTTCATACTCCCCTCCCTCTCATTTCCTTCTACATATTCTAAAGTTCCCCATTCTTCTCTCATTTCCCACCTCCCCACCACTCCCATTATACATCATTCTCCACTCATCAGGGAAAACATTAGGCCTTTGGTATTTTGGGCTTGGCTTATTTCACTTAGCATGATATTCTTCAATTCCATCCATTTATTTGCAAATGCCATAATATTATTATTCTTTATGGCTGAATAGTATTCCATTGTGTATATATATATATATATATATATATATATATACATATATGTATATATGTATATATTGATATACATATATCAATGATATATATATATCTTTCAGTGTATATCACTGAAAGATGAGACAGAGTCCTCAGCTGAACATTTCCCCCAAAACTCAAAAGAACATCTAGATCTCAGTCTCCAGACAGACCTGATTTATATCCTTGCTCAGCAGCAATGGCCCCTTGCAGAGGGCTCAGCCTGGGCTGCCTGCTACAATCACCTGGAGGCTTTAAGATCCGCATGCCCTGCTTCTGCTTCCAGAGCCTCGGACTGGATTGGGGTGCAGCCTGGACATCAGGACTTTTGAGGGTCCACCAGATGACACTACTGGGAATGCAAGGTGGAGGCCTTTGGTATTTTGGAATGACTCCACGGCCATAAACTGATCTGATATATATATATCAATGTTTATAGCAGCTCAGTTCACAATAGCTAGATTGTGGAACCAACCTAGATGCCCTTCAACAGATGAATGGATAAACATACTTTTGAAGTTAGCCTTTGAGGAAATAGATGAAGTGGAGACAGAGGAGTATACATTATTAAACGTGAGTGAACATGATGTTTTTCCTTTAGGTTAGTACTCACTGCCACCCCACACCACAGTGATATGGGAGTGTGTGACACCATTGTGCAGCATGAGTCCAGATCTTCCCTGGAGGAATTTTATTCTAATGAAGGAAGACAGAATTAAAAATAAAAAAAAGAAACTATAGGATGTGTAAGGAAAATAAATGTTGAAACAAACTTCAAGCAATAAATAGTATCATTCAATTCTTCAATTTTATATATATTTTTTGCAAAATGACCTTTAATTGCAAAATGCCCCCTGGCAATAAAAGCAAAAGAGCTCAGCACTGTGGAAAAGTATGGATCAAGCATAATTAGTCTGCATGATTGAACTGCCTTCATGATCAGGGAATTTGTGAGGACCTAGCACACTTGGACAGTGGTTGGACCAGCAGAAGGCACCCAGAGCACATGTCTAGAAAGAGGTGTGAGTGAAATCAATTTATTTTTCACAAAGGCATATTTTTCAAAAGCTCAAATCTGGATTGTTTTGTGTTGACTTTTTTTTTTTTTCTTTTTTTTGGTGGTGCTGGGGATTGAACCCATGGCCTTATTGCTTGCCAGGCAAGCACTCTACCAACTGAGCCATATGCCCAGCCCTTGTGGTGACATTTATACATACCATGCAGGAGAGTGTCAGAGACTTGTTTTAGTTCACTTAGTTGAAGGGATCCTATGACATGCAAGGTGTATATCTTAGAATATGGTTAGTAGTTCCCATTCAGTCTTTGTAGTAATTGAACATTGAAGGTAAGAGTTGTAAGAAAGTTATTGTCTTTAGAATAATTGCTTAAATTTATGTTAGTCTCAATTATGACTAAGCTCTGATGATATTGTGTGAAATAATCAATTTTCATTAAATTTCACATATGGAATCATGGATTACAGGCTCTACTAAAAGTTCCAACCTGGCTAGATATTATCTTTCTCATTTTCTAAAGAAGATAAAATAAAATAAATAATATCATATCAACAATAAAAACTCATCATCCAAGAAACAATATAAAACTTTCAAAATTCCAATGTGCCCATAGAAAAATTGCTGAACTAACTTCCTCTGTAAGTAAGTAGATTTCTACTTATACCAAGAACACTGTAAAACAATTCTCTTGCATTTCCTTTTAATAAGTGTCATTGTTTCAGAAAGTCCAGCATGAACGTGTGACCATCAAGCATTCACCCCCAAGGATCGGAGTCTGTTGATCCCTCTTGCATTCATCATGTCTTCTCAGACTCTTAGTTCCATCTCCAGCATAATATATCAGTTTCATGTAAAGCAATTTTTTATACTCCTGAAAAAGACTTTTTTCCCCAGGCTGTTGTCATCGGTCATAGATGAAAACAGTGCATGGTATGTAGTGCTTTTGATACTAGAGCATAAAATGTTTAAAAATATGATTGAATTTAGTGCACATAACTATGATGGACTGTGTGAACTGAGGCAAATAAATGGAACATGGCTCTGCACTGCCTAACCAAGAGCTGTCACATGTACTGCAGCTACCGACACCACAGCTCTGGAGTTCTTCAACCAAGTCCAGTCAAAATGCTTGGTGTAATGGATTCCTTTGAAGTGCATGCAAATGGTGAGTTGTAGTAATTCAATCACGTTCATATGTCACTCGAGCATTAAGGAAGGTAAGTGTTGCTAATGATTGATATTCTTTAGATTTTTACAGGAAGAAGTAAAAACCAAAGCAAAATAAAAACAATCAATTCTCTTGTACGCTACTTCTCAAGTTTTCATAATTTCTTAATTCAATGAATGGGTAGTCACTCTTTTCTATTAAAGGAGGAAATTGTCATGCATATTCTAAAGAAATGTATTAAATTATCCTGGTGCATTTTACTGAAAAGGTGTATGCTCTGATTTTAAGAGGTTAGAGTTACACTTCCACCATCTTATTTATTTTTCAAGTTTTAGTGAAATGAACTGCATAAGAAATCCTACAACATAAAAAGGCAATGCCATTACACAACACTGGAGACATGAAATCATTGATTATTTAATTAATAAAGGAAAAGGCCTAAAACAACAAACATTTATGATGAAACTGCTTTAATTAGTAGAAGTTGATAAGATGATTATGATATATTTCATTAGGTAAGCATCATCCATTTCTAAAAGAATCTAAAATTGCCAGTGTCAACATGACAACTCACTTGTATGGTGAAGAATTTAAAGGCAATCAAAGGGCCTTTGTGAAGGGTCCTCAGTATAATTCTATGTGAAAGTTATATAACATAAGAATGAATAACTGAATGGAGAGGGGAGAGGAAGAGGAAGAGAAAGAGCATGAGTCATAGAGTCATAGACTAGACATCCAGACAAGAGTTGGTGCTGCTTTCTTGAGTCCACATTCCAAGAACAGGAGTCTGAAAACTGAGTCAGTGTCCTAAGTCGCTGTCTTGAGAATTCCTTCTTCTCTGGTGGTCCTGTTTTCTCTTGACACAGATAGACACAGACATTACACAGGTGAAGCCCACCTGTATTATGGACATTAATTGGCTTTAAACAAAGTCTAATTCATTTCAATGCTAATCATGTGCTGTGAATCTCTTCACAAAAACACTTGGGGTAAGTCCCACAACCAAACAACCCAAACCACTGGCCCTATAGCCCAGTTCTCATGCACAAGTGGCCATCAGTTGGGAGGTAGAAGGCTCTAGCCCTTTTGAAGGGTCCGTCAGCAAGAATTCCCTGCAGCCCTAGCACTTGGCTTTCTCTCACTTTTCAAGGGTTCCATTTTGAGAGCAACACAAGGCCCTGCCCAAACCCCACAAGTCTAATCAGCTTTCCTGTTCTGTTCAAAGGAATTCTCCAGTCTGAAGGAAGATGGACCTGGCACACAAGAGAGAAGGCAGGGAGCCCTCCATGTGCCTAAGGAGTTTTCTTACCTCCACAGAGAGAAGCTCCTGCTCCAGAAACATTACCTGATGACGTGGTTGGAAAAGAACCTACAGGTTGTCAGAAGAAAGGCTTGTGCACGTGAGAACATGTCAATTGTTTGAATTTTCAGTCCAAAGTCAGTTTTCTTAGCAATTCTAGCCTCAGGATATCTTCAAAGCTATTTTGAGGTCAACTAAGTCATTAGAAGCTGAATAATTTTTAAGCAAAATAGCGTTCTATGAAAATATTGACCTGTTCGCCCTGGGAGTTTGGCATGTCAGAGTGGATGAGAAAATTCTAGAGTAACACTTTCAAGAAATCCCTTGTACAACATGGTGACTTTTGGGTTCTTAATGAGTCACAGTTGACAGCATCAGGTGGATAGTCGGGCTGTGAGGATTGTGGCATTATCAATAAACCTGTGCGATGCAGGTACCCATGCTGAGTCCTGCAACCTTACCTATTTTCAATGATCTTCCTGCCAAATGGTTGCCCGCCTATCGTGAACAGCAATAGCAACTCACGTTTTGGAACAGCCTTTCTGTTTAAAAAACTGGTATAATGACTGTGGTTTTGTTAAATTGAAAAAATTCCCTCTGAACATCTCATAGCACTGCCTTCTATATTTGGCACATCATCGTTTAAACAATCGTATTTCTTTGGAATCTAAGAGTATTTTAAATACCTGGAAAGGTATTCTCCCGATGGCAGTGCACTTGTCCTGGAACTTCCCTGACTGTAGGGTTCTCTGATCCCCCGGCCTTTGTGATCATTTCCTTCTCTGCCTTTTTCATGGTGAGACAGCAACGGAGGGAGTGAACGGTTTAGATGCCAATATTCCCTGGATCATCACATATGAGGCCCTGTCACAAAGATATGGGTTTGTCTCACATGCTGGCAGACAGCATGGACAGTGAAATCAGTAGAGGATGTACTGTCAGAAAAGGCGATTTAAATCTTTCTCCACTACTTCGTGGACTTTGCAATGGTGATAAGTGCTTTTGAACTAAGTCACTATTTATTTACTTATTTATTTATTTACTGTTTGGAAATATTTTAACACCAATATTTCACATTATTAATATTGTTTCCTTTCTATAAATTGTTCATAAGTCATACTTCAACATAGTATTTCGTCATCAGGAAATTTCTTTTTTGGCCAGAGGTTTGGGGGAGGCAGCATATCAACTGGTGGGCAGGATGATTCTGTGCCCTCACCTTTACTTTTTTTCTCTTCCTATTTTAACATTCAAGGATCCCACTCTCAGGAGCTTACTGGAGTGCAGAATCATTATGTGTACGCACATGTAAACCACTGCCCAAGTCCCAGAGTCAGAGACTAGCATGAGCAAAAGTGCAGCCAGACACGGGGGAGTTTGTGGCCTCGCAGCAAGGGATCCCAGTCCTCCTGGAGGACAGCCTGCTCCAGTGTGCTCCGCCCAGGGGTGTTGGAGAAAACACTGCATGCCTTGTATACATCGTCAGTGGTCCAGGGAGAGTCCAAGTGCTAGAAATATCAGGAACTAGCAAGAGATCAGACTTGTGCTCAAACTTTATTTGGCAAGGCAAACTTTACTTTGGCACAAGGATGTGCTACCAAAAAAAATCTGGCAAGCCAGCACACCAGGCAGGAAGTCTGCCCAGATTTTATCCCCCAGGCAGCACTGCCCCTTGCTCTGATAGGAAGGAGTTCAAGGTTACAATCTACGGGATTGACTAAATTAAAATAGGGGAGGGCAAGGGCCAGGTCTAGGGTTAGGACTGGATCACCTCCTACACCACAGTCACTGTTATTGGCAGACCGAGGACAAAGGGAGAAAGCTGGGGGCTCAGATGGCTACATTTCCACCCCATGGTTTGGGGACTAGCCACAGCGCGACCTAATCATACACTGTGAAACTCAAGTCTTAGCTTACAGCAAGCACATTTGTGTTACCCATCAGGAAACTGACTGCAGGTTTATCTTTGACAGAAAGGAGAACATTAATCTTACTCGGAAGGATTTTGTGTGGTCAGGATGTGGGGTTCATTCGAAGATTTGAATATCTTAATAATCTTATCTTGTTAATGAGAGAAAGAAGAAGCCACGGTGAGTCACACAGGGAGGCAATGGGACTGTTCAGACAGGGTTTATGTTTAGAACGTTCCCTATTATTGTCTGTTGGTATACATGGTTATAGAGTTCTTATCTTTGTTTTGGTCTCTCATTTTCTCAAACTTACCTTGTCTGATGTTGGCGTTCTGTGAAATTGTTTATGTTCAACAAAACAGCAACACCAAGTGCCAGATGCCAGGCCACCTCCAGGCAGAAAAGCCTTTGTAGAAAAGCCTTTCCCGTTTGGCCATGAGCAGACCAAGTTAGGCTGGACATCTCCCATCCCTGACCGCGTTTTTAAGATCTGGCTGATCAGGAGACCATTCAGGTCATGTTTTTTCAGTTGGACAAGAGTGAGCCCTTCCCTCCTTTGTTTACAAAAAGGGTTATTGAATTATCTGACATGACAAACACTATACAGGTCCATTGAAGATTTTGGATGAGATAATCAGTTAACTCGAGCAAAATGATTACCAAGTGATTACCAAAAACAAAATGGTTATTAATCTATGAAATAGACCCTGAAGCTAGGAGCTTGAATTACTATGTTCACTCAATAATCAGTCCCAGATTTTGACTGTGGCTGTTTTAGAGAGCCAAGGTTTGTTTGTTTGTATGACTTTGTATTTTTCTGTTTTATTTGCTCATGCGTTTTTGTTTAGCCTATTCATCAGCTGCTCCACTTGACCTAGACAATTCAGAGAGTTAAAGCAGGAAGTTATGTTCAAAGCTCAAATTCCCCTTTGGCTTAGAGAAAAATCAAGATTTTTTGTTCTAGATGGGTGATTCTTTGGGCCTTGGGAGAATTTGTGTTTACATATGACAAAAAGAGGTTCAGATTCTTTTGGAAATACAAGCATAATTGACCTCAACAGGAGTATCTCTTAAGGTAAGAAAAGTCCTTGAGTGGGTAAAGAGTTGCAGCAAGGGAAGATCTTGGTATAGAATGACTGTTTACCATGGCAAGAATAAAGAGCCCCTGAAGAATCTGATTTCTGAAGGTTTGTATATGCGGTGTCCTTCATAAAGCTCCTGTGTTGATGCAGGAATGTTCAGAGGTTAAAGGATCAGATCGTGAGAGTTCTATCCTCATCAGTCTATCCAAGTTTAAATGGACCAAGTGGGTGTAACTGGAGGAGGTGGGTCATGGAGACCGTGCCCCAGAAGGACTTATCTTCTGTAGCTTCTTACTCTTCCTCCCTCAGCTTCCTGGTTGCCATGAAGTGGATGGTTATCCTATATTGTACTCTTCCACCAGGGTGTTCTGCCTCACCTCTGACCCAGAGCAATAGTCAGCCTACCATGAACTAAAGCTCTGACACCATGAGACAAAATATACTTTCCCTACTCTAATTTGTTCTTTTCAAGTATTCTGGTCACAGTTATGCAAAGCTGACTAACACAGAAATTGGTACTATTAGTGGAGTCATTGCTTTGATTAATCAGATCATGTGGTTCAGAAGTCTTTTGAGCCGGTTTGCAGGAAGAGTTTGGAAAAGTTTGGAGAACCTGTAGAATGTTGTAATCATAGAATAATGGGAAGTTATGGTGGGAGATCAGAAGACTAGAATACAGAGAATAAAGACTGTGTTCATAAGGTTTTGGAGAGGAACAAGGATTCTGTTAGGAATTGAACTAGGAGACATTTGCAGTGTATCCTGGCAAAGAAAATGTTTATACTTTCCCCATGTGTTGAGGTTTTGTGTGGGGATGAATTTAAAAGGTGATTGCCTTATTACTCCAGTGGAGAAAATTTAGAGACAAAACAACATTCAAGCTAAGGCATGGATTTTGATGGCATCTTCTAGTCAGGTTTGCTGTGAGAATTGAAAGCAGAAATCAGAGCTGAAGGATTTTAAATGTTTTCAGTTTGACCAGAAAATTGCATGCAAAACTAAAACCAAGGAAATTGTGTTTGTTGCAGAGAGTATAGCTACTAAATAGATGCTATATTTGCACAGAGAAAATACAAAAGATGGCTCTTGGGCATTGCAGGAATTTGCAAGACCATAGCCATAACAGGCTTAAGGATGAAGAAGGAAAAAAATCCTTTGAGAAGAGATCCTAGGGAACTTTATTTGAATGGGGGACCTAAGAAATTACCATGCCCATCAACCCAGGTACTCAAAGACTATTGCAATGATGATTGCAGGAGAGCTCAGCAACTGTTTGAGCTGGCAGCAATCATTGGCATCATCCATGTGGTACCATTTTGGAGAAATGATGGATGTTGGAGGACAGAGTTCATGCAGGCTTCACTGAGATTTCAAAGGATGACCTGGGAGGTCAGGCAATGTGTAGTAAGGTTGGAAACCCTGTTGGCTGCCACAGAGAGGGCAATGTGTGGATCTGTGAAGATGAATCAGAAGCTTGAATGGATACAAGGAATAAAGAGATATCAGTAGCATGGAGTGTCTGCCAAGAAAAGTTGTTGTCTGTGGTAAGAGCCAGGTTAAAAGGGAGCCCATGTGTGCTGCAACCAGCAAGGCCAAAGGGGCAGGATGTTCAAACCCTTTGGAGAGGATATCTCATTGTCATTTGTTCTAGATGCCGTACATGAAGTCATGAGACCTGTTTGCCCAGCTGAGTTTAGGTCTTGCGCTTTTCTCATCTCTTCTTTCTATACCACTGTTCCTATCTTTGGAATGGGAATGTTTACTCTGTTCCACTGTATGTCAAATATATTTAACTTTCTTTTAATTTTTACAGAAGGTCATAATCAAGAGATTGCCATGAGACTTTGACAAGGACTTTGAACAATGTTGGAACTGTTATAACTGGGATACTCTTGGAGATAAAGTAAATGCATTTGCAATGTGAGATGGGCATAACTTTTGGGGGCCAGGGATGAACGTTATGGTTTGAATATTAGTTGTCTCCTCATAACTCCTGTGTTAATGTAGGAATTTTCAGACATAAAATGATTGGATTTTGAAAACTCTATCCTAATCAGTTCATCCTAGTTTGAATGGACTGACCGGGTGTAACCATAGGCAGGTGGGGCATATTTGGAGGAGGTGGGTCACTATGGGTATGCTCTGGAAGGGATTATCTTCTGCAGTCCCTTCCTCTCTGTGCTTCCTAGCCACCATGAGCTGAGTGGCTTTCCTCTACCATACGCTTCACCATGGTGTTCTGCCCCATCTTGGGCCCAGAAAAATGGAGTCAGCCCACCATGGATAAAATTTCTGAAACCATATCCAAAATGAACTTTTCCTCCTATATGTTGTACTCAGTATTTTGGTCACAGTCTCTTAAAGATGACTAGCAGAAATGGGATACATTTTTCTCAACTGTATTTTTTAATTGGGGCATTACAATTATACATAAATATGGGTTTCATTGTTACATGCACATAATAATTTGTTCAATTTTTGATAATATGTGCAACCTCCTATTATGGAAAATTTCTAAATCTCCTCAGCTTAAAATCTCTTCATGGAATGGATGTGCAACAGTCAGAAGCATGCTATGTACATGGTATTCTTTGGGATGTCTGAATTTAAATATCAACTCCTCTGTTTTATACTTTGCAAAATAAGAAGCTTTTCAAAGATGTTCATTGAACGAGAACTTCTGATATCCTTTCAAGAAGTTAAGTGCCCTAGTATAAGAATATATAGATAGTTTAGAAGTACAACTTGAACCTGTGGCTGTGATACCCTGGTGTTTTTCTCTTGTTGTATTTCGTTTCATTAACATAAATAAGGTAGAACAGGATTCATGGAATAAAATTTCCAAATGTTTGGAGCATCATTCTACTAACTTATTAGAAGAAGCTTGTGGATCCTTAAAGGATTTCTCTCAATATAATCAGATATAACGACATTACTTAGATTAGGAAAGCCCAAGCATTTCCGAAAGCTTTGCTAATTATAGTTTTTTTATTATTTTATTTCTTTTGTAAAGTGTGTGTGTGTGTGTGTGAGAGAGAGAGAGAGAGAGAGAGAGAGGAGAGAGAGATAGAGAGAGAGAGAGAGAGAGAGAGAGAGAGAGAGAAAGTCAGTAGACCTTCTAAAGTCAGTAGACTTTCTAAACATAGGATAAAATTTTAGAGAGTTCTTTCAAAATAGTAAGGTTATGATTTGGATTCCTCTTCTTATGAGTCCCTAATCTGGTAGTTAAAAATCAAACAGATATTTTCCCACTATTATTGTTACACCTGTCCAATGAAATAAAGTCTTCACCGAACCTGCAATGAAGCAGTAACTAGTATGTACACAGTTGGGTCATTTACAGGAGTCCAGTGAGACTTCATGTTTGAGGTTGGTATCCATGTCTTCTTTTGAAAGATAGTGTATAAAATTACATGAAGGTAAATTTACCTTAGGAAAAGAGGATATGGAGAAAGGAGTCTAATGAGGTATACAGGTTTACTAAATATGCCAATTTAGTCTTGATATAAAATTGTATTTATTTTCAAATTCATTACCAAAGTTGACGCTTTTTTTTTTAATTTATTGTTTCTTTTAAGTTATACATGACAGTGGAATCCATTCTGATATAATCATACAAGCATGGGATATATGTTATTTTAGTTAGGACCCCATTCTTGAGTTGGGCACTTTTTATATACATTAAATTCAGAAGTGCAGTAAAATGCTAGAGTTCTCTGACCTTAGGAAATGATAGGTCTTGTTTTGAATAAAAGAGATGACACTTGATGTCATATTTGATAGGAATGCGTTCAATGTTTATCCAGAGTTAGTGTATTCCAGATAATATTTTTACACTAATAATGTTAGAACTAAATTGAATTTCTGATTTAAAAGATCTTATATTTTATTCCTTTTCATGGAGGGTTTGGATTCTTCCCTTTTCTTTGAGATTTATGTGGAAACAAAATCCTATAATTCAGTGCTGTTGTAAATTAATATTCTGTGATCTCCAGGATCTGCAAAACAGAAACGAAAGCTCAATAGTTGTGAAATATTCAATTAGGCACACAAAAGTTTAATATACTACTCATCTACTATAAATGACTATCTAAATATAATCATTATTTTTATTTCAAATAAAAAGGCATCATCAGTTTACATACAGACTATCCTATCTTTCAAAGTAGAGGTGTTGCTATAGAGAATAAGGTAGTTTCTAAGCTCGACCGTCACTGAAGTGCTGATGTTTGAATCACAGTGGGCTTTATTGATTGGTTATTAAGAAGAGAGGGGATTGCTTTCTACTGAAAAGGGCAAATCAGATAAATTTGTATTTTTTTTTTTTTCTGCTTCAACTTGAGGCGCACCCAGTTAGTTAGAGCAATTGTCATGAACTCAAATGGGTAGCCCCTCCCCAGTCCCAGAAATGAAGTGAAGCCTGAACCCCCAATGTGACTCTGGAATTTGAGCCCTTAGGGAGAGAATTAAGGTTAAAGGAGGTTATAAAGCTGGGGTACTAATCCAGCCTGATTAGGATCCTCATAAGATAGGAAGTGATACAAGGGAGGTGCCAAGGAAAGGCCACATGAGGACATAGTGAGGAGGTGACCTTCAGCGAGTCTAGAAAGGTTCATGGGTAAGATCACACTGCTGGTGCCCTGATCTTGGACTTCCTACCTCCAGAAAGTGTGAGAAATAAATTTCTCTGGTTCTTGTTGCCCATCTTTATTATTTTGTTAAAGAAACCACAGAAAAGAAACATAGTAATTTATATGCTTAATTTCATTAAAGTAATCCATCTATGTTGTATGCAACAGAATATTTATTTTTATTTTTGTGCATGTAATTTTCAGGGCTTTTTTTCATTTTAATTTTCTCATTTTCCATAAGGTCATAAAGTACAAATGATGTGATCAGCCCTTTAGAGGCTTGCCATAAATACAAATGAATATGAGTCAGTTCCCAACACTAGCAGTAGAAATATTTTTTGCAAAATATCGATTTTCTTAATTATCTAGATGTTAGAAACTTTCTGAAATGCAGATATTTGAAATAATGAAATTCGAAATGGCCTAAATCACCAGGAGAAATGATTAAAAATATACTTTTCCTGCTGTTGCTCCCCAAGAAATGCCTTAAAATTTTTGTTTTACCAAGCAATGGCCTGAAGTGTTCCCATACATACAATTTTTGCTACTGCCAAATGACTCGGCATTGGACTCGGGTCCAACTATGCCAGATAGGAATTCAGGAAATGAAATGACTGTGTGGCTTATCGGACTGAGAACAATGAGAGTGTTCAGGGGACCCCCAATTCACTGGAGGTGCATGATCATTACACAGCAAATGTGCAGCATGTGCAAACACAGAACAGGCTTTTCGGCACATTTAATGCATTGCTCAATGTTCTGTGGTTTTTATGGTGGCAAAATATGCACTCAAATGAGCGAGGCTTGGCAGCTGTCACATACACAGACTTAATCTAAAATAATTGAAGATAAGCTCTCAGAATATCTTCCAGTTATCATATCAACTGTTTTCTCTGCATCTAGTTCTGATCATGCCATAAAAATAAAATGGGAAGGGTTCAGTGCTCAACGCCAAAACAACACACACACACACACACACACACACACACACACCACACACACACACACACACACACACACACACACACGTGGGTAAAGAGTATTTCCAGAAGTTAGGGCCATTCCACCTATAAGAAGAGCGTGTTTAGAAATGTGAATTGAAGAGTTTGAAATTGAATAATTGAATTCGTTCCCGTCAACTGTAAGAGAAAACGGGAATTATTTAGAATGTCAGAGAGGAATCTAAGAACACATCATTACCTTATATACTGTAAGGCCAGGTTTTGGTTTTCACTATGGAAAGGATGGCAGTGCATGGCAGAGATCACTCATTCCTATGGCATTTTACATTCAGAAATGGAAGATATCAACGTGTAACTCACACGTTTGCACACAGCTGCACAACCTAAGGGGAATACGAGGTCTCATAAAGAACAGCGAGTAGAAAATGACATGATCCTACTTTTTGTTTTTTAATAATATGCAGTATTTAGATCATTTCCAGGAGAAAAATACTTATTGAAAGTATAATCTTGATGTAAGATTTCACACCTTAATTTTTACAGTTCAAAGGAAGAAAATAAATGAAAATCCGATTTTCAAACAACAGGAGGATCTATTGGAGAATTTTAAACATTATGGTCATCTTTTAGTGCCTGAGAGGAAACAAGAACGTGAAAAGAGAGCTTGTCTATGACCAGACATTAAAGGTCTCTGGTCTAATTAAGTTTAGTTGCTCTTGCTTCTTGCAAAAGAGAGAAGTATTTCTATTTATCTTCATCAACATAGAAAGAACATTTCATGGTGTAGATTTTATATTCTGTACTGAAAAGGATCCAATCTCTTGCTACTTGTCCTACACTTACCAGGATGTGTCTGGCCAGGTGTGAATTGTACTCATACAATGTTACCACTGCACACCTGGACCTGCTGGATCACACAGAAGCACAGTTATCTTTTTCTCAGTAGGGTATTTCAGATCTTGCTAATTAACTGACTCCAGCAGAGTTGATAGACCAAATTATTGTTCATTGTTTCTGAAGCTTTATTAATCACTGCTCCTCAAATCTGACTGAGGTCCAGCTCTCTGGTTTGTTAGCCTTGATGCTCTTGTTTGTGTGAAGGATGGTCCAAATTAAATGCCTTCCTTGAGTGGAGGGAAGGAAGACAAACCTCCTCCTGACCTTCTAGGCCTTCTCTGTGACAATTACAGAAGTGTAGTGCTTGGGCCCTAAAATGTAATCAGAATGGCAACGAAGAAACTCATACAAACTGCACTACAAAATTGGATTATTTTTCTATTAAGAACACTGAGTATACAACAAATAACCATACACTATGCTTTTTATGTCTTGGCACCTCATAGTAATGTGTCATAAGTTTGCACAAACCAGAACTATGTAGGATTCATTGGTATCTACACTAGAGAGATTCTTCAATTCGACAATACACTGTGGCATTATAAATGCTTCTATTTTTATTTCTATATTTTAAAGCTGACAGAATTGTATGTACTTATTGTTAAAACTCTTTGAAGTTTTGATGTTTATGTATATTGTGGAATGTTTAGATTTACCTAATTGACAGACACATGCTTCCTGTTCATTACCTTGGATCAACAAAAAGTGCTCCATCATTCTTTAAAAAAAATGTTTCTTAAGTTCTTATTTTAATGTTTATCTGCACTCGAGTCATAATCTGAAAGAAAGAATGGACATGTATGCACAGATCCATTGTGAAGTTAACTGAGGTTATGGAATCGAAAATATCAGGAAGGAAATGAAAAACAAAGACAGGTGCAGAGATGTCTGAGTCCTCTTCATGTGTTTCAGACTACTCTGAGGTCACTGATTGCAAGTAATTACCTGCATGAGGCCATGTACAGGGAACAGGCAGGGATAAGGAAGAAATGCCATTTCTGTCCCTTCTGATGCTTTAAATCTACCGGATCAGGAAAGATAGTGCATACATTCAGAGGTTCAAAAATATGGAAGCATCTGCTAGCTAGATCCTGCAGTTATCCAATGCAGGGTTCCTATGTTGAGGTACTGAGAAGGAAGGAAGGAAGTTTTGAGGCTTTGATATTTATAACTTGCCAAGGGTTTTGCTCATTTTATTTGTTTAATTCCTAAATCTTTTCTACTTTCTCTCTTTCTCCCCTGACCCCAGTCCCCTTGCCCACCATTTATCCTTGCTTATTGGCTCTCACACACACCACAGTATCATGTAGCCTACTTGCTGTAAGCAGAATCTTCCCTCTTTACTACATCTGGACAATACAGAAAATCACAAGATGATTGGAGTTCTTAGAAACTTGAAGATAGTCTAACATTCTTTTCATTTTCTAGATGACATTTTTTTTTTCAGGTTACTTTAGTATATTCTGAACTGAGATCATAATACTCAATATAGTTTCCTAATGAAACATCTAAGTAAAAATGAGTTAAAAAGTAATTACTTGTATTTGGCAAAAGATATTTACTTGAACTAGAAACTTCATTAAATTTGAAAGAACTCTGATGCTATTTTAACTAAATTATAGCAAGATAGTGGTGTCAGTGGTTAAACAAATAAAAACACATTTAATAATTAGAACTATTCAGGAAAATGAAAGAAAAATTTTGGAAGGAATACATAGCTCTACTTACAGAGTGGTTGAGACAAAGATATTTTAAAAGCCAACAAGATTTGATAAAATAACTTAGGGCAGTAACTAAATACAGAGGGATAATCAACTTATCATAATCTTTATGAATCCATTCAAAATACATTTGATGTTGAAAGTTGTCTATAAATGGCTTGTTACTAGGGTCACCTATGGTGAGAGGTTTATGCAAGAAGAAAAGAAGAGGATCAGATATGATCATACATAAAAAGGGTACTTTCTCTCTTTCTGTATTGATGTGGAATGTTATGCAGGCCACCTTGGAAGATGTGGAAATGCTGAGAAAATGAAACAATACTAACCTGAGATCATATCTCCGGCACCTCTGCACATACCCTGTGTGCTTGAGTGAACTTGCTCCTGTTTGAACAAGTATTTCTAGCTAATGGATTTCCTGAGGATAAGTTACTAGAATGAGAAAATTTGTTCCAATACCTATTTGTGTTTTTTTGATGTTGAACTATATTCCCACACTTCACTCTGGAAACTTGGCAATATTATTAATTAACACATGATATTTCAGTGAATTGATATTTTACAGGTGTATTAAAAAAATCTGAACTTTTCTTAAATCATTTGCTATGTATAAACAATTAAATTTTACTTTTTAAAATTTCAGTATTCACTAATTTATGAAGGTGAAAAGGTTTTCAAGTCGTTTATTAGTAATATTAAACACTTGTTATCTTTTGCCTATTCGTATCCATTGCCTTGTTTGAAGCTCAAGGGGGTGTTGTTCATAATTTTCACATTTTAAGAATCTAATTTAAAAAATTAAAATTTTCACTATAAAATGTGTTTCTGACATTTCTCTCCCTCAAAAAACATACTATTGTTGTTTAATGTGTGAATTTCTGGACAAAAGGTAAAAAAGATAACATTTACCTACATTTTCTGTAATTCTTTATGCAATTACTTTTATGAATTAGCATTTAAATTCTGCTTTAACTTTCTGGAGAATATCAATCTGTTTTATAATCTTGTGGTGAAGCACCATTTTCTGAAGGTTCTGGGATCTAATTCACTTTGTTCTCCTCACACAAACACTCCCTTTCACACTGACTCTTGCTAATCATCTCTTATCCTTTACATATTTTCTAACTCTGGTCAAGGGTTTGGGGACTTTTCTTTAGTAGATTTGGTTATTTTATACAATATATTTTGATAATGATATATCTGAAATAGATGTGTATTCACTTCTGCCAGAAATCCAAATGGACTATGAAATTGATGTTAATTTCAGTTTATAACTTAAGCTCTAAAAATGAAAGTAGATAAACTTTTAAATAACTTCACCAGGGACATTTTCCCAGACTAACATTCGGTTGACCAAAGACCATGGTTTCCCCCTTACAGTCCCATGTACTTAGCTAGCATCCATGTTAATGTGGGACCAATTCTTAACTCTATCATGAGATATTGACCAATTTTTCTTTCTTTCTCTGATACCATACTGTTAAAATTATGATTGCTTTGTAATTATTCTTGATATCAAGATCTTAAAATGAGTTTGATATTATTATGACAGCTATGTTGTTTTCATTCCTTTAACTTTTCCATGTGTGTTTTAAAATCAGCCTGACAATTTCTAGAAAATAACTGCTGAGATACCTTGAAACATGTCTTTGACGGTTTGGGCTTGACACAAACTCCTTTTATTCACAGTGTGCTAGGCATTTTCGAATGCTTATATACCTTGAGCTTTACCAAATGCTATTGTGCATCTATTGAGAGGATCATGTGGCTTTCAACTGTCAGCATAGTGAATCACTTTGATTTCTTTTTCATTTTTTAAGCCAACTTATATTACTGAAACATGTTTAGTAGTATTTGTTCCTATTTGGAGATGTTTATAGTTAATATGAACTTCCAATTTAACTTGAATCATGTACTTAGGTGGTCTTGGCATCAATGTTATTATGACCTCATCAAATTAGTTGTGTAATGGTTCTTTTCTTCTCTTTCTTGTTTTTTTTTTTGTTTGTTTGTTTTTGGTTTTGGTTTTTTTTTTTTTTTTTTGTCTGAAAGAGTTTACAAGATACATACAATTTCAGTGTTTGAAAAAATTAATTGGTAAATTCTTCGAGTGTACATTTTCACTATGGGAAGTTTATTAAGTAGGTATTCAGTTTCTTTCAGCAATATCATAATCTACCTGGGTGGTCTACCTTCAGTATTAGTCAGCTTTGTATACCTGTGACCACACACCCGACAAGAACAACTTAGAGGTGAAAAGTTTTATTTTGCCTCACATTTTCAGAGTTTTAGTCCATGGTTGGCCAAGTCCACATCTCTGGGCCTGAGGTCAGGCAGGACATCATGGTGGAAGGACAGAGGAAAAAGGTTCATGTCATGGTAGCCAAGAAGGGGAGAGAGAGTGCGTTCTGTTCTGTAGGGTCAAAATAAACCTTGGTGGCTCACCACAAGTGATCTACTTCCTCCAGCCATAACCTACCTACCTACCTACCTACTGATAGTCACCACCCATTATATAGTCCTTACACTTATTAATACATCAAGTGGATCAGCTCAATGATCAGATTTTAGCTCTCATACCACCTCTGAACATTCCTACATTGTTTCTCACACGAACTTTTCAAGGATACCTCATATCCAAACCATAACATCTTTCAATGAATTTTTCAGTTTCATCAGACTTCAAATTTATTGGCATCCATTTTTCAGATTATCCAATTTTATCTTTTTATACTCCTTTGGACTACAACTAAAGGCCATTTTTTAATTCTCAGATGCATGTAATTTCTAATTTCTCTCCATTTATTTATTTCTGTCTTATTGTAGTGTATTTAACATTTTTAATCTTGCCAGACTAATACAGCAGGGCTTTTCTGATCATCTATTGAGTAATGCTTTCCATTTCATTAACTTACACACTGAATCTAACTTGCTCTTCTTTATTTGTTCAGATAAATGATTTGGAGCCTCTTTACCCCTCTACTTTATATGTTAAAGTTTATTTATTTCCTTCTTGCATGGCTAAAATTACATTTGCACATTTTAATATGGTACGAGATAACACAAAATGTGTAACTGGTTCACAAACATTCGTTGAAACTGATTTTATGTTCCCACATTTATTTAACTTTGGTGAATATTGTAACACATCTGAAAGATTGTGTGTTCTGTATTTACTGCAAGCAACAGTCCATATACATTCAATTCAGTAAGGCTCAAATTGCATCATCCATAATAACAATAGTTAGTTGTTTCTCCTATTAATGTGTAAAACACATCTGTAAAATATCACAAAGGTGGTTATATGTTAGGTACTTTTCCATTTACTTCTGTCAAATTTCAACTTAATATGTTTAAGGTGTTATCATTAGTTAAAGCCCATGCAGGGCATCTTTTCACTGTGGACTCAATTTTGGGGGGAGTCTTTTTTTTTTTTCTGCATTGGCTCACACTTGTTAATGTGAAGTCTTTCAAGAATCCCAACTTTGGGTGAGGGGTGTTGCTCAATGGTATAATGCTCACATAGCATGTTCACAGCCCTGAGTTCAATCCCCAGAACCTCTAGGAAAAAAGAAAGAAAAAGAAATAAAAGAGAAAAGAATCAAGAATCTCAAATTTTTTCTCATGTGTTTCACGGGTATCTCTCTTCTTAAGCGGGCTCTGAATTCCAGTCTTTCTTAGCACAGAGCAGGAGCCAGTCCAACACTCAACCCACTTTTCTTCCACAACTTTGCACAATGAAGACCCTCCAGGGGAGGAGCAGCTTCCAGTTCACACCCACATCCCTGGTCCCTCCTCCGTTTCTGGATCTTGGCTCCTTATGTCATCTCGGGTGCCTAACTCGGCACTGTTCTCCTATTTGTTCAACTTGTCCGGCTTCTGTCTGTTGATTGGTTTGTTTTCTGGCATGAGAGGTGCTCTGAAGGACGTTGTGGTTTTCTCCTAAGTGGCATTTTGCCAGAGTTCAGCTTGACAATTGTGTCACAAGTTGAAGCAAGCTTACCTTTTCTAAGTTGTGTACAATTAGCTCAATGTGAAACCCAACTCTTTGTTTTAAAAGTCCAGATTTCCTTCTGAATTATTTTAAGGTAATTTTGGCCCTTGATATGTAAGAATTTCTTCTAATTATCTGCATGTTTTATTAAATGATTTAACCAGGGAACAGTGAAAATTCATTGCACTTCGGCTTTAAATTTTTCTTTGTCATAAAATCTGAGTTTCTGAAAGCGTTTCTAAGAATTGTTATCAAAGTTTCATTGTCCACAGGTATTCAGTCAAGAAGAGTTGACATCATTTGAAAGACCAGCTCTTTTGATTCAACACTCAGTTTCAAATTACCTCATCTGGACATGACGTTTCATGTTAATGCTTTTGATTACAGTTGGGCTGAAGGCGCATCCCCCACCCCTAAAAAAATCTGTTGTCTCATAATCTTTTCAGCAACTGAAAGAACATATGTTACAGCAATGAGGCATGGACACCCTCTGGGCTTTCATATGCCAGGATAAAGAAAATGAATGTTAATGCCAAAAATAAAGAAGAATATTAAACATGCAGATGCTTTGGAAAGCTATTCCTCTCTACTTCATGTTTTAATATCCTCACTTATGTGTTTTATGGAACTCAGATGTGAATAAGGGTGATTTTTCTCTGGATTTTTGCAGAAAAATTTTATGCCAAAATTTGTTATGAAAATTTGCTTTTTTATGGGCATATTCAATTGCTCTATGCATAATTTGAATGCAAAGCATGTGTAGCATATTAATGTCAGATAAGGAATCAATGCATAATTAGGTTAAGAACACATGTGTATTTATAAATTCAACATTTAAGTAACTTAACACTTTATTTAAAATTACTTTTATAAGTATGTGAGTTGTATTTGCATTGTTTATAACATATTAAATGTCACATAAACATTACATTATGTTAAATGATTATTGGGATGCAAATTTCTAGAGGCAAGAATTGTGGAAGAATTATTTATGTGAATATATATATAAAGGATGCTATACAATCCAGACTTCTGGAAGATGGATAAGTTCTATAGTGATAAAACATTGTATAAATGTGGAATAATTTGATGTATTCTTAAAAGAATGTTTCTGATAATTGATATTAAAGATAATACTATGTTAGTCCTGAAAGAATTAGCCCATTTATTTGCTCCACCTGGCAAGAATTGTAAATGTAGTTTAATTTGCATTCATAGATTTGAGATATAGAAAAATAAAGAAGGGCAGAATAATTTTTCAGAGGTTTTTTAAAAAGAGATATTGAAAAATTTTTGCATAATGTTTGGTCTCATCATCTTTACACTTTCATAAAATTTCTTAAAATTCTTTGGGTCTTTAGACCAGTCAAGTATAGCTGCGAATAACTGCAATATGGAGATGTAAATAACGTTTTTAATCTGATGAAAAAATCTCTAAATTTTTTTTGCATTTAGAAGGAAATGGATTTAAACTATTAGAAATAAAATAAATATATATATCAGAAAGATATTTTTAAGCAGTGATAAAACAGTGCCTGACGGGTATATTTAGAAATGGTTCTCAGTGTATGTATGAATTTGGGTATTGATTTTTAATGCCATTATTCATTTTTTATTTTTATGTACAATTTTTCTTTTAGTATTATGCTCCTTACTTGAATATTCATATATATAAATTCTAGTTGGTTATTTATTGTTCATTCATAGTATATATATTCTCCTTCATAAGTCATAGGTTAAATTAAAAGTATGAACATTTTTTTCCATATAGCTTACACTTTAGAAATGTCTGCTCTTTCTTTCTTGACTCATACAGAACAATGAAATTCGATTCAGATAATTTCACTTGCATTATATAGTTATTGCAATATATATTTATATTGTTACAGAGAAGGCATGTGTATTATCCCATACATATAAATATTCATGGATGCTTGATACAATTTATTTATTAAATATGCATAATAGAAATTTTGCTACTTTTATTTGAGGGACAAAATAATGTAAACGTATTTTTCTTTGCTTTTGATTTTGTAAGAGTACACTGATGTCTAATGAAATACCATTTCCTTATGCAGAAAGAGGACTGTGCTATCAAACCTTAGTGTTTCATAATGAGTTTTCCTATTTTCACTATCCACTTAAACATCATTAGCACATTTAATAAGATTGCATTCAATCTCAGATAATCCATGAATCTGGCAGCAATTTACAAGTTAATACCAGTGTAATACATTTATAATCTTTGATGTCAGTTTTGGATAATTAATATGATTATTGTACCACTGGTGAATTATACATTTCATTTTGGTAACTCATTTGTGTTTAAGTTTATGACAAATGTCAGTTTCAGTTTTTGCTGTCCTTCATTTTTCCACTCATCCATGGTTCCTTGAAAAAAAAATAGACTTTAAAATGCAAAGAAAGATCAATTACTGAAAAAAATTAAAATGCACAAATTACTTTGTGAATTTTAATTATTAAGCTGGTTATTATTTGGAGAAGGACAGATAATTAAGATTGCTAGTTACATTTTTATGTGTAGATATTACTTTCCCAGTATATGTGATTGAGAATCTCTACATAATTTCCTTTTATTAAAATCAATCATTTATTCTTAAAACTCACTTTTCTTCAAGAGGTACAGCTCAAAATCCAGCCCACAGACCTTCCGTGGTGTCACACCGACACTCCTAGCTTTGTGGCCTCATCATCCCTCTTTTTCTTGACAAATCCTTGCTGTTTCCATCGGAAAACACTTTAAATTTTTTCAGCATGCTGCTTTGCACATACACATATTTGCTTTTCAAAAGCTAAGAATCTTCTCTACCATCTGCAAATTACTGTTCAAATACTGCTTCCTTTCTGAACCCTTCTAGTTCAACACATAGTCTCCCCTATCACTTTCAGGAAAATTAATTGAGCTTCCATTCTTAGAAATAGCTTGCAACCATACAGATAATAAAACAACTGTCATGCTGCCTCCAATTATTATTTATGTGTCTAACTACCACACAAACCCCTGAAGGGAAGAGCCAGTGCCATGTATGACCTAATATGTGGTAGATATCTTATCTATGCATATACAGTTGCTTATGTGTATGTCTATTCCCAGGGTGTATAAATGTTATATATGCTCTGTAATACTAAATTGAATGTTCTCAGTAGGCCAGTAATATAAATATAAAGACTTTGCAGGTCAAACCTATACCTATTTCACTGCAATATTTTTCAGCAATAATAGGTAGTCTTTATGCTGTGCATGCCTTCAGTTGAGAAAGGTTAATTACCTCTGTAAATGATGGTAACTTTTTTCACTCGTGGAAACAAAAAAAGTCCTGTTTTTCTAGTGTCATGCTTTGCTTACTGAAAGAAAAGCCTCTGAGAAGTGTGTGCTTAGGTGATTTTTGTTGCCATGTGAACCTCAGAGTGTCCTTCCACAAACCTTTGTAGGACAGTCAACTGCACACCAAGCCTGTAAGAGGTAGCCTGTTGCTCTGGCAGATTGCTCTTGCCAGGTTTGTTTTGCAAGCCATTTTCCTCCACATCAGCTTCTGCAGTGTTTCCAACTTTTCTTTAGTACCTTTCACACCAAAACTCACAGACTCACCACTCACTTCCCTATTATGTAATGAATAATAATCCTTCGATTGTTTACATCACCTGTAAATTCAACACTGTAATCAGATACAGTCTTTTCTTTCAATATTATAAAGAAATTTTTGTTCTGGCTGTTATTGCCATGGTGCTGAGAAGATATGCTCCGGTCTAGTCTTTGATCCTGGTCATAAGTAGTTTCTCCATATCTGATATGGACCATTTCAAAGTTTTGTTAGTGTTGTTGCCTTTGATGAAGCAGATCCTTCAGCGGATTCCCTTTCTTTGCTCTTGTTCAACAAGATTGTAGCTATGGTGGAATGGAACATGCCAGAAAAGGGAGCAAGAACCATCCCTGATTTTCTATCTTTGAAGTATTCAATTGCTTTTAATTTTGTTTCCATGCCAATCACTAGATGTGGCCTCTTTTGTATGGTTAGAGTCTGTGATTAAATCAAGAGAAGTTGAAGCAATCAAGAAATTCAGTGGACACTTCATATTGAGACTGCTTACAGTAGAAATTTTTGTAATTTTTTTAAAGAGCAGGAAGAGTTAATTCTAAAATAACAACAAAATATGCTATATTAAGTACATAAACTAATGATATGAACTTATACATCATCAAATATTATGTAGTATACATAATTGTTTGTGATAGACTTTTGTATAACTGACCCTTCAGTGGGTTTTTCTATACCAGCAACACCACAAGCAGAGTAATATATTACTCTATAATACCATGATGGCTATAATGATATTAAGTAATCAGAATTTTTTATATTTCTTGTAATCTTATAGGACCACCCTCCTATGGGTTTATTTTGGGATGAAACATTGTTACAAATCACATGACTATCATTCTCTATAAATTTCCAAATGCTCTGTTTATGCTTTATTTAGGAAATGACTTACATTTTATTTGGGGAAGTACAAGGTCCATGTATTGAAATGAGATGTTACTCATTTATTATAATCTCATCTGATTTAATCAAATATGTTTTTAGCTTTACAATAATCTTTCTAATGATTTTCCTGGAATAACTGAAAACATCCATCTCATATATATAAATCATGCAAGTATGCTTCATGTAACAATTCATTATTTATTTTTTCATAATTTTATTGGTCCATCATAAGTATGCACAATAGTGAGGTTTGGTATTACATATTCATATATGCACACAATATAAAAATATAATTTAGTTAATATAGTTCCCCTGTATCTCATGAAAATAGAAGGAAGGTCAGCAGAGTAGAGAAGGGGACTGGGGGAGGAAAGGAAAGAGGAAGTACTGGGGAACTATTTATAATTTCTAGAGTCATATTTCTCCAAACAAAAACTCATGTCTATCTCAAAATGCAAAATGCATTTAGTTCATTTCCAAGAGTCCCATATTCTTAACGATTTTAATATTGTCCCAAAGTCCAAATGCAAATCTCCCCCAAGACTCAGAGCAAACTCTTGCTGTGAGCTCCTGTAAAAGTTACATATATCCAATATACAATGGCACACAGTAAACATTCCCATTTCAAAAGCGAGGGACAGGGCATAGGAAGAAGGAATGAAGTCAAAGCAAGACTAAAACAGTTCCCCAACAGTTCCCAGAACTCTGCCTGCAATTCAGCATATAGGATCTAGGACACAGGGCTGTGATATGAGCTCTCCAAAGAGTTTGTGCAGCATGGTCCCTTTGGTCTTGCCTTTTGCAGTACACACAGGTTCTCTTTTAGCCCTGCCATCTCTGTAGCCAGCAGTTTTTTTCAGCAGACAGTTCACATTACTGGAATCTCTTAATTCCTTGGGTTTCCATTCCAGCTTCAACTTCACCTTCACAGTTTCGTGCATCATTGTCTAAGCAGCAGTTTACAGGAACTCCAGTCCTGGCCTCCAAAGCCTTCAGTTGAAGTCTCTGTGAAGCATTCATGACAACTTTAGTTTAGCATCCTGCAATTCTGTAGAACCAGCACCATGTGAATGATGCCAAGGTCTGTTGCCAGTTCACAAAAGTCTTGGGCCCCTCAGACTCATGACTGCCATGGCCTATGAGTACCTGCATGGCTTGTCATTATGGAACAACTTTCCAAACTCCACTATGAGAGAAGGGCACTCCCAGAAGAAAATTTTTCTTCCATATCCTGGAGCCTGCAGTGGGTGGGTCTTGAAAATTCCTTAGATGCTTTTGAGGTATCTTTTCTATTGTCTCTTTGTAAAATACTTAGCATCTCTTTAGTGGTGATGATCTCTTCAACAAGTACAGCTTTCTTGGCCCCAACTTTACTTATACATTGCCAAACTTCAACTTTAAAAAAAGTCCTTTAGCTCTGTTTTCTACTTCCAATTTTCACAGTCCACCTGGATACAAGGTGCCAGCAGTGTTCATTCCACTGACTGAATGCTGTGTTACTTTGAAATGTCCTCCACCTAATTAGTAATTAGCTCATCACTTTTAAATTCAGCCTCACAAAGAACCTCAGAAAAGAGTTAAAATGTCACCCTGTTCTCATCAGTGGCCTCTATTTCAATTTCCAATAGATTCCTCATTCCCCTATGAAAATTTTCCTATGAAGCCTCATGAGTACAGTCCACATTCCTATCAACATTCTGAGCTCCCATCAAAATTGCTCACTAAGCTTCACTTATGATGTTCTAAGTTTCCCCAGCTCGCATCTTTAAAGTCTTCAAAGTTCTTCCTGCAAACTAGGTCCAAAGGCTTCTGAACCACATGGTCAAGTGAGTCATAGCAATGACTCCATTTCATGGCACCAATGTCTATATTAGTTAGCTGTTACAAAACTGTGACCAAAGGATCAAGAACAACTTAGAGGAGGAAAAGTTTATTTCAGGGTCAAAGTTTCAGAGCTGTCAGTCTGTAAGTGACTGACTTCATTGCTCTGAGCTCAGTGTGAGGCAGCATATCATGGGGATAAGGCCCACAGAAGAAATCTGTTCAGATCATGGCCAAGTCAGGAAGCAGAGAGGCCAAGGAAAGGATCCACAGGAAAGATGCACCCTTCCAGGGCATTTCCCCTGCTACTCACCTCCTCCAGTAATGCCCCACCTGCCTCCAGATACCATCCAGGTACTTGATTCAAACTAGGATGGACTGATTAGGTCACTGCTCTCATAATGCAATGATTTTACCTCTGAATATTCCTGCATCAACAGGATCTTTGGGGGGAATACCTCATACCCAAACTGTAATAAATATATGATCCCAATCTTCTTTACAAATTGCCTATTGTTTAATAAGTCTATCCAGTAACATAATTTAGATGACATTTGAAGTCATTTCAGACACTTATGTACTTGTTAGGTACTTTCTTCATTGGACCTGAAACAAAAACATGAGTTAGGAAATTTTATTCTTTTACAACTGAGAATAGTTTAAAATCATGGGAGTCACTAAAAGTGATGGCACAAGCCTTTGCACGCCAACCTGAAACCACTCTTTTTCTACGGTGCTCTTGTCCTTCCTCCCTGATAACCAGCACCAACCACTAGGAGACACAAGCGGGGAGATGAATTTAATTGCATACAGAATACATGTGATTTGGTTTCATAAAAGATCTACTAAACTAGCCGCAAGTGTATTTGCATGTGTGCTTCAGTTGCTTTTCTTAATCATGTCACAAGCTTGTTCGAGCACCACAGTTGCCAAGCGCACCCTGGTTCCCAAAGTTACCACTGGCGGTGACCACATGACACAAGGAACTTGGTGCTCTGGAAGACTGCCGTGAGCCTCCTGAGGGTGTGATGGGGATGTAATGATTACAAATTCATCACACACAGTCACAAAACTATCTACATAAACCACAGAGGAGCATATTTGGAACTTTTCTGTTTCTGGAAATTTAGACAGAATTTGAGATTCTGCTTTCTGATGACCCTTAAGAATGAGGAAATTTAGAATTCGGATTTCTAAACAAAGATCAAACCTTGATTTTACTATTATCATCATCAATCATTCATTTTAAATATATTTTAAAAATTGAAAAAAAGTATTCAAAATTTAAGCAACATAGTCCAAAGTACATTTAATTATGTTGGTAATAACACTGTCTAAAAATAATAAAAAGTTGGTTATTACATTTACTGGACCAAACATTGACTGGTGCAGGTAAAATTCAGTCATGTGGCTGAACTCATGGAAACTTTTCAGAGCACTGAGATATGCTCATTGTGATTCAGATGGACTAGAAAACATTATATGGTATCCTTTAGGCCTAAAATACATCCGTCCTGGTATAGAAGATCTATAATACATACTTTATGCTTCATTGTATATTTATTTTCTCTTCCTTGCTAGCCTTGCTGCTATGTAAACCTGATATGCTGACAAATATTTTATTTCTTACTGGCTAGAGTTCTATTCAAATGAATGTTTGTATTGCATTTAGGTAAGAAAAATATTCTAAATATATATTACATGATAAGGAGGAAATCGTACAAATGATATTGCAAAATTGTCCAAATTATTCAAAATAATACTAATACATATATATGTACTATTTATAAAATTATATTTAAAGCCTTGAAGTGCTTTAATAATAGCCCTGAGTATTTCTTAATAATAAAGTTATTGCGAAAGGTAGAAAGAAGAATTCAGCTTGGATTTGTCATTAAGTGTGATAATGACTCACTTATTTGAAGTTTTACGAAGCTTTCTGGATATTTAAGATGAGCTGGAGAATCTCTTAATAGTAGAACTTAATTCTATCTCCCTGACTCTCCTATACAAAAATCATTCTGAAAGAAAAAATATGTTTTCTTATGTTCTATTGCCAGTCATGCTTGTAGCTGGATGCTAAGGAGTAAAAACTCTCATCAAAATGCATCTGCAAGAAGATATTTTTTCCAAGAGCCCTTTATCTCCTCCAACCATCTACTTTGTCTTTTATTACAATCATCTAAGCACCTTGCACAGCTGTAGGAGTCTTTGGTCATAGAAAGGGAATAATTATTTATTACTACCTGATGTGCTATAACCAAGACCTTAAAATATTTAGCCTCTGTGAATAACAGAAAAGTAGGACATAATTGATTCCCATATATCTAACTAATTTTTAAAACCATTGAATATTCAAACTGTGCAGGAAAGCATTCATCATATTGTTATATTTTCTCTTCATGAGTTATTTGTAAGATAGAGTAAGAGCCTTTTCTTAACATCTCAATTCAGTAACAATTTCCTCCTGCCTCCTCCAACACGAGATTACTGTAATGGGCCCTGTTTTTTCCTAGTCCCCCTATCCTTAGTTTCATGCCATTATAGTTATAAGACTAAAAATGTTTGAAACCATAATACTATGAGACAGCAATGGAAAAAGTGAAGAAGCAGATAAATATGTAAGAATGAAAATTTAATAGGATAATTTCACACATAATTTCAATCATGCAATCACAAATATACAGAACTTTACATCACCACAGAAAGTGTGCTTTCCCAATTAAGAGTTCCCTTGAAATACATGTTTTTTCATGTCTACCATTATAGGAGAGAATGGTTCATTCTTATACATCACATTAGTGAAAGAATCATGTATGATGTGTTTTGTGTCTGGATTCTCTTTCTAGGTATTATGTTTATGGGTTTATCCATGTTACTGCATAAACCAGTCGTATATTATGCTTCAGTAAAATATTCAAATGTTTCACTGCACCAAAAGTACATGCTTTTCTTTCTTTTCCTTGAATTCTTGTTATGTCTTCAGTGCTTTATCAAAAAGAAATGATGATGATCATCATCACAATTTTCCACCCTGAAATTCAATATTTTAGCATTTGCTGCACTTGTGACATGTATTATTGTAGTAACCTTCTATTAGCTTAATAAAGTTCTATCCCATTCATATGAGGTCATATTTTTTCATTATCAAGTATTTAATATCATTAATATTAAATTAATATCATTAATTATTATCATTAATTATTAATATAATTAATATCATTAATTATTTTTCTACCTTTATTGAGATGACTATGTAGGGTACCCTGTATTCTGTTAATTGTATTTTTTATTAGAGGTTTATGGATATACATAGTTCCTCCCATACACAAATGGAAATTGGTTTCAGTGAATGATGTCCACTTTTGCCCTCCCCCTTTTGTCACAGCAGTGAAAATCTGATTAAAAGAAGAAATAAATATTTCAATGGCCAAAATAAAGGCATTTGATAGATACAGGTGGAATTTTAATCCAGTAGCTTATTGCAATCATAGAAAGTCTTGGATTATTCCTTAAAAATTTCTAACTCTTGAACTATGTATTTGCATACATTTCTGAGATGACACCAAAAAAAGTTAATGGTAAATATGACATGTGCTCTAAAACCAATTAAAATATTTCTCCATTTTGATCAGCCATGTTAAATATTTTTCATTTTACAATGCAATTCCTGTTTTTCCTGAGCCAGATGGGCTAATTTTCTGAATTTCTATCCCCTGATTTCACTTTTAATTTAAACTGGAAAAATGTAATTGCTTAACAAAATGCCTATGTAATAATGAATAATGAAATGTAATAATAAACTCCTATAATTTCTACTAAGAACTGCAATTGTAAGGAATCCCACGAAAACCATGCCGGACACGGGAAATCACATAAGGGAGTTTATTAAGCAAACGAAGTGTCTCTCTGCAGGGTAAGAGAGAAAAGGAGAGGAAAAGAAAGGGAAAGAGAAAGGGCACACGCTAGAGAGATTGGAAAAGCGAGGAGGATAGAGAAAAGATGGCGGGGTAGCTACAGTGAAGCAGTTGAATTCTGCCGGGGTAACAGGGGACCAATAATGGAGAAGGATACTTGCAAGCTGACTGATGAACCAATAGCTAGTTAGGATGTTCACAGATTGACAAGTGGTTGGGAGGCCGGGAAAATGGCTGCTTGGGAAAGGGTGGGGAGAGCAGCTTTGTACATTACAGCAATAAATGGAGCCTCCAAGATAGACAACTTGAAGCAAGATTAATTTATACAAAAATTATTTGCAAAGTAATACCTGTAATGAACAAATCCATAATTTCATGTTTGCTGTGCATAATAAGCATTTTAGGACATTTCACATACATATAAATATAGTCTTTTGGGGAACATAAGTGCAGTTGCTCTGCAAATGTGGAATCATGCACTCTTTAAAAAATAATAATAAATATAATTGTAATTAATAACTGAAAATTATTTTACCTTTAAGGTGTGATTCAGAAATGCACACTAATATTTAGTATTATAACCATCTACTTCAAGCTGAGTACATCATTGGTTTTTGTATGTTAAAGAGGAAAGAATGATAAAGAGATCACTTTCATTCTATGAACGCTGCTGTACAAGTGAGGCTTCAAAAATATTTTGGTGGCCCTTGAGTTTAGATGGAAAAAAATAATAAAAAAAAGAATTGAAGGTTGTGAAACAATCTTGAGCTTATATTTTTTTAAAATTTTATTATCATAGTTAAAGATTAACAGTCAGGCACAGTGGCATGTGTTTGCAATCTCAGCTACTCAGGGGGCTGAGGCAGAAGGATCACAAATTTTAGACCATTCTCTGCAATTCAGTAGAACTTCTTTCAAAAAAATTTAAAAAATAATAATTTTTAAAAAGAGACACATAAAATTATCACTGCTTCTTCTAAAGATTCTGAGTGCACATCATTCTATTATTAATTTACCAGAGTTTACTTCATGATGTGTCTGATATTCCCTTTATACTTTTTAGTAGTAAGTTCCTATTTTATTGACTGGTTATATCTGAAGGATTTGTCAGTATGAAAATGTTTAGATGACACTTTGAATGATTCTGAGGACATACAAGTTGTACATTTAGCCAGGAATTCTGTACCATTATTTTCAGAAGTATGAATAGCATTGTTACTAAAGGGGAAAAGTACTCATTCCTAATAAAGTACATTGAACAAAATAAATCCAATGAACATTATAGAGTACAATTATAGAAACTTTAGGTAAAAGTTTTAGTGGCAGCCCAGCCATCACCCACATGCATCTCCTGCGCAGAGACAGGGCCCCAGCCTGCAGTCTAGTGCTCCCGCCCTGCACAGTCTAGCACCAGCAATGCAGCTGACCATCTATCAACAAATGGGGGTGCCTCTGCCCATTAGCATGGATTATTCCCAACCCGGAGGCCTCCATCCCCATGGGACAGCATTCTTCTTGGGACATCCAGTTATCAAGTTCCTCTGAGGCTACTGAAGACGAGAAGCTTTGAACAGTACAGTATAGTTTTATTATAGAATTTTTAGTAGTAATATTATTATGATTATTCCTACTTTTCTTTTCTTAATATTTTTCTCACTCTATTTTCCTCTTATCTATCTGTTCCTTGGAGACTCTTTCTCCCTTTTCTCATGCTAACAACCAATTTCTTTTAATTCTGTTTTCACTATTCCTATGACATAGTACCTTTATAGACTCACTTCTTATCTCATTAATGTTATATCCTACAACCCTCCCCATCCTCTTTGTCCACCATTAGAAATTGTGGTACTTATTGCAAACCTATTGGTTATGCTGTAGATAATAATGGAACTCATCATTCCTCTTTATTAAGACAATATGGTTAATATCTTAATAGGGACTATTTGGGTTAAGGATACATATTATTTTTATGGTGTGCTGCTACTATTGATCTCTCACTTCAAAGTGAGGTATTGGAAACCTGCAGGGACACTATAAGTCTATAGGGGAAAACTGTAATACCTCAGATTCACACTGCTACAGTGGAAGATACAGAAACAACATGAGAAACAAAGGAAAGAAAGTATCCCAAACAAACCTAGATGCAATATCAATAGAATCCAATGACAGCATGGCAGAAGAATTGTCAGAAAGGGAGTTCAGAATGTACATAATTAAAATGATCTGAGAAGCAAACGATGAGATAAGAAAGCAAATTCAGGAAGCAAAAGGTAATTTCAATAAAGAGAGATTCTGAAAAATAAAACAAACAAATCCTTGAAATAAAGGAAACAATAAGCCAAATTAAAAACTCAGTAGAAAGCATCATCAACAGGCTATATCAAAGGTAGTCAGAAGAGATAAAGAAGGACATTTCATACTGCTTAAGGGAAGCATAAATCAGCAAGACATAACAATCATAAATATTTATGCCCCAAACAATGTCCCATCCATGTACATTAAACAAATCCTTCTCAATTCCAGGAACCAAATAGACCACAACACAATAATACTAGGTGACTTAACATACCTCTCTAACCATTGGACAGGTCTTCCAAACAAAAATTGAACAAATAAATCATAGATCTCAGTAACAATAATTTAGATTTAAGGGACATTTATAGAATATTCCATCCATCAACTAGCAAATACACTTTCTTCTCAGCAGCACATGGATCCTTCTCTAAAATAGACCACATTTTATATCACAAAACTACTCTGACCAAAAAAAAAAAAAAAAAACCTACCTTGTATTGTATCAGATTATAATGAAATGAATTTAGAAATCAATGATAAAATAAAAAACAGAAACTACTCCAACACCTGGAGACTAAATAATATGCTATTGAATGATGTGTGGATAACAGAAGATGTCAGGGGGAGATAATAAAATTCTTAGAGATAAATGAGAACAAGGATACAACATATCAAAATCTCTGGGACTCTATGAAAGCAGTACTTAGAGCAAAATTTATTTCATGGAGTGCATTCAATAAAAGAAGAAAAAGTCAAGAAATAAATGACCTAACATTACAATTCAAAGCCATAGAAAATGAAGAACAGAACAACACCAAAAGTAGTAGAAGACAGGAAATAATTAAAACCAGAGCTGAAGTCAATCATATTGAAACAAAAGAAGTAATTCAAAAAATTGACAGAACAAAAAGTTGGTTCTTTGAAAAAATAAACAAAATTGATAAACCATTAGCCACACTAATGAAGAAAGGAGAGAGAAAACTCAAATTCATGATGAAAAAAGAAAAAATCAAGAGAGACACTATTGAAATACAAAATATAATTAGAAGCTATTTTCAAAATATATACTCCAACAAAATAGAAAATCTCAAAGACATAGACAGGTTTGTAGAGACATATGATCCACCCAAACTGAATCTGGAGGACATATATAATTTAAACACATCAATTTCAAGCACCAAAATAGAAGAAATCATCAAAAGTCTACCAACCAAGAAAAGCCCAGGACAAGATGGATTCTCAGCGGAGTTCTACAAGAACTTCAAAGAAGAACTCATTCCAATCTTCCTTAATGTATTCCATGAAATAGAAAGGTAGGGAACCCTTCCAAACTCATTCTATGAAGCTTGTATCACACTGGCACCAAAACCAGAAAAAGACACATCAAGGAAAGAAAACTTCAGACCAATATACCTAAAGAACATAGATGAAAAAATTCTTAACAAAATTTTGGCAAATCACATACAAAGACATATTAAAAAGATAGTGCACCATGATCCAGTGGGTTTTATCCCAGGCCATGCAAGGTTGGTTCAACATCTGAAAATCAATAAATGTAATTCACCATGTCAACAGACTTAAAATTAAGAATCACATGATTATTTCAACAGATGCAGACAAAGCATTTGATAAAATATAGCACCCTTTCTTGCTCAAAACACTAGGAAAAATAGGGATAGTAGGAACACACCTCAGTATTGTAAAAGCCATCTATGCTAAGCCTATGTACAACATCATTATAAATGGAGAAAAACTGAAAGAATTCTCTCTAAAACCTGGAACAAGACAGGGATGATCTCTTTTACCACTTCTATTCAACATAGTCCTTGAAACTCTAGCCAGAGCAATTAGACAGACAAAAGAAATTAAAGGGATACGAATAGGAAGAGAAGAACTCAAACTATCACTATTTACCAATGACATGATTCTATATTTACAGGAACCAAAAAATTCCACCAGAAAACTTCTAGAACTCTTAAATGAATTCAGTAAAGCAGCAGGATATAAAACCAACACTCATAAATCTAATGCATTTTTATTCATAAGCTATGAATCCTCTGAAAGAGAAATTAGGAAAATTTCCCCATTCACAATAACCTCAAAAAAAAAAAATACTTGGGAATCAATCTAATAAAAGAGGTGAAAGACCTCTATAATGAGAACTACAGAACACTAAAGAAAGAAATTGAAGAAAACCTTAGAAGATGAAAAGATCTCCCATGTTCTTGGATATTCAGAATTAATATTGTCAAAATGGCCATAGTACCAAAGGCACTATACAGATTCAATGAAATTCCAATTAAAATCTCAATGACATTTCTCATAGAAATAGAGAAAGCAATCATGAACTTCCTCTGGAAGAATAAGAGATCTCGATTAGCCAAAACAATCCTGAGCAGGAAGAGCAAAGCAGGAGATATCATAATACCAGACCTTAAACTATACTACAGAGCAATAGTAACAAAAACAGCATGTTATTGGCACCAAAATAGACAGGTAGACCAATGGTACAGAATAGAAGAAACAGAGACAAACCCACATAAATACAGTTACTTCAAACTAGACAACGGAGTCAAAAACATACAATGGAGAAAAGATAACGTGCTCAACAAATGGTGCTGGGAAAACTGGAAATCCATATGTAGCAAAATGAAACTAAACCCCTATCTCTCACCCTGCAAAAACTCAACTAAAAAAATGCATCAAGGATCTAGGAACTAGACCAGAGACCCTGCACCAAACAGAAGAAAAACTAGGTCCAAATTTTCATCATGTTGACTTAGGACAAGACTCCCTTAACATGACTCCCAAAGTACAAGAAATAAAAGCAGGAATCAATAAATTGGATAGATTCAAACTAAAAAGTTTTTTCTCAGTAAAGGAAACAATTAACAATGTGAAGAGAGAGCCTACAGAGTGGGAGGAAATCTTGGTCACACACACTTCAGACAGAGCACTAGTCTCCAGAATCTATGAAGAACTCAAAAACTCTACACCAAGAATACAAATAACCCTATCAATAAATGGTCTAAGGAAATAAACAGACACTTTACAGAAGAAGAGCTACAAGCAATCGACAGATAAATGAAAAAATGTTCAACATCTCTAGTAATAAGAGAAATGCAAATCAAAACTACCTTAAGATTTCATCTCACCCCAATTGGAATGCCTATTATCAAGAATACAAGCAACAATAGGTGTTGGTGAGGATGTAGGGAAAAAGACACACTCATACATTGCTGGTGGGGTTGCAAATTAGTGCAACCACTCTGGAAAGCAGTATGGAGATTCCTTAGAAAACTTGGAATGGAACCACCATCTGACCCAGCTATCCAACTCCTTGGCCTATACCCAAAGGACCTAAAATCAGCATACTACAGTGATACAGCCACATCAATGTACATAGCTGCTCAATTTGCAATAGCTAGATTGTGGAACCAACCTAGACGCCCTTCAACAGATGAATGGATAAAGAAACTGTGGTATATATATATATATATACAATGGAATATTATTAAACCATAAAGAAGAATAAAATTATGGCATTTGCAGGTAAATGGATGGAGTTGGAGAATATCATGCTAAGTGAAATAAGCCAAGTCCAAAAAATCAAAAACTGAATGATTTCTCTGATAAGTGGATGATGATACTTTAAGTGAGGTGGGAGGAGGAAAGAATGGAGAAAAAGGAGGGGTGCGGAGGGGTGGGGGGAACGAAAAGCAGTAGACTGAGGCAAATATCATTACCCTATGTATTTGTGTATGATTACACAAATAGTGTGACTGTACTTTGTGTGCAACCAGAGAAATGATAGTTGTACCCCATTTGTGTACAATGAATCAAAATTTTAAAAAAGTTGTTAGAGGCCTAATACTGTGAAATGCTAAACACATGCAAATGATAAAATTATGAAACATGGGTAATAAAGCACCCCAAACATTCTGAAGTCAATGATATTTGAAATGAGTAATGTGAGTTTTAATAATATTCAGTAAATATGAAATGCAAAAATCAAATGCACAGGCACAGGTTGATTTTGAGATAAATAAATAGAAAAGTTGTTTATACTTAGTATCAACATAGGTTAAGCAGACAAATCAGAGCATTTTAAAATGTGACAACGAATGTGAGATCAGAGTACTGCCTGGTGGGAGGCAGTAAATATTAACATAGAAGTTATTGTGATTTGTACGCTGCTGAGTGAAAGATGCACTTCTTATTTTTCAGGGTTTTCTTTTTAACTCTTTATTGCATTTATTTTTTAGGAAGGTCCTTTTGAGGGACAAACTCAATATGAAAGATTTTCTTTCCTAAGAGTAATCAATAGAAAAGAATACACCAGCCTGTAGCACAAACAGAATGCAGGGACAGCTGGGCTTCATCCAGAGAGAGCTTACAGTTGGAAACACGACAAGAAGCAAAACAGATTTCCTGTTTTACAGAGATAGGCAGCAAGTGTTTAGTTGAAATCTTTGGACATAATTATTTTGTTAAGAGAGTCGGGGTATGAAAAATGGTGGAATGAGACAGACATCACTACCCTATGTACATGTATGATTACAAGAATGGTGTGAATCTACATCGTGCACAACCATAGAAACAAAAAGTTGTACTCCATTTGTGTACAATGAATCAGAATGCAGCCTGTAAAAATAAAAACAAAAAAATTAAAAAAAAAAAAAAAGAACTGAGAGTATCCTGGGATGGAAGGTAATGACTGCTGCAGTCATAAGAAATAAAACAAGGCATCAAATGCTCCCTGAAATTGTATCCAACATGGACATTAACTCTGAAAGAAGAGAGACCGGTGATGAGATCTTTAATGGCAGGTTAGGGGAGTTTTATTTCTTATTAATTCCTGTGAAATAAGAATTGGAAATTACTCAAACACTTTCAATGGCCTATAATGGACTGTCACGTGCAAAGTTGCCTAACTCAAGAGCTGTCCATATTTCATTTTATAGTTGGTGTTTCCCTTTGGTTGAATTCATAAGGTCCTGAATGTTGAAATAAGATCCTCTACAGGCTGTTTTAGGTAAATGGTGCTCAGTCTGTGCACCGCAGAGCCCAAGGGGCCAGTGCCTAGATGGAAAGAGAGAACATGTTGGAGTTCAAGCTCCCACACAGCAGCTGGAGGAGCAGAAGACAGTCAGATGCATTGTAGCTGACACTGGAGCAAGTTTACCTGTGCCAAAACTTCTGAGTGGGAATAAAAAGAAGTTTAGCATTGAAAACGACGATTACAATTGATATTAGGTGAACACTATCTGGTGTTCTTAGCAAAAACTTGGGTTTCAGATTGATTGTATCAGAAAAGGTGGCCAATCCTTTTCCTTTGTTTTTCTACCAAGGCCTCAAGTACTCATTTCGAGATGACACATAGAAGGTTAAAAAAGTAAACCTATTTAACTTACATTTAATTTAGGAATTTATCTTTAGAAGGCACATATGAAAGCATGCCCTTAATTTTTGCTCATGTATTAGTTGCATATGATCCTGCCTCTTATTAGATCTCTTCCCTTATTTGTATGGGGGCACACGTACGCATCATTTGTTGTGGTAGTTATGTCTCATGTCAACCTGGGTAACTAAGATTCTTGGTAGGCTTATCAGCTCCCCTATTGGCAAAAAGGTTTCTTATGATATCTACATTTTATTTCAGAATAATGACATGCAAAATTAAATGAGTGAGATTTAATTATTATACAAATTTAGTTTTTAAAAAATTTGACAGTGAAGTGTAATTCATATACTATTAATTTTCCCACAATCCATGCACAGCTTGTTAAATTGGGACAAATAAACATTTGTGTATTTACATATAATCTTGCATGATTTAACCTTAGGAATACATTTTTAGAACTATTTTATTCAGGTATTTTGTCACAGGGCAAACATCATAGAGTGTGCTTGCATAAACTGTGATGGCTAGGCCATACAATCTTATGGAACCTCTGGTATATGTGCCATCTATTGACTGAAATATTCTCATATACCATGTATCTACATATAAATAGTAAAATTAAAATATTAACAATTCACATCACTTCCAAAAGTTTTCTGTGTTCATCTTTATAGTTCACCACTTGCCCTTCCAGTGCTTCTGCATGAGTATTGATATGATTTCTATTGTTCTAAAACCATTGATTTTTCCAGAAGCACATGTAAATGGATCAAACAGTATGTCATCTCTTGTGTCTGATTTCTTTTCTTGGCATAAGACTTTCTCATTTCACAATGTTGTTACGAGCATCAGTGCTTCTTTCTGTTTTATTGCTGAGAAACAGTACAACATGTGGAGTTGCTGTAGGTTTTGTATGCACTGATTTAATAGAAATCTGGACCATTTCCAGTTTTTTTCAGTGATGATTATAGATACTGTGAACATTTGCATACAAGTTCTGTGGGGGCAAATGCTTTCAATTCCCTTGGGTAAATACTTAGGGATACATTTACTGGGGCATATGGTAAGTGAATTTTAACTTTATAGAAAGGGCCAAAATGTATTGTAGTATAGATGCATTATGTTACATTCTCATCAGAAATCTTTTTTATGCCTATGTGCTTACATTTTTGTCTACACTTAATATTGTCTGGATTTTAATTTTAACCATTCTGGGGAAGAGGTAGAAGAATCTGGGTGTGGATTTTATTTGCTACTCCATAATGGCATCATACTGAGCATCACTTCATGTGCTTATTTGCAATTTGTATATTTTCTTGAGTGAAGAATCTGTACAGATTCAAATGTTTCATTATTTTTTTCTTTTAAATAAGTTGCAAGAATTATGTCTATTCTAAATACTAGATATTTATCACATAACATTTTGCAAATATTCTCTCCTAGACTGTGATTTATTTACTTTTAATTTTCCAAATACTATCTTTTAAAAAATTGTTTTAAAATTCTTAATTTTGATGAAATTCAACTTAATCATGTTTTGATTTTATAGCTTTATCTTTTATTATTTAAGAACTATTTGCCTCATTCAATATTTGTACTCCTATTCTAGCATTTTTTTTTGTTGTTTTAACTCTCAACTGATAGAATTTTATGTAAAACACTACTGTAGTCACACACATTGTTCTATTTTAGGAAAATTAGCTACATTTTTAAGCATCATAATTATTGTTTGCAAAATACAACACTATCTAGAGGCTAAATCATATAATTATTTTCATGTTGAAGTTTTCCAATAAATTGGTTAGCATGATGACCAAGTCATAGCTTAATACATTTAAATAATATTCTATCTATATTGGTATTATTTCCTTCATACTTAAAAATACTCTTAAAAAATGCTCTTTTTAAATTTTTTGCTGGTCATAGAAAAATTAAAAATTAAAACTTTACAAATTATATTATAGTATGTCTATGAGTCATCACCCTATTATACACATATACCCATAATTACTTTTATAAAATAGCAGATTTTATAATGATCAAGTTATATTTTTAGAACTATAGTATAAATCAACAATTGAACATTTCCTCTGTTCAAATATACTTAGTAATTTCTAATTAATAGATCTAGGACTATTCATTCATGAAAAGCACTGATATGCGTGTCATGCATGTATTTGTCAACCAAAGATTAAGGACTCCTATGATACTAAAGAGCACTTAAAAGATTCTAGCTGCACTTCTGAGCACCTCACAGGCTTCTCTGTGTAGTCCTCACAACATTCCGATGAGGTCAGTGGGCACATTCTGATGAGGTCAGTGGGCACATTCCGATGAGGTCAGAGGGCACTGTTATTAGCCTAAGCATACGGTTGATTAAAAACCTGTTTATGGAAGCTGATATGGAGTCCTCTCTTTAGTGCCCGGCTGGCATGTGACAAGGCATGACCCCTCACAGCCATGCACCTTCACAGCTACCTCACAGGACTCAGTCTCCATGACATGAAGGGGCACAGATTTTCCACAGGTGCCCCAGAAGCCTGTGGAAAATCTTTTTGGAACCTGAAATACAAAAGGGGACTGAGAAAATCTGTGAATCAGACAGTAAGTACCCTAAAAGGCAGATTTGGATTTCCTTTTGTTGGAGTCTAATACTTCAACTATTCAGGTGGGAATGATGACTTGAGTCTATATTATATTCTCATTTGCCAGTAAGAGCTGCCCCCTTGCAGGGAGCAGGGGCTGGAATTCTCTGCCCTACTGATGTCACTGGTGGCAAGGAGAGCCACATGATTGGTATCACATCTGAGAAGGGCTGGTGCAGGTTTTGCCCAACTTAATTTTACCTTCCCTTCCAGCTAGGGTCTGATTTTTTCAGGTTGAATTCTGGAGTAAATAAAACTTGGGATGATAACTGTAACTGAGGCACAAGGGAAGCTGTAATAGAAGCTAGAACATGAGTTTGATTTTTCTATGCTAGAAGTAATTTGTCATTTGTGACCACAAAAAAACACTCCTAGCCTATCCCAAATGATGTCATGTTCCATTTTAGCGAATTTAGGTTAAACTAGATCTTAACTAATTAAATGCGCACATGACAATATCTTTGAATTGTTTTTTCTAGCCCCAATACAGATGTTTAAGCAAAGACCAAACCACAAGGCTAGGATGGTACTTGAAGATCTCATTGTCATAGAAGATGGAGAATTTGGGATGTTCTCATTTCCCTGGAGTTGAGCTAGCAAATCAACCTGTAACCTCTCATGGTCAGCTCATCTTTCCAGTAACAGAACAGGACTGTTATCACAGACTTTAAGAGTTCCTGTGCACACCTCTGATTCTGATTATATTCCCCAGATCAAAATTACATATGACTGAAGATCTCAGTTTGAACTGTCATTTTGTCTGAGAGACCATAAAGATGAATCTACACATCAGGATCAGATATTTAGGAGCTCCGGTAGCCCTCTTACAGGAAACATGCTTTTAGGTGTCAGGTAAAGACTCTTACCCTTTTAACACATAGGTAGAAATTTAGATATTCATAACAAAATATGCAAAAAGCACATTTAATGCCTTGTTCTCAGTTAAAATAATAAAATCCATGAAAATCAGAAATGGAATTTCCACTCTAGCTCTAATTCGGTCAACAGGTAAAGCAGCAGGGAACCTTGTGTAAAATGTTAATGCAGATCAGAACCGATATACGGAAACAAGTGAAACCCGTGCCTATCACTGCCAGGCTAAAAGTAATCTAAGTCATCTAATTCATAAACGTATCTCATCAGTGAGATTCAGGAAGAAATGTGAGGCACCATGTTGTGCTTGGAGTCAGCCTCCTTCACGAATTCCACCTCTAAAGGGTAGGAGCTAAAGGTCATTGCCTGAGCGTGAACACGTCTAATTCTTTCTGCTGGTGTGAAGCCAGTTATGGAGGAAAACCTTTCAGACAGCCCATCTAGAAAAGCGCCAGTCTACATGCTGTAAAATTAGCTGCGTGTAGGACAGGCAGAGGAAGCGTGCCTCCTTCTTCCCCTGGCAAATGTTTCCAAAGACAATTATCAAAGAAAGTCTGAGAAAGGTGCTGATCCAAGAGCCCTCTGCCAGGCTTGGGTGACCATAAGAATAATGTCCAGTATCAAGAATTCTGAGGAAATGGCTCACACTCACAAATGCGTCCTTACCCATCATCCCAGACTTTAAAATAAAACAAGAAGAAGCTGATAAAAATGATTACAGACCCCATGAACTCAAACTGAGACATAATTAGCGCTTAAAGAAATGAAGTACAAACTCATTGCAACTATAAAGAAAAATGTTATCAGGACTGTATTTTTAAAAACTTATTTGGCTGGTATTTAACGATGTAAATCATATACATAAAGCCTATATATCAGAAACAATCATGGTTTTAACTCTATAATTTGGTAAATCATGAAGTAGTAAAATGTTGGAATGATACCACTTTTCCACAAAGTGTTCCTTTTCAACCAGATCTGAAGCCATTTCATCAAATAATACTCAGACTTTATTTCATAAAGGCGGTCACCTATGTCAATCTTGGGCCTTCACTACTTTTTGATGTTGCTCTGTCCTGGGCTGGTTTCACAGTGTCCCCTGCTGTTTACTGAGCACCAGACACAACATCCCATCACCAAATCAGGCTCTCAGAGTAGATCTCTGAATTCATCTTAATTTTTCTCAAATTTTTTCCTTTCTCCAAAATGAATTTCCCTTATGAGCACTTCCCTAAAATCTCACTACAAATTAATTCAGGAGACCCACATAGCTGACAAGAGATCCTGAAAGGGTTCAAATGTATTCTCTTGGGCACAGTTTTAACAGAAATAACAATCGATCGAGTAATGTACAACTCTTAGAAATAGAGAATTTATCAAGTAATAAGATATTGTTTGTTTGCAATAGGTTTGTGTGAGCCTGTGCTGTTTTGTGTAGTGACTTGGTTGGTATTAGGTCTCCAAGACCAATGAGCTGCAACAACGATGAGTGAGTCCTCGGGTGAATTGAGATAAGCAGAAAGGAGAACGGTAGATCGGTTGGTATAGAGTGAGGGGAGACAAGGGAGAAACAGCACTGAATTTGAACCCAGGAGGGACACTTGCTTTCAGCTGAGTTTTTAATAAACACAAGAAAAGGGCAAGTTACAGGCTTATATTCTAATGAGGGCATAATGAAGGGCCTAAAGTAATTCCAAGAGGTGTCAAGAATAACCAATTCATAGTGTCAGAGATGTTTGTCTTGCTTAAGGGGAAAATAGGAGCTTATAAACAAAGGGGGGGGGGAAACAAATCTCTTCTCCTGGTCATTAGGCCAAAAAATGTCATTGAAAATCTTGGTGTGGCTCAAGTATTAAGTTAGCGAAGTAGTTCCTTTTCCTGCTAATGAGTTGCAAATCACATTGCTTACACGTTATCATTTCTATAAGAGTTTTAATTCTCTCTCAAAGAAGTTTAAGAATGAAGACTGAAATGTATTAGAAGATTTTTGTAAAGAAGGCAGTTGCAATTTCAGATGTCAGAAATCCAAAATGTCGATACAGCAATAGCTCTTCCTTGACGTGAAAATCCACTACATTTTGAAAGAATCGGAGAACTTCTCATCTGTTATTTTTTAGGCTAAAACACAATTTTTCATATGCTATTATATCTGAAGATGCATACACACAGTGTGATGAACATTCACACAGGATGGAATTTGAGCAGACTGGTGGCTACCTCCAGGACTCATGACTGAAGGTGCATGACTTGAGGTTTATAATGAAAATAGAAATTGGAAGAGTGTTATTACATTTCACTGCTTTATCTCCCCTCAGCTTAACAATATATTCATTAGAAAATCCTGCTAACTCTACTCATAAATTGTGTCTTTCATCTGCTTCTTCCCTAATTCCTTTGGTACCCAACCAAATCCAAGTCACAAGTATCCTCAAGTGTACTAGACCAATAGACTTCCAACAGTTCACCTACTTTCACTCTTACATTTATCATTCTATGGCGATATATTTATTTTTAATATAAATCCATGCATTTAATTTAATAAAATGTAAAACCTACTTTAAGAGTTTATTTCAACTAGCTTTAGCAAAGGTATACCTCTATTTTCCTACAACCCAATCTAAACTAAGAACATCTTCTAGAAATTGCCTCACTACCTTTTTATATTCATCTCTTTCCACTCAAGGAAACAAATGTTTTGATTTTGAATATTTTGGATTGTTTTTTCCTTTTGGAATTTTATTATCATGGAATTATCTTTATGCCTGCATTATTTTGTACATTTTAATATTTATAAAATTAACCCATGCACTTGATTAATCAATACATCATTTTTATTAATAAAGGATATTTCATTATATAAATATGTGAAAACTATTTGTTCCTCTCTTGATGGATGTTTATGAAGTTTGAATTAATAACTGTGAGTGAAGCTTTCATAATACTTTTATATGTAGAATTTGGTATATGTGCATTAATTTTACTGGAATTAATACCTAGAAGCTTATATTTGCAAACTTTGTTCAGTTAAATACTAGGTATATGCTTAACTTCATAAGAACTGCCAAGTAATATACATATGTGGTGCATTCATATGCACATGAACTTTTTATCTACTTCTGTTACTAATAATTTAAATGTAAGGAGGTACATATAAAAAAAGTGAATGTTGATTTCAGTTTCCTTTAGTGTACAGTTCACTGTCTCCATTTCCTCTGTCTACCTATAAAGATTGCAACACCAGTGTCTGAAAAGATTGTAAGTCGTTTCACTTTATTTTTATACTATAAACTTTCAATTTAAAATATATTGGTCCAATGAGTATAGTAATTATAAGCCAGCACACAGAATGTTAGTTTGAGAATAATTTCCAGTTTCTAATTCTTGCTCACTCAGGAGGAGTAAAATGATGTTCTAAGCTTAAGGAGAAAGAACACTAGGTTCCTTTTATGAGTTGTTTGAAAACCCTTCCACAGCACTCTCCATTGACACTAAAGATGCTTCTTACCTCGAGCTTCAAGGAGACTCAGGTGGGTCTTTCTCACCTGGCCTCCTTTAATTGGTATCTGGGGACTCTGATTGATAGTTCAGTAACAGTAACAGGGTGCACAGAACGAGCCAGGCTAAAACTAGTGCTCACTGCTGTCTGAATCATGTTTGCTCTTTGTAAGAAAATATTTGATTTCCTCCTTTCTCTCACTTCTTTATCATTCACAAATCTTTAGTGCATTTTTTGCTTTTACATTTGTTTTACAGGATGGAATTTGCAAATTTTCTCTTTTTATAATTGCCTCACAAACATGTCATTTTGTGTGTGGCATTGATTCTCCTTTAACAAGATTTCCTGTGCAAAGTCAAGAATTAGCTTGGAGTGATTTCCAGTATTGACCACATAGTATGACTCAATGTTTATAAACATTTTCATCAAAATGTCAGCATATTGCCTCATGACTTCAGCAAAGCATGCTTGCAAGGGACTCAGTGACAAGATTAACCTCTCTGGCTACACTATCAGTTTTAAATTTACTTTCTGTTTTCACATTTTCTGTGTTATTTCAAAAGATAGGGGAGCAGTAGCCTTCCATTTAATGCTCTTCTAATTCAAGAAAAAATTGAGATCCCACAGTTCAACTTGAATTCTCCTCTAAACTCAGAAATACATTATAATTCAGAGAAATGGATGGCAGGGGGCGGGGGTCCTTCTGAAGTTTAGGATAGTAATGGATTTGCGATACTTTTGATTAGATTTAACACAAGCTCTTCTTGAAATACTAAGATCTAAAAATGATCTGATTTCCAGATTTTTAAAATTCTTATTACTAAAGTCATTGCCTTTTTTAAAATGGCTAAATCATACTTTATATTAAATGTGTGTCTTTAAACTGTAATGCATATCAAATTTTGAGAAATTAAATAGAATTTCAACTACATTCACAGGGTCCTCTAATGGAAATGTGCATGGATAAGTTTGAAAAGTGAACACATGTTGCCTAGTACTTATTTTCAGTAAAACTGGATTTAAACTTGTCAAGATTTGAATTAACTTTCTATCTTATTTAGTATTTGCAATCATTCACTCAACTTATTTGGAAGCAGCTATTATCTGTCAGACTCTGAGTTAATGTGTATGGATGGTTGATTGTAAATTATATTCTCTACATTTTATGACACTTCACAATCAGTCTCAATAATCATTTGATCTTCCTTTAAATAGCCAGATAGATATTTTACTTTACAAAGTCATCTAAAAGTGGACTTCAGAAGAAACTGTCCTCTTAACATTTATTAAATGGTTCAGAATAAAATAATAATTTAAAGAATATATTCTCATCCAGACTTCACATTCATTTTATAAACCATTTTATGTTATTGCTGGAGGAGGTTTCCATAGCAATTATCTAAATAAAACTACATTCTCTAACAAAGTCAAAAGATGAGATGCTAATTACACCAACTTTTTAAAAGTTATATTTTCTAGACAATGGCCCCAAGGAATCAGAGCAGGAAAAAGTTTTCTACAATCCCTTTTCTGAAGGATTACAAAATGAAGGGAAATATACAAAGGTACCATTCAAGGACTCATTCCTATCCATGTCATGTTTTGGCATTTGCTAAAATATATACTACACTGTCTGTCATATGTACATAGATTTTTGTTTCTTAAAAGAAGAAATGTTCCTGTTTTGTGTAAAATGATTCAATTCCTACCATATGCTCGGGTTGAAGTCTTATTATTTTTTCTCCTCTGTACTTGTTCAACGAGTACCTGTCATAGTGTGATCACTAGTCTTTTTTAGTAGCACTTATTTACAAAGAAGAAATATATGTAGATTTATCTTATGAAAGACTAACTAGGTGATAGATCAAATAATCAGTTGATTAATAGATACATAGATACCTTATCTGTAAGTATAGGTCTAGAATAACTGTATGTAGTCTGCTGTATTCTGCTGGTTAGCAGAATAACTAGCATTAAGGCCTCATCTACTTCTGTAGCAGACTATATACTGTGGTCTTACACAATATCCAATAATATCAATATTAAATTAGTTATTTCATTTTTTTAAAATACAGATGTGAGCCTCATATTGTTTTGCATCAGTTAAACTATTGTTTCAGCAACAGTCATCTTTAAAAATCTGATAACATTTAGATACTGCTTATATGTTGTTTTCTTTGAGGAAAATAAAGAATATAAGCATAACTATATTTCAAATATCAAGGCCCAAACTTTAATTTTATTCCCACCCATTCTGAAATGAGGGTACATATTCTTGCATTATAAAAAATTTTTTTGAAACTACATTTGCATGCATAGAGAAAAATATATAAGGAGTTGCCTTAAACCAGTGATTTCATAGGAATATAGAAAGGAAGTAATATGTATCCAAAACATAGCAAATACAGAACAAGATGCTGAATTTTTTTTTTTTTCACCCCTCCACAAAATCCAGCATGTTTTACCATGATTAAAGAAGACATGACATTCAATATAGTTTTAATTATTGGATTCTACTTTTTTGAATGTACTAGGAAATAAAAACCTGATAATTTAATACTTTAATATTCTTCTTGAAACTATATACACATGAATATATTTAATTTATATATAATTTCATATCAATATTTGTTTTTCCATCTAATCTATGACCTAATCTTTCTACTGCTTTATAGTCTATGCATGATGATTTTCTTTTAAAATCAGCAATAGAAACAATGCTTTTAAATCAGTTTTGCATTCTGAATAGGCTTAGAAATGCACTTTCAATGATTTTTTCTTTATTCCTTCTTTTCTGCTTGCAGATTAGTCATATAAAGCTGTTAGGGAAAGCAGACTTTTGGAGAGTCAAATATATCATACTGTGATTCAACTGTGTCTTTATAGATAATATCAAAGCCATTTAAAAAGAAAATATATTCTCCTTCATGTGTTGTCCAATGATATTTTATAGACTGGCATAATTGCAATCAACATTTTTTTTTACTAATACTTCAACTTAAGACAAACAGAACATTTAATTCTACAAATTAAAGAAAGGGCTGAAATATACATCTTTCATGAAACAGGTATGCCGATGACTTTAATTTTAGAAATATCTTAGCAATTTTGCTCTGAAGCTTGAAATACAGTGTTACCTGTTGTATCATTGATTCAAAATAAACCAGCATTGCAGGTCAGTTATTTCTTACTCATAAAGGACAATATAATTTAAATTCCATGCAAGTGGAAAGATAAATCTAAAACATTACTCTGTAGCAAAATTTATACCTTCAGGTTCTTCCAATGCCCACATCTCCGCATTTCATTAATTTAGCTAGCAATATAAATATTCCTAACTACTGAAAATTAGAATAAAAAAGATGGAAATCTTAAGGCCAAACTATAAACCAAGAAAACAATGAGCTAGAGATAAATGTCATTTGGAAACACAGGCACCGAGTCTGCCCCGTCTCCTCCCCTTGCTGTCCTCCTCCTCTTCTCTCTCCCTGCCCCATTGCCTCCTCTGCCTGCTCTGCCCAAACAAGCAGAGTAGTAAATACTGCAGTCACACGCTCCTTTGGATATAACCAGTACTTGCAAAATGTAAGCATATTTCTTTGCATAACTTTATGCAGTTACTATAATAATCGCAATGATAAAAGAGCAATAATAAGCAATTATATTCCCAACTTAAAATTTTATTAACTACTACTCCAAGTAAATAATTCAGAATGCAAAATTGAAAATTTTTAGAAATCAATGAAAAGATGAGTAATAATTTTTCATAAATGCTGTCATAAATATATCATACATATAGAAGTTTCAGAGTCATAAATAGTGTTATGATTTGTCTAAACATGATTAATGGTATTATTTGTCTAAACATGATTAAACTACTCAGATAACACATACATACATGTATATATACTTGTGCTGTGTTACCAAATTCAATAATAATTGTTCTTACTTGATGAAGTTATAAAATTCTAATTCAATAGAAAAACAAATTGCATATGATCACATTCAAATTTAGAATCTGAAAGTTGATTTTATGAACTTAGAAGAATGGAGGCAGTTCAGGGTGGTGTTGTTCAGGAAATGCTGGTCTAATGTGCAAACATACATACAGAAATGAGGAACAGGACCCTTGGCACAGCACAGTGACTATAATTAATGACAATACATTGCATTCTTAAAAACTGCTAAGAGAATAAACATTAACTTTACTCAACACATGCACACACATACACATGAATAGTATGTGAATATGTGAATTCTTCTATGTATGTATACTTCAAAACATACCATATATGATAAATACATAAAATTGTTATGTCAGTTTAAAAATAAGCAAATAGATGATAATAATGTCTATATGGTCACTACAGTTAATAATATTCCTAAAACTAGTTTAAAATAATTTCTGGAAAAAAGTTTTAATGGACTAGTTTTCATTTGCACAAGCTCTTTTAATCATTTATAATTCAAAAGGATTTCAGTGGTACCAGGGGAAATGAAACAAACAGAAGTCTCTCACGTGGAGTTTATATTCCAATATTGGAAAAAAGCAACACAATAAAGCTACATATAGTATGCAAAAAAGTGATAAGTTCTAAGTAGGAACAGAAGACACTCTAATGGCAGCAGAAACTGCTGGACACAGTTGTGAATTTTTGAAAGAGTACTCAGTGTTGGTCTCACTGGGTGAGTGGTATTTGAGCAAAGACTGGATTGAGGCAAGTGAGCAGACCACTTGGAGGTCAGCGAGTACATCTTTCTATGCAGAAAAATTGAGGGGCACAACCTTGGGGAAAGAGCAAGGAGGTAGAGCCCCAGACAGAGAAGCTGAGGAGGAGCAATCAGAGAGGTGACAGGTGGGAGCTAATTTACCTTTCACCCTGAAAAAAATAGGAGGTCATTGAAGCTCAGAGGACAGAATGACATTATCATCTGTCTTTCACTTCAACAAGATCATGCTGGCTGCTAGTCAAGAACACACTGAGGGGTCATGTACAACCACAAGAGTGGGATCCTAATTAGAATAAGTTATACTCCATGCATGTATAATATGTCAAAATGCACTCTACTGTAATTTATATCTAAAAAGAAACAAATAAAATGAACTAACAAACAAACATACAAAAAACAAACAAATAAATAAAGGAACACACCATGGGGAACAGTGGTAGAAGCACCAAAAGCATTTGTAGACAACCTTTTGCAATAGTGCATAAAAGACATATTGAACTTGGTTCTCCAGGGATTGTGTTGTGGTTAGACTCTAGATATAGAATATTTAGTCCAAGACATTTATTGATTACATGGATTTGGATATGAAAAAGAAAAGCTAAGACTAAGCACATGTGTTTGTCATTATTGGTAGCAGGAAGTATATAGCTGCATGAGATAAGAGTGGGAAAACCAGTTTAGCTTTGGGTACGCGTTTTGGTTTGGATATGAGGTATCTCCCCACAGGCTCCTGTGTTAATTCAGGAATGTTTGGAGATGAAATGCTTAGGTTGTGAGAGCTATAAGCTCCTCAGTTCCTCCTGGTTTGAACGAATTGACTGGATGGTAATTGTAAGCAGGTAGGGTATGGCTGGAGGAGGTGAGCCACTGGGGGCATGTAGTGCCCCTTTGTCTCTCTCCATCCTGGCTGTCATGCCCTGAGTGGCTTCCCTCCCTCATGGCCTTCCACGGTGATGTGCTGCCTTGCGTTGGGCCTGAGTAGTGGATATGGCCAACCGTGGGTGGACTAAACCTCTCCAACTGTAAATTAACATCAACTCTCCCTCCTCTAAGTTGTTGTTGTCAGGTATTCTAGTCACTGTGATGCAAAACTGACTAATGGCCTGTTAAGATCCAAACATCCATCAGAGGAACTGGCAGAAATGTCACCAAGTACCAGAATGTAAGAGAATGGAGAGAGCCTCACCGATCCAGGTTGACATACCAAGGTGAATATATTTGAACACACATTTCTGGATGAGATCTTGAAAGAAGTAAATGTAAATCTAAAAAGGGAAGAAAAAATAAAAAAACTGAGCTCTGGGGATCTCCAATATTCTTCAACATGGAGGAAGTAAAGGAAGCAACAAAGGAGAAATGAGGATGTGCAGAGATGAAATGGAACCACAGTAAGTCAGCGGAAGAATTCAACTCTGACAGTAATGCTGAGGGTATGGAGAGACAGTGGGAGAGGAATGCTCAGAATTTACTCAGATAGAATCCTGTGCCAGCGTCAGGGCCCCTAGAAGAGAACAGTTTCAGAGCAGTGGTGGCACCCAAAGCCTTCCTGTGTGATTCAGTGAAGACCTGGGAGGCAGATGTTAGACAGAACTGAAACAAGTCTGGAGGAGAGATGGCTGTGGAATGGACATGGAGGCAAGGGAAGGTCACTGTGATACGGGAGAGAGAGGAGCTTGCAATTACAAGGTAAGAATTTAATTGCTGACAAGAATGATGCAGAAGGCAGAGACATGAAGATGCAAGTGACAGAAGGAAATTTAGTGAGAGTGATGCCCTTAAGAAGCCAAGATGGGATAAATCAGTGCCCTGGTGAATTACAAGAGCCCTCAAAGATAAATAAAAAGAATGTCAGCTGCTCAGAGTAAAAGCACAATGTGAATGAGATAAACCTAGTTTTAAGTTGTCCAATAGCTAAAGATTTTTTTTAATGAATCTTTTTTTTTAATATTTTTTTAGTTGTAGGTGGACGCCTTAATTTTTATTTACTTATTTTTATGTGGTGCTGATGATTGAACCCAGGACCTCATACCCTAGGTGAGTGCTCTACCACTGAGCCACAACCCCAGCCCCAGCTAAAGTTTTACATTAAATCACATTCACAATTTATTTGGCTTCATACTTGTATACATTGTTTTTTTCTTCAGGACCCTACTTTTCACAATAAAAGGAGGAAAAGTGGATTTATAGTTACCAGGAGCAGACAACTGAGGAGTTGTGAGTCTGCAAGCCTGTGGAAATTCTTGAGACCTAAGATTTCCTTTCTTTCATATAAATGTATATTTATTGGTTCTTTTTAGTTAAACGTGACATTAAGATTCATTGTGGCATAATTATAAAAGAATGGTATATAATTTGCTCCAATTCAACCCCCAGTACTTCCCTTGTTCTTTCTTTCTCCCCTCCCCCTGTTCCCTTCCCTCATTCCATCTTCTCTACTGAACTTTCTGCGATTTATTTTTATTTAGTTTGTTTTTAGTTAGTGTCTTGTGGATGTACATGGTAGTGAGATTCACTGTGCTATATTCATATATGTTCATAGCAAAGGCAGATCAGATTTATTCTGCCATTCCCTCATCCCAACCCTTCTCCCTCCTCCTCAGTATCCTTAATCTAATCCACTGGTCTTTCTTCTATTTTGATGGAATCCCCCCATTTTTCCTTTCTCTCCCCCACCTTATTTTGAACTAGTTTCCTTTTATCAGAGAAAACATTTGAGTTTTGGCTTTCTGAATCTGGCTTATTTCACTTAGCATGAAGGTATCCAGTTTCATCCATTTATCAGCAAATGCCATAATTTCATTTTTCTTTAGAGTTAATACTGCACTGTGTGTATGTTCCACATTTTCTTTATCTATTCATCTGTTGAAAGGCACCTAAGTTTGTTCCACAGCTTAGCTATGCAAATGCATCTGCTATAAACATTGATTGGCCATGTCTCTATAGCACGCTCATTTTAAATCTTTTGGATATATACTGAGGAGTGGGATACCTGGATCATATGGTGGTTGCATCCCTGATCTTTTGAGGAAGCTCCTTCTGCTTTCCAGAGCAGTGGTACTAATTTGCAGTTCCACCAACAATGTATGAGTGCACCTTTTTCCTAGGTCCTCATCAACCCTTATTATGATATGTATTTTTAATGATTGCCATTCTGACTGGAGGGAGATGAAATTGCAATGCAGTTTTGGTTTGCATTTCCATGATTGATAGAGATGTGGAACATTTTGTTTTTCATGTATTTGAGGAATGTCTATTTATTTTGCCCATTCATTAATTGGGTCATTTGGGTATTTTTTTAAGTGTCAAGTTTTTGAGTTCTTTGCATATTCTGGATACTAATGACTTATCTGAGGAGCAAGTGGAAAAGATATTCTATCATTCTCTAGACTCTTTCTTCACATTCTTGTGTTTTTTGTTGGGGATGGGGTTGTTGTTGTTGCTGCTATTTTTCTTTTTGTGTTTTTCTGTGCTTTGCAGAAGCTTTTTAATTTGATTCCTTCATACTTACTGATTTTTGGTTTCATTTCTTGTTATTTAGGAAACTTGTTATGGGAGATGGTTCCTTGTGCCAACATCTTGGAATGTGGGTCTACATCCTCTTCTAGCATTTGCCGAATTTCTGTTCTAATTCCTAGGTCTTTGATTCATTTTGAGTTGGCTTTTGTGCAGTATGAGAGAAAGAGTTCAAGTTCATCCTTCTATATATGGATTTTCAGTTTTCCCAGCATCATTTGTTGAGAAGACTCTATATTCTCCATGAATGCTTTTGGTTCCTTTGTCTAATATCAGATAATTGTGTTTATGTGAGTTTCTCTTTGTGTATTCTATTCTATTCCATTGGTTATCATGTCTGCTTTTGTTACTATAGCTCTGTAGGACATTTTGGGTTTGGTATTTGGATGCCTCCAGCATCACACTTTCTGCTCAGGATTGCTTTGGCTCTTCCAAGTCCCTTATTTTTCCAAATGAATTTTAGAATTGCTTTTCTAGTTCTGTGAAAAATGGCATTGGTATTTTGATGGTAATTGCATTGAATCTTTATAATGCTCTTGATAGTATGACTACTTTAATAATATTAATTCTGCCTATCCAAGAACATGGGAGACCTTTCCATTTTATAAGGTCTTCTTCAATTTCTTTCTTCGGTGTTCTGTAGTTTTCATTGTAGATGTCCTTTACCTCTTTGTTAATTTCCAAGTATATTACTTTTTTGAGGTTATTATGAATGGAGTAGTTTCTCATTTCTTTTTCAAGAGGTTTATTATTGGAGTATAGGTGTGTGTTTGATTTATACATATTGACATTGTATCCTGCTACTGCGCTAAATTTGTTTATCAGTTCTATAAGTCTCCTGGTGGAGTTTTTTGTGTCTTCTAAATAGAGACTTATGTCATCAGCAGAGATAATTCGAGTTCTTTTTTTCCTATTTTTGTCCCTTTCATTTCCTTCACTTGCCTGATTGCTTTGGCAAGAGTTTTGAGAACTATGTTGAATTGGAGTAGTGAGAGTGGACATCTTTGAATTGCTTTTGTTTTTAGAGGAAATTCTTTCAGTTTTTCTGAATTCAGTATGATGTTGGCTTTGGGTTTGCCATATAGAGTCTTTTCAATGTTGAGGTAAGCTCCTTCTCTCCCTAGTTTCTCCAGTGTTTAAAATATGAATAGATGTTACACTTAATCAAATGCTTTTTCTGCATCTATTGAGAAAATCATGATTGTTGCCCTTAAGTCCATTCATGTAGTGAGTTACACTTATCGAATTTGTGTATTTTGAACCATCTTTCACCTCTGGAATGAAGCCCACTTGATCATGGTGCACTACATTTTAATGTGTTTTTGTATGTGATTTGTGAATATTTTATTAAGAATTTTGCATTTACATTAATCAAGGATATTGGTCTGAACTTTTCTTTCCTTAATGTGTCTTTGTCTGATTTTGGTATTGGGATTATACTGGTTTCATAGGATGTTTGGGAGTGATTGCTCCTTTTCTATTTCAGGGAATAATTTCAGGAGGATTGGTATTACTTCTTGTTTAAAGAGACCTGGAATTTTCTAAATGGAATAAGCAACACAATCAAATTGAGAAAAGAGAAGACCATGTAAAATGGAAAATAAGGAAAATCAAAAAGCAAATGCAACTGGAAATTATACATCCAGTAGCAGTTCAACAAGTAAGAACAACTGGAGAGTCATGTTCCCGAATTTTCTTTTCTCCAGCAAAGTGTAGGTACAGGAGCAGAATAGTTACAGAATTGGAATATATAATGAGGGCCTTTTTGTTGTTGTTGTTTTCTCAAGGCAGTAGAACGACCAGTTCACTCTTATAGAAGTCAGTGAATATTAGAGTTGTGTGCCCGTTTCATTTATTTTGAAAGGATATTTGTTGTTTGTGAGCCCAACATTTTTATAATGTCAACTACATTTCTACCTAAAATCGTTTTTAGATAGAGAAATGAGATGGAAAGACTAACTACCCTGATTTGATCATTACATATTACATATAATTTAAATTATGACAATGAAGGATCCCATACATGTGTATAATGATTGTTATTAAAATAACAAAAATACAATTTATGAAATAAAAAATACTATTCAATAGAATTTTGTTTATAACATTTCTCATATAGTATTAGAAGTAATTTTCTGAGATACATAGATACAATTTTAAAATGCTTTGTAATTTAGGAAAAATACATGGTCTTAATAAAGCTAGTGCTTTCTTTTGATCTGTACAAAGTGATTACATCAAATCACTAATGTTTTAGTAATTACTAAATTTAGTAATTTGTTCTCACCTACATGTATCTATAAGTTTACTCAAAAGGGTTCTTTTTTTTTTTTTTTTTTCTGTTCTCAGGCATGGAGGAAACACTATTTTGAATAAAATCCCACACCTCATAATTATGCCAACATGAAAAGGAGCAAAATGATGTACTATAATAAACAACTCCCTACAGGAGGAGTGTTTTTGGATTGAGTTTCAGAAGGACATTATTGTTGCAGCCACACTTTAACCTGAACTCTTTCAGAGTGTGTCAAGTTATTTCCAAGAAATAAGAGAGAATATTGCACTGGGGCAGAGGTAAGTACGGCATGAGGTTCGTCTTTACTTAATTGGCTCAAGTACTTAATAGTTTAATCACTGATTATCAAAGTACATACAAGTCATAGATTAATTTCATGGGCAAAAAATAATATCACTGATTGCAAAGTCAAATGCCCTTCCCCTCAGCTCCAGTAAGGTATGTTCAGGAAGTACTGACTTTAAAGGTGAGGTTTTGATTAAAAATAGACTCCATCTTTGGCTTTTCTTGACAGATCTCTTTTAGAAAGAAAATACATTATTCGATTTTTATCTACTGGCAACTTTTAATACTCTTATTCTAACACCAATATAAAACCATAGTGCCTACATTGTGCATTAAAAAAAGTACAATTAAAATGTTTTACTGATGTTTTAATTGAGACATTTTAGTATTGTTACAATAATAATCCACTAAAATGTTGATATAGTTTAAACCAGGTATCAGCAGACACCCACCAAAATATGTCCAGCTCAGTGTTAAGATTTGAATTACATGTAAATATATGTTATGTAACCTAGAAGTGCATGCATATGCTTTTTCTACTACAGTCTTTAAATAAGAACACAGTGAACTTTATGACTTTCCAGGACTCTATGTGACAATTTATACCTGCTTTTCTCCTGTAGATTGGGAAGGGCCCTTTTCTTCACAGATACCGAGCTTCTCTATAATCCTGTAAAGCTGTGGAACTGAAGCCCGTGTAATTGCTCTCAGACAAGGGGAGAGCCTCTTGAAATCGCACAGCTCATGAATTTCTTTGTGTTGTCATCAACACAGGTAGGAGAGGTTATTAAACTTAGTGGTGGCTGCTGCCCCCTGATTGATACCATGTGTCAGATTTTAAATTCTTCCCTACCCAGGCCTATAATGCATGTGTTTCCAGTTAACTGTTGTGGATTTTAGGTGAGTTCTTTTTCTCCAGTTTTTTTATCTTTTCTCAGAAGCTCCTTTCTCTTCTTTTTCTAAATAAACTCACAGATAAACCTAAACATTTCTCCTTGTCAAAAATTACTAATCATGACATTGCCAATAAAACCCTGCCTAGGTTGTGTCCATTTGACAATGTTTCTTAAATAGCATTGGGTTTTGAAGTCATTATAATAATTTTATTTACAGAAATAGGAATTAACTACTTTCCTAACAAAAAATCCTATCAACACTTTTAGGAATCAAAGAGTCACATTTTTAAGTTAGCTTCTATTATTAGGGCTATTATATGCGTAGGTATCTATTTGAGAATCTAATATACGTACATAGTAGAGAAGCAATGTATTCCACATTCTAGAAAAAATCAGCAGGAGCATTTTGTAGAATATATTCTGGAGAGACTTATTCATATTCTAAACACTCTTAAATAGGTTTGAATGTGTAAGGTGAATTCTATAGGAACACACTGCAATGCAAGGAGCAAACACTCTCAAAATTGGAACAAAACAATATCAGACTGGTGTTCCTTCTGCTCTGTATTCTTCCTCATATAAACATGTAACTTCTGCCTCCACCCCACTTCCCCCGCCCTCCACATATACTAGAGAAGTAGATAAGATTGCATGTCCTGGGGACTTGCAGGGTGCCAATTTTGTGAGTTTGGAAAACATTTTATGGTAAGGTGTGATTCGCAGCTCATAATTCCACACTGTCACACAAAAGCAATTTTCCTCTTTTTTTCTAATGTAACAACAGTCCTAGTTTGGACGCCTTTGAAAGAGCACACATCAGGTAAGACAAAACAAGTCATGAAAAGACGACCTTACACAGACGAAGTGTGGGAAGGGCAGATTTCTAGAAAAACACTCAAAATATCTTAGCATTTTGGAAGTATTAGGAATCAATTTACAAGCCTGTCAACTTTACACAGAATGTATTTAATGTCCATTTTAGAGTTCAATCATTCCACATAGCTCTTTCAGAAGGATGTAAACATTTATTCTTTCCTTTTCTTTGCTAAAACCTCTGTGCTGTTAGGCAAGTCCTTTCTGATTATCTCTTTTTGTTCCTTAATATCTCCTCAATGTGTATTTTTCTTTGTACAAAGTATACAACTTGATCTCACAGACCTGTCAGTTCATGTAAGTTATTAAAAATATCATAAATTTAATTCAAGAAGATACCATTTTTTAAAGATGCACTTTCAGTTTAGAAAGTCTTTGCTTCTGTCCATCTCTGCTCTGTCCCTTCCTCTCTTCAGGAATGCATCTATATGAAAACCTTGTGAGAGAGTGCCTCTGACCACTGTCAATAGTAATATGGATGATGCTACATGAGTTTCCCAGGTCAGCTGACACAAAATAGCGGCTTCAAATGGCAGAACTGTATCATATCGCAATTCTGGAGGTCAAATGTTAAAAGCCAAGGGGTCAGTGGGGCCACACTCCACCCAAAGGCCCTACGGGAGGTTCTACCTTGCTTCCTCTGGTTGGTGCTGGCTTCCGGCGTCCATAGCTTATGGTGGTGCCCCTCTCCAGTCCCTGCCTGACTTCACCTGTGTGCCTCTGTGTCCTTTCCTTTTGTAAAGACAGGTCATTATTTTTAAGATCCACCTTCGTCAAGATAAATACATCTAGAGATGGTTTCCTTAACCGCAGCAGCAAAGACCTTATTTCCTGGTAGTGCCATATCCTCAGGGGCCGGTAGACATGAACATGGGGGATCACAAGGATGCTGTTTGGAGCTGGGATTCCTGCTCATTTTTTTCTTTTTCTTTATGTGCTAAGCTATTTCCTTTTTCTGTGCTAAGCTATTTCTTTGGGTTATGCATATATATTGCTTTTATCGTCAGAAACTTGAACACTCGTAAATTTTGGAGAAAGTACTTAATCATCCATGGTTTTAAAGGATATTAAATTCAAAGGCATTGAGTACATGGGTATTAAACACAAGGATAGAGGTGGACATTGGAATTGGAAAGTCCTGTTAATATTGAGTGGCACTCTGGACATTTAGGCCATCTTCTTGGATATTATTTTTCTTTGTTCAGGACAATACTGAATCTAGCTTACCACGAATTCTAAAGAATATTAGCTTTTTAAGTGACTTGGAATCCATTTCATGGGAAACTCTCCAAAGTCAGGGATGATATTTGACTAGTTAACCTGACTGTTTGCAGTAACAAAGACAGTGCCCAGCAGGGGTGCTTGCTGCATATGTATTAAATAACTCAGTGAATAAACGCCTTGAAAAAGAGATAATCATTGCCTTAACTTTTCTGAAATCTCCTACTTTCCTTTAACATCTTCAACTGTTTATGTCTGTACAGTTTTCACATCAGTTGTGGGTACTGCTCAACTGCTTCCTGCCCACCCTTTATCATTTGGTATTGCTGATGACTCCCCAATCACTAGGTGGGTTTACCAAGCCTCATCTTTACCATGCCTGCCTCCATTTCAACTTCTTCCACCTTTTCAATTTCACCTCTCCACCATTAGTATTTCATCAGGATCTTATAAAATGAGACTCAGACACTTTTATTCCTGTTTAATAGTTATTTAGAACTACTTCATATGGTATTATCTGAACTCTTTCTATATTCTATTGCTACCAAGTTCTGTTTTTTAAATAATACTTTGTCTTCAAGCAATGAGTTTTGTATCAATCTGTGAAATAAAGGATATCATTATAAAAAATCTCTACAGGTAGTTCTATTATAATAGATCTTCAAAATATGTGTATTCTTATACTTTTGTTATCAAATCTTAAATACAAAACAAAACAAAAACACAAACTATGCAGCACAAAACTTTGCAAACAATTCAACCTCATTAAATGTCAAAGACGTTTTAAAACAGACCCCATTAGGAAAAAAGAATGATGCAAAAATTTTTTACATGAAGTACTAGACAGAATTCAGACAAAGGATTTTAAATTTCATTTACAAAAAATGTTTTAACTCATTTTTCATTGCAATAAACATTGCCAGCAAGGATCTCTTAATAATCAATTTTATTCCACATACAAAGCTAACTTGGAATTCTTAACCCATAATCATTGCTCATAAATTTTTCCAACAGGAAATATTAGATACTTTTCTCTCCAAACATTAGCCAAGTATTCTCTATACAATTAACTACATTTATCTGGATCTTTACACTTTGTGCATCATTCTTTTACAGGTTGAAATTTGTTAAATTGCAGAAGGTAAAGGTGAAAAATGCTAGAGCCATCTTTTTGGACTGAGGGAGAGAAGTGGAATAAGCACAATGGAAATATCAATTAAATATGGATATAATAAAGTATTGAACAAAAAACCTGCCGTCACTTTATTCGGTAGTGATAGGGAGCAGATTGACTTTAACAGTGGGAACGTGATGATAAGGGAGTAATTCTATAAACTGGGCCCACTGTGCTGAACTCCACCTGCTTTCTTTTTGAAGAGGCAATTTACCTGCATTCCTGCCTGGCTTAAGTGGGCAAGATATGCTAAATTCCTCAGCAAACTACCTGCTATCTGCAGGAGAAATACAGGCCCAGATGTCAACTATAGGAAGAACACAAGTTACCCTGCAGGGGGGACTTTCATGACCCTTATGCAGAACAGCTCCCAGAACCCAGGGAGATAAGAAAAATTCCCCCTAGTTACTAAATCTGTAAGAACAGGTTCTAGTTGGAAGCAGATGGCATAGGTTGAAGTGACCTACAACTTTAATGGCAGTAGGGACTTGGAAGTCTAATCTTATCTGGCTGTCAGTCAAAGGCAAGAGGTGAATCTGGGTAGAACACATTGGAAACTTCCCTGGTACAGCCAATAAACATCTGATTAGATTGGATGCAGGGGAGGCGCATGATCCCTCTCCTCTTTGAGAAGACCCACGCTCTCCCTTGAGAGTGTCCCCTTTCCCCTTTCCTATCTCTTCTGATGAACTCCTGCCTGTTGCTCTGAGCAACATGTCTAAAATCATTCTGACATGATCACAAGAATTTGGAAAAGGGGTTTCCTTTTTGCCTCAGTTTCATGGAGACCCCAGCCCTGTAGCCAGAGTTTTATTAAATATTATCTTTCATATGTCTTAAACTTTAAAACTAAAGGGCAAAAGTAAAACCATCCAATACATACAGGCATTATAACCTTTTTAAACCTAGATTTCCTAGGTGCCAACTTCTTAATAAAAAATAAAAGTCCTCATTTGTGCTTGCAATTCAGTAAACGCCCTCATCTGTGCTTGCATGCCCCTGCCTGTGTGCATGTGTTATGTTTTCAAATACAAAACAAGGACCCAGGAAACCATAATACATTTTGATTACTTTGGGGTCTTTTCCAGTATGATGATGATGACCAAAAATATTTAAAATAATCATCACAGAAATTCTCTATGAAGCTGCATTTCATATAATTATCTAAACACTCTTTCACGATGAAAAGCAGTCAACGAATTAGAGATAGATTGCAACTTGGTCAACCTGACACTGGGCAGTAAATTCCAAGTTATGGTGAGTGATCGAAAGCTTCCCCCATGAGATCAGGAATGAGACAACGTGCTTTTTCACTGTGTTCAATGTTACACCATAGTTTTTCTCCAGAGGAGCTAGTCAGAAAAAGATAAACGAAAGGCATCTAAATCGCAAGGGAAGAAATGAAGCAATTTCTGGTTATGGACTACTTGATTTTATGTATAGAAAATCTGAAAACAATCAACATTTCTAAGACACAACAAGCAAATTCATAAGTTTTGGGATGTAAAATCTAACACACACACACACACAAATACACACAAATCAGTCATTTCTATTTACTAGCAATAAGCAATTCAAAAGGAAATAAAGAAATAAGTCTAATGAAAAATTGGATACGATTTTAAAACTTATAAAAGGAGATGTAAGATTTTCCTTTGAAAAAAATGGAAACATTGAAAGAAATTAAAAAAAAAATAAACTTTACATTGAAAAGTACTAAAACATTGAAAGAAAATATTTTTAAAAAAGAGAATGTCATTCAGTGGTTATAATTAGAAGACTCAAATCGTTAAGATGGCAACAGTTCCTGAGCCAATCTACAGATTCAATCAGTCTCTATTAAAATCCCAGGAAGGGAAAGCTGATCCTATATTTTCTAGAAAATTTCCAGTGACAACATGAAAAAGTAAGACTACCCTTGAAGAAATCGCTGTATTAAAAGTTACAGTACAAACATATGGATGATCACAGAAGAACAGAAATAAATTCATACATCTATGGCCAACTGGCTTTTTACCATGGTGCAGGATCTTGCAATGAGGACTAAAAGGTTCCTCCAGCAGATAGTGGTGAGAACTGGATACACACATGGAAGAGGGAACCTACACCTCTAACACACAACATGTAAAAAAAATTAATTTAAAATAGAACAGTATACTGAACACAAATGTCGAAGCTATGGGAAAGAGAAAACAGTGGGAAATCATGACTTCAGGTTGATGCTGATCTATTAAATATATCAAAGTCCCAGCAAGTTTTTATTAAATTACAAATAAAATTTTAAGATTATAGACTTCACCAAAGTGAAAATATGTGTACATTAAAGGAAACTATCCAAAATTGAAACACAATGAACAGAATTTGGGAAAATGTTTGGAAATAACATATTTGAGGAGAAAGTTTTATCCAGAGTATGTAACAAAAACTTATAACTTAAAGAAGACACACAGCTCAAGTAAACCATGAGCAAAATGAAATATGCCAGACACAGAAAGACAAATACTGCAGAATCTGGCTTATATTTAAGAGGTTGAATCCATAGATGCAGAGAGCAGACTGACAGGTATCAGAGAAGATGACTGGGCGTTTTGGGACATATTGGTCAAGGCACACAAGATTTCAGTAATGCAGGTGGATAAAGTTCAGAGTTCTACGGTTCTACAGAGTGATTATTGTTGATTATAGGTATTGGATACCTGAAAATTACTATGAGAATACATTTTAATGTCTAACATACTCAAAAGTGATCAGAATATATGAACAATATATTCATTAGCTTGATTTAGTCTTTTCACAATGTACATATATATACGTGTGTGTATATATATAATATATATACATCAATATGTTGTACAGTATAAATGGGTGCACATGTTACTTGCCAACTTAATGAAATTAAATTAACAGGATTTAGAAAATAATGGGCAAATGGCTCAAGTAGTTAATTCTTCATAGAAGAAATATAAATTGTCAAGATATATAAAAGCATGATTAATTTTTTTAGTCATTAGAGAGATGCAAACGAAATCTGTAATAAAACAATACCATATAGTCACTAGTATATTCAATGTTTTTTAAAGATAGAATATAACAATGTTGGTGAAAATGTGGAGAAATTGTAGCCCTCACATATATTGGTAGTGAGAATGTAAAACAGTGCCGTCTAAGTGAAGAACAGTTTGGCATTTGTGCAATAAGTTAAACACAGAAATACCAAATTGCCCTGCTATTCCACACTTGGTTGTATATTGAAAGCGTTCAGAAACACGTATCCAAACAAAAACTTGTAGCTAGTTGTTCATAGAAGTAATATTCAGTAAACATAGACAAAATGTGCATATTCATCAACTATGAATGAAAAAAAAAACTTGGCATTATCCATACAATGGAATATCATTAATCTATGAAAAGGAATGAACAACTGATGATACATGCTTAATATTGTTATGCTGATTGAACCTTGAAATTGTTATGCTAAGTAAAATAATAAGAGGCCACATGTTGTGCATAATGTATATGAAATATCTGGAATACATAGATTAATAGAGACAGAGCAAAACAAATTAGTGGTTGGAGTGACTTTAGGGAGGGACCAATAGGGAGTGAGTGCTTACTGGGTGTGGAGTTTCCCATGAGCCAATGAAAATATTAGGAAACTAGATAGCAATGATGTTTGCACAACACTGAGAATGTATTGATGTCATATCGTTGCATAATATATTTTTAAATGATTACAGTGATACTTTTACATTATCTATATTTTATCATAATAATAACAAAAAGCTGCATTAAATAATGAAGTATTTTACCATATACATGCTATGAAATCTATTGGTGGAATACCAAGTAATTCAACATAGAGATTTGATTTATTTCCCTATTCAAACATTGTTTTGTGTCCATGTTAGATGTAATTAATAAGCTATAGTTCTTTACCCACAGTGTGCACATAAATGCACTAAAGTATTTTAAAAATTAATTGGCAAATAGAGAATGAGTTTAGGAAGACACCCAGAAGATTAGAACAGCATGCCGAGGCCATTTTAAAATGCCACAAGATAGCCCCTCTATATAATGATCAAATGTGGTCTGATTGTTTCCCTGACTGAAAAAAAAATTAGAGAGGACTTTAAAAATTGCTCTTATCTGCAGGTGAATTATTTTTCCATCTGCTTATAGAAACCAGGGGATCTGGAGTCCAAGTATCCATAGAATACAATGAAAATTACACAGAAGTTATTATCCCTGTTCACGAATGTCATTCTACATTCACTTTCTCAAGCATCAAGATTTTCTAGTACAGAGGCTCAAACCTAATTTAATCTTTGATTTCTCCCTCTTTCAACTTTCCATATTTTAAAATGCCGAGACTCATTGAAATTTGAAATGTTTTTGTATCCAGGCAACCTTAAGAAGTGAGGCAATCAAAGCAGGTGCCTTGAAGCTAATTTCAAAGGCATTACAAAATCTGTAAAAACATACATTATATTAAATTTGGTCAAACTCTCCTTAGGTAGCTCCTCAGTTTTTTCCTTTTTTAAAAATCTTATGGAACTATGATTGACATAGATAAAGCCGGGCATGTTTAATGTGCACAACTCGATGAGTGTGGAGATGGGTCAATACGATCTATGCCATAAGCCAACCTTTCCAGCTCTGCACAACCTTTGCCACTTCTCATGAGGGAAATGCTAGTCTTGTAAAATAGTTGAAGAAGCCCTTTCTCCTTTTCCTTCTTTTGAAAGAGTATATATAATAACGTTAATGTCACAATGTCTGGGCCTGGAATTTGCTTGTTTGCTCTTGTTTGTGACAAGATCTGGAAAGTGCTTTTTAAGATACAGGGCTATTGATATTTGTTTTGTTAAGTTTTATCAAATTTTATCATATCAACTTTGCTAGGATACATTTTGAAGAACTGTCCACTAACCTAAGACAGCCCCATTTTACCTAATAAATTGGTGCCATGAAATTGTTCATAGTGTCCCTCTTTATATTTTAAAATCAGTAGTGAACACTCTTCTTTCATTGCAGATGGTAATACAGTTGCTTTCTTGCTATTTTTCCTTAGTCTGGAGAGTGATTTATCAATGAATACTCCTGATTTTTTGAAGTAGTAACTTTTGTTTTTGCTAATTTTTAAATTGCCTTTCTGGGTTTTTAATTTTTTTCTTTGACTGTCTTTATTTGCTAGCTTCCTAAAGTGGAAGTTTATATTATTCATTTTAGAACCTTCTAATTTCCTTAACCAAGCTTAGATGGTAGAAATTTTCTTTGGCTATTGCTCTAGCGTCATCCACAGATATCAATATATTGTATTTTCATGATCATTCAGTTTAAAATGCTTTCAATTTTCCTACAGATTTCTCCTTTATCTCATGTGATATTTAGAACTACACTGTTTAATTTCCATATATGTATTTTTAGACACCTTATTGATAGTGATTTCTAACTTAATTCTTTGTAATTGTAAATATGCTACAAAAGACATAAATCTTTTCACATGATTTGAAACTTGCTTTAAATCTCAGCTTATGATCTATCTTGGAGAATGTACCATGTACAATTGAAATGAATGGGTATTTTGCAGCTTTCATAGCAGTTGTCTGCAAATATAAGCAACTTGAGAGGCAAGATGAAGTTATTCAAATCTTCTGTGTTTTTACTGATTCCCTACACACAGGTGTTATCAATTCCTGATGGTTTAGCATTAATAATTCCAATTTTATTGTGAATTTGTCTATATCTCATTTAAGTCCTCTCAGTTTTTAATTCAATTCATCTGAAGCTCTGTTTTTATCAGCTTTTAATTCACATCTTTAGAAGCTCTGTTTTTAGGTGCAAATGCACTTATGATTATCACATCTTACTAGTGTATTCAAATTTATGTATATGAATTGTCTCTTTTTACCATTGATTGTAGCCTTGAAATCAAATTTGTACAGTAAAATATCATCACATTTACTATTCTTTGCTTACTTTGCATGGGTAAACTTTTAATAATATATTTACTTTTCAAATATGTCTTTATATTCAAAGCATGTGTTTTGTGCCTGTCATACAGTTGATACTTCTTTTCTATTCATTATGGCAATATTATACTTGGTGTGTGTAATTTGACAGCAGTTGCTGATATTATCAAGTTAAATTTAGATATACCATCTTATAACTTATTTTTCATTTGTATCTTCTGCTTTCAGTTCTTTTTGTATCTTCTTTGAATTTTTAAATTGTATTGAATTGGTCTGTTGACTGTCCAGCTACACCTTTCTGCATGATATGGCAGTTGCTCTGCAGATTAACACACACATCATGAGCTTTGCATTTTTGTCATAGCACAGTAATATGACATTTAGTTTGAAACAGTTTTACAACTTTGAGGTCCATGGAACCTGGTGAGATTGAATGATCTCTTAGTTGCACCAGATCACCTGAGGTTAGTAGGTGCCCAAATCCTCTGGTAAACAGTATGCAACACTTAAGAGAAGAGGGCTGTATTTTCGTGGAACAAACCTTGCAGAAAGCCTTTTCTCTGACAGCAGTGGACATTGCTGTCATGTGTCTTCCTTTCAAATAAGGTCAGGCAGGAAAGTTCATAAGGTCAAGTATAGGAGAACTCTAAGTACCTCCAAGTGGATTTTTAGCAATTGTGCCCATGATGTACTTTCATTATACACTAGTAACAGTATGTCTATTTTTTCATAATTTGAAACTTTCAACAATCATAATTCCTTGACATTCATAGGATCTAGTAGTTACCACTTTCATTTTTCCTGTGTGGGACTTTCCAATTTATCTCCCAATAGGGATAGCCAATTTACAGGGATAATTTCACCCTAGAAATGACGCATATGTAAGCTTTGTTCCATACTCGGAGATCTTACTAACCCAAACTGTGATGGGTCAGCATAGTTACGTGCTTTGTTTTTTTTTGTCTTCAGACATGTTCACCTGGGAAAGTACAAATGCCAGGCAAAATAAGCAAAACTCAGCTTACTAATGGTATTGTGTATGGGAGGTCTTACAATGGAAGAAAGGCAAGTAGAGAGAATTTAATTTTTATCACAAAAAATATCTAATGATAGGCCATGAAATATAAGTTGCATAAGGAAGAATATGAGTACATAAAAATATTGATGTCATGTTGCCTATACTGTAATTGCTAGAGATAGGAAACAGGTCAGAGAGTTAAGTGGTGATATTCAAAGAAAGGGGAGGGTGAGAAACAGCTTAGGGAAAGAAATCATCACTGATAATGACGAGTCAAACCAAATTATGATCACAAAGACGATTGGAGAGACTAGGGGGAAAGAAAGTTGAAAGACTACATAAAAGTAACTAAAGAATTACATTACTAGCATGATTATCACTGAAGTTATGGAAATCACCAATAATTATTCCTGGAGTAACATTTAGACAAGACATTCATATTCAGAGAAAGTTTCAGAAAGGGTACACTTTGCTGAAAGTTGATGGTAAAGTGTAGAGGGCCCAGTGGGAGCCTTCAGAGGTTGGGAGGAGTGGGAGAATCCAGCCAATGGAGGTGCTTGCTGACGTAGGTGGGAGAGTGGTAGAAACAGCTACAGCAATGAAAGGCAGAGGATCTCTGACACTAAGGCAGATGCTTGTGAAGTCACTGTAAGTGCTGGAGGGGAAGGAATGATGGAGTGGGGTGCATGGGCTGCTTTTATCTGGGGCTGTGGAGCTGAGACGATTGTATGACTCTCCTGTAGCAGCTGAGATATCTGTAGGTGCCCAGAAACTGGTTTAGCCACCAGGATTTATTACCCTTGGCTACCATTTCACATGTTAACAGTGGCATCACATTCTCCCTTCTACAATATTTATGCCTTTTATAATACACGTAGTATTTTTGTTTTATTTTATTTAATCCCCATAATATCACATAACAAGGAAAGAGCAAATGCAAATATGAGATTCCTGGAAGGGACCAACAACTTGATGAGTGCAAAAAAACGAATGGGACATTTTTCCTTAGTAAAGCAGCTTTTAGAAAGGGGAAGGGGTTTGTACCATGATCACCACTTAATATTAAATCTGTATTTTGCATTTTAATTTTAATGACTTTTCATTAGTTTACCTCCAAACTGATGATTTTTTATGTCCCCATGGAAATTTAATTATTACATCCAATATATCAAAAATCTTTCTCTAATATTGATGTATGTATTTTTATTTCTTCCTCCTCCTTCTCGTTCCCCTGCTGGGATCAAACCCAGGGCCTTAGACATGCTAGGCAGTCATTCTGCCCCTGAGCGACACCCACAGCCTTATCCTCTTCCTCTGGGTTCTTGTCAGTTTATGATGAAGTAACACCTACTAAGTAAAAATTGCCAGATGAAATTCTCTCCTCAAGATAATTGACTCTAAGAATGTACCTCTATTTCCAGGCTTGTCCATTGGTCACGGACATGGACCACACCTTCATATAGCACTTCTACAATACCTATTAAAATTGCATGAATTCTTAAGAAAAATAGGGGGAGAATTTTAGTTCTGGATAAAATATGCTTTATTCTCAGCACAAAAACAACAACAAAAATATAAGACACAAAAAAGTTTAACCCAGTGATTCCAAAATACCACAACTATTGCCTATGCTCAATAGAAACCTCAAACACATCTGCATAAAGACTTGCATGAAGTTCAACATTGTCACAACTCAAATTTTATCAATAGTGCAAAGCACACTTCCATGCAATGAGCACTATTCAAGAAAAAAATCCTACAACTACATGCAAAACTAGGGTTAAAACTAGTCCACCACATAATTTTAAGAACCAACTTAATAAAAAATTGCCTGCCAACACAATCATATAAACAAAATTCAGAACAAATAGAAGAAATCCATATATTAGAAATCAGGAAAATTATCACTTATAAAAATAAAGTAGAAAAAGTGACTATGGGAAACACATTCAAGATACAGTTGCGGTATTAGTAGTATGTTGCCCTCATGAGGAAGTTTTGAACAGGCACTGATTAATTACATAAGTGCCGTGGTCTGGATATGAGTTTTCCCTTGAAGCTCCTGTGGTAATGCAGGATTGTTGGAAAGTAAAGTGACTAGATTGTGAGGGATGTAACCTGATCAGTCCACCCTTGTTCCAATGGTGACTGTTGGTTGGTGGAGTCTGGCTGGAGGAGGTGGGTCACAGGGGCAGTGTGATCCGGAGGGGTGCATCTACCTGATGGTCACTTCTTTCCTATCGCTTGGCTTCCTGGTTGTGATGAGAGGAGCAGCTTCTCCCCATCTCCTCCTTCCCTATCATGCTCTGCCTCACCTTGGGCCCAGAACAATAGAGTGACCATCTATGGATTGAGACCTCTGATAACCATGAGCCAAAATATACTTTTCCTCCTCTAAGCTGTTCTTGTCAGGTTGCTTAGTCACAGTGACATAAAGTTAACTAGAATAATGATTCTTCCCCTGAGCTTCCTGAGTCCTAAAATGCATTCTAATTTCATGTGGGGAAACATGAAACATTTTTAAATCTTCAGCATGTTAAAGAAGAAAATGATGTTGTTTTAAGGGTTAATAGGAAGTTATGAACTTGAAGTAATGGGGTTCAGTTTTGCAGTTGAAGACTAAGAAAAGACAAGAAAACATCAGGCTGGGTACTATAAGAACAATGAAAAATGTGGAAGCAAGTGTGTGTAAGTTTTTTGCTATGTTCTTGCTGTTCTTGATGGCGAGATAAGAAATGTCCTCTACTGAGACTGGAAGTGATTAGAGACCCGCATTAAGTGTAGAAAAGGAAACCCAATGTAAGCTGTAGACTGTTATTCATCCCCACTCAAAATTAATAGATTCTATTTTGACTACAATAGAGATTCTTTGAGGTGTTGAACAGGTCTTCAGTTTTATTCTGTTTGTGTTTTAGAAAGCTAAGTCTGGTAGCAGCATAGAAAATTAATCTTGGCCTGTGATAGTAAGGTATAAGCAACTCTGACTAGTTCATTTAAATAGACTGACTTATAAAACGGTACCCAAACTCAAGACCCTTAAGTTGCCTCTGCTAAGTTATTTAATATAGGAGAAGGATATACATGTCACTCACTTTCCCATTCTGTTGAAAAATAGCTATGGCAGTCATTTTTGCTTCTTTATCTGCCCAGTGAAATTTCTGCAGATTTGTCACATTAAAACACACACACACACACACACACACACACATACAAAAGCAAGACACTGAGATCAAACTTGTAAAGTTGGCAATGGCATGAGACAAAAGACAGCAGAACCCATCCTCAGATGACACCAGGAAAATTGTGAGGTATTTAACAGAGTTAACATATAAATCAAGGATGTGTTTTATAATAAAAGAAACCCTGACTTATTTCTATATATTCACTTAAAATATTAAGTAATTTGGCTCAATGAAATTATCAAGTACAGATATTTATCATAAAGCACATTTAGTATAGTAGGCAGAAAAATATGTATACAGATGGCCTAGTAGCCAAAGTTCAGAGAGACAGCTGGGACTCGGATGTGGTTTGCATACAGGGGCCTGCTGAGGTCAGGAGAGCTGCAAGCTGGAAGTCTGGAAGGCAGAGTCTGTTCTCTTAGATGCTTTTCTTCCCACTCTGACTGAAGGTTGGCTACTTTAAGAACACTATTATTTTTGCCAAGTTCTCTTAAATGCTGTAAGCAATAAACATTTAGGGTTACACAGTTAAACACTTATTTTATTTTACAGAGTTAAAATAAAATGTTTGAGTCTAATATTTTCTATGATGTTTAAATGCAATCTTATTTCCAATGGAAGGGGAGTAGGTTCTTCCTAACTATACTGAACTATTTGGAACCATACAAATTATATTATAGTTTAGATCCTCCCAAGAGGAATTCAAATATAGCATTTTGAAAAGTTTTATCTTTCTCAAACTTCTTTTAAAAAATTTTCCTCTTCTTGTTCATAGAAATAAAAGGCTGTTTTAATCACTGATTTTTCCCATATAAATCCTATGTCATACTATTCCAGATATAATGGTGATGTTTCTCCCACTATTTTGAAACCCATTCCATTTTATTAAAATCTCATTTGATTTTATGAAACTATCTGGCTTAATATATTTTCTGTGTACAATTTTGATAGGAAGTTTTTACAAAACATTTTCATTTTAGTAGTCATTCCTAGTTTCACAAAGTGCTGATGCTAAGGGAATAAATTTTACATTTTTTCACAGTAATTGTTAAAATGTTTGTTATTCTGCTTTTGGAATAAAATTGTACTCTTATCTCTTCTTCTTGAAGATATTTTAGACATTATGAGAGTGTAGGACTACATGATGGCCAGATTTGATTCTGAAAATCAGTAACAACAAATAAATAGGTAAAAAGGAAGCCTTTAATTAATATTATATCTTTCTGGGGCTTCATTTCAATTACATATTTTGTTTTCTCCACAGTTTGAATGCAAAATCAAGACAACTGGACTAATGTAAAAGTCAGTAAATCTGCAGATGATTTGATATATTTAAGGCAAAAATTTATGTCACATTTATTTAATTACTTAAAAATATACAAAACAAGAACTTTTTCAGATACTAATCAGTACAAAGTTAATTGATCAGCTTGAAGAGATATAATTTTGGTTGCCCTAAGTGGAGAGCATCAAGCCAGGAAATTAAAGGCCACAGTAAGGACAGGTCTACTTCAGCAATCAGCTCTGATTCTCCTGGGCTGGGTCAGTCTTCAAGTCCACCCTGTCACTGATGGCCAATCACTCGGGTCTTATATAATTTTATGGTTAAGAATCCTGGAATAAACAGCAAGAGTTTTCCCTCATGACTCCAGTTAGCTTCTTGGAGTTGATTGTAATTGGCAGCATTGATCTTGTGACCCTATCTTAAGTATTGAAATAGAATGGAATTGGTTTAGAATATACTTAACACATGGTATTTTAGTTTTAGCTATTATTATCCCTAGACATGGGTGGATTGGTTTAGACTGACTTAAATTACATAGACTGAGGTAAGGTAAAGCAGTTATTCACAAAAGAAAAACAAGTTACTAGAATAAAAGTTCCAAGAATGCAAAACAACAGATGTATACCTCACCAATACTTCTGTCTTCTGAAGATATAATTTCCAATTATTACAAAAATGATACTCAAAAGCAATGACATATATGTACAGATATTTCAAAGTAAGGGATAATGATGTCTATAGTATTTATCACTTTTGTTCTTTATGTGAGGATAATGTTTAACTTTCAAAACCAACTGGATACCTCATAACAGCCACATGTAATTAAGGAACTTTGCACCAGTAGTTGGCAAACTGCAGTGACAACTTTAATACCAATGTTGCCTTTGAGGATAATAATTAGAATGCACACCAGCTTCCTTCTCTGCTCAGGAGACAGTTGACCAGTGGTTGTAGGGGATCCCTGACCTCTGTCAGCACTCACACATATGTGATTGCTGTAAGTCAGAGTTCACAAGCAAAAGCATTGTAAGCAGTCCACAGCCATGATAGACAGAAACAGGTGACTACCAGAGTTGAATGAATATGATCTTTTGTTATCATTTTCAAAATTAATGTGGTGTGCAGGAATATAGGTAAGATATATTAGATATTCAAGATATAATAGAGATATATTCAGATCTCAAACTAACATATATGGATAATACAGTATGTACTAACAATGGTACATGTACTTCTGTATTCCCTTTGCCATTTTAAAAAGCTTAAATATGGCTTATATATTGGTACAAATATATTATCGCAATTAAATTAAGATTTGTTTCAAATATACATTTAAACATGTTTTTAATGGGACTTTTAATCAGTTATACTAATCCATTCTCAAAAATAAAGAACACTGGAAATTTTTTACTGACTATTTGTTTTCTGTACAACTTAAATAATACAAAACCAGTGACAAACTATTTAAGGGTATAAGAATCTTGTTGCGTTATTAATAAGTTTAAAACAAATACAATATGTGGATGGGAAATTGTACTTATTGAGACAATTTTCTTTCATGGGCTCAAATTTTATATGCAGTAACATTGCAACCATGAAATTCTGAACAGAAAATATTACAATAAGATTTAAAAAGAGCTTCCAAATGTTGAAAGCATTTATTGTCAAGATAAACATTTTTATCCTCCAAAACAAAGACTGTGGCATGTATCCGCTTGAGCAGTGATTATAAGGAACTAGTGATCTAGTAACCTTGCAGGCTGTGAATCAAGATCTGCAGCATAAAGTTAGGACTAGTTTGTACAAATGCTTTTAAATTTGATGTCCAATTTTGCTATTCACTCATGCTTTTAATGTCATATCCAAGAAATCATTGTCAAGCCCAGCTTTTCAACTCTGCTTTCGTCTAGGACTTTCATAGCTCTAAGTCTTACGTTCAAATCTCTAATCCATTTTGAGCTGACTTTTGTGTTTGGTGTTAACTTAAAGTCCAACTTCGTTCTTTGACATGTCTGTTTGGTTTTTCTAGCACCATTTGTTAAGTAGATTTTCCTTTCTCCTTTGCATATTTTTGACATCATTTTCAGAATCAACTATCATATTTGCATGTGCTCATTTCTGGGCATTTTATTCTGTTCTATTGGTCTATGTCTGCTTTGACCCAACACCATAATGTTTTAATTACTATAACTTAGTCAAAAGGCAATTTATAGCATGGACAGAATATTTGAAATTCATAGATCAGATAAGAGATTCATTTTCAAAACATTAGAAAATTCTAAAATTCAATAACATAAACTAAATAAATATAAATAACCAGATTTCTTTTGAATTGGCAAATAACTTGAATAGATGTTTTTTCAAAGAAGACATACAAATGACATGCCAGTATATGGAAAGGAGCATGCTAATCAAAAAACACAATGAGATGGCACCTCATACCTGTTAGAAAAGCCATTATCAAAAGACCCAGCTATAGCAACTGCTGGTGAGGACATAGAGGACAGGACTCCTTGTTGGGAATGTGTGTGAAGGCAAAAATTAGCGATTCCTCACAAGGTAAAGGGAGCACCACCAAATGATCTAGTGTCTTAGTATATATTCTGAAGAACTGAAGTCAGGATCATGGAGAGATATCTGCACTCTCATGTTCATTGCCACAGTGCTCACAGTAATCAAGATATGGAAACAACTTAAATATCCATCAGTAGGTGAGTGGTTCAGAAGTGTGAGTAACACAGAATGGAATATTATTCAGTCTCAAACACTAAGTCACCTTGGCAAAGGTGACAACATGGATGAATCTAGTGGATATAATTCCAAGTGAAATAAGTCAAATCAGAAAGACTAATACCACATGAGTCTCCTTACAGAAGGGTTGCATAAAAATAGACTCAGAAACAGGGTACAATGGTGCTCGACAGAGCTAACCTGAGGTTATAGGGAGATCCTGTTCAATGAATATAAATTTCCAGTTAATGAGCTAAATAGACTCTAAAGACCTGTCCTAGAACAGTCTTCCTGTAGCTAACAATGCAGTATCCTTATATTTAAACTTCGGTCAAGAAAGTAGATCGAATGTTAAAAGTTGTGTTACATATTTAAAAATAGATTGACAAGTCATCTCCCTTCTTCTCCTCCTCCTCCTTCTTCCTCCCCTCCTCCTCTGCAACTCCTCTTCCTCTCCTCCTCTTTCCCTTCTTCTCGTTCTCACCTCTTCCTCCTACTCCTTTTCTTCTTTTTCTTTCACACAAATAAGCTGTGTGACAAAAATCCAGGGAAGTGGTAGAGTTAAGGCAAGACTGTCCTGCAGAGCCCATTGAATTTGCTTTCGTGAGTTTGGAATGAGGGCATTATCAGGATTGCATGTTTTTCCCCAGCTGGTTGTAGTTCCGTAAGTGCCAGCAAAAAATAGACATAAAATAGTACTCGTGAAGACTTCAGGCTTTCCCAGAGGATACAGAAAATCAGAGAGAGACAAGGAATTGAACATATATCTTCAATTTATATATTAAACAATTATAGATGGATGGATGGATAGATAGAAAAACCCTGGAATTCAAACTTTAAGGAAGTACGAGAAAAAAGTATAAATGTATTGGACTATTTTAATACATTTAAGGAGTTAAAATGTGCATATGGGTATAAAAAGTGTAAGTTTGAACTTTGGAAATGATGTTTACAGAATAAAAGATTAAAGATAAAGCTGTAGAGGTATTGTAGCTATTACCAATAGCTGTCTTATGATTTTGCAAATATGTAGCTACGTCAGGATCGAAGACAAAACATCTGAACAGTGACATGTTTATTGTAAATACCAGAGATGTGAGTATTTAAATCTTGAGCAATTAAAGCCAAAGAAATATTAATTTAGTGAAAAAAAAAAGCTTTCTCAGAGGTAAGAATAAGATACACGAGGTTGAGAGATAAATGGTATAATACAGCAATAAGTGTATAGTTTATTTAGAACTTAAAATTTTTGCATTAATTAAATGATTAATAACTTGGGAAAGAGCAGGGAAAATAGCCTGGAAGTTGCAATTTCAACCATAGACATTTGTATCTTTGGGTCAGATAGCTTGGAAGGTGTGGAAGATATCCTCAACTCCCAACAGGAGAATGTCTAGAGGGATAGAGTCAAGACAGAAGTTAAGTTTCAGCTATAGCAGAGATCAGAAGAGAACCTTTAGAGAAAAAATACGAAATGAGGATTTCTGAATTTCAAGGGACATTATGACAGTTTCAGGATTCAGAAAGGGGTCAAAAATCAGAATGCAAAAAAACTGTATGCAGTCAGAGACTGAGAAGTGCCAACTGATCCTTGAGGTCAGAGCTCCTGTAGTAACTCAGTGAAATAAACTGCAAAGCCCTAATGGGGTAACACAAATGGTCTCCAGGCAAAGGGACTGCCAAGGTGGAGTGAGTAGATGAGTGAGCCCAGACTTTGGGTGGTGAGGATGGGTCACTGCAGGCCTGTCAGTTGTAACACATTCTTTGGGGGAGGGGAGGTTGGCAGTGGGGGAGGGGGATGTTGGTAGTTGGAGAGCTGAACATGGAGGGCCTGCAGTGGCCTGGAACATCTATGTACTATCCTCCCAATGTTGCCGTGAAACTAAAACCACTCCAAGAAATAGTCTAACAAATGCAATATATTTCAACCAATAGAGAAAAGAAATTGACAATCATTAACAAAATCAAAGAAACCGTTGCATGCTGAACCAGTCATACCATGTCTCAGCATCTATACTAGAGATCCATCATAAAGTGCATGAAATATGTACACACTGTTTTTTCAATGTGCTATTAATTAAAAAATAGAAACAGTCTGCTAACAAGTTCTTTATCGAGGTTGACTTGTTAAAAGGGGATACATACACATGGAATTATTGTGGAAACAAAGAAATGATTAATAAGGATGTCCTTATATTAGTATTTAGGGATCTTTATATTATTTAACAAGAAAAGCAAGGTGCCAAACAGTGTAACTTGTTAGACTTTTGTGTAATGTCTGAAAGAATGAGTGTGATTTTGTGTGTATGTGTTTGTGGAAGTCAGCAAGGAACTAATGAAGATAATCATGCATGCGGAAGAGGAAAAGGAGTGAGGAGGAAGGTAACTTGGAAGGGCACCCCACACCCCAAGTTTTCATAAAGATGCCAGCAGGTCAAGAAGCATTCATTTTAGGGAATGAAATGAAGCAGATGTGAATGTAGGTGAATGTAGCCTAATGTAGCCTCGTATCAAGACACATTCTTTCCTCACTTGTAAAGTCTATACATTTATAATGAGACCAACAAAGAGAAACCCGGAAAAAACAAAGCCCTCATTGCTGTTTGAGATATTCATTAAAACACTTTCAAATTGATAATTGTAAAAATAAAGTATTTCTCTGGCCTTTTTGGAGGACTTTTTTTTTTGGTATAAACAAGCAGATTTTGATGAGGGGGAAGGTGTGTTTTGCAGAGGATGGAGAGTTCATGAGAGCTGAAGAGTGACACAGTCTGAATGTCATCATTTCACAATTGCAGCACTGGGAAAGTATTGCCAATTAGCACTAAGATAATTAAGTAGTGATTGATGGTGGATTGGACATTTGCATAGTATGGATTACTTCATAATTGGAATGGGAAATCTGTAACTGCAGAATGGAGGACCCAGAGTGCATTCTCTTGATGAAGTAGCCAATCTTAGCTCCTTAGCCAGATATCATCACGTAGTTTCTTTTATAAAATAGTATCGTCGGTGACATCAGATTGGAAGAGGATTTGAAGGGCAGCAGGAAATTATCTCTCCATCTCTTAATTTACACTTCATCTTATTGAAGTGATAATTGGCCAAATGAAGTCATTAAACTGATTATCACCACTCTCCTAAACATTTATTTTACGGTATCACAATGATTATTTTTCCATAGTTGAGCTCATGCAATTTGCAGGAGCCAAATTAAACACAGACTAAGGATTGGTTGTATTTGCATTAAAAAATATTTAAATTCACCCTAAAAGAAAGTCCTTATTTGATAAGAAGAACTCCAGAAATGAAAGGTTAAAAAATGTAGAAAGTAGACTGTATTCTTTTCAGACTTACTGAGAAAGTAGAGAGCAAATATAGTTTCCAGAGTTGGTCATTACTTCTCTTTCTCGGTATGCCTTTTTCTTTTCAAATTGATGCTCACATTTAGATGTCATCAGGTTTGTGTTAGAAAAGGCCACATTCCTACAAATATAAAAGTAAACCAAAGGTGTTGTATCAAGCAGTAATGAGAGAAAGAATCTGCCTCTAGTGCACATTTCTTTCTTATTTTTCTTATTTAATATATTAGTGACATTCTAACCCATTATTCATTTTGCATACTAAAATGCTGTTTTACCTTTAAAGGAAAAACTGTTAGCAATATAATTGCTATTAAATGATAAACGTAAGCATAGAGTGAATTTTTGATAAAATCGACAAGAGTGTATTTGAAATCTTATTTTATTAAAATACAATAAAAGAGATAATATTTTATTTTGCCAAACATAGTTGTGAAAAATGTAAATAGAGCCTTTTGGGCTTGTGCAACTTATGTTTTGGGCTCGATTTATTCACACATGTGAAGTCTGTAAAGTACAAAATTAATCTCTAAGGCATGTTAATGTGTTTGACAACTTTTATTAACTACATCAAAGCATTTAAATTGCAGATACCCTGCTGAGTGAATATGCACAAGACACTTGACAGATCCACAGCAGAATACCAGATGCTGCTTAACAGAATAGTTCTGTGTTATCTTGTGATTTATACAAGTTGATTCTGTATACAGATTGTGCTGGCTATAGGGAGAGGAAAAGGAACTAGAATAAAGGAGGATAGGAGACAGGAAAGCTCTTCTTATAGTTCAAGAACCAGTCCTGAGTTAGGCATTTTTACATTATTTTCATCACTAATTGATATTTGAAAACACAACTTCATGTCTCTTTAACTCACAATCTTCCCAATATTACTATGTCTTTTGGTGGTCTCTTATACTTTTAAGTGTGAAAATGTCTGCTTTTCCTTTTTATTGCATTATTTATTTATTCTAAATTGCTAGAATTTGAGTCTATTTGTTTTTATTTTACTTAGTTTAAATATTATTTCATGAAGTTATTTGTTTTCTGTATTTCAAAAAACTAGCATTTTTTTTTAAATTTAGCTAGAAGAAATGATTTAAACCTTTTGGAAATTATGATCTTGACAATTAATATTTACAATGTCACAGTTTACTCTTTTCACTGAGAAGCTCTAGGAAATTCTAGGAACATGATGTAAGACAGATGAGGCTGGATATTTCAGGAATTTTCAGGAAGCAAGTTTATTTAGCTGCAGGGGTCCAGAGGGACTAATGCCTAAGAATTTCTGGACTCCTAGTCTGGAAATTCTTTTAGGTTTATATTCAGTGGAAGGTGAGGGTTCACCTAAGAGCCACTCTCTCCCATATTCTTAGACTAGACAGAGGTTTTACAAGTTTTTACCAGTAAAACAGAGATAATATCTTTTGCATAGCAACAAGCTCTCTTTGAGACAGCATCTATCAGACCTTTTGTCTGCAAACCTGGTACTTAGAAGAGAGGAAACTTCAAACCACAATGCTCTCTGCAGAAATCTCACTGACATTCTGCTGACATTTAAAAACTAAACTTTTGACAAGAAGAGTAGCTTAGTTATAGCAAGGGTCTATTGGGTAGGGGTACCTGGTCCTCTTCAAACACTGATTTCCCAGAAAGGAAGTGAGTAAAAATTCTCCATCACCACACAACCTGAACACAGGCCTGTCCTTCCCATGACCATAAGTTTCCATGAACAGGAAGGTGTGGCCAAAAACACTAGAATAACAGCTGATGTCAGTCTGACTTCTCTTTTTTGGGCAGGATTTAGATGACCAATTCATTCTCTTTTCTTACTAAAAATCTATTTATATTTTCTTGAGTAATTTTACTTGATTTTTTATTTTGTTTTGCTTTTAGGACTCTGTTCATTTTACCTATGCAATCTAATTTGATAGAATACAATTCTTCCAAGTATACTTCCATATTTCCTTCTATTTTTATCAGGTTTGTGGTAATATCTCCATTTCCATTCATTCATTTATGTCTTCACTCTTTGATCCTTTATCAGTTTAGCTAACATTTTGTAAATTTGGTTTAAAATTCCCAATAAATAATCTTTGCAAAGGAGAAGTCATACCACAGAAAGACATGGAAGAAACTTCAATTCCTATTAATGGAGGAAGTTGATGTGAAAGTTTGCCTATTGTAGGATTCCAGCTTCACAGTAGTTTGGAAGAGGCAGAACTGTAGGGACAGTAGAAAGCTGGTGACTGCCAGGCATTTAGTGGAAGAGAGATCAAATAGTGGAACCTCAGGGATTTTTTTGGGCAGTGAATTTGTTTGTATGACACCGTATTGGTGGATAAGTGTCACTGTACATGTGCCAGAAATTGAGTGTATAAACACAATTTGAAATGTGTGCTTTATTTAAAAATATATCACTAATGCTTTATGCATTTGAGCATGTGCAGCACACAGATGCCAGGTGCCAACGACGGGAAACTGCTGAAATAAAGCAGACACGTGGCAACTCTGTACACTCTGCTCAGTTTTTCTAATTAACTAAACTACAACTGCACTAAGAAAGTCTATTAAGAAAACAGGGCAAGGAAAGAATTTACTTTTAATCTGAATAAAAACGCAGAAAGAACCAAAGCAGTTTAAGGAGTTAAGAAAATTACTTTTAAATAAGCAAAACATTTATATAATTAAATATCGGGGTCTAGTTGTGAACAGAACAACTTATCAACTGGTTTTAGAAAGTAAGATTTCCCAGTCTATGGTCAGATCACTTTACTAGTTGGTATTTAGTCTATGGTTTGATCAAAAGAATAAGTTGAATTTAGGTGTCATTCACCCTTTATATCACAATCGCTTTTCTCAATACTTCCAAAGCATCCTCAGATAGACAAAATTGACTAGTTTTAAATGTTTTGATATACAAACAATTGATATGTCTGTTATTCTTTTGTAGTTTGTGAATGATACCATCTTTAGATTTTACATTTTGGGTTTTTTGATTGAACCACAAAATAAATAAATAAATAAATAAATAAAACAAAACAGTAAATGTGTTGTACTATGTATTTTTCTTCAGACTCCAGCACCCAGAAAAATTGATCATGTACAGGGAACACACAACACAAGCTGCCCACAATGGCAGGCACCCTGCTCTGGGTTCTTGCTGCTCTGGCCTGGTCTTAGGGTTCCATATCTCAGCACAACTGTAAACTCAGGATAACTGAGCCTTAGAGTTGACATCAGTCTTGTTGGAAATGTCTGCATAATCTATGCAGAAATGCAGATACCCTACCCACCACAGTGGTATCCAACATCTATCTAACCTAGCTGACCTGAAATGAGTCCAGGAGCCTCCTTACCAAAGAAGCTGTGCTGTGGGCACCTTTGCAGACCAACGCTGGTATCACAGGGATATTTTAATTTAAAAACCCTGATGCTACTGATAAACTGTGATCCCTGAGTGTTTATAAAGACACAATCATTCTACTAAGTGCTTTGCATTTGTCTTGGTCTTTATCTTTACCACTACTCCATCAACGGTCAGTATGGAATAGTCTTACCATCCTTCTTTGGGAAGAGGGGAATGAGGTGGGCTCTGGAGAGATTAAGTTATATATCTAAGGTCAAACAGCAGGCAGAGCAGGAGAGGAGAATTTGGAACCAAACGATTCCAAAACATAAACTCTTTTCCTCCTGCCATCTAAGGCAAGCAATCCTCCCTTGGAAAGAATGTTGACTAGAGGGCTCAAGCAGAGCAGTAGTGGGGAGGGGCATTGCGTCCTTACCTGATGCCAGCCGCTGAGTGGACAGATGGACAGACAAGGGGAGGAGCATCATTACAGCGGTGTTGAGCCGCAGAGCTGCACATGGATTAGCTGCTCAAAGGCTATGACTTAGAGTAATGAATATTCTTTAACAATTGATGGAGAGCAGGTTTATATAATATGTATCAATTGTTTACCAGCATCTGCCATCCAAAAATTACTGAAGAGATAGAAAAGAAAATAAAGTTTCTATCTATAATGATTATGAATTCTATTACTCCCCAATTCAGTGTAAAAATCTGCAAAGAAAATTTATTGGAATATAAGTGGACTTCCTGAGAGATTTGATGATAGATTCCTAAGCTAAAGCCAATATGCTGGAAAGTCAGTGGAGACCCAGATGTTACCAGGATTGTGTCTCCTGACTAGAAATGAGATGAAGGTCATTCTATACTTGACCTTCCTGTTTACAGAAAATTAGAGTCACAATGAATTAAACATTAGGCTGTTTTGCATTTTTATCTCATGTTTATCTCATGTTTTGTAGCCACAGCATTCTCAATGTCAAATTATTTTGGCAGCTGTATTTAGTGTAGATATTGTCTTTTGTTTTCTCCTTTTAAAACAGATTGTATCATAGAAATGCACCCAATTTCAATAGCCCAGTTGTTTACAAATGTTTCAAAAATAGATCACTCTAGAATTATAAACTGGATGCCAGAAACGTTATCTTCAATGAAAAGACTGCAGAAATTGATAGAAACCTAGAAGTTGCTTTGAAAATGCATGGATTTAAAAAAGCAAATAAGATGGAGCAACATTGTGAAGGACAAGCTGTGTGGTCATTATATACAGGTAGTAGGAGTATAAAGAAAAAAAGTCTCTAGCTTATTCCTTTAGTGAAATGAAAATTTCACTCTTAAACCAGCTTTAAATTGAGTTCATCATGAACAAATGAACTGCAGTAGTTATTTCTGATCTCACTTCATTACTGAACCTTGCTGTGAGTACATAGAAGATCCCTAATGTGCAAGAATTCAAGGTTGTCCCTAAGGTGTTCTGCTCAGGCCCGGCCTTTATTTCACATAAAGTGCTGACCATGTGCCGGGTGCTATTCAAGCCATGAGGTAAGATTGAGGGAAAGGTATCAGCCCTTATGAAGCCAAATTCCAGTTTGTGACTTAGTTGAGAGTAATGTTTCTTATCTGCATAATGAGAAACAGTTGGAGACACATAATCTTTGTTGACAAGGGATGAATTTCCATCACTCTAAAATCTTGGATTATGTAAATAATAAATATTTTTTACTTGGGGGGATTGTTTTATTTTTATAATTGATCTAAACTTCCTGATGAACTAGTCCCCTTATCCCACTAGGAATCATGGGAGAAGCCAGTGCAAATAGTTAATCATTCATTAACTCTATCTCAGTTCCTTCCTGTTTAATGTTAACTCTTCCACATGATTGGGTATTTCTAGGGAGATATCCTTCCTGGTCTCAGATTTTCTTTTCATTGCCTACTCTTTCCTACATAATATTTCTTTACATGATCTAATGGAAGAAGAGGCTGGGCCTCTAGACTTCCTGTGATGGAGTGTGTATCTGGGGTGATCACCCAGGTTTGCTTGTGCACATCTCTGAATGATAACCCCACTGATAGATCCGTTTCCTTTTGGCACCCTAATGAACAAAGCCGGCACCCACGATGAAGTCCTTGCTCAGTGCAACTCCTCTGTGTACATTATTCTCTTGGCCCCTGCATTAGCTGGCTCATCTGCTTCCCTTACAATCACATGGGAAAATCTCCGAATATCTGACATAGCTGGCCAGACTGATTTTGGCTCCTCTATTTACCCTGGCCACCATTAAGTTAATTTACCTCTTTGTCACAAATATTGAAACAGGCTTTCCAAATCAGAATTGACATTGAAAGTTTCCAAGTTTAAAAAGGATAACACACCTTTTGAAATAAAGTTTTTTTCAGAGTCTCTAATAAGAAATCCTTAACCTCAGCTGAGAGATGATACTCACTTCTCACATATTCCTTACCTTCTTTTCCCACCTTATATCTTTCCACAATCTCTTATGTTATGGTCATGTCAAAAAAAAGAGAAAATCAAGAAAAAGGAAAGACAAAAGTCAAAACAAATGAATATATCATACATAGATAATTGTCTTGATTTATTTACCTAAAAGAAGTAGAATTGTAACCGTGCCTACATAAAATGGTTGTTGGAGGATTAAGTGACAATGTATATTTAAAGCAAGTTAACATTTATTAGTGTTCACTAATGTTCAAAATTATACTAGCACTTTTGCTTTCTCTGAAGTAAAATAAAGATAATTGTTTTTGCACAGTTTTATGATAGATTCATATAACAATGTTATTAACTAATATGAATTAGATATTTTCTTAGATTAATTTATTGGTTATTTCTTAATCACTTTTATTTAACAGAACTCTCCAGAAAGTCCCCCAGGTGACAAAAAAGACAAAAAACAAACAAACAAACAAAAAACCACACACAGACACACACAAAGGAAAGACAAATAATGTAAGCAGACATATGTTAAATATGATACATATTGAGAAATCCTCAAGGAACAGAATCCAGAAGTCATTGTAAATTGACTCCTGAAAAATTAAACACCTGGATATTCTGTTGAAGGACACATATAATTACGTTAAGTATTACTGGACAGGAGAAACTCATAATACAAAATAGATACCCTTCTTTGTTGTCTACTTGGTAGACTAGAAATCTACCAGGAGCTTATGCAGTCCTGCCTAAGAGGGATTTTTACATCAGTGCCATTGTTATTCAGTAAAGAAAGATGATGTGGAATTATTTAAATCATTGTTTTGATCCCACTGAGGTCCAGGAAGACCTCAGCAAGATGTGCTACTTATCTAATATTGCTCTCATCGGAGGTGATGGAGACACACTGGCCAAATGGACGCTTCTTCACGTTTCACAGAATTTTCCCAAGAGCAGACAGCTTTGATCCCTTTCTATCATGGGGCATGCCCTACCACTCTATCCTTCCTCACTTTTTCTGAAAGCATTTTTTTTTAGTATGCACATATTAATAAGAAATATGAATATGTGTTGAGAGGACTGAGAGAACTATCCCAATGAAAACTGAAAGATGTCCATACTTCAAAGGAAGCACTGGAAGTTGGATGAAGGAAAAGGCTGAATGACAATTCCTGCTGGCTTTCGTTGCTGAAGGGCCAGAGGTGACCCTGACGTTGTGAAGATGTGCACAGGAAGACCCGGGTGTGTGCTCTCTTGCAGGTGTATCCCAGCAATGCCATAGATTCAAGGCATCAGGAACTGCAGGATCCCTGAAGGACATCTCCAAAGGAACAACAAAGAGACTTAGAATTTGAGGCGGAGATTTATGCAGTGATCCTCTACAAGACAAGAGTGGAAGAGAAAAATGTTCCAGGTCTCATAACTGAAATGACAATATTCCTCATTCCAGCTTTCTCCTAAAATTAGATTTCAATAGTGTCTCCTCCTTAAACCAGGATAAACAGGATTAATGTTTTGGAGGAAACATTCTAAAAACAAGGATGATTTCATAGGAGACTAAATTGATGGGAAAGAGCAACTTAGAAATGAAGAACAATGGGATAGAGGCCATTATGCTGAAGTTATATACTCCATCAAAGTGAATTCAGAAAAGGAAGGAGGGAGGGAGGGAGACAGTGAGGGAGAGGAGGAAGGACTGACAGGAAGAAGCAGCAGAGAAGCATGCAAAGCTCACTACCTGAACACAAGAGGAGTGATTGTCTGGAGATAAAACCAGGAAGGCTCACTGCAAATGGTAGAGGAGGAAAGAAAAAGCAGCACCACAGGAAAACACAAATATTGGTGAGTAATAAGCTACCACATGGGTGTTTTAATACTTTTTATCATTTAAGTATAAGAAAGATATGTATTACTGCAACAAAAGCAATGTAATGGAAAAAAGAGAATAATTACCATAAAATCAGAAACAGTTTTAAAAAGAGAAAAGCTATATAAGTTAGAATAATTTGGAGAATTAGATTGGAGAAAAAATTCTCAGCAGATCTACAGCAGATATATTTAACAAGGAGAAGAAGTCTTCGAGCTGGGGATGTAACTCAATGAGAAGGCATGTGCCTGGCATGTTTGAGACCCTGGGCTTGATCCCCAGCACTCCAGGAAAGAAGAAAAATACACTAAAATTCAAAAGAAGAAAGAGAAAAGGAGATGTAGCACCAAACATGGAGACTTAAAAGAAACTGATTTAAAATTTTCTAAACTCATAAATTAGAACATCTCAAAATCAAAATCTATTCAAAGATAAAATTGACAAATTAATGACTGAAGAATCCAAAATATGAATTTAATAACTACAAAAGAAATTGAAAAAGTTAGCAAAGAATGATTATGTTTTCTATTTTAAATATCTTCTGCAGATTGAGTCTGTAATCTTTTCAGAAGAAAACTAATTTAACATTCAATGATTTTTTTGGCACAGAAAAATAAAATTAAACAAAAGCCTGCTACAAAAAAGCAATTTTGTCCTTTATAATGAAATAGAAGACTGCACACGAACTCAATGTTTATTACAAAACTATATGATTCTAAATAGTACTTTTTTAAAGCAATCAAATAGCAAAGCCAATTTGTGCTGATATATCTCAAAAAGAAAAGCAATTCACTATTATCAAAAAACATATTTCATACTTATTTAACGAGATCCACATATTCAAGGGCACAAACAGATCAGGCCTTGGCTGGAGAGGTATTTGCCTTTTTTCTGAAAGCATTTTTTTTTTTAAAGCTCTTCTAATAAAATCTGTATACTATGAAGAATAACAAAAGAGAAATGCTTACATTATAGGTACACATTAAATAATACCAAAAACAATTCCATGTGCTAGTCTTTGTGTCCCCAGCTTTAGACAAGGTTGATTACTATTTAGTACTGTATATAAAAGGCACTTTCCCCCCTCAATATTATTCAACTGGAAGTGTAATCTTGCAAATTAGTCATTGTAGGTTTTATATCACATTTCTGTCTGCATCATTTTGAATAACAATAGATTTGGAGCAAACCACTTCAATATGAAATCATTAAATCTCAATCAAAATAAGTTAGAAAAGATATGTAAGTCTTCAAAACATACACACAAATTCTGTGTGTATAGCAGGATTCCTCCCTTCCACTCCTTAGTATAATCCTAAAGGACTAAAGTGAGGCCTCTTAACCATTTGTACACCCCTGTGCTCACACATTGCTCACAGGATTAAAAGGTAGAAGCAAGCCTAATGTAAAATGTAAGCCTAATGTAATGTAAAATGGGTAAACAGAATATGGTCTAGACATACAACAGAATTTTCCTGGACCATAAAAGGAAAGGAATCTTGACACGTTCTACAAATGGAAAGGACCCTTGAAGACATTTTGCCAAGTGAAATAAACCAGTCACAAAAGGACAAACATTGTATTATTCCTGTATCATTGTATCATTCCTTCATGAGATTCCCTAATTCAAATTCATTTTGATAGAAAGTTGATGGCAGTATCCAGGGGCTGAGCAGAGGGGGTAAAGGAAGTGACCATGTGCTAGGTGGAGTTCATGCTCTGGAGATGTTTGGTGGTGTGGTTACAAACTGAGCAACTGTACTTAATGCCACAGAACTGTCCGTCTGCAATGGCATGTTATGGTATTATGTATTGCCACAATATACTAAAAGAAAGAAAAAATACAAAATGATTAAAAAGAAATTTTGGAATACTCACAGAGATTACCTGATAGAACGATGAACAAGGGAAAAACAAAACAAAACAAAACAGTAAATAGATTTAGAGTTTAGATTCTTTTCCGGATAGTGACCTCACATTTGACAGGGTTTTCAAATCATTATCCCAAGCTTTGCAATTCATAGATACATGCATACAATAGAGTAAATATATGAGGGAGATCATGAGTGTAAACCACAAGTCAAAGTCAAATACCACTTGTTATGATATGTTATGATTTACTAATGATTGCTGCTCTCCTTTATGGATTTTCCATTCTAAAATATCTCTAAAGTAATCTCAACCTATGAAATTTGTTTGACAACTTTAATTACTTCTACCTTTAAATTTATATTTAAACACAAAAATATTAAGCAGTGAAGTCTTGAGCTTATTATGATAAACCATATGTATTCTACAATGAATTTCAAATTTAACAGATTCTTCTCAAAAAATTTTCTTAATTTTTTAAAAGACCTAATTTGGAATCTATTCTATCCTTTTTTTAATTGCTTCCCTTTTCATTTATGTTTCTTTACTAACAAGTTCAATATTAAAAAGTATAATACAAAGTAATGTTGAAAAATAGCAACACCATACATTGAATTTCCCCTCATACCCAATCTGTATCCAGCATCCTATCTCAGGCTGTCTCAAGTACTTAATCAAGATTAAATGTCAAAAAGTGTAGCTTTATCTTCTTACCACTATGAGTGATTGGGCCTAATTTATTTCACAGTATTTTTACTTTTGTCCTAAGATTTTAAAAATACCCTATTTAATTTTTATATCTAATATTAAACCTTTCCACCATATGACCCTAAAAGGAAGATTGCCTTGTTTCTATTTAGTTTCAGCAAACTGATACGTTTAGGGTAAATTTCAGAACAAAGTATGCCATACCACCCTGTATTTCCAGGAGTGCATATCAAGTTCTATGGCTTAAGCAACATTATTTAGTGTCATTTCTAACTATTACTTTCCTTCCTCTAGTTCTTCCAAGAGATACCGGAAACCCTTCCGTCACTAGCCATCACTGGAATTCTCCTTCATGGGGAAGCACATCAGAGGAAACATCTATTTTGAATGAGCTCCCACGTGTAAGAAAACTTCAGTGTTAGAGGTGTAGTTTGACCCACAAGGTTACACGTGTTGCAAAGGACAGGGAAAAGAAAGATAGACCATGACTTAAAAAGAATAGAGGCTTGTGTTTCCGTGATAGCCAAAGATGTTGAACATTTTCTTCCTTTAATTGTTGGCCATTTGTACTTTTTTAGAGAATTGTCCATTTAGTTGATTTGCCCACATACGGAATTTATTTTCTTTTGATGTTTTTTGAATTGTTCAGATATTTTTGTACATTAATCTTCTGTCTGAAATAGTTAGCAAAGATTTTTTTTTTCCCATTCTGTAGGCCGTCTCTTAACTCAGTTGTTTCCTTTGCTGTACAGAAGCTTTTTAATTTGATACCATCCCATTTATCAGTTCTTGGTTTTAGTCCCTGAGTCCTGTTAACAAAGTCATTGCCTGTACTTGTAAGTTGGAGTATTTTCTCTGTTTTATTCTCATGGGTGCAAGTTTCTTAGTCCAGTTGAATTGGCAATCGTTAAAAATACAGATAGCAACAAATGCTGCTGAGGATGCCTGGAGACATGAACTCTTACACACTGTTGGTGGGAATGTAATTTAGCCACTGTGAAAATCAGTATGGAGTTTCCTCATAAAAAACAAAACTTTAAATACCAAAGTATCTAGCTATATCCCTCCTCAGATTTTATCCAAAGAATTCAAATCAGCATTCTACAAGGTTACATGCATACCCATGTTGATAGCAGTGCAATTCACAGCAACCAAACTGTGGAATCAGCCTTTGGGATCAAAAGTAGAGGAATGGATAAAGAAAATGTGGTATAAATGCACAATGGGGTTTTACTCAGCCATAAAGAAGTATTAAACTATGCTAATAGCAGGAAAATGGATCAGTCTGGAGGGCATCATGTTCAGCAAAATAAGCCAGGCTCAGAAATACAAATGTCATATGTTTCATCTTATAAGTGGAAACCAGAGGGGGAAGAAAATGATGAAAAAGAGATATCATGAGTGTGGAAGGGAGACAGCAGGACAGAGGAAGGGGAGTAAGTGGGAGGTGGGGGAGGGCAAGAGGAGGTAGCTGTGTGAAGCTGATCATTTTATGTTAGTGTCTGTGAATCTGCTACAATGAAACTCACCTCTCTGTAAAATTAATCTGCACCAATTAAAAAAGGAATGAAAAAAAAAATCCCGTGATAGAGGTTCCTTTCTTTCTCCTGGTCTGGATCATGCAGAACACAAGCTTCCACACTCAAGATCATCTCCTATTCCAAGGTAGTTGGTGACATTCCAGCAGTTACATCTCTTCTGTGAGTTAGAAGCAGCAAGGGAAATGGAATGCCCTCTCTTAAGCCCTCAACATTTCCACAGACATTTAGCATTCAAACTTAATCATGTGGTCACATAGAGTTGCAAAAAAACAGGAAATATGCTATTTTTCCTGGATGATCCTGTTTATTATTATTATTGATACTGTTGTGTTTGTTTTTGCCCTAACCCTTGGGAAAACAATTATTTCCAAGTGTGCCTGTGTGTGCTTTTTAGTCAAAGTTCTCAAAGAATAAAACTAAGCGTTTAAAGTATGTTGTTCAGTATCGTTTAAAGCATTCATTATATTGTACAACCATCACCTCTAGAAATGTTCTAGAATATTTTCCTTACCATACCCATTAAGTGACTTCTTTCTATTCTTCTGTGCTCTCAGTCCCTATTGACCAATAATCCACTGTCTCTAGGGTTACTTCTCCTTATGAGTAAAGTCAAGCCATATATGATCTTTTACTCATGTTTTATTTTGCCTAGTATGTTTTTGTGATTTACTTGATCAGTACTCTGGCTGTGAATAATACTATGCTGTATGGATATGCTGTATTTCATTTATGCATCTCTTTTTAGATGAATATGTGGCTTTTACTTTTTGGCTACTGTGAATCGTGCTGCATTTTTGTACAAGGGTATGTTTGAACCAGTGTTTTAAATTCTTTGGGGACTCTAACCAGGCAGAGAATTGCTGGTCACAAGCTCTGTTTCACTGGAGTCCTCTTGGTAGACGTGAAGAGCATAGCAGGAAGCCAGTCACTCCCTCACTCCCTCACGCTGCACTCAGAACTCACTTGGCACTCAGACGCACGTCGCCTGTTGATCCAGTTGTTTGCAACACACTGGTTTGGTCCCAGAAAACCATATCATTCCACAAAAATGCTGAAGCGGGAGCCACCACAAGGCTGTAACTGTTCAGTTACAGAACACATGACCGAGGCCAGATAGGATTCCCAAACTCTGCAATTCACGGGCAGAGTGTTGTGTTTCAGTTGATGCAAACTAAATAGGTGCACTTTTCAGCATTGAAGCAACGGAGGCAAATGATTTGAAACGTGATGGGCTATTATGGTTTTAAACATTTAGGTTTTCAAAAACCACTCTTGATCATGAAACCGTCTTAATGTCATGTGCACCACATTCACATATACCAGCAGGTCACATTATCTGTTTACAAATAGATCCAGGCAGGCAAGGGTGCTTTATGTTTGCCAGACAGCTAGCAAGTAAATCTATCTTAATTAATTAAGCTTTTGGTTTCAGAGAATAGCAATTAACACTTTTAGAGAAAGGTTTTTCCCTTCTTGTCTGTATTATATATTAAATTCAGAACTATAGAGTCAGAGACATCTGGAATTAAATGTTGGCTCTTTTGCAAAACCCATAAATTCTTATTTTCTAATTTGGAATTAGTATTGATTTTAAGCAGCTCATGAATCCTCTGGAACTACAGGCACACTGTATGTTTTACAAGTATATGGGTTTTTCCACAAACTCTCCCTGTTCTCCAATAAGACAATGGTTTAAAAGTTGTGAGATACTGGGAAACTTGTAGAATTGTTTTAACTCTAATTCTTTTATAATTCTGTGAATTTGAGATAAAATAAGAAAATCCCTATGGCTCTGGGGGGAAATGCAGTAATCAGATTAGGTTGTTGTGAAACAAGAGAGTGTTCCGTTAAGGTACAAGCTAAGTGCTAAATTATTTTTCCTCTGTACACTTTTTAAATTCCTACTTTTAAATTTCAGACTGGATAAAGAAAATGTGGACTTTATACACAATGGAATACAATTCGGCCAAAAAGAGAATGAAAATCCATCATTTGAAATAACATGGATAGAACTAGAGTTCACTAAGCTATGCCATTAAGCCAGGCACAGAAAGGCAAGTGCCATAGGGTCTCACTGATATGTGGAGTCCAACAGAGAGTCGATCTCATGGAAGTGGAGGGTACCATGGTTGTTAGCTGAAGCCAGAGAGAGCAGACTGAGAGGGCCTGTGAGAAATGTGGTCATGCTTGGCGAGCTGCAGTTAGGAGCAAGTGAGGGTGCACTAGTGCACAGTAGGGCAACTGAGGACAACAATAATGTATCACATATTTTGAAAAACTAGAGAAAAGAATCTTGAATGTTTTCACCATAAAGAAATGGTAAGTCTTCTGGAGGCTGAGGCAGGAGGATGGTAAGTTTGAAACCAGACCCTCTTCCCCGCCCCCCCAAATATATATATATATGTATATATATATATATATATATATATATGTATATATATATCTATATATTTATATATATATAAAATAAAAAAAGGTTGGGAATGTATTTCAAAGGTAAAGTGCCCCTGGTGCTCCTGGGTTCAGTACCCAGTGCTAAAAATAAATAAATAAAGTTTTGAGGAGACAGATCTATTTACCCTGCTTTTAATATCAGACAATGTATAGAAACATGGAATTCCATAAATCAACATTTTTGTTTCTATGTACAAAAAATTAAACTTTTATGAAAAAAAAATTAAATTGAAAATAACAACATATTTAGTGCAAATAAAATGGTACAATTAGACTAAAAGAAAATAACAGATACATTTTTCTTGTCTTGAAGACTTTGACAGCAATTCAAGGAATAATCAATGAGAACCTTTTCTGGATTCATAATATCTTTAAAGTCTGATTTACAAGAATAGTCTTAAATTTATTGTTTAATATTTTTCATTGCTCAATAGAATATAAGGCTGATGAAGGAAAAGAATTTTGCCTGTGTTCCAAGAACCTAAGATATTTTACCTTCATATCAGCTACACAATAAATAGTCTGTTTGAATTTGAATGATTATCTGATACTTTGAAAGCCACATTGTGACTTTTAGGAGTCGGAATTTCTATTCGTCCCCTACCTGGTTGCACTGGTAGGTACCAAATTTATCTATAAGTACTTTAAAAAATTAGAACGCTGAGGTTAATCCCAAATTAGAGAGGGTATTCCTATTGCTCCAGAATATTAAGGAGCTTCTGAAGGAATAGTAAAACTGTGGACTTTCGGGAAGAAAAAATACAATCAACTTCAGTGTTTCGTTTAACATTTTGCTTTCAAGGGTGGCTATTTTCATAGGTAGAGCAACTATATCCATCCTCACAAACAATTGCTAAAACCAGGGAAAAATAATACATACAACTAATGCATTAGTACTTATATTAGGTATGTGATTTTTGACAATCTCTGATATCTATAGGTTTGTCAATTTTCTTCCTTCTAAAATAAAATTTAAGCTCAATTTTCAACATTATTGGGAAAATTAAATATAGTACATTTTAAGCAGAGTTGCTCTTCCGTGTATAAGCATTTACAAGGCAAACATGTTCATGCTGGTTCTTTTGTGATCATTTGTTGGATATTGATTACTTATAATATCAGTCACAATTTAAAGTCTCAAGTACAAAGTCATAATTTTTTTTAATCAAAGAAAAATCATGAAATTCCTTTTCCACTCATGTCTTTGCAGGTCCCCAAAGACCAAGGTGTAACTGATGCCAGCTGTCATCATCCAAAGGGTGAATGCAATCACTTGTAGAGCCAGTGAATTTGCCCCAGGTAACATGGAAAATTCTTTGTAACAACAGCATTCTGGGTGATTTTCTATCTGTCCACAATGAGTCAATTCCTTGACAGAATAACTTCTGGTCTCAAGAGTTACCTGATCAGAACGTCCTATCATTATGATCTTTTGAGTAATGAGGACTGAAATCAGACTTCCTGCTTTCACAATGTTTCATCAGGACAGTATTTTAATTCCTAACGAGGGTCATAATTAGCTCACTTAGGCAGATACTGGAGCTTTCGATAATTTTGGCTCCATTCTGAACTAAAAAACAGTCAAGGAACTGAATTATAGAGAATTTTCCCTTGGTTGGTATCTTGCTTTTTCCCCATTTTGCTCTTTCCCCTGACACAGAATTTATCATATATACATTTCATTTCCTTAATTGATCATAATGCTTGGGTGACCTCATATCAAGGATGGCTCAAGAGTCACCCTGACATTAAAGATGATTCATCCTCCACTACTTTTTCTTTCTTCCTCCAAAGACTTAGTCATTTTTAAATTAAATCTGGGATTGTTTCAAAAATCCTACACCAGCGGCAACTATTATTTCTGTGGACTCTCACACAGTCTCATAAAGGCCAATGACACAACTAGAAGGACAAAGAATGCACTGCAAAAATCAGAGCAGTCCAAGAAATCCAAGCAAAGCTTCCAAGGTGCTCTCATGTTCACAAAGAACATGCTTCATCTCTGTTTGTGAAATGCCAATATATGTATGAAATACTGCAGCCTCAAGGAATTGCCTTCTCATTTCAGAGTGGTCTTTTATACCCCTGTGAGGTCAAAGATTTACATTTGAGGTGACTGTACTCCATCATTTCAGTTGTGACCAGAAATAGAAAATGCAGTTCCTGGAGGAGCAGGTAGTGTCTAAGAAAACAGAGAAATGCTGACAATGTATACAGCTAAGCTTAAGTCCTGAGATGAATTTCCCTATGAGTTAATAGAAAGAAAGTTCAATAAACTCATAATTCTGTTGCCTATGTCTCTGCAGCATGGCATCTAAGGAACATATAGTTCTCAACTATGTTTTCCTAAGAAGCTACTGTGACCTGGATATTGCTGTACACAGGTATCTCATATAGGAATACAATGTATTCTTTCTTTACTTCATAAAAGAAGTGTATGAAGTATTCTAAAAGTAAACTAGACAGACACATCAATGAGGAAACACGGTGTCTATTAGAAACCGGGATTAAAGGTTGCCTAGGAATGGAAACCTCAGACTTGAATTATGAATAGTTGCTGTCTCTACTATATTGATGAAATGCTGTATTGCAAATGGCACTTCCCATCTGTATTCATAGGATATGTTAACATAAATTTAACCTCCTTGGAATTTCAGGTATCTGAAAACCTTGACATAATTAGGACATAAGTCAGTTCCAACAAGTTTAAAATGTTACCAATATCTAATAAAATACAAAATAATTTCAAAATAATTGTTTTTGTTTTTCAAAATCTTCTTAACTGAATGGGTAAAAGATTCACTTAAGGTGTAACGTCAGTCAGTGAATTTTACATTGCACAGTAGGAAAAATTTGTTAATAATGGTTTCAGACTCCACATTAAAATAACCATTTAAAAATTAGCACTTGTAAAGTTTGGGTATAGAATCAGAAAGAAATAGTTACAATTATCTGAAAGATCATTAAAATATTCCTTATTTTCTAATTAAAAAAAAAAAAAAGTATTCTTCAAAAGCAGAGGACAGTTAAGCCCAGGTTGGCTTAATGTTTGTATTATATCTGTTAACTCATAAAGAACTTCTCATCCTAGGAGTTGCACATTAAACAATGACTATTTGGAAATGTTCTACTTTTACACGTAGTTTTTACTTACTATACTGTATTCTAATGTTTTGATTTGTTTTTTTCTCTCTTTCCAAAATAAAGAGTTGGCACCTGTGCTTGAGCTTCCCAAGAGAGCCCATGGTTAAACAGCTCACGTGTACAGCACACCTATAACGTATTTGGCTTCAAATACTCTAATCATAGTACTTATGAGATGTTTAAGTGTAGCCCCTATTGGCATGGGTTTTGAAACATGGGAAGCAGATGGACTTTATTTATTTATTTTTTTGCACTTTAAATCCCCAGCCCATTTATAAAATGAAGTGCATTCTCACTTATTGGGATTGGGATTGAATAAAGCCAGCTTTAAATGTAAAGTCAAAAAAATATGTAATTACTTATTCGTGACCTTGCTCTTGCCAACATAGAAGGACATTCTTCTTCAAAATGCTGTCTAAGAAAGAAAATAATAAGATTCAGGAAAATAGGAGTCTCACCTAGCAGGGCATATCTAGGTTGATAGTGAAAGGGAATTTCAGGGTGTCTGTGGGGCAAGATCCAGGCATGAGGGAAAGAGCTATCTTTCTAAAAAGGAAGTGATCTGTTCAAACATATTAACTAGATTCTTATAATTCAGATACGTTGGGGAATGGAATATTGAAAGGAACATGGGAAATAATGAAAAAAAAAATGAGATAGTAATTAACCCCGGGGCAATAGAAAAGTTGCTAAAGACAGCGACACCTCACGGATCTCAGTACTTGACCCATTTACACAAAGGCTGAAAGAGAGTGACCAGTATGCTTTTGTAGAAAGAGGAAATATGATTGCAACCACGAGCAAACTCAACAGCCATACGCAGAGGGTGTGAGGGGAATGGCGTTCACGGTGCCAGGCAATCCTGGCTGCTGATGAAGTGAGCTTGATAGAAGGCAATCAGTATTTCAAAGATCCCTTGGCTCTCATAAAGAATATTTCAACCCCAGTATATAAAATTTCATGTGGCCACTCGGTATAAAAAAATAAAATAAAAAACATTTTGGATCCATAACTAGACACCTATAACCATATTAGTACAAAGAGAAACACTTGGGTAACTATTAAATAGGTGATTGTTGTTGAGGTTTCTTTTGGTCCCACTTCTCCTTAAAGAAAAAATCCCCCACCCTTCGAGTACCAGTGATCTCCCATTCCTTAGTGCCCGCCACTCAAAACAGGAAGGTTCCTGGTTTGGCCACTTGATTCTGTCAATTCAGCTCCTATGTTATAACTCACTAACTTCTGCATAGATTTTTACATTTTGGGATTTATCTCTAATTGAGGAGTGACTTGTTTTATTGGTCCACATGGCAAGTCCAGCATAAGTAATGCATACAATTTTGAGAAAGGGTCTTGAAATTATTCCTAAATCTAGGCCTAAAAGGAATAACTGACTTTGAACTATTAGGGCTTGGAGTCACCCAAGGAGGGAATACAAGAAAGTTAGGTGTGAGTACTGACCTCCCAGCCAGTTAGTGCCTTTATAAATCTGTTCCTTTCTCTAACAATAACTCCAACCCATACCTTGATAAATTTATGATGATCCTTTAACAAAAACAAGAGACAGCCACTAATATGAAATAAGCCCAGATAAACTCAGAGTGAAATGTTAAATAAATCTCCCTATAGAAGATGGCAGAATCCTGACAATGGCATCCGTTTCTGCTCTGCCTCCCAGGGATGCTGAGGAGAATCAAACTCTCAGTGAAAATGCCTATCAAAAACATCAGAGAATTAAGCATGAGATTTGGCTTTCCACCTAAATGACTGCAATTGGAATTATTTGGAAATGACATTTCATTTATATCTACACAATTAGTGTGCAGCACAAAGACAATTATGCATGTCATTAGAAAAGTTTCCAATTAAATTTGCCCTGAGTTTTATTTGATTACAGCAATAAACAATATATATGTTTAGTATGCACACTTTATTGCTCTGGTAGCAGAGCTGACTGGTTGAAATGAAGCACTTCAGGAGAAATTTGGTGCACGATATATGACGGCATGTGTAAGCCTCAGGAAAGCGTTGTGTGCATGCTTATTTACAGACATAGTTAATCACTGTGCTCTGCAGGCGACAATGTGTTCAGACAAGCTTCTTCTGTCTTTGTCCCTCCATAAGTGCCCTGTTCTTTGCCTGGAGAATTTCTCATAGCTTTCCACCATGGTTCTCTCTTCTTCCACTAATGTCAAGTCCGAGAGGCTTAACTGGGCCTTGCTTGCAGCAGATGACTTGATTCGGGACAGCAACAGAGAACAGAGCAGAAGACATAGGAGTGACTGCTCCTTGAAGCAGTGTGTGCTGCCCTTCCCTCTTCCCACTGCCTCAGCGAGAGACTGCATGAACAGCCCTTGCGGGGTCTGGAGTCGCCCATGGACTGGGCCATGGGAGGTCAGTGGATGCAAGGGCAGATGGGCACTGCCAAGACCAGACCTCCTACCTTTGGAGACTTACAGAGGACAGAAACAGGGTTTTGTTTCCCTGGAGCCAATGGATACTGGGACCACCATGTGAGAGTAGGTAGGGTCGACCAATCCAAAGTGTCCGTGTCAGGATATTCTCCTAGTCCCTCCAGATGATCTTGTGTTTTGGTCCATATCCTGGGAAACTGACCACAAGGAACAACTAAGGGATTTTGGCATTAGTTTTGATTCAACCGACGAGAAAGACCAGCTGGAGGACGCAAGGTGAAAGAAGATTCCGAGAGGCTATTCTTCCCTGGGCCTCTTGGTTGCTGAGCTGTGGGTCATCAGAGGCTCCATTCCTCCCTGGACAACACCACAAGGTTTATCCAGACACCTTTTCCGCTGTTGGAGCATCAACTAAAGCCCTCACCTTGTGGGACATTGGGTACTATTATTTCTGCTTGTCCCTGACACCCCTTGTTGATTTCACGTGTAATCTGCCACTTCATTACACTCTCCTCAATTACTCTACTGAGTGTTTAATTACTTTTCTGGTAGGGTCCTGAATCGACACAACTATTGGGTTAGTTAATTTGTACTCATTATTCAGGTCTTAACTTAAATGTCATGTCAGGTAAAGCCAAACTTTTAAAATTGAGCTTTTTTGTACAAAGTACCATTTATCCTAAGTCTCTTGGTGTTGAGAGATAAACAAAAAGGTAGAATTTATAATATATTAACTGCATGTTCATAGTTTAGGCAGAGAAGAAAACAGTAATCAATGTGAGTGATTGTTTAAGTTTATACTATTGACTATAAGTACAATAGCAATTGGTATAAATACATTAATTTCAATTCTTATTAGATATTATGAAGCATTTAAACTTAGATATTATGAAGCATTTAAACTTGATATGGATTTTAAAGCATGAACTGAATATAGAATGGGTAATGGAACAAAAGACACTTCAGATAAAAAGATTCATATACTTAACTTGTAGACATATGTATACTTGCATGGCATGTGTGAAAACACCACAAAATGCTTTTCTCAAGTTTCTTTACCTATTATTGATTACATACTATGTGCTAGACACTGGTACAACAAAGAAACAGAGGTCAATTTGTAATGATGCCTGAACTGACTCAATTATAGCCTGTGAAAATGGAAACACACAGATAAACACGTAATTGCAATTATAAGGATAGCTATGAAAGAAATGTCAAGGTGTAATAGGAAGCAGAGTTTAGAATAGGCAAAGTGGAGCAAAAGATCTCAAGAATTTGCAAACTGAAATCTAATGATGAAAACACCTTTATTAAGTTAAAAACAGGTGGGGAAAGGTACTATTCTTCCACAGTATGAAAAGCCTGGGTCCGTTTCTGGGGAATAAGAATAAGCTCACCATATATTAAGAAGTGAAAAATATCAGTGTGATAGCAGCCTCATCACCAAGTGAAGAGGACAACCTAAGGTCCTGGGGCATAGAAAACACACCTGCACTCCTAGATAATGGGGATCCATAGTAGGTTCAGTAAGGACTTCACTTCACTGTGACAAAGATACCTGGCAAGAGAAACTGAGGCGGGGGAAAGTTGATTTGGGGTCAGTTTCAGCCTATGATCAGCTGACTCAATTGCTCTGGGCCAGAGGTGAGGCAGAAGGTGAGGCAGAAGTGAGAAGGTTGTGTTAGAGGAAAGCTCAATCATGACAGGCAGCCAGGAATAAGATAGAGTCTAGAGGATTAATCCACTGATGAGGGTATAGCCCTCATGATCCAATCTTTGCTTAAAAAGTATCACCTCTCAATCTTACTGCATTGAAGAACCATGATTTCAGCATATGAGTTTTGGGGACATTCCAAATCCAAATGACAGCACCATATCAAATTGAGTCTTAAAGAATATAAAAGTGGCAGGTAAGAGAAAGCAAAATTAAGAGTGAGATGACTATAGAAGTTCAGTCATACAGACATGAGATGAAATCCCAGATAAGAATTTAAACAGCGGGATTATAAGTTTTGGAAATCATTAGAAGACATGCAAATAATTTTCCTATGTACATACATGAATACACTATAGTGAATCCCACCTTCATGTATATCCACAGGAATGGGATTCTAATTAGAATAAGATATAGTTCATGATTGTATAATTTTATCAGAATGATTTCTACTGTCATGTATAACTAAAAAGAACCAATAAAAAAAAAAGACAGGATCATGATTACAGCAAAGAATTTTGCTTTAAAATCTTATCCTCTTCCAATACTCAGTCAAAAACACTAGCATCCATGAAATCAATTGCTAAAGGAAAATATCAGGGGATGATTCTTCAGAACTCTTTCCAACTTCAGATACACACACACATGGACACATACATTGCGGCCCACTACACTCATTGAATTTATCGTCATGTCTCAATTCTAAGCTATTGTTAACCTGAGAGGTACTGTGTAACTTCTTCCCAAAGTCCTCTTATCACTATTTTTTATTATTGTACTACTTTTATTTTAGAGTCCCTTTATTATGCTACTTAACAGAAATTTGAAATTTTAATGTAAAATAATTATTATAATTTAATTGTACAATTGTTTGTATACTTGTGTGTCTAAAATTATTTTATCCAATTATTGTTTAATAGCTCCATGAGAGCAGGAACTCAGCCAGGCACACACTGTGAGCCTCTCCTGGCAAGAGTCAAGCAACAAACCCAATATTCATTCTTCATATGTCTTTTTTCACCTTAACCAATTTTGAAATAATACAGATAATTTTCAAACTATGGCTTTACTAAAAGTGAAAAAAAATAATAAAAATGTTATAGAAGCTCACAAATGTATTTGATCTGAAACATGTTTCCTAGTAGACAATAACAACTTATCCAAGGCATGATAGCATTTGAAGTCATGGATCTAAGATCAGACCTGTGGGGAGAGACCTGGGTCTGTATTGAAGATAAAGGTGTCAACAGACTTTGAGTGAAATTTGAAGATGATCATATGGATAGACTTCTTCAGAAAAAAGGACAAAGGGATAAATGCTTAGTTGTAGGAATTTGGGAATTAATGAAATAGCAAGAAAGGTAGTGTGAAGCAGTATTTAATTTCATAGGGTTTAAATTTAGAATTCCATTTAAATTTGGACTGTGCCAATTGTTAGCTGTGTATCCTGGTAAAAAACTGTGGTTACCTAATCTTTCAAATAGGAAAGGGGGGAAAAGTATGTCCAATAATGTGTTCAACTGTGACCACGTACTGGCATATAATAAGCGTTTGATACGCGTCCACCATTATTATTAGGGGCTGGAGAATCTAGACAATGCAATATTCAAGAACTAGTTCTTTTATCTAATTAAGAGAATTTGAAGTTTTTTGATACATGATCTAAAATTTATAATGGGTCATAAATAAGATTATATTACCAAATAACTCATTTCAATAGTTATAGAATTGTACATAAAACTGAATTTGTGTTAAAAAGCTAAAATATATTTTGAATTTTATTCTAAATATTAATAATGCTGAAAATATTGGATAAACTATGACAGTTCATGAGATTTAAATTTATTTTTCCCTGCTTTCTCTACATCATTTCCATTTTTCTCCTGGTCCTAGAGAACTAGCTACCATTAACTCAGTTAAAATTCTTGGTCTATGACACCATGCAAATTATCCCATTAACTCTACAAAAAAAGTCCATGATAGATGGACTTTTCATATTGATCCAAATGATCTTATAGAGGAAATCATTTATATTTATGTATTTGAGAATAAATAAGTGTTCAGTTAGGATAAAATTTTAGGTCTTAAGTTAATAAAGTGATCCTATCAAAAATGATTGGCTCTACCATGTGTATTGATTTCAGAGGCTACTAGAAGGTAGGCACAGAAGAGTAGCACATTTCACACTGCAAAAAAAAAAAAAAGAAAGAAAGAAAGAAAGAAAAGAAAGAAAAGAAATTGCTGGCTACACTTTTATGATTTCAAGATTCACTTAAGTCACAGTTTTCAGTTTCACTGATGTCATTAATGCAAGTGGAATATTATCAGTTCCTTCCAGACATAACAAACCCAGTCATTGTCAGTATTCTGGCTCTGTTTGGATTTTGAAAGCTTACAAATTAGAGGGAAGAAATATATTCAAATGAAAGGAGTCAATACTGCTGCTAGCATTAGAATCAAATGTAGAAGAATAATTGTTCTCTACTTGCAGTTATTTATAAGATAATAATTTGTGAAGTATATGTGCAGTATTTTAATAGAATTAAATTAAAACAATACTTTGTTTAAAAATTTGATAATCATGTTTATAATGCATGAAAATGAGATAAAATAAATGTATTATATGAGTGAATATGTTTATATATATATGTACATGTGTATTTATATGTGTGTGTATACACACATTTATAAATACAGTTTTACTAAGTAAACAAAATGGAAATGATGTTTCACAGGTTAAAAAAATTGTCATACAGAATTATAACTATTACAATGTTTTATGTTAAATAGAGAATCTTTAGAAATACCTAGGAGGAAAAATAAATCGAAATTGTGTTCCGATAACCCAGAATTTACAATGTTTGAGATTTTTGTCATATTTACTTTGTACTTTTAAATGAAAGCAATAAGCACTGTGGAAGAGATTGAATTATATTTTGCTCCTGTCCACTCGAATCCATAAGCTAATCTAAAAGCAATCAACTAATCTGAATTAAATGCAAATCCTCTTTATCCTCTGCAATATTGATAAGTAAGCCATTATTATATAGTAAACTATCCTGCATTTATGTTGACAGTTATGTTTGCTTACCTATGTGGTTTCAGTAAGAGATAGAATGTTCAGACAGCCTGAGTCACCAAACAATGGGGGAAAAAAAATCAATGATTCTCATGTTTCCCAGATCTGGCAAAGTTTCTGATCAAATTTAAAGGAAAACAAAATAAGTATTAGTCTTTCAATCTTATCAACTGTGTAAATATGTTTAACAATGATATTTTAACGACGTACCTGTAGAAGTTAACAAGACATATTATCCTTCTAAAGATGGTCACCATGAATTCTCCCTCACATATGCTATCAGTAATGTGAACTTGTCCCTAACCCACAAACTGGGGTCCATGTCCTGTCTTTTTGAACCTGGCAGGAATTTTTTCCAGCAAGAAAGAATAGAAGTGATACATATAATTTATGAGATCATCTCAGATATGGCCAGGTAGCTTCTGTCTAACGTTTACTCAGGGCAAAGTGGCCAACACATAAAGATGTGACACTGTGACGGTTCTGTGGGAAGATTCACGTGTAGATAACCTGCTCAAATCCCACTGAGCTTCCAGCAGCAAACCAGCCTCAAATATTAGCATGTGGCTGGGTCATCCTGAACCGACCAAGCTGAACCCTCAGCTAATATATCAGACAATGTGTGCGGACACCTTCATGAGACACACTAAGCAGGCTTCCCAACCAAGAACTTTTCAAATTCCTGTTACACAGAATCACGAGTAAAATAAAATGGTTGTTTTCATATGCTACATTATAGTGCAATTTGTCATGTATCAAATAAATTTTATATAATTTCTAAAACTGAAATCATAAAAATGAAACTTAAATTTAATCAATATTAATATGAGAAATAATAGAGATACATTTTTCTCTCTGAATTTTCATAATTTGTTGTAATGACTATGCTGATTATACTAGAAATTGACCACCCAAATAGAAAATCAGCAGCATATTCCCATGTATGTGCCAACAAGGGAAACAAAGAGAGGAAAGGTAGTGTCTGCTTCAGTCACGTTTCAACTCTGAATTAGACTGCATTGATGGAAAATGTCATGCATATTAATAATCATCTTCTCATATTATTCTGTAATAATATCATCTATGATAAAGAAATAGCTAGTGAAGATAGAAAGGTAAGCCTCACAGGCCTCTCAGTGTTTTTATTTTTTTTTAAAGTGGGCAAAATCAGCTGGCATGGTGGTGCACACCTATAATCCCAGTGACTTGGGAGGCTGAGGCAGGAGGATCACGAGTTCAAAGTCAGTCTCAAGCAACTTAGGGATACCCTATCTCTAAATAAAATGCAGAAGGGTTTGAGGATATGGCTTAGTGATTGAGTGCCCCTGAGTTCAATCCCCAATACCAAAAATAAATAAATAAATAAAATTGGGGCAAATAGTAGTGATTTTAAATATGTAAATGAATAAGTGACTTAAACATATAAGTGACATATATAAAGGTCAGGTTTAATTTTTTTCTATTCATGGGGCAGTTTAGAAGAGGGAGCAAGAATTCTGGTCATGAAACATTCACAAGTAAGCTACCAATGCTGTCTCAGGGAAATTGTGAAGTTGTGATTACACTAAACCTGTTTTGATGGATCACTCCAAAGATCAAAGAATCCATAGGGAATATTGAGGAGTGCCTCTTATATTTCTCTCAAATCACAAAGCCTCTGTAATGATAAGGTTGTTGCATGATTATTAAAGATCCAGTTATCATTTTTGAAATCATATGCAAGGAATGAAGCACACATTCCTTTTGATATTACATGGTACTCAAGAATGCCTTTTGACACTGGTCTGTTATAGAGATAACTTGCTAGTTGTCATTGCACCTCACAATTCCATATTATCAATGTCTTGAGCTAAGAATTCATTCAACCTTAAAGGGTTGGTGTGGAGTGCTGATGTAAATAATATTGCTTTGATGACTGATTAATGAAAAAGAGTTGATTCATTGATACTTGGATAAAACTTTCAAAATCACAATAAAAAGATTCTGAAAAAAAGGGAAATCCCCAAATTTTTGCTGACTTCCATGTTTAGAGACAATAAAATATCTTACTAAAGAGAAAAAAATAGTGAATATTCTAAAGAATCTTCAAACTTAATGAAGAACTTACTCCTAATATGTCCCTTCATTTAAAAATAAAAGAAGAGGAATCAAGTATGCTCAACCAAATCTTTGTAAAAAATCTTAAATCAATAGGAAAAAATGGTATCACTGACTATAAAAATGGTAGAAGTAGAAGGATCACATTAACCCCTTACTTAGAAGAATCAACTCAGCAAAGGAGGAAGAGTCTTGGATTAAGATCTGAATTCAAACCCTGGCACTGTTTTGTATTTAACTGAGAACAATTAAATGAACCAGAATCTCTACTTTTAGCATAAGAGTGAGAACTGTAACTTCCAAGTTATCTGCAAGTGAAAAAAAATTAATCCCCAAACCAGCAGAATAAGTACCATATCCTGCAATCCCGCATCAGTGTAGAGAAACTGGTCAGACCACGTGAAGCAGGCAGAGGCATGTGGGAGGGATCAAGCAGCTGTCAGGGCCAGGTGATGCCCACAAGTGCCCAGGCACAGAAGCACTGAGTAGAAGTTACAGAGCACACCGGGCACCTGTCAGGTCCAAGCCCTGGCAACAAAACCTCAGGAGAAAGGCATGTGAGGAGGGCCGAGGTGAGTGCTGGCAATTTGGTGACATGCTGCACTCAGACAACTCAGAGGAGATTCTGTAGATGGTGACTGCGGCTCTCGAAGCTAGCAGAGGGTAGGAAGAAGGATGCTGATGATTAATCACTGCACATCCCGCGTGGGCAAGGGAAAGGGTTCCTGTCAGAGGGATGGGCTGGCTGTAAAAAAAAAGCTATGAAATGTATTTATCAGAAATAATGACAGAAGAAAAAATTATCTTAACAGCAGGTGCATGATGGATTGAGCCATCCAAAGGGTCTGTGTCTAACAAAGGAAGAAGCCTGAGCTTCCTTTATTCATAGCAGTACAGATCAAAATGGGCAGGTAGGAGTTTCTTCCCCCAAACAGGATATGGGGTGGACGTAAGCAAGTCATTTGACTCTAGTGAGTCACTACCACACCCAGTGCTTGTATTTGAACTTGAGAGGTGAAGTAACACAGAATAAGCACATGACTCAGGTGTTCTCCAACAGTTATTATGGAACTCTGAGTTGCTGAGGCCAAATATTCTGGGTCACTGGCTCAAACTATGCTCAGTTCTTATACGAGCCATGGATGGCTTCCTGCAGATGACAAAGACCTTAATGAAGGAAAAAGTTAAAGAGTCAGAGGGAACAAGACCAAAGCATTGTAATATGTATCAAAACAGAACAAAACAAACCACAACAAAAATGAAATGTCACCAACTATAGAAACACAGCTTATTTATAAGAATTGGTGATAATAACTGAAGATAGTATTGTCAAACAGAATATAAAAGCATGTTGAAATAATGATACTAGTGATCAAGAAGGGTTTAGACAGTAAATGCAAACATGATTCACTATTAGTAAATCCATGATCAAAACTGTATCAGTAACTCCATGTAAGAACACTCTGCAGTGGACTGAATTGATGCTCTCACTCAAGAGCACACATTGGAACCCTACTCTCCCATGCAATAACATGTGGATGTAGGCCTTTTGGAAGCTAATTGAGTTAAGGTGGTTTCATGAGGGTGGGGCTCACATGCGAGGATTAATCCTTCTTGTTAGAAGAGGACAAGAGATGTTTCTCTCCCTGTGGTAGCGCCACATAAGGACACAGCCAGAAGCTGAACATCCGCAAAGCAAGAAGAACGAATTCTCCAGAACCTTGCAATGTTGGTATCCTCATCTGAAACTTAATGTCTTCAGAACTGTGAGAAAATAAATTTCTCTTCTAAGACTTATTTATCATTACCTCCAGAGATAGTGAAAGTCCTTTGACAATTTCACTGGATTAAAATTATGGAGAATGATATATAATGGGAGAGGGGGTGCGGGAAGTGAGAGAAGAATGGAGGAACTTTAGATTATGTAGAAGGAAAGGAGGGGGATATGAAAAATGGTGGAATGAGACAGACACCATTACCTATGTATGATTACATGAATGGTGTGAATCTACATCTTGTACAACCATAGAAACGAAATGATGCACCCCATTTGTGTATAATGAATCAAAATGCAGTCTGTTAAAAATAAATAAATAATTTTAAAAATTGTTGATTAAAGCAGAAACCCATGGCTATAGCCTTAGCAACAAGCACAAAAACTGTGTTCACTAGTGTATGGAGGGTGCAGTATTGTGTGTGTGTGTGTGTGTGTGTGTGTACGTGTTTCTAAAAACTGGACATTTCTAAGAAACACTCTTGCTATTACACAAATAGTCAGGATAATCAGAACATTAGTGCAAAAAATCTGTGTGTGCAAATAATTGGTAGAATTCCTAGAGAACAAAAACAAAAACAAAATCACTGCAAATAAAATGAGAAAATTCAGTGAGATAGCAGGATATATGTTTAAAGTACATCAACCAAAATCACCATGGATACAAGCAAAAAATATGATACAAATTGGAAAAACTCATTTCTAATAAAAAATAGATGCCTAGAAATAATTTTAAACATAGATATAATAAATTTAATGAGAAAACAAAACTCTAAAGCTCCCTCCTTAAATGCATAAGCAGAACTTCCGATAAAAGAGAAAGGAGAAAGACATTTTGCCTCTGGATAGATATACTTAATATCATAACTTGTAATTTCTCCTTTTATCAATTTATATTTTATATACCATTCAAATAGATATAGCAAGAATGAGTTTTTCTGATGTTAGATTGAATGGTTTTGCACTTTTATGTAAAAAGTAAATATGCAAGATATCTCAGAAAATGGGATAAGTTTCTATCCTTTACCAAGTATTAAACCTAAAATAATTAGTCCAATAAGGAAAAAATGTGGATAACATTATCAAATTAATAGAAAAATACAAAATGTTTTGAAATTGAAAGTGTATAAATAATTTAGTATCTTATAAAGATAATACTAAAGATTCAGTTTTGAAATTTTGATTTTTAATGAGTGGCATCATAATTACTAGATAACTTTTAAAAACCATAGCTAGCTAGCAATAGATAGAACTAGCTCCAATGAGTGAATTTGTCTGTTTGTGAGCTCCTGAAGGTCAGGATCTTCCTTAATTAGGAACATATTTCAAATTGTTTAGCAAGATAAAAGTAAATAAAATAGATATCAAATGTAAAAAATGAAAACAAAAATCATTCCCTAATGATTTTGGGGTCAGTCAACTTTCCATCAATAAAAAAGAAAATCAAAGTTGTTCAAGTCATAAGTTGAACATGTTTATATGGTTCAGTTTTTGAGGTTCTATGCTGTGATTGACTAGACCCTTTGCTTGGGCTTCCTGTGAGTGTGCTAGAGCAATGATGGGGATCACACGACACAGCAAACTGTGGCCTCATGGCCAGAAAGCAGAAAGAAAGAAGTTAAGGAAAAGGTTCCACATTTCCTTAGGGACACATCCCCAGTGACCTCAGTACCTCCCACAAGTCCACGGCACCTCCCAATAACACCACCTCAGGGACTATGCCCTCGGCACATGAACTGTTGGTGGACTTTCAACAGCCAAACTCCAGTACAAAATAAACATACATATAGTTAAATTCACTGATAAATTCTATTTCAAACAACATTATGGAAAAGATAATAAATAAAATCAAAAGACAAAAATTGCAGAAAGGATTTTCTTTTCTTTCATATATGTGATGGTTCATCTGAGTTTTAACCAATGGGATTAAGAGATGCCTAAAATTAAGACTTCTGGGTGTGTCGATAGGGTGTTTTCAGTGCGAAACAGCAAACTAAGGAGGCAGACATGCCCTGAATGTGAGCAGCACAGTCCAGTGGACTGGGGTCCTGGATAGAACGAAAGTTGGAAGAAGAAAGCCGATGCAGACACAAGCTCCATTCCTCTTGAGCTGGTGCTTGAATTGCTACTCCTGTGACCTGATGAAACCTGACTCCAGTTCCTTTGCTCTGACAAAGCAATTCTCTAGGAAGCTTCCAGGCAGGACTTCAGTCCTAGACTGGGGCTTAATCACTGGGCCTTCTGATGCTCCAGCCTTGTGGCCTCAGCATCTACTGGATCCTCCCATTCTCCAGCCCATGGATCAACTCTGTGGGATTGTCCTGCTTCTTATTCTATAATCCAATCTAATAAATCCCCTTTTCATTATCAAAGATATAAATATGTGTGTGTATATATATATATATATATATATATATATATACTGTTAATTCTGTTTCTCTAAAGGACCATGACTAATATAATATAGAAAGTTCCCAAAAAGCAAAAAGAAAAGAATAAATGGCTCACAGACAATGTCATACAATGTGGTCAGACAAGGCTTTCATAAGGAAATTGAAATATCCTGTTAAAATGTACAAGCATTTTCACCCTCCTCATACAAATAAATAAATTAAATGAAAATAAATTAAAAATAACTTCAATTTTCGATATCATTTCTCTCTGTGATAGTAAAATTTGAGTGAATAAACACATGGTATCACTTTGAGGAGGGAAATTTGGTAATATCTTCCAAGTCAAAAATGCATCTACCCTTAGACCCATCAACACACTCATGGAAATCTAACCCAGTGTTATATCTCTATGAGATTGAAGTTTTATATAAAGAAGTTTAATGATTACAATCCTATTTCTAAGAGAACAATCATGGCAATGACACAGATGTCTATCACAGGAAACCATCTTATGCTTTTTCACTGTGACAAAAAGATCTTACAAGAAAAATATATAGAAGGAAAAGTTTATTTTGATTGATGGTTTCTTTTTTTTTTTTTTTTTTTGATTGATTGGTGGTTTCTGAGGTTCAGTTAGTGATTGGTCAAATTCATAGTTCTGGGCCCAAGGTGAGGCAGAACAGTGAGGTGTAAGGACAAGGTGAAGAGAGCAGTTCAGGACATGCAACAGGGTGCAGAGAGGGAGCTCTACTCATCAGGGACAAAATATTCACCTCATACTCATGTCCCAGTGACCTGCTTCCTCCCTTCACACCCTACCTGCCTACAGTTACCACCCAGTTAATACATATCAGTGGACTAGTTCCCTGAATTGGTTACATCTCTCATATTCTAATCATTTCAGCTCTGAAAATTCTTTCATGGTTTCACATATGAGCTTTTGTGGGACACCTCATATCTAAACTATGACAGAATCTAATTGAATAATGTATTTCTAAGGAAAAGATCATGCTAAAAAGCAAAAACAAAACAAACAAACAAAATTAAGTGACCCTGAGACCTAATTGCCTTCCTACATTAGAAGTAAAGGATGGAGAGACTTTGTGGAGACCTAACAATGTGTGAAATACACCAAGTGTAGATGAGGACTTGCTCATTCTTTCCTGCAGATGAAAATTTTTCTGAAAGAATCTAAGATTCCATGTCTTAAGTGTTGAAAGATAGACAGATACTACTTTAAGATGGAAATTGTGAAGTAATTTCATGCTAAAATTGGCATTGGGATAGCACTAAAAATCTCAGGCACTCATAAAGAACACTTACAGTTTCTCATGACTTTCAAATCACAAAGCAAGTGTGATAATTAATATGAGGCAACGACTGTGTGAAGAATGAACAATCACCATTGATTTAACACTCAGAGCAGGAAAAAATTCAAGGCCATTTTGATTCCAGATTGAAACCATAAAAAGAACAAAGTATGAGACAAATACGGTCAAAAAATCACAGCTATCAAATATATGCAGCCATTACGAGGATAATCATTTTTTTAATTCCACTTTTTCTGTGTGTTTGAAATATCCCTAATGTCAAAATTTGGGCAAGAATTATAATATGTATAGTTTTAAAAATATCAAGGGCAGTCTCATGTTTTTAAAACTTCTAGAATTGCAAGGGTAATGAACTTAAGAATAAGAGTTATCACGATTTTCTGTTGTAGTAATTCTGTGGCCTTTTGCCTGACTTAAAATTTAAAGCTACCCACTTCCTTCCTGGAGCCTTGGGTGGGTGACAATGTTATCCTTCTTCTGCACTCAAACAATAAATAGTGCTAGTCCCTCACTCCTTGCCTCCTACACCACCTTACATGGTCTCACATTTTCTCACTACTAAGGATAAACATGTTCCTCTAGTCACCAACCTTGCTTTAATCCATTAAAAAATGGTTATCTTCATCATCCTGTAGACTTCTTTCCTTATTTAAGCAAATAATATGGTACCCATGATCTACCTTTAAAACAGTACAGATGCTCATTGACCTACAGTAGAGTTAGATCCCAATAAACTCATTGGAATTGAGAATAACAGAAGTAGAAAATGCATTTAATATCGCTAACATATGAAACATAACAAATGAACTACACAGTATTCTGCAGAGCATTGCTTGTTTCCCTCAGGACTGAGAGGGTGATATGGAGCTGGAGTTCACCACCCAGCATGAAGAGAATTCACCAAGGAAAAGATCACAATTAAGATTTTGAAGTGTAGGAGCTAGGATGTAGCTCTGGCATTGAGTATTGGCTTAGCAATTGTGAGGCCTAGTTTGATCCCTAACACTGTAACAAACTGGAAGTACAGTTTCTACTGACTGCATATTACTTTGCCACCATAGGAATAATAAATCAACCCATCCTAAATCAAGGATCTTCTGTATTTCATTATTTTAAACTACTTCTTCAATGTAGTTTAGTAATTCATATGTGATAAAGGGTAATATTGCTGTCTTCTGAAAAATAGACAGGTCTACTACTCCACTCATTAGTGTTAAATTAGTGGGTAATTTTTATATATGGTTTAGGTAAGGCTAAGATTCTTTTGAGATTGTCAAATAAGTACTCGAATGTGTTTTAATCATATGTACTGAGGTTGAGGTTTTTATTCCCTTTTTATTTGTCTCATTTAAAACAAATGAATAGGACTTGAGGTATCCAAAATGTGGAAAAGATAGGGTAGAAAGGGTGTCATAAGAATTCACGGGACTTCCTCAAGATGGGGGTGTGGATCTTGTCAATAACTCTTGACTTCTCCATAGTACAGAATTAAAACAGTGATAGACCAGATGACCAGAAAAGTGGAGACAGAGAAAACACTATAAAACTCAATATTGGACAGCTTGAGACTTGGAGGGACTTAGAGTCTAGCTACTGGAGCAGAAAATCAGAACAGAATTCTTTGACTCCTAAACTGACCAAGGTTGCATCAGGAGGGTAGGGATAACAAGGAGGTAAAGAGGGAGAGGTAAAATCCAAAAGCTTACTTCCTTAACAATAGTTGGAAAGAAAATAAGAGCAAGTTAAAATGGGCAGAGGAAACAAAGACAGTAGAGAAAATCATATAATTCAGCCCAACGAAGAGTCAGTTCATTGAAAAGATAAAACAAGAATGATAAACCCCTTGTCAAACTTACCCAAAGAAAGAGAAACCAGTAAAATTAGAGACAAGAATATAAGATATCATAAACATTTCTGAAATCCAGAGAATCATTGGAAACTATTTTGCAAATTTATATTCCAATAAACTGGAACATCTAGAAGATACTGACAAATGGACATATATGACCTAATGAAATTGAACCAAGAAGTCATAGAAAATCTCAACAGACTAATATCAAACACTGGGATTAAAACATCAGTTAAAAACCTTCCAACAAAGAAAATCCCTGTACCAGATGGTTACTGAACTGAGCTCTACTAGACCATTAAAGAACTAATGCCGGGGCTGGGGAGATAGCTCAGCTGGTAGAGTGCTTGCCTTGTAAGCACAAGGCCCTAGGTTCGATCTCCAGCACCCAAAAAAAAAAAAAAAAAAAAGAACTAATGCCAATGTTCCTCAAATTACTCCATGAAATAGAAAGGGAAGGAATACTCCCAAATTCATTATTTGAAACCAGAATCATCCTCATACCAAAGCCACACAAGGAACATCAGTGAAAGAAAACTACAGACCAACAACCCTGACGAACATGTGTGCACTAAACTTTAATAAATTATTATCCAGCTGCATTTAAAAACACATTAAGAAGCTAGTACGCTTCTTAAGCTAAGGAACTCACCTCAACATTATAAAAGCTGTATATGACAAAGACAAAGCCATAATTGTACTAAATGAAAACAAACGAAAATTTTTTCTCTAAAATCAGGAGGAAGAATGCTCCCTCTCATCATTCCTATTTAGTGTAGTTAATGAAACTCTAGCCAGAGTAATAAGGTGAGAAGATTAAAATGGATAAAAATAGAAAATGAAATCAAATTATCTGTTTGTTGATGTGTTGTTCTGGATTTATAAGATCCAAAAAAACTCCACCAGAAGACTTCTAAAACTGATGAATGAATTCAGGAAAGTAGCAGGGTACAAGATCAACAGCTTGTAAATCAATAACTTTCCTATACTCCAATAAATGACTCTGCTGAGAAACAAATCAAGAACACTATCCCATTCACAATGGCCTCCCTCAATAAAATACTTGGGTATTAGTCTAACCAAAGAGATGAAAGATCTCTACAACAAAAATTATAGAACTCTGAAAATGAAATTGAAGCAGACCTTTGAAGATGGAAACACCTCCCATATTCTTGCATAGACAGAATTAATATTGTCAAAATAGTCATATTATTGAAAGTATTGTACATATTCAATGCAATACTCATCAAAATACCAATGTCATTTTTCACAGCACTAGAAAAAACAATAAAAAAAATCATATGGAAGAATAAAACATCCAGAATAGCTAAAGCAGTACTAAGCAAGAGGAGCAATGCTGGAAGCATCCCGTTACCTGATCTCAGTCAGCAAAAAGAGCTTGGTATTTGACATTAAATCAGACATAAAGATAGGAGTAATAGAAGGCACAGAAACAAACCCACATGGACAACAGTCAACTGATACTTAACAAAGGTGCCAAAAACATAAGTTGGAGGAAAAACAGTCTTTTAAACACATGATGGTGGTAAAACTGGATATCCATATGTAGAAGAGGAAAGCAAGATCCCTGTCTTTCACCCTCCACAAAAGTCAAATTGAGGTGGATCAAAGAGGTAGGAATTACACTGGAAATATTGCAATTTCTAGAACACAACTTGGGTTCAACACTCCAACATACTGGCACAAGCAGTGACTTCCTTTACAAGACCTCTAAAGCTCAATAAATAAAACCAAGAATTGATTAGTGGACCGCATCAAATTAAGAAGTTTCTGTACAATAAAGGTTACAATTAAGAACGTGAAGAGAGAACCCACATAATGGGAAAGATTCTTTGCTATTTTTCTGACAAATGATTAATATTCAAAATACATAAACAACCCAAAATTGAAATAACTCAATGAATAAATGAGCAAAGGAACTAGATGGACATTTCTCAAAAGAAAATATGAATGGCTGCTGTGACCAGCATAGTGTTAATCCAGGAACCAGCGGGATGATGAGGGGATGAAGAAAAGACAGACACACTAGAGAAAAAGCAGGGGCCAGGTGGGTAGCAAAGCCCTGGTGAGGCCCGACTGACACCAAGTCAGTTCAGCCTGTTTATTAATGTAGGTTTTGTCATTAGAAGGTTATTTGTGAAAAAGTTTTAGCAAAGCTGGAGGTCTGAAGGATGCATAAAAACTTGTGAGACTTCTTCAAGGTCATCATGTTATGCCCACAATTCTCTACCACTGGGAGTTAGGGTCTAAATACAAGGTTCTGACTATTAAAGCTTCATGCCTTCCCACATACCCACCCCTGGCTGGCATTACCATAGCAACTGGGGCAACCTGACATGCACTTTTGTATTGTCAGCTCCCAGTGCAAATGCAGCCATAAGAGAATCAGAGACTAGGGTTTGAGTCACTGCTCTCCACAAATAACCAACACACAAACACACACGCACACACATACACACACACATGCACACACATATATATAAATGTTTAGCATCCCTGAAAATCAAGGAAATGAAAATCAAAAATTGCATTGAGATTCCAGTTAAAATGATAATTATAAGAGTATAAATAATAGTACATGTTGGCAAGGATATGGGGGTAAAGTAACATTCATACATAGATCATGGGACTGCAAATTAGGGCATTCACTCTATTTGGCTAATTATAACACATTTAATAAAATGGTCGCTATAAATTCATCTGTGGTATTTACATGTCCCCTCAAAACTCTTCTATTTAGCAAAAGTTAATACATTATGAATAAAAAAAAAGTGGACATCTTTAGAATCTCCAAAGTTGAGAACTGGTGACACTATGGACCCTGTCCTGACCCTCACACATGAGATCATCTCCTCTAATTCCCAGGAGTTCATATCAGGGCTTAATTCCCAGATTAGAGACTGGACAAGCCATTTGCTATAGCATTGGCAAATGGTGTATCAGTTTCACTTCTATACCAATATTTCTGCTTACATTATGTATTTCTCTTTTGTGTTCTGGAGAATTGGATAATATGCTTATATATGTTCTGGAGATAAATATATTATCAAAAATGCTGTGGCTGTGTTTTGAAACAAAGGAGAATATTTGACTTCCTTAATATTATTATACTTTAACCAAAGTAGAAATTACAATATTTTCTTAGAGAAAAATAAAGTTTTTGCTCTTAGTCTCTCATTAATTCCTCTTTTTTTATTTTCCTTTTTTTGCCATGAGAAAGAAATTAATGAGAGAATAAGAGCAAAACCTTTCTAAAGTACAAATATTGGGAAAACAAAACTTATAAAGTGAACATTTTAGAAAAGACTTAGATTTTTTTTTACTTTAGTCCAACTAGGAGCTCATATTTTCAGCAATAAATAATTGAGTATGCTTTCTATATCCAAAACATTACAAATTGTTAGGTTAATATAAGTCACCATGCAAGGAGATTTATATGTATCAACGTTAGTGTTCAAATAAACCTTTCAGGTTTGTTATATTACCACCCCTGTTAATAGATAAGTAGTTAATACAAAGGGAAGACAAACTGAGAAAATTTTTGATTTTGGTTGGAATAGAAGAATATTTCATCAAACAGAATTAGAAAGAAAAATAATTAATTTTAGAAAATAATTCAAATATTTTAATATACACAGTAAAACATTTGGAATAGCTAAAAATGAGGGTAGTAAAATAGTTTAAATAGCCATCATGTAGAACAGTACAATATCAAAGAAACTATACATTATTTCACATAAAATTAGAAACTATTTATCTTTAAGAATATCGCAGTACTTTGTGGTTAATGAGAGAATTCACTGACTTTAAATGTCATTAAAACACACTAAAGTTTTTAATTCTCAGTTAAAGATTTGTTATTTGTTTCAAGCATTTATTTGAATTGTATGTTATTGCAGATGAAAAAGTATTGTTTGCATGATTTCTAAATCAACAGATATCATGAAGGGTGTCAACCACTTTATACAAACATAAAAATGAGATCAATGCTCCCAAGAGACTATGTGTCTAGAAAAAATGGAAGGAAATGCTTTTAATACTTAAAGATATTTCCTGTAGGAGTTAGCGAAAAGAATATGAGGGATGATTTTAAAACGTAATATCAAAGATTCTGACCCATAATATTAGAGAAAAACATGAATATGTGGCAGGAGAAAAACTAGGCTGACAGTCTTCTATAGTTTGGATGTCCCCCAAAAGTCCACTTGGTTCCCAGGGTGGTACTATTGGGAGGGTGGTAGAGAACTTCATGTCACTGGGAGCGATTCTTGGGACTCCACACATCCTCTTTCTCTAGGCTTCATGGTTCACCAGGTGAGTGGTTTTCTCTGCTGCACATTCCTGTCACGATATTCTTCCCTCACCAGAGACCCAGTGAGACTGGGCCACTCAGTCTTGGACTGGAATCTCCAGCAACAAGCCTAAATAATTTTTTTATAAGTAAATTGCTATTTCACTCTAGTCATGGAAAGTTGACTATACACAGTTCCTACTGCGTCAAAGTATTCTAGTAGGTGTCGAGGAGAACAAGATATTGGTAATATTATCCCGAGTTAGAAATAGAAAAACAGAAAGCTGTATTTCTCTCAGAAACCAAAGAGGTTTAAGCAAATAAGAACAACAAAAAGAAAAAAAGAAAACTCAACTTCTGGAATGTTAAGATAGTACAATAGGTTAAAATGAGACTTGGTACATATAATCTACTGCTTGTTAAGCACTTTACTACAGTGGCTTACAGTGACCTACAAAGCAGTTAGAATTGTTGCTGCTTTATAAAATTTTATGTTAGAAATTTAAGTATTAAAATCTGGAGCATGAGAAGTAATTCTGTAAAGTGAAATGAAGGAGGAGCAGGAGGAGGAGGAGGAGAAGGAAAGAAAAGAGGAGAAGGAGAGGAAGGAGGAGAAGGAGAAGGAGCAGAAGGAGGAGAAGGAGAGGAAGATACTATTCTGTCCTGGCCAATTTCTGAAGCATTTTGGGGGCTCATTCCTCTGCATCCGCAAGAGGGCTTCATGGTGTGTATTTGCTGTGCTCTTTGCTCTTCCTAATGTACCTGAGAGACGTCCAGAATCAGTGAGTTCAACCCCAGCCACGGCACTCCTCTAGGGTGTTCTTGACATCCTGGTGAGGCATTTCTTTGATGTGCACATATAAGGCCCTTTCTTTGCCACAGGACTTTGGTTGTCTCTGTCCCTGTTGGGGTTGAAAAATCTATAGGTGATTTTAAGTAGGCGGATTTTCCAAATTTAACCTCATTCACCTAGAGACAAAATACTATTGTTAAGCAGAAAAAATGTGAAATTCAGGCACAAATTCATCTATCCTTTCCTTAGAAAATGTGTTGTGTGTATTTCAGATTGCTTTACATGCTACACTTATTTTCTATTCTCATCTCAACTTATTTCCATTTGTTCCTTTTCTATGAAACTGTTCCAAGCTCTTTACTACTCCCCAATACTCAAGTTCTGACTTTACATTCTGTTAATGTACAGAACATAATTAGAATATTATTTAACAATAAGACTTTGATCTAAAATATGAAGTAATGTCACCACTCTGTCTTAAATTAATCATGATATACAAAATATAAGCAATAGATAGTACTTAACAGAGTTTTAATAAACAAGTCATACATGGACACTATAAATAATGTTAATATATACATACTACATAATGTACATATGTTTTAAAATATTTTGTGTTCTTATAGTCTGATACTATTAAATATCTTGAAAAATTGCATTCATGAAATGATATATAATATAAAGATTAGAAATTATTGATTTGGAAATCAAAATATTTAAGTATGCAGAAGAGTGGATGATTAATCTGGAAATACTTTATGGTGGTGACCCAGAAGACAGAGCTCTGTACATTCTGGTCCTCCTTAAGGCAAAATTCAAATTGTCCATTTGCTTCTCCTCTCCCTCATTAAATATTATAAGATTTGCCTGCTGGAGAATACCTGAACCATGAAATGGTATAGGTACAGTTATCCCACTGAGAAACATGAAAAAAGGATGGAAACACATAAAAACATAAAAAAGGATAAAATTTTTACTTCTTTCTCTTATGAAAATTGCTATTTGCTAACCAAAACCTCATGCTTTCTCCCTTTGAAATCAATTTGTGACTGTTCAGGCTGAACCTAAATTTCTGATCCCCCTTTGCAGGTAAGTGGAGGCCATAACTGAGCTCTCCTGCTTGTATGTGGGGAGAGTGATACACACTCTTTCGAGATGAGAGCCTGGAAACATGAGATTCACGCCCTGCACCCCTGTTCCAAGTTCTGTAGACTGGACACAGAGCCTGACTGCAGTTCAACTTCTGCTATGCAGACCTGCTGTGGACTGAATGCCTATTACCCCTCAAAATCTGTCTGCTGAAGTCTAACCCTGGATATGATGGTGTTTGGAGGTAGGCATTTGGGAGGTGATCAGGTCATGGGAGATGCCCGTATTAAAAGAGGAGGTGACACTGGCCCTTTGTGTATGCAATGAGAAGTCAAAGTGAGCAGGCATAGTCTGTAACCAGGAAGAGGGGACTCATGAGAACCAGGGTTTGCTGGCACCATGATCTTGGATTTCCAATCTGCAGAATTGTGACAATACTTTTCTGTTTTTGATAAGCCACCAGTTTACAGTCATGTATCATAAGAACCTGAACAAAGACCAAATGAGATCAATCTCCTTGGGAATGTCAAAGAAATGAGGGAGAAGTCATTCTCATTCTCCTTAATGGCAGTGTGGAAAAGAGCTGCTCACAAGTTATACCTCTCCCCTGGGACTCCTGGGCAGAACGAGATCACAGACTCACTGTTCCTTTAGCACCTTGCTTTGGGTCATCTTTGCCATGGCAGTTCAATCTTCACCTCATATGATTTTGAACAAAGAATGTGTGTTTTCTATGTTGCCTGATCCTTGCTGCAAGTTTCATGTGATAACAAGACAAGGAAAATGAAATACCAATCTGTCCATGTTTGCAAGGGCGAGTTTTATGATCAGACTACTTGGGTTCCATTTTTCACTTCTAAAGGCTTATGTAGATCAGGGGGAGATATAAATTCCTTCCAGTTCCTTCAACTACAAAATCTCAACAGTAATAATAAAATGTATCTCATTAGATTAAACTATAATAGTATTATTGATGATTATTTCTGCAGGGGACTTTGAAGACTATCTGGCCTACCTCAGCTATCAATAAAGGTTAACTGTTGTTTTGTAGTAAAGGACTCTTGGAATGTTTCCCGACATGTATGTACTCAAAATAGGTCACCCAAGTGGCACTCAAAAAGACAGACAGATAGACCACTCTGGTCTTTGGTAATGGTCAGATGGTGGAAAAGTTTCTGTGAAGGATCAGATAGTAAATCCAACAGTCTCTGGAGACTCACAAGTAGTCTTAACTACTGCACTTTGCTGCTGCAGTGAGAAAGTACAAACAACAGGGAGTAAGCAAACAAGCAAGCTTTATTTCAATAGCACTTTATTTACAAACAGATGGTAGGACAAACTTAGCTCATAGGCTTAGAGTGCCAATCCCCAGATTATAGTACTGAATCATAGACAGGAGATAAGTACAGGTAGTTTCTTTCAGCATTTCTTTTTTTCCCCTTCTAGTAATATTTGACAATAGAATGCATTTTGGCAAATTATACATACATAGAGTATAACTTATTCTGTTTAGGATTCCACTCTTGTGGTTGTACATGATGCATATTTACCCTGGTCATGTATTCAAATGCAAGGCTAGGAAAGTTGTCAGATTACTTCTACTGTCTTTCCTATTCCCCTCCCTGTTCCATCCCTTCCTTTCCCTTTGCCTAATCCAATGGATTTCTATTATTCCCCTCCCCAATCTCCCTTGTTTTGGACTAGCATGCACAAATCAGAGAAAACATTTGGCCTTTGTTTTTTTGGGATTGTTTTATTTCACTTAGCATGATATTCTCCAGTTCCATCCATTTAAAGGCAAATGCCATTATTTCATTCTTCTTTACTGCTGAGTTATATTTCGTGGTGTATATATACCACATTTTCTTTATCCATTCATCTGTTGAAGGACACCCAGGTTGTTTCCATAGTTTGGTTATTGTGAGTTGAGCTGCTATAAACATTGATCTGGCAGCATCACTGTAGTATGCTGTGGAGAAAAACTTTACAACCAGACCTCAGATAAAGCATTAATTTCCAGGATATGCAAAGAACTCAGAAAAATCAATACCAGGAAAATAAATAATCCAATCAATAAATGGGCAAAGAAACTGAGTGAACACTTCACAGAAGAAGAAATACAAATGGTAAAAAAAATAAATGAAAAAACGTTCAACATCTCTAACAATTTGAGAAATGCAAATTAAAACTACACTGAGATTCCATCTTACACCAGTCAGAATGACAATTATAAAGAATATGAGTAACAATAAATGTTGGCAAGGATGTGCGGAGAAAGATATACATTGCTGGTGGGACTACAAATTGGTGCAATCTTATGGAAAGCAGTAAGGATATTCCTTAGAAAACTTGGACTGGAACTACCATTTGACCTAGTTATCTCACTCCTGGGTCAGCATTTCCTAATAACATGTTTGCAAAAAGTTGCAGAGAGGTGTGAACAGTTAATCTGAAGTTCTTTTTGTTATTTCAACTATGCTTACATGGTGTGATAGAGATGTGTTTTATTTATTCATTAAATCACCTACTTAAACTTTTCTGATGTCCGTATGGAGCTTCATGCATGTTTTCATTTTTGCATATAAAGTCACCCCTTTGTCTGTAGGAGATTGAGTCCATGACACCCCATGGATACCAGGAATTCACAGATGTCCAAATACCTTTTACATAATGGCACAGTATTTACACACATCATTCCCTACATCTTTCTATATACTTCAAATCATCTATGGATTACTTGTAGTACATAATACAATGTAAGTGCTGTATAAATAGTTGTTATTGCTTAGAAAATACTGAAGAGAATAAGAACCTATATGTGTTAAGGACAGATAAAATATTCATTTTGATTATGTTTGATTTATGATTGGCTGAATCCACAAACACTAAGCCCATATAAAATCAGCAATCATATTATATGGTCTAAATTTGTACTTAGATTATTTCATGAAATAACTGATCTGCATGGGGTTAGGAATACAATACCTTTATATTTCTGAATAGTCCTTGGAGAGGTGGGGAAATGTATAAAGCACCATCTTGAAGTTACTCCATGACTAGATTCAAAACTGAGAAGATAAAACACATAATGTAGGATAATTCATTTTAGAGTAAAGGGAAATGCATTTAATAACAATCTTATGAGTAGCTCATACTTGCAGATGATTTACTTGGTCTTTAGCACTTTCCGTAATTTATTAGGATTCATAACTTCTTGCTCTCTTGTCTTTTGGTCTTTTACCCACTCCCTTTTTAAAATTCTCTTAGAATCTCCAACTATGCCTTTTTTCTCTAATCTCAGTCTTTAGAGTCATCTTTTGAGTTTCTATCTTCTATTCCTGTCTGCAAATAAGATGGTTTCACATCATCTACCTCCTTTACTTTAACTTTAAAACTAAAATTACTTATAGGAAGAGTTTAGATTTTCATAGAACATAACTTGGAATTTAAAAAAAAAAGAATTTTGTTTAGTTCAATTTCTAAAAACAATAAATTATTACGTAACTATTTCATCTTGGATTCAGGAATGTATTTTAAAATGACAATCTTTTATTTCTGAGGGCTAAGTCTTTTTTTCACATCCTTCAACTGCACTGATCATCCTGAATCTAAAAAGAAATCATAATATGACAAGTATATAGTCATCTATCAGTGCTCAATATATATTTCCCAATATCTGTATTTGTCTTCGAATGTCACACAATGACTAATTTTTGTATCAGATTCAAATTTGGGCAGTGACTCATGGAGACTGGAGGAAAGGAGTCAAAAACTGACTTTGATGAACTGGTGATTAAAACCCCTGAGATAATATTTATGTCCCCCCTCATTGCCACCTACTCACACCAAAGTAAAGGAGAGTGGCGTCATATCCCTTGTTGACAGAAATCCTCCATCATTTTCTTCATCCTGTTGAACTTAACACTAAGCTTATTAGGATTAAGTTTGGAAGAAATGGAAAAACAAGCTTTGGATATTCAAATCACGCCAGTTAAAATCTCTAAACGTTTTTGAACTGGAAGTGACCTCAGAGATGCCACCTGCTCTTCTCCGTTTGCAGGTGAGACAGTGAAGTGTGCAGGGACTGAGTTCTTTGCAACAGACACACTGCTTGTTAATAAAAGACCTGCGACTCTTGAACCTGCCTGGTCCTTAAGTGAAATGGAGCAAGGAGGAGCTCTGGAGCACTCTCTGGCTGCTCTCCGCAGGACAAAGAGGGCACATGTTCATTCAAGGTTGATTGCAGGTGTTAAAAACACTCTCCCGTGTTTCACTGGTTTATTGTTTGGGAAATAAAGAAGGGTATCCTACGTATGCTAACCAACCTTCCGTCAGAATGCAAAGTCAAGTTTTCTGAAAGCAGTATCAAGTCACTCTTGGTATTCAGTCACCTTCAGAAAATCGAGCTTCACAAAACAGAGGGAACTGATTTCCACATTTCACAGAGTGTAGGCTTGCATGTGTGTTTTCCTCTGAGATGATATAAGACTCATTCATTTATTGTTATTTTTATTACAAAACAGAGATGTCTTTGGTATGAAATGTCGAGGCTAGCTCAGTGAGAACTGTCTGTTCCTGCTGCTGCCCAGCCATGCAGGAGCTAGAGGAATATGACCTTGCCCTTCGACTGAAGTCTCTGTCACCTCTCCCTCAGTCACAGCTCCCGGCTCTTCCAGTGCACGTGGTGTCCAGCAAACAAACAAAAACTAATAACTTCTACTAGTTGTTGGAGGTGACACCTTTGAAAATCGATTAAACCACGATTAAAGTTGCCTGCAGAGAGTGCTAAGGAAACCATGGTGACTCCAGTGACTTAGTCGCTTTGTTTCTTTTGCTTTCTAGTGAAATGTGAACTCAGGAGGAGAAAACAAGCAATGCAGTTGCTCTCAAGGGATCCAGCAAGCCCTAGTAGGAGGATCTGGCAGTTTTGACAGGCTCATGCACACTGCCTAACCAGGGCAGGACTTCACCTTTCCTCCCTGTACATTTACTTATATAATTTTAGAACTTTGGGTAAAATGAATCAGAGAATAAAATACTTAATTTGAAATACGAGTTCTCATAGACCAATGGAGCACATTTGAGAAATCTAGACGTCTCTAGCCATCTAGTCTTCCACAAGGCACCGAGAATATACATTGGAGAAAGCTGGACGTACATATGCAGAAGAAAGAAACTGGAGCCCAACGTCTCACCTTGTATACACATTTAAATGTAAATTACAAAGCTTCTAGAATAAAACTTAGGAGGAGGATTTTCAACATTGGTATAGGCAATTGTTAGATAAGAACCCAGAAGGACAGGACACGAAAGCAAAGATAGACAAATACAATTATATCAAACTAAGAAGATTCAGAACAGCAAAAGAAACAATGAGCAAAGTGAGGAGATGATCTGCAGAATGGAAGAAAACATTTGCAAAGTATTTATTCAATAAGGGATTTATATCAGAATATACAAGGAACTCAGAAGTTCAACAGCAAAATGATAACGGTAATATTAATGATGATGGTGCTCTGATTGAAAAATGGGAAAATACCTGAATAAACATTTCTCAAAATAAGATATATAAATGGCCAATAAATAATATGCAAAGCCTCAGCATCATTTATCATCAGGGAAACACAAATTGAAGCCACAATAAGATATCGTCCCAGTCAGTTAGAATGGTTATCATCAAAATGGCAAAAAATAGCAAATGGCATAAAGGAAGCAGAGTAAAGGCGACTCTTACACACTGTTGCTGGGACTGTTAATTTTAATACAGCCATTATGAAAAATATATGAAGCATTCTTCAAAAACTACAAATAAAACTACCATATGATCCAGCAGTCCCACTGCTGGGTACATAAGGAAGGAAATGAATCTAGCATTATTCACATTAGCCAAGATATTAGCCAAGATATTGAACTAACTGATGTGTCTATCAATGGATGCACAAAATGTCTGGTAGATATACACACTGGAGTTTTTTCATTCATAAGAAAGAACAAAATCTTGTCATTTGTGGAACTGTACTACATTAGGTCAAATAAACTAAGCCAAGCACAAAAAGACAAATACAGTGAGTTCTGGTGCTTTTAGGAAGTTAAAAGTATTGCTCTCATAATGGGAAAGAGCAGCACAGGAGTCACTAGGGGCTGGGAATGTAGAGGGCAGGGGAGTTGCAGAAGGAGTACCAGGACTCAGCTAGTGTTCCACAGCACAGGAGGTGACAGTAGTTGACAACACCTTATATCAGGCATTTTATAAGGAATGACTAGGGAGGAAGTGGACAGCTCCCTGCACAGAGCAATGGTAATGGCAACAAGATAGAAATACTAATTACCCTGATTTCATCGTTCCACATAGTAGATATGTATTTATTAAATGATTACACTAGACCCCATAAATATATACAATCATGTGTCAGCCAAATGAGTGAATGAATAAATAAATGTGTTTGTTCTGATTTTTACATAGAATGTCCACTGATATGTAAATTCAGTCAGTATGTCTTGTCTGAAGAGTGTGATTATGTCAAAATATGAGTGTTCTTTTTATGATATCTATAATATTTTCTCTCATTTTTTTTCTAGAGCATTTGTGGGTTTTTAACATTTAAAATACACATTTTAACATTTAACAAATTATCAACACATTTCCTAACACTATGTTCTTAATAAGGGCACTAAAGGAGAAATGCTATTTTGAATTTCTCCCAGTTCAGCAATTTTTCTACCAAAATGTCAAAGGTTACTAATATATTTATGTAGTTAAGATACTTTTCATTCAAAGACAGTATTGGGCATTCACTTCCATTCATTGTTCTCTTAGCATATGTGAGACAGGGAAAATTCCATTACAAGGAACTCTTGATTGATACACACAGTCATAAAAAACACATCATCATTCTTAATACGCATAGAAATTATGCTTCTATGACACAAATTAGTTTGTATTATCTTTCAAAAATCGTTAAGAAGTGCTCAGAGACATATTAGAGAATCTGACAGTAAAATGAAATACTTTTAATGAAGCATATCATGGGTGGTTAACTGAAAGTCATACCAGCTTTACTGTTGTCAGCAATAGTATCTGCCTGATGTTTTGATATTAATTCTCAATAAAGCTGGCATTCTGAAAAAGAAAAAATAATATTAGCCTCTAAGAAGCATTTCCTATGATAAGCTTATTAATAAGTCTATTGACTATATGAGATAGATTTATCATCTTTTCTCTTTGAATTGATATAATTTGCATATCACAAACCGTTTTTAATTACCTAATACAATCAATCTTATATAACACGATGGAAGAGATCATTAGAAACATTGCATAGAGATCAGATGAGCTGAAAAGTTTATAATGAGTAAGAAAAGCCCTAATATTGAACACAGCTCTGCCTCCCCAAATAATCATCACCCCACAGTCACCTAGAACCAGGAGACAGAGACAGAGGACAATAGGATGACGACTTGCAAAATCTGAATCCCAAGTGTCCCTTTCTGCCTGCCTGCCTGCCTTCCTTTTTCCATCTTTAAGCTATCCTAATTCAGAAACAAATTATTAAACTGACATTTTAACTCTCACTTAAATATTGGATTTTATGAGCAATTTTCTTCCTAAGTAAAGTGAAAATAAAAATTTATTTTGGGATAAATGTTCATCGAGAAATTGGCATTAAAATAACAGTTTCCGTGAAAAGAAGTGACTCTCGTCCATTGCATGCACTCATCATTTGTGTTTTAATTTCACAAGTTTTGGTTTCTGTTTTTCAGGACCAAATGTGAGCTCAAACATTCATTTATGTTGAACAGTTATTGAATTTATGATGTTTGCAGACTGAATGGAGACTTTCTGCACCTCTGTACTGTCAGTGTGGAGACCAGGGGTTCTTCCCTGGGACCAGTGATGTGCTTGGATTGTAGGAGCTACAATGGCCTGAAATTAAACTGAAAACTTATACATGTATTCACATAGGTCCACAGTTTAGAAAAGACACGCAAATGAGATTGTAGAGTACACATACACACACAAAAAAACACACATGGACTTAATGCCCACAAGATACCATTTAGCAGTCATGAGATATGAATAGAAATGGGTTATTGCAAGTGAATGAAACATTGAAGTTTTTGTGATTACTCAGTCAACTCCCTGATATTAGAGATGGGGATATTAGGAATCAAAGAAACAAAATGATTGATCCATGATTATAATAAACAAATTTGTAACAATAGGTTTCAATACAGAAGGCATGCTTTTCTTTCTCCATTCAATGATTTTTACATAATAGACTGACATGAATTAAATATTGCCTTACCCTTGCACACATGGTGTGACAGGCACCAATCTACATGCTTGTATGCATTATGTCATTTTATTCTTTAATGCTAACCTTATTAACTGGGGAGTTTAAGTAACCACCTGGTTAGAGCAGATCAAAAATTCAAACATTCCCTGGCTCTAAAACTCCAGTCACATTAGACCCTAATGACTTTGCTACATAGATCACTCTCCACACAGGAATGTAATACAATTATTTTCCCATTTTTATGTGTTTGTGTATTTATTTTTCAAAGCAATTTTCAGGATGCTGAGCATGGAGCAGAAGCTCAGGAGATTCTTGTTGGCGGAGTGCTGATGGAGATTGTGGTAGTGATATTACTGACTTGGTCGCCGCCCAGACTCCTAAGTGAAGGAAGTGAAAGAAAATGTGCCCTGAAAGTATTGATCTCTCATTAAATATTATTTTCTGCATAAAGACAGTCAACAAGATGCCAGATGAGTACACAGAATCTTCATCAATATATCACTCAGAAAATCTGATTTAGAAAAAGAACTCATGGATTTCTGAAAGCAAAATAATTTAGGAGGAGTCTAATTGATATTTGGGGTTATTAATACTGAAATACGGACAGAATCTAATTATAAAGAAATGGTTTTCAGAATGATCTTTGCCATTATTTTCACTATTTTATAGGCTAACTCATAGTTTTATTTTAAATAAGGCACTTGTGTGTGTGTATAAAATTTTAATTACTTATAAATGAATAATTGAAATAAAAATGTAATCATGGAAGTGAAGCACATAGCCCTTGAATAAGCACAGCATAGGGAGGGAATAAAAATTGACAAGATAGAAGCCCTTTGAGCAATGGTAGAAAGGTATACTCAAAATTTTAGTCACTGCTACTAAAATAGAAAGTTCTTTTTTTTTTTTTTCAGTGCTGGGGATTGAACCCAGGGCCTTGTGCTTATGGGGCAAGCACTGCTCTACCAAATGAGCTATATCCCCACCCTGAAAGTTCTTCTTTAAGACTTAAAATATTTTAATTTGTAAGAATTAGTTATTTTAGTAAAAGTATCATTAAAATTTTGCTACCATCTATTGAAATAATCATGTGATTCTTAACTTTAAGTCTGTTGATATGGTGAATGACATTTATTGATTTCCGAATGTTGAACCAACCTTGCATCCCTGGGATAAAACCCACTTGATCATGGTGCACTATCTTTTAATATATATTTGTATGCAATTTGCTAAAATTTTGTTGAGAATTTTTGCGTCGATGTTCATTAAAGATATTGGTCTGAAATTTTCTTTCCTCGATGTGTCTCTGTCTGGTTTAGGTATCAGGGTGATATTGGCTTCATAGAACGAGTTTGGGAGGGTTCCCTCCTCTTCTATTTCATGGAATAGTTTGAGGAGTATTGGAATGAGCTCTTCTTTAAAGGTTTTGTAGAACTCGGCTGAGAACCCATCTGGTCCTGGACTTTTCTTTCACAATAGCATCGAAAAAAATAAAATACTTGGGAATCAATCTCACAAAAGAGGTGAAAGACCTCTACAATGAGAACTACAGAACACTAAAGAAAGAAATTCAAGAAAACCTTAGAAGATGGAAAGATCTCCCATGTTCCTGGATAGGCAGAATTAATATCATCAAAATGGCTATACTACCTAAAGTGCTATACAGATTCAATGCAATTCCAATTAAAATCCCAATGATGTACCTTGCAGAAATAGAGCAAGCAATTATGAAATTCATCTGGAAGAATAAAAAACCTAGAATAGCTAAAGCAATCCTCAGTAGCAAGAGCGAAGCAGGGGGTATTGCAATACCAGATCTTCAACTCTACTACAAAGCAATAGTAACAAAAACGGCATGGTATTGGTACCAAAATAGACAGGTAGATCAATGGTACAGAATAGAGGACATGGACACAAACCCAAATAAATACAATTTTCTCATACTAGACAAAGGTTCCAACAATATGCAATGGAGAAAAGATAGCCTCTTCAACAAATGGTGCTGGGAAAACTGGAAAACCATATGCAATAGAATGAAATTAAACCCCTATCTCTCACCCTACACAAAACTCAACTCAAAATGGATCAAGGACCTTGGAATCAGACCAGAGACCCTGCATCTTATAGAAGAAAAAGTAGGTCCAAATCTTCAACTTGTTGGCTTAGGATCAGACTTCCTTAACAGGACTCCCATAGCACAAGAAATAAAAGCAAGAATCAACAACTGGGATAGATTCAAACTAAAAAGCTTTCTCTCAGCAAAGGAAACTATCAGAAATGTGAAGAGAGAGCCTACAGAGTGGGAGAATATTTTTGCCAACCATACCTCAGATAGAGCGCTAATTTCCAGAATCTATAAAGAACTCAAAAAACTCTACACGAAGAATACAAATAATCCAATCAACAAATGAGCTAAGGAAATGAACAGACACTTCACAGAAGAAGATGTACAAGTAATCAACAGATATATGAAAAAATGTTCAACATCCCTAGTAATAAGGGAAATGCAAATCAAAACTACCCTAAGATTTCATCTCACCCCAATTAGAATGGCAATTATCAAGAATACAAGCAACAATAGGTGTTGGCGAGGATGTGGTGAAAAAGGAACACTCATACATTGCTGGTGGGGTTGCAAATTACTGCAGCCACTCTGGAAAGCAGTGTGGAGATTCCTCAGAAAGCTTGGAATGGAAACACCATTTGACCCAGCTATCCCACTCCTTGGTCTATACCCAAAGGACTTAAAATCAGCATACTACAGAGATACAGCCACATCAATGTTCATTGCTGCTCAATTCACCATAGCCAGATTGTGGAACCAACCTAGATGCCCTTCAGTTGATGAATGGATAAAGAAACTGTGGCATATTTATACAATGGAATATTACTCCGCAATGAAGAATGATAAAATTATGGCATTTGTAGGCAAATGGTCGAAATTGGAGAATATCATGCTAAGTGAGATAAGCCAATCTCAAAAAACTAAAGGACGAATGATCTCGCTGATAAGCGGATGAGGACATATAATGGGAGTGGGAGGGGTTAGCATTAGGTTTAGGGTTAGGTTTAGAGTTAGGCTAAGGAGAGCGGTAAGAATGAAGGAAAGAAGGACTGTATAAAGGGAAAAGGGTGGGGGGGGTGGGGGGAAGGGAAAAAAAATAAACATCATTACCCTATGTAAACGTAAAAAAATAAATAAAAAAAAAAATTTTGCTACCAAACATCAAGCTGCTTAATAACAAAGACAGAAAAATCACATTGACAGTTAATAGTGGAATACAGGAATGGAGAGGAAAGGGTAAATATTGAAAGGAAGACTTATAGACTAACTTCTGAAAACACTAACACAAGGAATAAATCCTGTATATTTCATGGACTGAGCACCATAAAGACTATTTCAATGACGTACTTCTACTTAATTGCCTCTGACAGAGATTCGAATTGCAGTGTATAGATTTAGTCCCTCACCTATGAATTCTGCTTCATGTGGGGCCAAGCACTTGGGTTAAAAAAGGTATTAATTGTTAAAATATTTCATTTCATATTTTCCTCGTTTAGAGCTTCACTGGCAATATGTTATCTCTTCAAATTAAGTTGGCTAGTTGCCAATTTCATTTTGAGGAAGTCTTTTGACATTTACCAATGCAAGAAATCATATGTAGCTTTGCTCTTAAATCAGGATTGTGCCAGCTTTCCATTTTGTGACCTTAAGTAAACAATTGATAAAATCAGCCAGGTTGCTTAAAGAGCTACTGCTATTCAGCATAACACAGCCCCTTCACTCAAATAAGCATCTATCTAGAATCTTCAGTCCAAAGCACACAACTGGAGTTACTTTGGAGGTGGGATTGGATTTCTCAGATTCCTATTGAATCCCTGGTATTATATATTTTAATATTTAATATCCAGAATCCTACATTTTGCTAATTAGTGTTCAGCCTTTATGATGCAAGTTAGCTTTTGTGGGTCAGTCTTGTACATAATTATCTGATCTATACTCTCTCCAGTTACTTGGACACCAAACAACAGGGCTTTCTGTAGCAAATCTTTATATAGTTGCTATTTGTGCCTTAACCATGTTCAAGAAAGCTGGGCAGGACTAGAATGTAACTCCCCTGGATCAGTATATTGAAGGCAACAAGGAAGGAGGAACAAATTTAACACACTTCACACTTGTTCTCAAGGAGGGTTAGGGTTAGGATTAGCGTCTTAGAGAGTATATAGTTTGAATTTGTGAAAATAGGGAACACAAAATTTAATCCTTTACACATTCATATTGGGTTCAGGGAATATTCATTTTGTGTACTTCACCTTACATTACACAATGCAATCATGTTTAGCAATCATATATATGAATAGGATACACACACACATAATCCTAATTTCTAGCAATGGACTAATTCCTTGGTTTAAATACCTACACAATCACTCAATTTAGACTAAAAGGTAGAGGTTAGGAAAGAGATATTTGTAACTAGCAGCACACCACTGCCATTACACAATTATTGGATATAACATGATATTTTGGAATGGCAGTACCAGGCAAAGACTTACCTATATTCACATAAGAAAAGTCATATTGCTATTTGTACACATATGCTTGCTTTTGTTCAGCTTCTATGTACTGCATAATGCAACATATAGCCATAATAGAAAATATATTGTATAGAAATTCTAGAATGATTTGTATTTTCCATGACAGTCATCAAAGACTCAGATTCATGCAATCAATTATCTTTATGCTATTAGTCATGACCTTCTCCTTTGAAATGATTGCCTGCCATCTGTTATTTCATTAAGTATTAAATCTTTGTTGCTGAGCAGCAAGCCAATTTGCCTTAGTGACTTTACCCAAAAAAACATTTTAAATTCCTTTATGAGGGATGTAATTGCTTAAACCCAACGTTCTTTTAAATTCTAGATAAAAAGTGAATAGATGCATGTGAAGTGCACTGCAATCAAGATATCGAAGCCATTAGCTGCGCAGTCATATAACCTCTTAAAAGGCCATTCACAGCTTAAACCCTACATTATCACAGTGTGGATCTCTTGCAAACCTCGCCTATTAAAAATGAGACATGCATATGGAAACTAAGTAAGAACTTTATTAATAATTTCATGAGCCAACAGATTGTTGCAATTTACATCAGTTATTAAACTGCCTTTGAGTTGTACTTCTCTTCTTTTGTATGTGAGTTTGATGTAGGACAGATTCTCTATATGACCATTGATCTGTTAACTCAATTGCATTCTCCAGGTGATTTCAGAAGCTAGAGTAATAACTAGTTAACTTGAATTCTATTGGGATTCTTTAGAAAGCTATGGCAATGAGCAGGGCAAATAATATATATTGCATTTAACTTTTCTTAATATATTCACAGTTGTCAATAAGGCAAAGACAGTGAAAAGCATTAAAAGTACTGATCTAGGTCATTTCCTGACCTAGGATAGTATTTGCAAACAGGACTGACTAACCACAGAGATTATCCCAAGTAGGCAAGGTGAAATGACTGAGCATTTACCTAAACTAACAACAGTTTAGTCAGTGATCCTGAGGATCCAAAACAAAACACTCAGTGTGTCAAATGAACACTCAAAAGATGATAGAAATTCAAGCCATGCCTTTATCTATTTTTTATTTATTATTATTTTGATTCATTGTACACAAATGAGGTACAACTTCCATTTCTCTGGTTGTATACAATGTAGAGTCACACAGTTTGTGTAATCATACATGTACATAGGGTAATGATGTTTGTCTTTTCCTATTCCCTTCCCCAGCCCCCTCCCTACCCCTCATTTTCCTCTATACAATCCATCCTTCTCCATTCTTGCCTTACCCCCCCCCCCCGCCATTATGTATCATCATCCACTTACCAGATAATTCATTCGGTCTTTGTGTTTTGGGGATTGGCTTATTTCACTTAGCATGATATTCTCCAACTCCATCCATTTACCTACAAATGCCATAATTTTATTCTTATTTATGGTTGAATAATATTACATTTGTGTACATGTACCACAGTTTCTTTATCCATTCATCTGTCAAAGGGCATCTAGGTTGGTTCCACAATCTATTGTGAATTGAGTAGCTATAAACATTGATGTGGCTGTTTCACTGTAGTATGCTGATTTTAAGTCCCTTGGGTATAGGCCAAGGAGTTGGATAGCTGGGTCAAATGGTGGTTCCATTGCAAGGTTAGAACCCAGACAGGCAAGCCATTACTAACATATAACACATAGTAACAAAATCAGTTTATTATTATCAATAAAGCTTGAGGATAGAAAATGAAGTGATTACATAAAACATCCAAATTTTGATGAGGCATCAGAGAATAGATATGTATCAGAGCAGGAACCCTGGATATGTATCAAAATTGAAACAGAAGGTCTGAAACTGGAGCACATGGTGTAAAATAGCACTTTGTAATTCAGTTCAGGGAGTGGGATCTTTGTTATTAGAATGCAGGTTTTCAGAAGGAAGATCTGAATATCAGGAAAACAACAGGAAAAATATCAGTGTCATCACTAGAGTATTGAATCCATCATCAATTCAACAAAATTTAACTCTGAACCTGAGGACCCCTCCAAGTGATAGTAGAGGTTAGCTGTAGAAGTTTCATAGAGACTTTTACACATTGTGTGCTTCAGACCAAGATGGGTCTTTTGTCTAGAGGAGCTGAGAGTGGAAGGATGTCAAAGGATGAAAAAGGACTCTTCTGAGTAAGGTTGTCAGCATCAGTGATTGTCGAATGTCACATCTTGTTTCCAAACTTCAAATCAACAACACCCTGGAACCTAGCTTTCTTCTCCAGCTACAGTTCCAACATTCAAGTACCCGGAACCTTGAAAGACTGTTTCCTATGATGTTGGTGGTTGAGCTCTCTAAAAATACAGATTCCCGGGTCTCAGTGCAATGCTTGCAGAGTATCACCCAGGAATCTGCATTCTTTACGGATTTGTGGGTGATCCTGGAATATATCCAGATATGAAAGCTACAGCAAAGAATGTCAGTGTCACAGAGACAAAAATAGTTGGTAAGGAAGAATTTAGACTGAAAGGCTTAAAGGACAAAAAGAGAGTCAGTATCAGAATAATAATAAATGTATTTCTGAAAAAGAAACATCCGATTTCAGAAGGTGACTTGTAACAAGGGAGAAAAAAAGGCCAGCAGTACAAAAAGGAGGGAGAAAGAGCCCAGAGAACTCTGGAGCCAGAGTGCCATCTGATTTATATTCGCCTGTGGAGATGGATAAGGATTTCACTGTTTCAAGGAAGGGTAATCAGTTCACAGTTTTTCTGGAACCCTGGTGTCAAGAGGTTTTAAACCATGTAATTACGAAAGCAAGAATGAAAAATTATCAAAACACAGGAAAGGCGAAAGTGACGGTTTCTGTGCCTCACATGGGCTCTAAGACAAAATCACTATCGGACATAATGAAAAACAAAACAACCCACTTTCTACGTAGGTCTCACTTCCAAGGCTCCAACACCCGGGGGAAATCCTCAGTGAGGGGGAAGCCAAATGTTCGCAGTCCTGGGACTCTTCATTCAGTGAGAATAAATGGTTGGCTAGATAGAAAAAGACGGAGAATTCGTGGGAACATGAATGATGTAGAAGGGTCACAATCTCTATTAGAAACATGGTCATATTCTGAAGGATGTAGGAAAGTGATATTTTAGAGAAAAGTAGAAAGTAAAATGGAATAGTCTCATTTCGAGTACCATTCTCAATAGAGAAAGAGTACTTTCAGCAGGTGGTGTTTGAATGCAGTTAATGGGATTCATTATAGGAAACCTTAAATCTCTTCTGTCCTTCTAATAAAGCCATTTGAACTTCTTTTTTAAGTATTTTAGAAAACCTGAGGTGATGAGTTCATGCTGACTCTCACATAAACGCCTGCAACTCACTTACGCTAGTTTAAAATGTAATTTCAAAAGTCCCACAGGTGAGTCTGACATACTTTTTCCTAACCCATTCCCCACAAGCCACTACCTCTGCTCAACACACACACACACACACACACACACACACACACAATATTCTTGATGGAGACATCATTGATATATAGCAAAAATTATAACTCAATTAAACATTAGAGAAATGTTTTGGATATTCATTCAAAAGAAAATTAAAAACTTAGAAATCATAGCTTGTATTTTTTAGGAGAGAGCAAATATTGACTGAGGAAAACTACATGGCTAAGTAACAAGCTTTAAGGTAATTCTTAGTTAGGAATTGGCAAAGGTAATTGAATAAGAGAACCCTGGAGGAATCTGATCAGAAGGAGTCTGAAACCAAAGAATTGTGTTAAAAACTGGCAGGAGAAAAGAGAGCTTCCCAAACAAAGACAGGCACATCCCTGTCATTTGCTCCCTGCAAAGAGAAAAAAAGGAAAAATCAGAACGAGCCTCTAGTGTCCTGGTGACCAGAAACATCCAGCAGGTGATGGAGGTGAGTGAAACAGAACATAGAACAGGGATTTGAAAGTGGGGAAGGCAAGCGACCATGGTAGGTTACACCTGTTGGTGGTGTATTAAACAGCAGTTAGAGAATGAAAGAAATGAGAAGGGAGTATCTTTTATCAGTTGTTACCTATGCCTGTTTTCAGGATGCCCTGAAGGGCCTATGAGAAAGGCATTTCCAGCACCCAGGTATTGCAAGAGTGTGGAGCCAGCTTTGGCTGCAATCCTAGTTTACCCTGATCTCTTTAATTCTGTGTCTTGCTTGCTATGTACCTTGCATGCTATGTAGATTTTGCTGTTAAGGACAATGGGATGTTTGTCAGCTACGTTATAAAAAATGCACAGGGAAATTTAGTAAGACCTTGAGCAAGGTGGAGGGACCCCTGAGCCAGCGAGGGCAGTGGAGAAATCCCCCCATGGGCTGGTCAGTTCTATGGGGACACTTCCAGGCACTCAGGGCCTGGGGAGACAGGTTCACTGGGCATGGAGGACACTGCTCTGCAGATCCTCTCTAATGCTTGAAAATCCAGTGATAAAAAAAAGAAAGGATGATCCCTTCAGCAGCACAAATACTAGAATTGTAAGGGAAAAAGGGAAGATCAGCATGAGTCCTGCTCAAGGATGACATCAAATTCGTAATGTATTTCATATTTTTGCACTTATATACATATACCACAGTGAATTCTGCCATTATGTATATCTGCAAAGCACCAAATAAATATAAATAAATAAATAAGTGGAAAAAAGACCAGTAGGGTAGAGGGAATAGTGGAAAGGAGAAGTGGAGGCAAGGGGGCCCCAGGGATTGAAATGTATAAATTAAACGCCATGAGTGTATGATTATGTCAAGATGGACACACTATTATGTATAACAACAATGCACTAATAAACGAAAAAGAAAGGAGCAGATCACTTCCCTGTGTCCTCTGCTGAGAAGAAGAGGAAATTATATTTTCTTAACATTCCACATAGTAATTTAAAGCGTGTCTGCCTGAAGGACAAAAGAACACCTTTTTTTTCTTTTTGAATAAGTTGCTCCATTGCCACATACACTGTCCCTACCTCCCCTGGGTTCAGCCTGCAGTTTCCACAGCTCTGATTTCAAGGGGAAGTGATGATGTGACAGGAAATCAACCACTTAAGTAATACAATGCCTGGATTCTTGCTCCAAGCCACCAAACAGGGGCACATGAACTGCTAACCAGGGCCAAGGCTGTTCACGCAGCGTTCCTCTGCAGGAAGGTCAGGGTCTCCTAGTGAGGTCAGCACAGCATCCCTCCACTGGGTCCAAGGAAGTGCCTTAGCCTCCTGGGAGAACAGCAGAGCTAGGTGCGACTGCAAGGAGTCATATTTGGGGTTCTTTGAGGGAGTAAGGGCTGAAGCTATAGCTATCAGGATGTGTGAGCACTTTTGTGTTAAGTAGTTTAAAAATTCTTAATTAATCTACAACTATCAATACTAATGATTTGAGAATGATTTAATATCTGTCATGTAATCATTGAACTTAAAGACTTGCTTTGCCTATTATTAATGTCTTTAAAATGTATGGTTTCTGCAATTCCAAAGTAATTTGGGATAAATTAGAGAGAGATGTTTATTTTATGAGATGTAGGTTATTAATAATGGTAGAGTGCTAATATGTTTTTCCCTTTAGAGATATGGGATTAAATTTAGAAAATCATAAACCGTATATGCTTGCAACATCTATGCTCCTTTTACTCCTTGCATTAAATTGTCCTATTATTAGATAAAAAAAAAACAACATATTAAATTTTAATTCACATTATTGGGAAAATTTTACTTCACATTTTCTTTTCACATGTTTTAGTTTTATTAAAAACCTTAAACTTTATTTTAAATGTCAACCTCAGATATCTGTTTTCAACTAAAGATTGAGGTTTATGTTTAAAGAATGGATTATAATTATTGTTCTGGAAGCAACATTTTATCCTTTGCTTTTGTATATTAGATTTTTCTGTCAGGTAGAGAGATGTCAAAAAAGAGAGAAGTACTTGCAATACATGACTTTATGTACAGACAAAATACCTTAGGACAATTTAGATTTCATACAGCCATGCTCAATAATAAAAAGAATCTGTGAAACACATAATTTCATGAAATTTCTTGGACTCTCTGAAAAATGACCTAAATATCTAAAAATATCATGGAGACTCCTACAGATTGTTGTTGACTACATCAGGAAAGTTAAATGTGCTGTGCTTTCTTCAAGGTTACATTGTTGTTTTGGTATTCTTAAGTATGCTTAGAAGTTTCTTAATATTACTGTGTAATGAAGCATACAATTTCTATAATACATCTAGTGCACAATTTTCTCTGAGCATATTAATATAATTTATTTTATTTAAATTGGATACACATTCACACTTCATAAAAAATCATACTCCCTTAATTTCACTTAAAATGTTAATGTGGTTTATATTTATGAGTTATTATCTCCTGCTAATTGAACTTAACAGGTTTAAATATAATTAAAATTAAGAGAAGATTAAATTAGGTTATGTACACTCTTTAAAATAAAATCAAAAATACATTTATAAATTCAGGGTGTTTATTAAGAATTTGTTTTAGATGGTAAAAATGAATCAACAATTCATGTTATCTGTCAAATCCAGGTATGGATGACCCTCCATACTTTGTGAACCATTGGTACAATATATCACATATATTTACTAGGATAAATTGTCATGGGTGCTCAGAAGTACTCTGAATGGTGGAGTCCTTACTTCTCCCACTAAAGAAACGTTTTATGACAAGTTGTATCAACTATATATTCTATTACCAAATACGGTCAGTCTCGATTTCTATTTCCCAAACTCATGATTCTTCACTCACATCCACTCTCACTCTCATCCACTCTCACTCTCATCCACTCTCATTTGTGGCATAACACACAAAGATGCACGAACATACCATCTTTAATTTTGTTTGTGTTTCTATATAAGGGTAGGTAGGTAGATCTCTTTCACTCTCTCTCTCTGTCTCACACACGCACACCATATATGTGAATTGATCACTAACAGACTAACTGGGTTAACTGGGCAGTAACTGTAGGCAGGCAGAATGGGGCTTGAGGAAGAAGGTCACTGGTTGTTTTAGGCAGCCTTTTTGCTGTTATGAACAAACAATCTGAGAACAACAACATAGAGGAGGGAAAGTTTATTTGGGGTTCATGATATCAGAGGCCACAGTCCATAGAAGACGGATTCCATAGCTCTGGGCCAAGGTGAGGCAGAACATCATGACAGAAGGGTGTGGCAGAGGAAAGCATTTCAGGACGTGATAACCAGGAAGCAGAGAGAGCTCTGTCACTAGGGACGAAATATAAAGCCCAAAGGCCAGGGCCTACCACCTCCAACTACACCCCAAATGCCTGTAATTACTGCCCAGTTAATCCACGTCTGTGGACTAATTTACAGATCAAGTAATCAAGGTTCTCATAATGTAATCATTTCACCTCTGAAAATTCCTAATGCATGAACTTTCAAGAGACACAGTATCTAAAACATAACACTAGGCATGTGAATTTGGGGTTTATATTTCGTCCTTGGTGAGAAGAGCTTTCCTCTCTGCTTCCTGGTTGTCTGAGCTGCTGTGCTTTCTCACACCCTTCTATCATAAGGTCCTGCCTCACCCCAGGCCCAGAGCTAGGAAGTGTGCTGACTGTGGACGGAACCTCTGAAACACTGAGCCAAATTAATCTTTTCCTCTTCTGCTTTGTTCTTGTCACAGCATGTGACAAGATGATCAGATCCTTGGTCACAGCAATGAAAAAGCTGACTAAAACAAAGTACAAGTAAAATTGCATTTTAAAGTTAAATTGCAGTTTAAAGTTAATGAAAACAACTTTAGTTATTCCTGGTAAGCCATTTTTAAAATAAATTGAAAAGAATATGCTAAATGTAGTCTTCAAGTTAATAATAAATAATAATTTAAATAAAACACAGTTCACAAAATTAGGAAAAATAAATATGAAAATTTTAAAAACAAGAAAGCTTATTATTAGTTGGGCATAGTAGTGCATGCCTATATTCCAAGCAACTTAAGGAGGCTGAGGTAGGAGGATTGCAAGTTCAAGGCCAGCCTGGGTAATTTAGCAAAAACCTGCCTCAAAATAAACAATAAAAAGTACTGAAGATGTAACTCAGAGGTAAAGTGCCCCTGAATTCAATGTCAAGTAACAAAAAGAAATAAATAAAAAGCATGATACTGATAAAAATGATCAGAGGGTGACAGGAAGGTCCTAATGTGATAATATTTATAATGAAAGTGGGTAAAGATTATTTCCCTATTAAAATTGGGTATCATAATATTTAAATAAATAACAAGATCCAGTCATGAACTTTGAATGAGACCACAATAAGATATCTAAAAAATTGAAGGGTTGTGCACACGGGTATACTAATATCCATGGTGGAGAAATGTGGACTGAAGATATTCCTTCAGAATTTAATTTAAAATGTTAATAAGATAGCAGACAAATTTATTTGGAATCTGTGGTGTCCAATAATATATAAGAGCATGGTCTTAAGGGTATTGAAATCCCACAACAAATGTAAAAATATTTAGAATCCACAAGGCAAAAATGATAATTATATTTGGAGACTTCAACACAATTCACAAATACCAGCAGATTATGTAGACAGATATTTGAACAAATAAACTGTATTAACACATAATTAATAGATTTCTATAGATTTTTATATTATTTTTGTACCAAATAAATATAAGAACATGCATTTCATTGGGCCTCAACTAAAATTTCAATGAATTTCAAATAGAAGAAAAGATAGTTAACGTTGTGCTTTCCATGTTCAGATAACACTGAATATAAAAAACAAAAATTTACCATTTTTCTATTAAAATAAGAATTTGTTTACTGTCATTTTTATAAAATAGAACTTGAACTATAGAGGAATTTGAAGAGCAATTAGAAACTGATGGAAAAGAATAACTGTGAGAATAATATACATTTTAAAATACGGGATGTAAGCAAAACAGTATTACAGAAAAATGAATATACCCAATGGTATTGTTGGAAGTCAAGCAAAATTAGTGCACAATTAAAACCAAAAATTTAGGTACAATTTTTGCTTATAGAGTTATCAAAGACTTTTATCACATATCTTCACTGAAAATATGGATCCTTCTATTTCTCAATTCCATGTTGCTCAACAACCAACTGTAAAGGCAATGATAGATATTTTATCCCAGCAGCAACTAACGCACCTGTAGATTCCAATTAAGTATTAGGTAGTTTGTGCTAAGATATGCTTAACAACCTAAAAGTCACAATGAAAGTAATGGCTAATTTTATACATAATTCAAATGGGATATGGAATACCAAAATTAGACATTATTTCTGAGTGCACCTATGAATGTGTTTCTGAATGAGATGAGCATTTGAATTTGTGCATCCAGTAAAGTAACTTTACCTCCCCAATGTGGGTGAGCATCATGCAATCCACTTAAGGGCCTAAACAGAGCAAAATGGCAAAGGATGGAGATTTGGGTTCTCTCTGCCTGACTGCTTAATCCAAGTCATCAGTCTTCCTCTGCCCTCATGTGGAACTTACATAATCAGTTCTGCAGTTCTCCAAACTGCACCATCAGCTTCTCTGAGTCTCTAACTTGCAGGCCCCAGATTGTGGAACTTCACAGCCTCCACAATCACATGATGCATGAGTCAATTCCTTAAAATAAATCTCTCTCTCTCTCTTTTTCTCTCTCTCTTTCTCTATTGGTTCTGGTTCTCTGGAGAAACTTGATTAATAAAATGGTTTCATACTATACCTTAGTTTTTTTTTTTTAAATGTCTAGGGAATACAACAGCACTTCAAATAAAAAAATATCAGAAAAGTCTATGAACGTGTGCAAATTTCCTACATCCTCAAGGAAATGAAAATTAATCACAAGGAAATTTTCCTACAGTAAACAAAATTGCTAAATATAATAAAAAAAACTAACAATGCCATGTATTTCTCAGGATATATCTCATCAAAAACACTGCTTTTTGATTTGTTAATTACAAATGCCTTGGAAAATTTATTGAGCTATCTATTAAATTTGAATATGTGCATAACATATGACCTCATGTTATATACCCAATAATTTATGTACTAAAGGACATTGAATTTCATTCCATCCTACCAATATTACCCTTAACTACTCAAATCTAATAGCCATACAAATACCTATTAGCAGTTTAATGGAAAAGTAAATTTGTGGTATAGGTTAAAGTACTAGTTAACAGTAAAAATTAAGTAACTCTGTACATAGTATCATATGAACTACTCACAAATATTTCTTTGATTTTTTTCATATAAAAATGCTTTATCTTTCAATATCTAGACTTCAAAATTATACAAAATTAAAGCACTGTGTTAGAAGTAAGGATTTTTATTTTGGGGAAGAAAGGAAGACATAATCTATAATTAAGCTCTAAGTAGTGTATTTCCAAACCTGGATGGTTAGTTACAGGGATATGTTCCCTTTCTGATATTTATCAAACCATACAGATTTGTGCAGTTTTCCCTAGACTTGGCTACATGCTAAACTTTTGATAAATTTCAAGGCGTTCTCACTTAAAATTCAAGAATATATAAAGAACCATGAAGAAGAATAATTAATCTAACAGACAGGAAAAAAATTGAGATAAAAAGACTTGAATTTTTAAAATTTGATTAACTTGATGGATATTATCTGAAAAACCCTAATTGGAAGAGAAATATCCTTTGAATATCTTTATTATGATTCCAATACTTTTCCTTGGTTATTCTTTTTGTATTCTATTTCTTTTTTGAGACATTTAACTTCTTTCTTCATCGTCCACATTTTTCCCATTTGTTTCATCTGTTTTTATAATCCTTCATTCTAGGATTTTCATCATGGCTGACTCGAAGTCTCTTTCTGATAGTTCTAACATCTTAGTTATCTTAGTGTTGGTGTTAATAAAGAAAACAAGCAGGTCTGGTCCACTTTCATTCGAATTGTGATCTTTCAGGTTTCTGTGTACACTGAAAGATTTCTGATTGAAAGCTGAACATGTTGAGGGCGTTAGGAGAGGTTGGTATTTTGTTAATGCCACTTGAATGTAGAAGCCATAGTTTCCCATTTTGCGTCTTTGACACTGAAGTCAAAGACTTCTTGTTAAGCTGGACATGAGCTGCTGGGAGGGTGGGATTCCCGCTCCCCTTTAAAGCTTCATGCATAGCCGACTGCAAGGGGGGACAGCTCTCCCCTCTGCCTTCACAGTGGACTCTGCTGGTACCATGGTGTGGATGGATGTCCTTTTGCTGCCGAGATGGTGAACATTCTGAAAGTCCATCACATCTCCACGGAGGCCTCCCGGTAAGATAGCAGGATGTGCTTTCTGAAGGTCACTCAGTCACGATGCTGTTACGTAACCAGTTTCAGTCTGGTGGGAATGAACATCTGGGTCCCCTGACCATTGCTTAAGTGGAGAGGAGTGGGGATAGAATTTCATCTTGAAAGTATTCCTTAACTGTGATCGTTATTTTCTGAATATTTGCTGTCTTGATAAGTTTCTTCCTTTCGGCTGGAGAGAGTGGACTTTGAAGGGGAGCCTTATGAATATGAATCTTCTGACCTTTCAGGGTTGCCAGCCTCTTAGTTCCAAGTTCAGATTACCTGAAGCTAAAACAAAATTCAGATAAACCAGCCTCCTGTCATTCTGTTACTCCAAGGGTCCCTAGTCTGTTGGCCTTCTCTACATTTTTCAAAGTTCTATTTTTGTTTTATAAATATATAATGTCTAAGGTCTTCATAGCAGCAAGACAATGGAAAATATCGACTGCATCTTCTCCAAATCAAAATCCCTGATACACACAATTTTAAAAGACTTATAAGCAAAAGTGCCAACAACTTGTCACAAAAGTTATCATTATATATCAAATCTCAAGAAGACCTTCAACCTTCCAAATTTATTGAGACCCAAATCAAGCTGAAAAAGCTACTTAATTGCAGACATAGGACTTCTTATTTTCTCTATTGAAATTATTTTACATTTCATTGACTCTTTATTATATTTAATATTGTATCCTGCTTTTACTTTTAAACTCAGAAGCAGGACTTATTTACAAAATATTTTTTAGCTGCAGAGATGGTAGACTTGTCCTCTTTTACTCCCTGGAATTTCAGGACTGGAATGGAATCAGTGACTAGTACCTGCTTTCCTTTCTAACTTTGTTATTGAAAATATCCACAGCAGTCAGCCTAACACATTATCACATTGCAAACTGGGAGTGCAGGGGCATACAATTGAGTAAAAGAAGTCATGAAAGAATACAGATTGTGTATGTTGGTTTCCCCGTGGTCTCCTCAAATGCACGAAATTTGCAGTTACATAACGTAATTTAATTTGTCTTTTCAGTTCTCATTTCTCTAGACATTTTGTTTTATTTTTAAGTACAACTTCCATTACTATCTATGTTTATTATGTTTATTCTTTGCTTTTACTTAATCATCTAAACTCCTTTCTATATTGATGTGATAGCACAGATCCCATTCTTCTACTTGTAGTTGATTCTGTCTTTTGCTCATGGTGGATTGTTTCTTCTGGGGTTTGTAAATTTGGATTGGTGTTCATGATTGGCAAGACTTCATCTGTGAAATACCTTAAACTAGGATGAGGTGTGTGACTCTCCATCTCGTTGAAGGAGAATCATATTATACTCATAATTTACGACAGTATTTCAGATAAGGGGACCCACGAACTCAAGCACAGTGCAAACTCAAGTGCCATACTTGAATACTGCCATGATTGCGTGTCCTCAGAGGACATCTATGTCCCTCTTAGAAGTTTTCCCTCTTAGAAGTTTGCTAGGACTCCAATAACAAAGAACCACAAACTGAGTAACGTACACCAGATGAGTGCATTTTATCATATTTCTGATGACTGAGCCCTGAAGTCATTGTGAGAACTATAGGAGAGGACTTGTTTCAGACCCGTCTCCATCTTCACCTATCCATGACAGTTTCTCTGTACATGCATCTATGTCAAAAATTTTCCTTAAAAGACATAAGTAATAGCATGTTAGGGCCAACACTAATCTGATTTTAATGTTTACTTCATAAAACATGAATGTGGTGGTGGTGTGTGTGGTGGGGGTGGGTGGAGACAATGTAACCTATAACGAAGAACAAGATAAATCAGGAAGTCTTTCCTGTTTTCTTTGGTAGTTAGATATTTTTATTCTACTGTTTCAGACTGTCATTTTACTATTGATGTAGCTTTTTGAGCATCAGCTTTTGTGCATGGGTCTTATTCGCTAATCAGTCTAGTGCTTTCCCGGACTTCATACCCTATCCCTGTGTGTGCTTTAAACCCACGACTTCTGCATAATCAACAGCATGAACCACGTTCATATATGACAGAAGTTTTAATGCCTTTGATTTAGTTCCCTCTTTTATTTCTGGTTCTCTGAAATTTCCCATATTTTTATGAGCTCTGCCACACATATCAAAGCCCATTCGTTATATTTTATGCCCTGCATTTTAGTGAGAAGGGAGGAAGAGAGAAAATTTCAAGGAGACTTTTAAGTATCTAATCTCTTATAGTCCCCAAACTAAAAAACAGAAAGCAAGGTCCACTTTTTCAGAGGATAAAACTCATGATCTTCTGTGAGATTTTGATTACGTGCCATGAAAATTAAATGGAAAATTGGTTAAAATGTTTTCTCCATCTCAAGTTTTAATAGGCTGGGTAACACTGAGCTGAGGAAATAAAACATTAATTTTTCGGTTTTGAGATTATTAGTTGTAAGTCTAACATGGGTAATTTAATTATTTAATAAAATCTGTGATAAATCTATGAGACACGATTCTACTTGTTAAAAAGAGAACAGATCAGCAAAAGTTAAAACTGTTGTTGTATTTAACTATTTCTTTTAACTGTTTTCCTTTTTCTTTTGTATGTAGTGCTTAGCGAGGTACAAATGTGCTTCTGTCACTCATGTCCTGTGGGCCACCTCAGGTCACATCCTCTGCTCTCTGGGACATTCTTCAGTCTGCTTGCTTTCCCAAGTGGTCTTTCTGCTTTTCTCCTTTTTATAAAGGTTATGTTCACTCCCTGTTAAGCTCCTCTCCCTGCTTGACCCTAGCTGTCTCTTTTGCTCTGAATTCCCAGGTTTTAATAACATTTTCTGAATTGTTTCTTCATATATTAATTTCTCTCTAGAATCAAAACAAAAAAATATGATATATGAGCTATTAACTCAGGGTAATTGGGTCTCATTACATATTAGTTACTTGGTGATTTAAACTGAGTTGGATTATTGGAAATCGAATGTGCCTCTGGATGAATAGTACCATTAAATGGCTTAATGCCCAAAGTGATGTCTGGAGGTTTATAGTGGAAATTCTGAAATGTCATTGCAAGTGTCCACCCTGATCAACGTATTCACTGACTCATAATGTAAAATAATAAGTGTGAGGTTTTGTAAAGCTCCAGAACTGGAATCAAGCTTCCTCCAGTTCATTTTGTATACTTAAATGTGTATATGCAAATTTTTAAACATAAATGAAGCCTAGTAATGCTATTGATTTTTATAGACACGCTTATGTATGCATAAAAAGGTAAAAGCTTTCTATTTAGGAGATGTCATATATATTACCATTTCTTGCCCAGGCTCAAAGAATATAGATTAACAATTCTAATTATGTGTTCATATGTAGACTCTGAAAGCAGTGACTGTTGGGTAGGACATCATCTATAAATGCTTGTTATTGCTATTTATTTTCTCTTTATGAAACTCATCTGTATTTAATCTCATCACTCAAGTCAGTTGATTAAAAATTCTTGCAATCAACTTACTATTTCAGAATTCATTGGACACAAAACTGAACTTTGGAAAAATTTCACAATGGATCAAGTGTGCCACATTAATTTTGGGTTAAATGTTTTGATTTAGAGCTGAAAGCGGAGGGGGGGTGGCAAAAATAATTTTATTGACAGAATAAATTGCCATCAGTATCTTTCAAACCTGCTGTTTTACAGAATGCTCAATAATACACAAGCCTCTTTTCCAAATTCACAAATACTGCTGAAATGCAGTGTTTCTGGGCATTGGTTATAAGCTGCTCTTGACAGATGTAAATCGAATAACATGAGCAGTACTGTTAATGGTACAAATTACATAATTACCATTATTCAAAACAAATCATTTTCCAAAAATTCTTCACCTTTTCTGATTTCATGATTTTTAGAGCCTTCAATATATTTCTGTATTCTACTCTTTACTAAAACCAAGAAAATGTCAGTTTCCTAAGTAAATCTCTAGTTTTAAAATCAAGTCAGTTGATATTCAATTACAGAAAAAAAATTTTTTAAATTCCTCAAGAAACTGAATCTGTTTAAGTGTATCTGAAAGGGCACAATTTCTATTCTTCTTCCTTAAAAACACGCTGCCATTTTCTAACAAATACTCTCTAGGCAACACCTATAGAATCTATAAGGTTAAGAAAATAGATTTCAAATGCATGTAAGTAGTGTTGTGAAAATATTATCTAATATGCCCTAGAGTGAGAGAGTTTTCAAAATAAACATTGAATTATTTTAGAAATTGCAACTTTTATGTAGTTATCTTAAAATTGCCTATGAATTTGACTTACACTATTTTAAAATGCATTTAAAAAGAAAATGTATTTTTGTGGTTGTTTTGATTCACTGACTTTTCAAAATCACTGGGAAAAAGAGTCCATGTGCCATAATGAGAATTAAAGTCATTTATTACTGCCTATCTTGAGTTTTATTCTTCAGAAATTCATTGAAAAATTAGTCCAAATTTGAGGTGTGAAAACATTTTAGTATTGATTTCCTGAAGTTAAGTTTCATCCTACATAATTTCTGTTAATTTGTACAATGTGCCAATCAAGGCTATTTTAAAAGGCGAGTGAAAGGAACATCAGGTACATTATTTCTTACTAAATCATCTAATTTCACAATCTTTAAAAATTATAAAAAAAGATCCAGTTGGCATAGGATATGTTATGAGTATTTATAAAAATTTGTTGTTCTGTAACACTGTAAAACATATTTATCTATTCTGCCTGTATTCCAAATTAAATATTCTTACAGTCTTCTTAAAAGTTAAGATATCAAATACATTTAAATATTTACTTTATAAGGTCATTCTTGCCTCTATAGATATACCCCACAAAACTCCACAACCTCTCTTTGGGTCAAGAAGGGAGCAATGGCAGTAAGGGGTAACTCTGGGAAAACAGACAGGGCCTAAAAGTTCCACACCTTTGTACGGTTCAATAGTAAATGACTCTCTTCCTAAAAAGAGGTGAGAGGTGAGATCTAAGCTAATATGTGGTAGAGAAGTTTATCAAAAACTGGTCACAATCATAGTAGTTAGGGAAGTTAGTTGAAGGAGGATATCAAAATACATTGCTTCACTCATGTTTTTACTCTGGATTTCTTTTTTATTAGTATTTTGATTCATTATACACAAATGGGGTACAACTTTAATTTCTCTGGTTGTACATGAAGTAGTATCACACCATTCGTGTAATCATACATGTACATAGGGTAATGACGTTTGTCTCTCTGTGTCCTCTATTCTCTACCTTTGGTCTACCTGTCAGTTTTGGTGACAATACCATGCTATTTTTGTTACTATTGCTCTGTAGTATAGTTGAAGGGCTGGTATTGTGATATCTCCTGCTTTGCGCTTCCTGCTAAGAATTGCTTTGTCTATTCTGGGTCTCCTATTCTTCCAAATGAATTTCATTACTTTATTTCTATGAGTTATGTCATTGGAATTTTAATTGGAATTGCATTGAATTTGTATAGTACTTTTGGTAGAATGGCCATTTTGACAATATTAATTTTGAATATCCAAGAACGTGGGAGATCTTTCCATCTTCTAAGGTTTTCTTTAATTTCTTTCTTTAGTGTTCTGTAGTTTTCAATGTAGAGGTCTTTCACCTCTTTGAGTAGATTAAGTCCCAAGTATTTTATTTTTTTTGAGGTTATTGTGAATGGGGCAGTTTTCCTGATTTCTTTTTCATAGGATTCATCACTTATGAATTAAAATGCATTAGATTTATGAGTGTTGATTTTACATCCTGCTACTTTGCTGAATTCATTTATGAGTTTTAGAAGTTTTCTGGTGGAATTTTTCAGTTCCTCTAAATATAGAATCATGTCATTGCCAAATAGTGATAGTTTGAGTTCTTCTTTTCCTATTCTTATTCCTTTAATTTCTTTGGTCTGTTTAATTGCTCTGACTAGAGATTCAAGGAAGATGTTCAATAGAAATGGGGAAAGAGAGCATTCGTATCTTGTTCCAGTTTTTAGAGGGAATGCTTTCAGTTTTTCTCCATTAAGAATAATGTTGCCAGTGGGCTTAGTATATATAGCCTTTATAATGTTGAGCTATGTTCCTACTATTCCTATTTTTTCAACTGTTTTGAGCATGAAGGGGTGCTGTGTTTTATCAAATGTTTTTTTCTGTATTTATTGAAATCATTGTATCATTCTTAACTTTAAGTTGATGTGATGAATTACATTTATTGATTTTTGAATGTTGAACCAACCTTGTGTCCCTGGGATGAAACCCACTTGATTGTGGTATGCTAACTTTTTATATGTTTTTGTATGTGATTTGCTAAAATCTTGTTAAGAATTTTTTTGTCTGTGTTTATTAGGGATATTGGTCTGAAGTTTTCTTTCCTTGATGTGCCTTTTTCTGGTTTTGGCATCAGGGTGATACAAGCTTCATACAACGAGTTTGGAAGGGTTCCCTCCTTTTCTATTTCATGGAGTAATTTGACGAGTATTGGTTTTACTTCTTCTTTGAAGGTCTCGTAAAATTCGGCTGAGAATCCATCTGGTCCCGGGCTTTTCTTGGTTGGTAGGCTTTTGATGACTTCTTCTGTTTCGGTGCTTGAAATTGATCTGTTTAAATTGTGTATGTCCTCCAGATTCAGTTTGGGTGGATCATATGTCTCTAGAAACCTGTTGATGTCTTCCAGATTTTCTATTTTGTTTGAGTATAGATTTTTAAAATAGCTTCTAATTATGTTTTGTAATTCAATAATGTCTGTCGTGATATTTTCTTTCTTATTCCAAATTTTAGTAATTTGAGTTTTCTGTCTCCTTCTCTTCATTAGTGTGACTAAGGGTTTATCAATTTTGTTTATTTTTTCAAAAAGCCAACTTTTTGTTTTGTCAATTTTTTGAATTGTTTCTTTTGTTTCAAATTCATTGATTTCAGCTCTGATTTTAATTATTTCCTGTTTTCTATTACTTTGGTATTGATCTGTTTTTCTTTTTCTAGGGCTTTGAGATGTAATGATTGGTCGTTTATTTGTTGAGTTTTTCTTCTTTTATTGAATGCACTCCATGCAATGAATTTTCCTCTTAGTACTGCTTTCAGAGCATCCCAGAGATTTTGATATATTGATTCGTTGTTTTTGTTTAGCTCTAAGGATTTTTTGATCTCCTCCCTGATATCTTCTGCTATCCATGCATCATTCAATAGTGTATTATTTAGTCTCCAGGTGTTGGGGTAGTTTTGTTTTTTTCATTTTATTAATGTAACTTTTTTTTCTGTTATGATCTGATACAATACAAGGTAGTATCTCTATTTTTTTGCATTTACTAAGAGGAGCTTTGTGGCATAACATGTGGTTTATTTTAGAGAAGATTCCCTGCGCTGCTGAGAAGAAAGTGTATTCACTCATTGATGGATGGAGTATTCTATGTATGTCTGTTAACTCTAAGTTATGGATTTTGTCATTGACTTCTATGTTTTCTTTGCTTAGTTTTTGTTTGGAATATCTATCCAGTGGTGAAAGTCATGTGTTAAAGTCACCCAGAATTACTGTGTTGTGGTCTATTTGGTTCCTGGAATTGAAAAGGGTTTATTTGATGCACATGGGTGCGCTATTGTTTGGGGCATAAATATTATTGATCATTATGCCTTGCTGATTTATAGTTCCCTGAAACAGTATGAAATATCCTTCTTTATCCCTTCTAACTTTGACTTGAAGTATGCTTTATCTAATATGAGAGTGGAAACACCCAACTTTTTACTGTGTGAGGTATATTTTTTTCCCATTCTCTCACCTTTATTCTGTGGGGATCTTTATTATGAGATGAGTCTCTTGAAGACAGCATATTGTTGGGTCCTTTTTAAATCCAATCTGCCAGTCTATGTCTTTTGATTGATGAGTTTAGGTCATTAATATTTAGGCTTGTTATTGAGATATAATTTGTATTCCCAGTTACTTTGGCTTATTTTTAGTTTTTAACTTGACATGGTTTTCCTTTAATTGGCTTTTCTTTTAGAGTAGTTCCTCCCTTTGCTGACTTATGTTGTTGATTTTCATCTCTTCCTCATGGAATGTTTTGTTGAGAATGTTCTGTAGTGCAGGCTTTCTATTGGTAAATTCTTTTAACTTATGTTTATCATGGAAGGATTTAATTTTGTCCTCAAATCTGAAGGTTAGTTTTACTGAGTGTAAGATTCTTGATTGGCATCCATTTTCTTCCAGAGCTTGAACTATGTTGTTCCAGGCCCTTCTAGCTTTTAGGGTCTGAGCTGAGAAATCTGTTGATATCTGTATTGGTTTCCCCTTCTATGTAATCTGATGGTTTTCTCTGGCAGCCTTTAAAATTCTATCTTTATTTTGAATGTTTGGTATTTTCATTGGTGTGACTCTGTTGTAATTTTTGTACATTTGGTGTCCTGTAAGCCTCTTGTATTTGATTTTCCATTTCATTCTTCAGATTGGGAAATTTTCTTTTATTATTTCAGTGAAAAAATTGTTCATTCCTTTGGTTTGTATCTCCGTACCTTCCTCAATCCTGGTAATTCTTAAATTTGGTCTTTACATTATATCCCATAATTCTTGGAGTTTCTGTTCATAATTTTTTACTGTCTTTTCTGTTTGGTCAACTTTTTTTTTCAAGAATACATATTTTATCTTCATTGTCTGAGGTTCTGTCATCCAACTGATCTACTCTCTTGGTTATGCTTTCCTTTGAGTTTTTAATTTGATTTATTGTTTTCTGAATTTCTAGGATTTCTTTTTCTATTTTTTTTGAATCTCTATCTCTTTATTGAAATGATCTTTTGCTTCCTGAATTTGCTTTTTTAACTATTGAAGTGATCTTTTGTTGTCTGCGTTTGCTCTCTTATATCATCCTTTACTTCATGGATCATTTTAATTGTGTACATTCTGAACTTTGTTTCTGACATTTCTTCTACCATGCTGTCATTGGATTCCATTGATATAGCATCTAGGTTTGTTTGGACTAGCAGTGGGGATCTGAGGTATTGCAGTCTAGGGATATCAATATTAGCAGTATGTAATACAAACAATATGCAACCATAAATCAAATTGTCCCTATTAAGATATTAACAGTATTTTCTTTATAAACAGAGATGATGAGTTTTATTATTATCTACAGCATAAACAATAGGTTTGCAATAAGGTCTACAATTTCTAATGGTGGACAAAGAAGATGGAAATTGGTGTAGGATGTAATGTTAATGAGATAAGAAGTGAGTCTATACAGGTACTGAGTCATAGGAATAGTGAAAGCAGAATCAAAAGAAATTGGTGTTTAGCATGATAAAATGAGAAAGAGTCTCCAAGGAAACAGATAGATAAGAGGAAACTAGAGAGAGAGAGACAAAATTAATAAAAAAAGACAAGTAGTAATAATAGTAATAATATTACCAATAAAAAATATTCTACCATAAAACTATACTATACTATTCAAGCCTACTGGTCTTCAGTAGCCTGATGCATGAGAGGTACTTGATAATGCAGTATCAAAGGAAGAGAGCTGCCCCACCTAAGGATGACTGTGTCCAGGTTGGGAACAATCCATGATAGCAGGCAGAGGCAACCCCACGTGTTGGTAGATGGGGAGCCAAAGGTGGCACTGGAGCCTGCAGGCTGGACCTGGGCAGCACTGGAGACTGCAGGCAGTGGCTCTGCCAGGGCCTGGCTGCTGTGTGTTGCTGCCAGATTTTCTTTTAAACCAAGAGTTGCATAGTTTTATTAAAATACAACTGGGTAAAATGGAGTGAGAAGTAGAAATTATGATTTGCTCTGTATTCTGATATAGTTGTTACACAATCCAAGGCATCCCAGGGAAAACATCCCACTTGCAATAGAAGTATGCTTATAATAATACATGAAAATAATATCCATCTTCAGTCATGACAACAAAACTCATGAGAAACATGAACAGTAACATTTTCCATACCTATATGACTTAAATGTTAAATAAATGAACTTATATGTCTTTATTTTCATGTTATTTTAATCAACTCAGAATGTCTCGATATTTTGGGAACTGACACTTATAAAATTTTGAGAAAATTCTTTGAGAAAAAGCATACAAATTTTATAAAGTGCCTTGAAAGTAGGTTGGGCAACTAAGGAATCCTGAATAGTAAGTGAATGAGATAAACTAATTATAAGTTCTACCCATACCTACATGTCTAGACTGTGTTGTGTCTAAAGAATACTGTTTTATGAAAATATGTCATGCAGGCAATATTAAGTTAGTCCATCTTGCAATCTGATTATATATGCCTATGGGAAAATATTCATTTTCATACTGATATCAGTGATATTTAGCATAATGTAACTTTTTATGGATATATATTTATAGTCATATTTTATATCTGTGACCAAAATACCAATGCCTTGGGGCTCAGATTTCGTAGTTAGACTATGCTGTGACAACTTCTAGAAATATAACTTAATAAAGGAGGATCAGGAAAAACAAAACACATAGAGCAAAGAGACATTTCACTTCTAGTAATCATAGTCTGTCAATGAGTATCGATTACACTGCTGAGTAAAATAGAAATGTCTTTTAGAACTAATAGGCTAGAGAGGAAACAGTTACGAGGACAAAATCTCAGAGAAGGAAAAGTGTAAACCCAGAACTTGGAGCCACTTTCAACCAGAGGACACTTCCTGATTAAGAGAGAAACAAGTGTGAGAGCCACAGGCTTGGACAGCTTCCTGGGAAAGAGGAAAGAAAGCGCATACCAGGAATTGCAAGATGGTATTGATTTAAATGGATATGGTCCCACACCAATTATAATCTTATGCTTAAGGACAAAATGTAGACCTTAAAATTTCGACTGGAAAATATAAAGATGGGCATTAGTAAATTTGCAGAAAAAAAAAAGAATCTTACAACTAAAAAGTAAACTAAAATTAAGAATCCAATTAGTGGATTTATAGGAACTAAGACACAGCTAAAGAGCTAGTTAGTTCACTCAGAAATGAGTGGGAAGAATATTTTCAGAATACAGAAGGGATGGCCAAAATAAAGGGAAACATCCAAGTGATGCTGTGAGCCAAACCAACTGACGGCAGAGGCCCGACATCCCGTGATGCACACCACAGCCAAGAGGAGGAAGAGAGATAATATTCGAGGTGATAATGGCTGAGAAATCACCAGTGATAATGAAGGTTACGGATGCCTGGATCCAAAAGTACAGTGAATCCCAAACCAGATGAAGAAAAGAAATCCACACCTGCACAGAGTCAAACTAGAAATTAAGACGCATTTGCAGCAAAACATCGAAGCAAAAGAAGGAACCATCGCAGCTTCGCCAGGACAGTGGGTATGGCTAAAGACACCTTGGGCCTTCTGAGGGTTGCCTGTGTGCTGTTTCTTGATTTGGGGCGCAGTACTCAGAACATGTTCTTCATAATAATTGCCAAACATGCAAATTTATTTTTCACACAATAGTATGCATAGGTTTTATTATTACACACACACACACACACACACACACACACACACACAATCTATCTTTTGTTTTTGTTTTTTTGATTTTTAAACTGAAATGGCATTGTATCTCTGAGATGATGGCTGCATGGTACAATTGCCTTCCCCTGAATTTTTAATACTAGTGTATATGTTATTTACTTTTTTTCTCAGATAAACATCAGCTGGAACTTTGAGCTAACTGAGTAAAAATGTGAATCTGGAGACCCTTTATCTCCTATACAGAGAACTAGAACATATCTTCTCTGTCCCCAAGTTCTCGTGAAATAAAAGATAAACTTGAGGCAATTTTCATAAAGATTTGAACAATTAAAGTGACATATTTTGGGAATGGTGTGACCCAAAAATATTTTTGGAATCCCCTGATGTGGAAAGAGAGAGAGAAAAGAAGAGAGAGAGAGAGAGAGAGGGAGAGAAACACACTTCAAAAATAGTCCTATTTTCCAATTAAATATAGAACAAAAATGTATTTAAAGAAGTCAGCATCCAGAGAAAGAAAAACACTTAAAGAAATGTAATTAAGACTAATGAATATAAGTTTAGTAAACACAATTAAGGATGTTCAAGAATAGAAAAAGAATCATTTTCTAAACCTAAATAAAACATAACCTTCAAAATAAATAATTTAGTAAATAAATGAGGCATAAGTTGAATGATGAGACTTGAGTCAGTGACTTGGAAGAAAAAATGGAAGAAATATGTCAGAAAGAAGCCATCGGAAAAGATAAGAGATTCATAGGGTATCTCTGGAAGACCTAACATGCAAATCACAGAAATTCCAGAAGAAGGAAAGGGAACAGATGGAGGCCATTTAATAATTAAATAAGTCATGCAAGAAATTTCCATTACTTCAAGGAATGTCTGAGTCTTAAGATTTAATAAGACAAAGATTAATGGGAAATATCATACTCCTAGACCTATCTTTGTAAAAGTTTTGAAATCTAAGGACACCTAGGAAAAGACATAAAATACAATTTAAACCAACCACAACAACAACAACAACAACAAAAAAAAAAAACTAGAAAGGAAAAAATTTCCATCAATCTTGTGTACTACTTTGGGATATTCAAGATAGATTAACAAATTCCATATTTAACTTTGAGTGACAAATTGAAATCCCATACAACTGCACGCAGACCTGGTGTTATACTTTTGTCACAGTGGTGATCATGCACCTTGTTAACCAGACTTAAAAGACTGCAAGTAGGTCGCCATGAAATGAGCAACATGAGCATCACTTATGAATTGTTAAGGCCCAAAGGGTGTGTGCTGCTTATGCTGGAGCGCTAATGAATGTGAACCAAAGACCAACTAAAATGGTTAAAAAATTAAATAAATAGGAGGAAACTGAGGGAGAACCCAGCTTCTGGATCCACTTTATAAGTAGGAAGAAAAAAAAAAAAAAAGCTGAGGATAAAAATATTTAAGAATATCTTTCATGGGGACAAGAAGAGGGAAACTAGTCAGTGGAGAGCAGCAAGGCCATAGTAAACTCTCCAACAACAGAAGTATTTAGTTAGGAATCCCATTGCTTCATCTGAGGGTTAAAAGATTACAGGGAATACACAGCAAAGACAGAAGCAATTTGTCCTCATATCTGAAGAATAAATGGCAAATAATTTTCCAAGAGAGAGATGAAGAATGTAAACCAGAGATTTAAAGCCAAACCTACCAACAATGGAAGGAAAAATACAAAGAAAAATTCAATTAGGTATAGCTCAATAAAATTGCTAAAGCAGGAAAAGTAAACAAGAAAAGCATAAATGCAGTATCTAGAATGCTCAGTAGAGCAGCGATAAGTCTGAGGTTATATCTCAATCGCTACAATATATGTTAAGGAATAATGCAACGATACCTTTAAAGAACAAAAAGAAAATGACTATTGTTTAAGAATTCAATAAACAGAAGATTATTCTTCACCAATGTAGGAAAATGTCATGAAAAAAGGTCACCATGCAGGACATTGGCACGTGCAGAAAATCAGCCAGACCAAGCTCATGAGGAAAGACTGCAGAGAAAGGCCTATTGCAGGGCTGTGGCCCTACAGCCCTGTCACAGAGAGGGGACACACAGCATCCATCACAGCAGACCTCAGACCCCAGAGCACCTCAGATCTCAGCTCCTGGGCTGGGTGCTGTACAAGATGTGATTAGGAAGGCAGTTGGACAAGCTTCAACAGGACATGGTAGGATAGACCCTAGACTCTTTCTAGCAACTAGATTTCACATCTGGGGCTCAGCACAGTCTCTCCCTGGGTCCTCAAAGACTTGGTTTTCCGTGGTTGCTGTTAGGTATAAAGCAACATTTCTCTCCCGCTAGAGGAACCCAGCCTCCCAAACCACCTGTCAATCTGCCGTTAAGCCTGCCTCTCCCGCTACAGGAACTTCCGGCTTACGTCGCTGTAACCTTCCTGCCTCCCACATTACGTTCCAATATGTCATTGGTCCATCAGTCAGTCTGTAATAATTCTCCTCCGCAATTGGTTCCTCCCAGCCCGCGAAATTCCAATATCTGACAAGGAACCCTGCGCCATTTTCTTCTTCCCCTTTACCCTTTCCCCCGAGCGGGCACGTCTTGTCCGCTTAGAATAAAAGTTCCTAGTGTGAGACCTGTATCTGCGGAGCGTTTTTTCTGGGAGTTATCGATGAACCAAAACTGCCTCCCGTACATCTAACTAACAGTTGCCACTCTGTGACATCATAAAAATGCAGGATTCACATCAATATCCATGCTTATTGAAGCATTCCTGGCTTGACAAGGAGGTTAGGCCTCCACCTGAATTTGCCTGAGGTTCGTGCCCTCACAGTGGAACCTGAATCATTGAAACTGGATAAAGTTTCAATGGAACTTGTTGAAAGTAACTCCTTTTTAGGAGTAAATTTTCCCATTATCCACAGGGCCAGTGGTGGAGAAATTCACACTAACTTCTCAGTGAAATGAATATATTTTAAAACAACTAATACTTAAGAGAATATGTCACCAGAAAACCTGCAATCAAAGTGTTATGAGAAAAGAAGGCAAATGAATCTAAATGAAGCTAAAAGGTGCCTAAAGCAATAGTTTTTTTAAAAAAAACTATTTCTAAATTTGTAAATTTGTAAAATTTTTAAATTTGTAAAAAAGTTTTAGAAAAAAATAATATGAAAAGTAAAATCTATCATATTTATTTAGTAAAATGACAATAACAGTAATAATAATATCTTGGAAGATTTTAAATATGTACAAAATTAAAATGTTCAACAAGAGCAGCAAGTGAATCAGTGGCAAGACGCTCTTGTAATACACCTTCCTTTAGAGCCTAGATCTAAACAAGTAAGTCATAAAAGGTTTAAGACTTTTAATTAATCAAAGCTGCAAGTTGTAATTTTCATCTTTATCACTAAAGAAAAGTAGAACAAGGGATGACTAAAGAAAAGACAGTACCTGTGAAAAGTGAATAAACAGCGCAAATCAGACAAGAGATGTAAACAGCTGGTGTGAAGAGACAGTGGGTGATGAGCCCACAGAGTACCAGCAATTCAATTAAAAGACAAACATGCCAGATTGCCTTAGGAAAAATTCCAATGGTACATTTCTTGTAATAGACACACAAATATGTGAAAGAGAAGAATTCAAAATACTGAAAGGAAAAAGAGAGAAAACACCAATCAAAATTAAGTTGGGCTGGGTGTGGACTTGATAGTGCACACCTGAAATCCCAGAAGCTCTGGAGGCTGAGGCAGGAGGATCCTAAGTTCAAAGCCAGCCTCAACAACTTAGGAGGCCCTAAGCAATTTAGTGAGACCCTGACTCAGAATAAATAATAAAAAGGGTTGTGGATGTGGCTCAGTGGTTAAGCACCCCTGGGTTCAACACCAAAAGTAATAAATAAATAAGTAAAAAGTAAATAAATATATAAGTAAAAAGTAAATAAATAAATAAATAGATGGTGTTGGTATAGCTTTAAAATCAACAACTTTTGACTATTATTTAAAGAAAAATAAAGAGATTAGGAGGAATGTTTTTAATTATAAAATGTTCAATTCATCAGAAAGTTAGTTCTCTATGTGAGTACATCGGATGGAATGCCTGCCTCCCCACAATGATTAAGGACCTAAAATATAAAAGAATATTATTGCTTATAATGGGAAATTTTTAACTTGCATCTCTCACTAACGGGTAAAACAAAGACAGTGATAATCAGTACACTGAAAAAGGTTTGACCAACACAATTAAGAAAATAAATAAATCAGCCTTGAGAGCACAGAACGTTAACAAGTTAAGAATACACAATTTCTTCTCTATAAAAATTGATCTTATATTAGAACCTAAATGAAGTTAGCACATTTCCCAGTAGTGAAATCATGGAGCATTTATCTGCCTGCCATGGAATTAAACTAAGAATCAATTGAAAGCAAAAAGAAAACAAAAAATAAAATGCATGGCAATTATACAACCCATGCAATAAGACAAAAGCACATTTGAAATTTTAAAAATACATTTTAATTGATTCACAATAAAAATGCAGTAAATCGAAACGCGGGCTGCCTCTGCAGCTGTTTGAAGGAATACTTTTATATTATGGTATACTTACTATATGTATTATATTAACACATCGATGGCCTAAAATTTTCCTCCTTGAGGCTAGAAGTAAAAGGGTAGGTAGCTGGTAGAGAAAACAGCAGGGTAAAATATGAGCAGAAATTATTGATACAAACCAACAGACTAAAGAAACAATGAGGCCAAAAGTTAGCATTTTGAGTAGAGCAAGATAACTAACAAATTCCTGAAAGCAGTAAATCAAGAACAGAAGGAAGAGGCAAAGAAGGCATGCATTACTAAAATATCAGATGAAAGTGTGACTAACAACCGAGACAGCTTGAACAATAAATTTTGCCAAATATTTATGGAGTAAATGACCTGGAACATACAGAAAATCTGCCATGTGTTCAAATGAAGGGACGCTGCAGATTGCTCCGCAAAACCAGCAAACTCTTGACAACACATTTTGACCCAAATGTCAGTAGGATGAAAATCACAGATCAACATAATCATGTAAATGACGCAGTGATCTTTATCAAAGATTACCAACGTGAACTGTGTAGCTTTACATCACAGTTAAGGGAGTTCATCCCATGCATCCAGGGCTGTTCAATGTTGGAAAAGCATTTAAGTCATTTCATTGTTTCAGCAAAATGATAGTATGAATATATAAGGTAAAAATTAGCAAAGTGGAAATCTTTTACAATAAAAATTAGCAGGATGACACTAAATTTGTTAAATTTAGTTAAATTTGTTAAAATATACTCACAAAAATCTAGAGAAAACATTTTGCTTGATTACAAAATATCAAAAGCACAAAGATTCGATGATTCTAGATGACATTGTTTTGGCAGCTCCAGAAGTATCATTGTCAGGAAAAAGTGTTTTGAGAACTGGAGATGAAAAATTAAATTCCTATTATTGAAAGGCAACATAAAAATATACCTAAAATATTAAAAATCTCTATTATTTGAATTTACTATACATGATCAATTGTACTAGTACATAGCACAAAAAGGGCATCAGGCACTTTAATCTTTAAAAATTCAAAAGTCAATTTTTGAATCCTTGTCAAAAGAAAATGAAAAAAGGCAAATATTTGGGAATAGTAATTCTATAAGATGTATAAGAATTCTACACAAAAATATAGATATTGAAATAAATTGAGGCAAACATATTTGAATACTGTAGTCATGGAAGCCAGACATGTAGTCAGTCTTTCAGCTGAGCATGAAATAAACATGAAAAGCTACAGAAACAAAATAATTAAACTAAACGTAAAGAACTTGGTAGGTTGAATTTTCCTGCAAGTTATTGTGATTTATTATTAAAAAGTAATAATTAATAGTGTTGTATTTCTGCAAATATCAACCAATATACTAATGTCAAATATGGAAAAGCAAACTAATGCTGTGCAGATTCTTTCAGAAGGATTCTGCCATTTCTGTGCATCTGAACATCAGCATTGGGGCCTTTGCCCTATGGTGTCTGTGTTTGGACCTCTTGTGAGAATCACCCTTGGGCTGTTAGAACTGTTTGACTTCACACAAAGAAACCCTCAGATATAATCCAGGTATGTACTTCAATTTCCCCCTGCAGGGGCCCTTAGCAAATTTTTTTGTTGTTGTCCTAATTAGTTATACATGACAGTAGAATGCACTTTGATACATCATACATAAATGGAGTATCATTTCTCATTCTTCTGATTGCACATGCTGTAGAATCAGACTGGGTATGCTGTCCTATGTGTACATGGGGTGATAACGTCAGATTCACTCTACTATCTTTCTACTCACATACCCCTTCCCTCCCTTCACTCCCCTCTGCTTGATCTAAAGTAACTCCATTCTTCCCTAGTCACATCCCCTTGTTGTGAACTAGCCTTTACATATCAGAGAAAACATCGGGTCTTTGGTTTTTTGGGATTGACTTATTTTTCATAGCCTGGTATTCTCCAGCTCCATCTGCATGTCAGATAGAGCATTAATCTCCAGGATATATAAAGAACTCAAAAATCTTAACACCAAAAAACCAAATAAACCAATCAATAAATGGATTAAGGAACTGAACAGACACTTCACAGAAGTAATACAATCGATCAACAAATAAACGAAAAAAATGTTCAACATTTCTAACAATTTGAGAAATGCAAATTCAAGCTACACTACACTGAGATTCTCCCTCCAGTCAGAATGATAATTATAAGGAATGCGAGTAACAATAAATGTTGGCGAGGATGTGGGGGAAAAAGTACACTCATGCATTGCTGGTGGGACCACAAATTAGTGCAGTCACTATGGATAGCAGTATGGAGATTCCTCAGAAAACTTGGACTGGAACCACCATTTGACCTAGTTACCTCACTCTTGGGTCAGCATTCCTTAATAATGTGCTTGGGAAGAGTTACTGAGAGGTGTGAACAGTTAATCTGAAGCTCTTTTTATTATTTTAGCTATGCATACATGGTGTGAGAGAGATGTGTTTTATTTATTCATTAAATCACCTACTTAAACCTTAACTGATGTCCATATGGAGCTTCATGCATGTTTTCATGTTTGCATACAGTCACTCCTGTCTGCAGGAGATTGAGTCTGGGACACCCCATGGATACCAGGAATCCACAGATGTCCAAATACCGTATACAAAATGGTGCAGTATTTGCATACAATCCTCCCTACATCTTTCTATATACTTCAAATCATCTATGAATTACATATTGTATATAATACAATGCAAATGCTGTATAAATGGTTGTTATTGCTTAGGAAATAATGAAGAAGAGCCCATACATGTTGAGCACAGATACAGTTTTCTTTTTGATTATGTTTGATTTATGGTTGACTGAATCCACAAACACTAAACCCACATATACAAATGGTTGACTCTACTATAAAATTGGAGGTCATATTTTATGGTCTAAATTTGTACTCAAATTATTCAGTGAAATAACTGATCTGTATGTAGCTAAGAATATAATACCTTTATATCTCTGAATGCCTATCAGAGAGATGGGGAGAAGTTATAAAGCACCATCATAAACCTGTTTATTCTTCCTTCTCTTCACTCCCCTTTGTCTATCCCACTATCTTTCTTCTGTTCTTTTGTTTAATGTCACCTCCTTATTTTGGATTATCTTCCACATAATAGAGAAAACATTCCACCTTTCACTTTTCGGTATTGACTTATTTCACTTTGCATGATAATCTCCAGATCCAAGCATTCACTAGCAAATTCCACAAAGTCATTTTTAATGGTTGAGTAATGCTCCATGGTGTATATATACCATGATTTCTTCATTGATTCATCCATCAAAGGTCACCTGGGTAGGTTCCATAGCTTGACTATTGTGAATTGTGCTGCTATAAATATAGATGTGACTCCATCACTGTAGTATGCTGATTTTAAATCCTTTGACTATTTACCAAGGAGTGGTATTGCTGGGTCAAATGGTGGTTCCGTTCCTAGATTTTTGAGCAATCTCCATGCTGCTTTCCAGAGTAGTTGTACCAATTTGCAGCCCCACCAGCAATGCATGAGTGTACACTTTTCCCCACATTCTCATTAACATTTATTGTCACTTGTATTCTTGATCATTGCCATTCTGACTGGAGTGAGAGTAAACTGCAGTGTAGTTTTAATTTGCATTTCTCTAAGTGCTAGAGATGTTGAACAAATATATTTGTGAACCATTCATATTTCTTCTTCTGTGAAGTGCTTGTTCAGTTCTTTTGCTCACTTAATGATTGAGTTTTTTTGGTGTTGATTTTGAATTCCTTGTATATTATGGAAATTAGTGCTCTATCTGAGGTGCAGGTGGCAAAGATTTTCTCCCAATATGTAGTCTCTCTGTTCATGTTCTGAATTGTTTCCTTTGCTGTGAAGAAGCTTGTAACAACCCCATTTATTGATTCTTGATTTTACTTCTTGCACTTCAGGAGTCTTATTGAGGAATTCAGTTCCAAAGTCGACATGATGGAGATTTGACCCAACTTTTTCTTCTAGTAGGTGCAGGGTCTCTGGTCTAATGCCTAGGGTGTTGGCCAACTTTGTGTTGAGTTGTGTGCCGGGTGAGAGACAGGGGTTTAATTTCATTTTGCTACATCTGGATTTCCAGTTGTCCCATCACCATTTGTTGAAGAGGTGATCTTTTCTCCAATGTATGTTTACAGAACCTTTGTTTAGTATGAGATACCTGTATTTACGTGAGGGTGTCTCTGTGTCTCCTATTGTGCACCACTGGTCTTCATACCTGTTTTGGTAATGGTACCATGCTGTGTTTTTACTATAGCTCTGTAGTATAATTTAAGATCTGATATTATAATGCCTCCTGCTTTACTTTTCTTGCTGAGGATTGCTTTGACTATTCTGGGTCTCTTATTTTTCCAAATGAATTTCACAATTGCCTTTTCTATTTCTATGAAGAATGTCATTGAGATTTTAATAGAAATTGTATTAAATCTGTATAACACTTTTGGTAGGATGGCCATTTTGACAATATTAATTCTACCTATCTAGGAACTTGGGAGGTCTTTCCATCTTCAAAGGTGTTCTTCAATTTCTTTCTCAAGTGTTTTATAGTTCTCATTTTAGAGGTCATTCACCTCTTTTGTAAGATGACATTGGAAGTGTTGTTTTTTGAGGTTATTGTACTTGAGATAATTTCCTAATTTCTTTTTCAGCAAATTCATCACTGGAGTATAAGAATGTGATTGATTTATGGTATTGATTTTGAATACTAATATTTTGATGAATTGATTTATGAGTTGTAGAAGTCTTTTGGTAGAGTTTTTGAGTCTTTTTAATATAGGAAAATGAAGTCAGAAAATAGATAATTTGATCTCTTTTTTCCTATTCATATCCCTTTAATTTCCTTCTCTTGCATAATTGCTATGGCTAGAGTTTCAAGGACTGTATTGAATATGAGTGATGCAACTGGGCATCCTTGTCTTATTTATATTTTTAGAGGAATTGCTTTCAGTTTTTCTCCCATCAGGATAACGTTGACCTTTGGTTTATCATATATATCCTTTACAATGTTGAGGTAAGTTCCTATTGCTAGTTTTCTCCTGTTTAAAACTTGAGTGCTGTACTTTGTCAAATGCTTTTTCTGCATATATTGAGGTAACCATGTGATTCTTGTTTTTAGGTCAACTTATGTGGTGAATTACATTTATTGATTTCCATATGTTGAACCAAACTTGCATCCCTGGAATGAAACCCACCTGATCATGGCGCACTATCTTTGTAAAATGTTTTTGTATGCAGGTAGACAGTATTTTAACAATAATTTTTGCACCTGTGTTCATCAAGGATATTGGTCTGAAGTTTTCTTTCTTGATGCGTCCTTGTCTTATTTTAGTATCAGGGTTACACTGGCTTTATAGAGAGTTTGACAGAGTTTCCTCATTTTCTATTTCATGGAATATTTTGAGGAGTATTGATATTAGTTCTTTGAGGGTCTAGTAGAACTTGGTTATGAATTCATCAAGTCCCTGACTTTCCTTTGTTGGAAGGCTTTTGATGAATGCTTCAATTTCATTATTTGAAACTAATCTAATTTTCAGTTGCCTATATCCTTCATGTTCAATTTGGGTAGACCATACATCTCTAGGAACTTGTCCACATCATCAAGATTTTCTAGCATATTGAAGGATAAATTTTTAAAATGTTTTTTAAAATAGTTTTCTGTAGTGATATGCCCTTTCTCAACTCAGATTTTGAAAATTAGTGTTTGTTCCTCTTTCTTTTGGTTACTTTGATGAAAGTTTTATAAATTTTGCTTATCCTTTCAAAAAAATCAACTCTGTTTCATTGATCTCTTGTATTTTCTCTTTAGTCTCAGTTTCATTGATTTTGGTTCTGATTTTAATTATTCTTTATTCTCTACTGATATTACTGTTGGTTTGTTCTTTTACTAAGACCTTGGGATATATTGTTAGATTATTTATTCAGTATTTTCTATTCTTTTAATGTATGAGCTCAATGCTATGTACTTTCCTCTTAGAACTGCCTTTATACTGCCTCCGTGATGTTGATATGTTGTATCACTATTCTCACTTACCTGTAATATTATTTTTATTTCTTCCCTGATTTCATCTGGTAGCCATTCATTATTCAAAGTGTATTATTTAGTCTCCAGATGTTGGAGTGGTTTCAATATTTTATCCATTGATTTCTACTGTCATTCCATTATTATCTGATATAATGCAAGGTGTTATCTCTACTTTTTTGTATTCGCTAAGATTTGCTTTGTGATCTATTTTTACAAATGTTCAATGTGCTGTTGAGAAGAAAGCAAATTCAGTCATTGGTAGATTAAATATTCTTTAGATATCTGTTAGGTTAAAATTATTAATTGTACTTTTTAGTTCTGTGGAATCTTTAGTTTATGTTTGGATGATCTATCCAGTGATAAAGAGGCATGTTAAAAATCACCCAGTATTATTGTATTGTGATCTATTTGATTCTTAATATGGAGAAGGTTTTGTTTGATACATATAGATGCTCTATTGTTTGGGGAATAAATATTTAAAAGCATCATGTCTTGTTGACTTATGATTTCCTTTGGCAATATGAAATGACATTATTTGTCTCTTTTGATTAATTTTGGCTTAAAGTTTACTTTACCTGATATGAGAATAGTAACCTCTGCTTGTTTATGAGATCCATGTAATGTTATGTTTTCTTCACCCTTCAATCTGTGGACGTCATTGCCTGTGGGGTGAGTATCTTGCGGACAGCATATTGTAGGGTGTTGTGCTTTTCATCCAATCTGACTACCTACTTATTTTGATTGAAGAGTTTACAGCATTTACATTGAATGTTATTGTTGATAGGTGACTTTAATTTCCTGAAATTTTTATTGGTTTCCATTTTTGAATTTGATTCTCCTTTGATTGACTATTTTTCTAGCATACTTCCTCTCTATTCTGGTTTTTATTTTTATATTCTCTTTATTCTTCATGAAATTTTTACCAAGTATGTTTTACAGTGCAGGGTTTCCAGCTCTGACTTCTTTTAGCTTTTGTTTATCTTGAAAGGTTTTTATTTCATTTTCAATTCTGAAGCTTAATTTTGCTGGATATAGTAATTTTGGTTGGCATCCATTTTCTTTCATTTCAGATCTTGGTATATTTTATTCTAATCCATCCTATCTTTTAGAGTCTGGGTTGAGAAATCACCTGAAATCCACATTGGTTTACTTCTAACTGTAACCAGTCATATTTCTCTTATAGCTTTTAAAATTCTGTCCTTATTCTACATGTTAGACATTTCATGATAATGTGTCTTGGAGTGGATGTGTTGTGACTTTGTATATTTGGAGTACTATTTGCCTCCTATTTTTTCTTTTGTTCATTTTTAAGTTTTGGAAATTTTCGTTATACTATTTCAGGGAAGAATTTGCATTGCTTTAGTTTCTACTTAAGAACCTTCATTTATCCCAATTAATCTTAAATTTATCCTTCCAATGTTACCCCAAATTTCTTGAATATTCTGTTCCTGGTCTCTTAACATCTTTTCTCTATGGTCAACTTTATTTTCAAGATTATACATTTTGTCTTCAAGACCTGAAAATTTATCTTCAAAGTGGTCTAACTTATTGGTGAGGCTTTTCTTTGAATTTTTAATTTATTTTATTGATTCCTTTATTTTGAGGATTTCCACTTGGTTCTTCCTCAGAATCTCTATCTCTTCATTGAAATGATTTTCACTTCCTGTATTTTCTCTGTCATTTCACTGCTTACAGCCTTTTAACTCTGTAACAGTTTAACTATGAACTTTCTGTGTTTCTTCTCTGATGTTTCATCCACTGTGGTATCAAGAGAGTCTGTTATTGAAGAATTATGGTTTGTTTGCAATGGTTTACTGCTTGCTTTTCATGTTGTTTGCATGTCAAGCCATCTATCAATATAGTTCTGAGTTCTTCCATTCTTCTTGAAAGTGAAGGATTACTTTGTGAGTTTCCTTTTTTGTTTTTTAAGAGCCCAAGCTGGGTAAATAACCTGATAAGATTTTAACTCAATGCTTGTCCTCTGCTGATTTCAATATTAGCACTACTTTCAGAGATGCCATTGAGTCTTACTTACTATAATTACTTCTGAGATGAGTCTCATTTTATTCAACCTTATAAAAATGAAAAATTGTTGCAATTGTTCTCTATAGGTCCTCAAACTCAGGTTTAACCTATAATAAATTTCTGGAACAGGTCAAAAATTAGAATTCAAGTTTGGTAAACTTACTATAACCTAAAATGAGGGATAAAAGGAGGGAGGAAGAAAGATTAGGCAACTATGAGAAGGAAGAAGAGAGGTAGAGTGAAAGAGAGAGCAATAGAGAAGGGTGATTACACCATTAAAGGGTGATTTGGAACAAAGTAAAATAGAAAGACAGATGACTAGGTGTTATTTGAGGTAGAGGATAGTGCAGAAAGATGCATATGGGGTAAAGGAGGCAGGTAAAAACTAGAGGTAGGAAAAAAAATAAGAAGATTGATTTCAATGAATGCTGTAAATCACTAATGAAATACACTCAAATTGGTTGAAGATACAATATTGGCAAATGGTTAAAATTATCATTCAAGTTAAGGAGTTATTTATATGATCAAAATTATCATTAGAGTTGCTTGTAGTATACCACATTTTTTCTATTTTAAACAAATGGGATACATGTTGTTTCTCTGTTTGTACATGGAGTAAAGGCATACCATTTGTGTATTCATACATTTACATAGGGTAATGCTGTTTGATTCATTCTGTTATTTTTTCCCTTCCCCCCACCTCTCCCACCCCTCTTTTCCCTCTACACAGTCCTTCCTTCCTCCATTCTTGCAATATTCCTTAACCCTAACCCTAAACCAAACCCTAACCCTAACACTAACCCCTTCCACCCCCCATTATGTGTCATCATCTGCTTATCAGCGAGATCATTTGTCTGTTGGTTTTTTGACATTGGCTTATCTCACTTAGCATGATATTCTCCAATTTCATCCATTTACCTGCAAATGCCATAATTTTAGCATTCTTTATGGCTGAGTATTATTCCATTGTACATATATGCCACAGTTTCTTTATCCATTCATCAATTGAAGGACATCTAGGTTGGTTCCACAATCTGGCTATGGTGAATTGAGCAGCAATGAACATTGATGTGGCTGTATCTCTGCAGTATGCTGATTTTAAGTCCTTTGGGTATAGGCCAAGGAGTGGGATAGCTGGGTCAAATGGTGGTTCCATTCCAAGCTTTTGAGGAATCTCCATACTGCTTTCCAGAGTGGCTGCAGTAATTTGCAACCCCACCAGCAATGTATGAGTGTATCTTTTTCCCCACATCCTCGCCAACACCTATTGTTGCTTGCATTCTTGAACATTGCCATTCTAATTGGGGTGAGATGGAATCTTAGGGTAGTTTTGATTTGCATTTCTCTTATTACTAGAGATGTTGAACATTTTTTCATATATCTGTTGATTGCTTGCAGATCTTCTTCTGTGAAATATCTGTTCATTTCCTTAGCGCATTTGTTGATTGGATTATTTGTATTCTTGGTGTAGAGTTTTTTGAGTTCTTTATAGATTCTGGAAATTAGCGCTCTATCTGAAGTATGAGTGGCAAAGATTTTCTCCCACTCTGTAGGCTCTCTCTTCACATTACTGATAGTTTTGTTTGCTGAGAGAAAGCTTTTTAGTTTGAACCTATCCCAGTTGTTGATTCTTGCTTTTATTTCTTGTGCTATGGGAGTCCTGTTAAGGAAGTCTGATCCTAAGCCAACAAGTTGAAGGTTTGGACCTACTTTTTCTTCTATAAGATGCAGGGTCTCTGGTCTGATTCCGAGGTCCTTGATCCATTTTGAGTTAAGTATTGTGCAGCGTGAGAGATAGGGGTTTAGTTTCATTCTGTTGCATATGGATTTCCAGTTTTCCCAGCACCATTTGTTGAAGAGGCTATCTTTTCTCCATTGCATATTTTTGGCCCCTTTGTCTAATATGAGAAAATTGTATTTGTTTAGGTTTGTGTCCATGTCCTCTATTCTCTACCATTGATCTACCTTTCTATTTTGGTACCAACACCATGCTGTTTTTGTTACTATTGCTTTGTAGTATAGTTGAAGGTCTGGTATTGTGATATCCCCTGCTTCGCTCTTCCTGCTAAGGATTGCTTTAGCTATTTTGGGTTTCTTATTCTTCCACATGAGTTTCATAATTGCTTGCTCTATTTCTGTAAGGGACATCATTGGGATTTTAAATGGAATTCATTGAATCTGTATAGGACTTTAGGTAGTATAGCAATTTTGACAATATTAATTCTGCCTATCTAAGAACATGGGAGATCTTTCCATCTTCTAAGGTTTTCTTTAATTTCTTTCTTTAGTGTTCTGTAGTTCTCATTGTAGAGGTCTTTCACCTCTTTTGTGAGATTGATTCCCAAGTATTTTATTTTTTTCGATGCTATTGTGAATGGGGTAGTTTTCCTAACTTCTCTTTCTGAAGATTCATCACTTATGTATAAAAATACATTGGATTTATGAGCATTGATCTTGTGACCTGCTACTTTACTGAATTCAGTTATGAGTTCTAAAAGTTTTCTGGTGGAATTTCCAGGTCCCTCTAAATATATAATCATGTCATCAGCCAACAGGGATAGTTTGAGTTCTTCTTTTCCTATTTGTATCCCTTTAATTTCTTTGGTTTGTCTAATTGCTCTGGCTAGAGTTTCAAGGACGATGTTAAATAGAAGTGGTGAACGAGGGTATCCCTGCCTTGTTCCATTTTTTTGGGGGAATGCTTTCAGTTTTTCACCATTTAGAATGATATTGGGCATGGGCTTAGCATAGATGGCCTTTACAATGTTAAGGAATGTTCCCACTATCCCTATTTTTTCTAGTGTCTTGAGCATGAAGGGATGTTGTATTTTATCGAATGCTTTTTGTGCATCTATTGAAATGATCATGTGATTCTTAACGTTAAGTCTCTTGATATGGTGAATAACGTTTATTGATTTCCACATGTTGAACCAACCTTGCATCCCTGGGATGAAACCCACTTGATCGTGGTGCACTATCATTTAATATACTTTTGGATGCGATTTGCTAAAATTTTGTTGAGAATTTTTGCGTTGATGTTCATTAAGGATATTGGTCTGAAATTTTCTTTCCTCAATGTGTCTCTGTCTGGTTTAGGTATCAGGGTGATATTGACTTCATAGAATGAGTTTGGGAGGGTTCCTTCATCTTCTATTCCATGGAATACTTTGAGGAGTATTGGAATGAGCTCTTCTTTAAAGGTTTTGTAGAACTCGGCTGAGAACCCATCTGGTCCTAGACTTTTCTTTGTTGGTGACCTCTTCAATTTCATTGCTTGAAATTGATTTATTTAAGTTGTGTATGTCCTCCTGGTTCAGTTTAGGTAATTCAATGACTCTAGAAACTTGTTGATGTCTTCAAGGTTTTCTGTTTTGTTGGAATATAGATTTTCAAAGTAGCTTCTAATTATGTTTTGTATTTCAGTCGTGTCTGTTGTGATATTTCCTTGTTCATTCCAAATTTTAGTAATTTGAGTTTTCTCCCTCTTTCTCTTTGTTAGTGTGGCTAAGGGTTTATCAATTTTGTTTATTTTTTCAAAGAACCAACTATTTATTTTGTTAATTTTTCTGATTCTTTCTTTTGTTTCAATTTCTTTGATTTCGGCTCTGATTTTAACTATTTCCTATCTTCTGCTACTTTTGGTGTTGGTCTGCTCTTCTTTTTCTAGGGCTTTGAACTGTAGTGTTAAGTCGTTTATTTGTTGATTTTTAATTCTTTCATTGAATGCACCCCATGAAATAAATCTTTCTCTAAGTACTGCTTTCATCATGTCCCAGAGATTTTGATATAATGTGTCTTTGTTCTCGTTTACTTCTAAGAATTTTTTTATTTCCCTCCTGATGTCTTCTGTTATCCATTCATCATATAATAGTGTATTATTTAATCTCCAGGTATTGGGGAAGTTTCTGTTTTTTATTCTGTCATTTATTTCTAATTTCAATTCATTATGATCTGATAGAGCACAAGGTAGTATCTCTATCTTCTTGTATTTGCTAACAGTAGCTTTGTGGCATAAAATATGGTCTATTTTAGAGAAGGATCCATGTGCTGCTGAGAAGAAAGTGTATTTGTTCTTCATTGGATGGTATATTCTATATATGTTGGTTAAGTCTAAATTGTTGATTGTGTTATTGAGATCTATGGTTTCTTTATTCAATTTTTGTTTGGAAGATCTATCTAGTGGTGATAGAGATGTGTTAAAATCACCTAGTATTATTGTGTTGTGGTCTATTTGCTTTCTGGAATTGAGAAGGATTTGTTTGACGCACATGGATGAGCCAATGTTCGTGACATAGATATTTATGATTGTTATGTCTTGCTGATTTATGCTTCCCTTAAGCAGTATGTAATGTCCTTCTTTATCCCTCTGACTGTTTTGGCTTGAAGTCCACATTATCTGAGATGAGGATGGATACTCCAGCTTTTTTGCTGTGTCCTTGTGCATGGTATGTTTTTTCCCATCCTTTCACGTTTAGTGTAAGGGTATCTCATTCTATGAGATGAGTCTCTTGCAGGCAGTATATTGTTTGATTTTTCTTTTCAATCCAATCTGCCAGTCTATGTCTTTTGATTGATGAGTTCAGGCCATTAACATTCAGGGTTATTATTGTAATATGATTTGTATTCCCAGTCATTTGACTCATATTTGTTTTTTGACATAATTTGGTTTCTCCTTTATTTGGCTATTCCTTTAGGCTAGTTCCTCCCGTTGCTGATTTGCGTCATAGTTTTTCATCTCTTCCTCATGGAATATTTTGCTGAGAATGTTGTGTAATGCCGACTTTCTTTTTGTAAATTCTTTTAGCTTTTGTTTATCATGGAAGGATTTTATTTCATCGTCAAATCTGAAAGTAAGTTTTGCTGGGTATAAGATTCTTGGTTGACATCCGTTTTCTTTCAGGGTTTGGTAAATGTTGTTCCAGGCCCTTCTAGCTTTTAGGGTCTGGATTGAAAAATCTGCTGATATTCTTATTGGTTTCCCCCTGAATGTAATTTGATTCTTTTCTCTCGCAGTCTTTAAAATTCTGTCTTTATTTGTGTGTTAGGTATTTTCATAATAATGTGCCTTGGTGTGGGTCTGTTGTAATTTTGTATATTTGGAGTCCTATAAGCCTCTGATACCTGGTTTTACATTTCATTCTTCAGATTTGGGAAATTTTGTAATATTGTTTCATTGAATAGATTGTTCATTCTTTTGGTTTTTCTCTGTGCCTTCCTCTATACCAATAATTCTTAAATTTGGCCTTTTCATGATACCCCATAATTCTTGTAGATTCTGTTAGTGATTTCTTACCTTCTTCTCTGTTTGGTCAACTTTGTTTTCAAGATTAAATATTTTTTCTTCAATGTCTGAGGTTCTGTCTTCCAGGTGTTCTATCCTATTGGTTATGCTTTCTATGGAGTTTTTAACTTGGTTTATTGTTTCCTTCATATCAAGTATTTCTGGGATTTTTTTTTCAGTATCTCTAACTTTTATTGAAATGATCTTTTGCTTCCCATTATTGCTCTTTTAACTGTTGACCAGTGCAATCTTTTAATGCCTGCATTTGCTCTTTCATCTCTTCCTTCAATACCTGCATTTGCTCTTTCATCTCCTTGTTTGCTTCCCTGATTGTTTTAGTTATGTGTATTCTGAACTCCCTTTATGACATATCTTCTGCTGTGCTGTCATTGGGTTTTATTGATATATTATCTAGGTTTGTTTGGGACATTTTCTTCCCTGTTTTCTCATATTGGTCAGATATCAGTGGGACTCTGAGATATTGCAGATTTCCTCTTTGGCTTATAGTGTCCCTGTAGATTTCCAGTATATCACCTCCCAGCCTTTAATAGCCTGAAGTCTTGGAGGAACTTGATAATGCAGTGCTTCCAAAGAAAGCTGCCCCTAGCCCACTACTGGGTCCAGGGCTTGTAGCTGGTTCTGTGTGGAAATCCTCTCACTGGGCAGTCCTGCTCCTAGAAGCTGGCTATATACAGGACCTGCACCTGACTAAGGAGCTGGGCTGCTAGGAGAAAGCCTCTCCCTGTCCTGCCTTGGTCCCAGAAGTCGCCTACGGGCTGGGTCCCACCAGTGGGTTCAGTACTTGGGGCTGGCTCTCTGCGGAAAAGTTCTCACTGGGCGGACCTGCTCCAAGGAGCTGACTGTGGACCCTGCCTGCCACAGGAGGAAGCAGGGCTGCTTGGGGAAGTCTCTGACTGCCCTGCCCTGGTCCACTGCCTGCAGGCTGGGACCCACCACTGGGTCCGGGGCTTGGGGTTGGCTTTGTGTGGAAAAGCTCTCACTGGGCGACCTGCTCCAAGAAGCTGGCTGTGGATTGAGCCTTCCTCCAGAGGGAGCAGGGCTGCTTGGGGAAGTCTCTGGCTGCCCTGCCCTGCTCTGAGAAGCCACCTACGGGCTGGGGCCCACTGCTGGGTTCAGGGCTTGGGGTTGGTTCTGTGCGGAAAAGCTCTCACTGGGTGGGCCTCCTCCTAGTAGCTAGCTTTGGATCTAGATTGCCGCCTGAGAAAGCAGGCTGCTTGGGGAAGACTCTAGCTGCCCTGTCCTGCTCCAAGAAGCTGCCCCTGTCCGGGCCTGCCGCCCAGGCCGAGCTTCACCTGGTGGGAGAGACTCACCCCGCGGCTCTGTGTTGGTCTGAGTCTCTCAATGCCTCCTCTTCTTGAATCCTGGGTTCTGGAGCGACGGGAGATGAAGTCACCCTCTAATCCGCCATCATGGATCCTCCCAGTATACCACATTAAAGTGAAGAAAGTTCCAGTTGAATCATGGTTTGGATTTCACTGGGGTTTGCACAGTTAGCAGATGTTGGTCTTTTCTGGCTGAGGATCTCTCCTGAGTTCCAGGAGTATAGGAGCCAATCCCCTAGTTGCTAGGAACCTCCTACCAGCAGCTTCTTTGTTAGCTCAGGGACCTGCAGCTGGCTACTTTTGGGTGCTTTGGGGTGGTTAGCTGATTCTATTGTGTATAGTTCTTTAGGACACAGGCTCTGAGGTACACCTGTGTTGGCTGTGAATCACAGCAGTGAAGACCCTGCTGGCCGGCTGTGAGCCCAGGAACTCTGGTTGTGGATTTTCCATGGGTGATTTGTGGGGCAAAAGTATTCCCTGGCCAGTGCTGCTCACTGACCACTGTACTAGAGGGTCTCTGGGGGTTCACCTGGAATCTAGTTTCACTGTCCCAGGTTGTGAAAGGCAGACGTTGATTCACTTTGCTTACTGAGTCGGATGCAAGGTCCCACAAGCAAGGACAAGGCATCGTCACTTGCCAGTTGTTTGGGTTGTGCACCTGTCAAGGCTCTGGTAGCAGCTGCTTTCTGCTGCATCCTCTCAAGCAATCTCCTGCTGGGTCTCTGTGTCACAGGATATTCAGACAGTTTCCCTGCCACTCTACCCATGGTGCTTCTCCCAGTGTCAGTGTTGGGACCTGAGAAATCTACTTTCCTTTATTCAGGGCCAAAAGGGGCTTCGAGGCTGTGAGGCTGCGTGGAGCTCTCCATCCTGCCTGGGTTGTGCTGGGCGAGGGCAGCTGCTCTTCCCAGCACAATAAACCCCCAGCCTACCAGCCATTTGTTCCCTGGGAGGAGGAGGGGTCTCAGTGATTTTCAGCTAGCAGTTTTCCTTCTAGAGGTTCTTTCTGGCTAGAATCTTAAGAGGCTCCACTGCAGGGGACACCCCTCGGGTTTAATTTGCAGCTGTCTGGGGCATGGGAAGACGCAGTGCTGATTTAGGGGTGAAAGGTGGGCCAAGGGCTCCACAGGATGGCTGTCCCCCACCCCAGCTTTCTTTTCACTATTTGCTTTTAAGCTGTTTGTGCTGCTTTAAGGAGCTTTCTGTGATCTTTGCACTTTAAATTGTATCTGTCTTTCCAACAGCTCTTAAGTGCGTGAGCTTCAGGGAAGGTCCATGCCCCCATCTCTGTCACCCCTCCCTTCTCTTCCGCAGCTGCAGGTTCAGGGTTAGGACACTCGGGTTTGCTGTCCCCGCGGTGACCTGTGTCTCAGGCTCTCCAGGTTGAGCGCTCACGTGCTCCCTCCCGTCTCAGGTCTGCTTATCTTGGCCTCCTTCTTTTCATTGTGAAGAGAGGTGGACCGGCTGCCTGGCTCACCTCAGCCATCCGTGGGGATCCTCAGGTTCTTACTGTGGGGAGGGACTCACCGAGGGAGGAGAGGGACCCCAGACTTAGCATTGAAGTGAGTGCATACAAGTGAAAATAAACTACAGTTGTGAGTAAAATAGTAAATCAGTGGAGAAAATAGTTGGTCATTTGCTATCAAATATTTGTAGAATAATTGTGGAGAAATATACATGCGAATAAGAGAATAGAAAAGAATGAAAACATTAGTGGGAACAAAGATCACTCAAACTTCAAAACTAATGAAAATTACTCATTAGCATGTATTTTCATTAAACCAAGATACATAATAAATGCAGAAATAATTGGAAAAAAATGAATCTAAATTTCACTGCATATCAGTGACCAAGGTGGCGTTAACATTCACCTTGGCTTGACTAAACTTCAGACAGAATTTTTTTCTGGCATCGACCCTGATCTCCCTTTTCTTAGAGTATTTTCTTTTGAGAAAACTTGGAATTGTAATTTTTTTCTCTGTGACTTTGGACTATAAATCTTCTACAACACAGATGTCTTTCTCATAGTGCTGGGAACCATTCCTTTCAAATGGAGTCATCAGAAAGATAAGGCCTCATCTCCCAGACTTGGGAGGGAGCAGCCCAGCTCCCCCAACACCCTCTGGCAAATACCCAGGGTCTGATCACACTGACAAACCACGCTGACATCTCCCGCGCTTGGCCATTGCTCACCAGGCAGTTAGAAATCCTCCTGCCTTTGCAGGAGCCGAGTTCCATCTCTTAGTAGTCTTGACCCCTCGTCCCAATTTTGGGCATGGTCTTACTCGTCCTATTTAATGTATCTAGTGCAATTTTTCTCTTACAGAGCTCAAACACAGAGAAATTAAGTTTTGTTTAAAATGAAATCCTGCTATAAGCTATCCGGAGAAGTCATAAATCAGTGTGACAGAGGAAGATTTAAAGAGAGAAAGCTGTAAAAAGCTATACTTTTTTTCACAGAAACAAAGGAATGCAGTAAAGATTTTTTTTTTAAAGTCAGTCATGGATAGATCATGCAAATACACACTGGGAGAAAAAGTTAGAGATGTTTGATAATAAATCTATATTTAAAACTTAAAAAGTGTTATTAAAGGAAATTTTTTAAAAAATATTTGAACCCATGGACATGCCTGTCTTGTTCTGAGATGGGTTGAATAACAAAAATTCCAGGTCCCTAAAATTCAATGTATGCAGCAACATGTATGATGTGACTTTACCTGTTTTGTTTTAAATCAGGTACCATGGCAAATAAATCAGTAACTATGAAACACAACCTTTGCACCCTGGCTATGCTGATTTTTACAAGGGGAATGGAACAAAAGAAAAACTCCTGTACTATTAGTGGAACTCTCAAGTACTTAAAATTCACAAAAATGGTCCAATCGTGGAGATGGGAGGGAGAATTCTTTGGAGAGTGCTCTGGCAGCTGCTGTGGGGTCCCTGCTCAGCCCACCTATGGAAAGGCGCTGTTCGATCACTTGTCTGACTTTCAAATATGTTTCCTGTAACCAAATGCACAGATCAAAAGAACGTAGCAGAAAAATGCTAAATACCACTGAAAACAGCCAAGCGTATTAAATGGAGAGGAAACCAGAGATGACCCAATATTCACACTCTGAATCCACTGCAAATCTTGAAATGCTTTATGAACTACAAGTACAGGAAAAGAAGATCCTCTATCCTCGAGCAACTTAGAACTGGTGTTAGCATGCAAGTGATTCAACAGGCATTTACAATTGTCTCGGATGATATGAATATTATGAGATAATATCATGCAAAGTAGGAAAGGCCCTAGAAGAGAAGACACAGAAGTGGGTCCTGAAAAACATGTAGACATTAATCAAATGGACAGAATCAAGAAGTTATTCCAAGCAGAGGAAAGGGTTGTGTGAGAGGAGACGCAAAGACAGAGCAGTTGAGATCCGAGGCTGACAGCTTCCAGACTCGTCAAGTCTGGGAACACCAGGGCAGGGGAAGCTGGGTAGAGCTGTGGCCAGAGGGAAGTTGGACTTGGGTCACAAACAAGGCAAAAGATGGATGATCTGTCCGTGCATCCCCTGAGTATCTTAAAAAATGACCATCTATATCAATATTTAGGCAATTGTATAAATTGTGTAAAATATGTATAATAATCCTTTTTAGACGATGGATTGAAACAGAAATGGGTCCATGTCACTTGATTTTCCTTTGATTTTTGTTTTCCCCAGCAAAATGTTTTTACGACTCTTTAGCAACAGTGTGTCTACTTGGAAGAGAGGTAAACTAATTAAATATGAAGACTGTACATGCTTGTCATAAAAAAAAGAGGGACCGGGGAGACAGAGTAGAAGAATGTGGCAAAAAGATTTATCGCTGACCGGGTTTCCTTCCAGAGGCAGTTGGGCAGTGCTTCTGACGTACAGCACAGCAACTGTGACCAGGAGAAACACGGAGCACATCAGCAAAGACGCCTCCCCAAGCAGGCCTCCGGAATGATGGGCCTTCCTCAGAGAAGATAAATACCTCTCCTCGCAGTGGAGAGTCAATCAATGGGTTAGAAACTGCCGTAATATGTGGGAATTACAGAGAACCAAGGTTCTGTCGCAAGTGACAGCAACACAGAGCAGTGAGCTAGGGGCCAGAGCACAGGTGTGTGGGATTCAGAAGAGGTGAGAGAAGGAGAGAGACAAACAGAGATGGAGAAACAGAAACAGAAAGCAGGGATGGGGGGCTAACTCTGCTACATAGGAGTGAGAGGTTGCTTATTCTGTTTTTCCTGTTCTGACTTGGATTCTCTAAATTTTCTGAGAATCCTAATAAATTTTGTGTTTTTGCACTCATTCAAGAAAGAAAAATGTGAAAATAATCTACCAACTTCCACTTAAAATTTTAAAGAATCTGTATGTAGTCGTTTATATTTAAATAGATTGCATTATACATTTATGTATTTACTACATTATGTGATTGTATTCGTTTTAAATACTCTTAGTTTAATATAAGTATCCCTTTAAATGGTTTTAATCACATAAAAGCATAGAAAAATATTCAAATTTAATACAGGAACTATTTACACCTAACCCTTATTTGCCCAAGGTACAGTGGGTTATTTTGACAAAATCATCCTAAGTAACAACAAACTTGATTGTAAAGCTTAATGAGTATGTGTGTGTTGAACCCAAATGTATCATGTTTCTGTCCTACATCTGCAATACATCCATCTTACAAGGAAGATTTAACATATTGATTATAATACTCTGGAATACTTGATTTAATACTCATGTTTACATAAACTATCAGTAAATTTACTCATTAGAATTTCAGAATTTGCTCTGACTCCACTTTATTAACTACCATTATTCTAAATAGTAATGACTGAGTTGATAAGACAGAAGTCAGTGGGAGGTATACTTGATTGTGCAGCTACAGTCTCTGTTAGTCATGCACATAATCGAAAAGACTCAAGGGCAAAGAATAAACTGAATTCCAATATCTAGTTGAATCAGGTAGATTAATTTTCAGCTTATTGAATTATTTAAGAAAATAATAGATTATGCTTCAGAAAATTATGAGTGACATGTTAGATTAAATGTAATTGCATAAATATTCCATCATAGTAAATAAAAGGTAATATTCAATGCCCATAAGCAAAATATGTATTTTTTAATTTGATTAGTCAGAACTGAGTTGGAAGTGAGCAATTACCCTCTGTCCCGTTTCTGATGGATGTGCCAATGACTAAAGGTTATCCTAAAATTACATTATAAGAAGATACCATAGGAAATTCCACTAAGCTTCCAGTATGTCAAAATGACAGACATTTACTTTAGTAAAAAATTATTAGAATATAAGACTCTATCCTCAATATGCTTCACACTATAAGAAGGTATATAAAATGCAGGGGTTTTCACTAGAATTAGAGAGAAATAGACACTTCATTGGTCATATGCTTATAAAGATTTTAACACTTAATTTTATTTGAAAATTGCAACCACAAATTCAAATCTTGTGTTTCTTTCCACATGCTGACAGTGGCCAAACTCCATTAGAAACTGCAAGGATGCCAGGCTTGGGGGGGCAGGCCTGTAGTCTCATCTACCACTAGTGTCTAAATTGCAAAAGACTCCGGAGACTCAGGTAGGAGGATCACAAGTTCAGCCTCAGTGACTTAGCAAGGCCCTAAGCAACTTAGCAAAATCTTGTCTCAAAATAAACATAAAAAAGGACTGGGGATGTGGTTCAGTGGTTAAGTGACCCTGGTTCAATCCCTGGTACAAAATAAATAAATAAATAAATAAATAAATAAATAAATAAATAAATAAATAAATAATACAGAAAGAGAAAGCAAAGAAACTGCAAGGAAATTCTAAAACATGCCCTTTCTCAGGCAATTTATTGTCAGAAAATTGGTCTTTGTATTTAATTAAAATATATACTGTTCTAAATCAGACATTTAGGTTACATTTTCTTTTATGTCATTATTATTATTTCCATTATTATTTTGTAGTGTTGGGTATTGAATTTGGAAATTTATATGCTAGAAATTTCATTTATTTTTATCTTCATAAATTTTAATGATCGATCTTTATTTGATAGTTTCTTTTTTTATTATTATTCTCTTTATTTACTTTGTTTCCATCTTGGTTGGAGGAAAATGCAGAGAACTTTGCTACTGTGTTTCTGTAACCTATCCTGCATTGAGAAGCTATTTTTAATTTCAAAGTTTCAGAAAAATCTACCCAAATCTAATTCTTCCCTTAAAATTTCACTTCTCCCATTCCACCTTGACAAAATTATATAACAATCTCAAGCATGATGTATATAAATAAACTCAGGGTAAGGAACAGTAGCATTCTGTTGACTCAGATGTGTCCTTCCATCATCCTCTGACATTAAGTCTCCCGTTGTCCAAATCTCTCCATTCCTGGAATTACTCTTCATAGTTTTCAGTTGTTCCTGGGTCCCACTGATATGTAGGAGAGGTGATCATTTAGGTAGACCATTCTCTCTTATACACCATAAAAATTCCTAGAACTCCTGAAACTACTTGTACAAAAATCAAGCCAGTGATTTCTACTCAAAAAACTCTACAATTCATAAAATTTCATAAAACATGTTTATCTAAAATATCTTGCATTCTTCTAAAGCTCTAGCCACAATTTCTGTCCATTTTTTTTTTTTTTGGCTATTCTCTGCATATTCATTTACATTTAATCTTTAATTTCATCTTATCTTTTGATATTCTCATTTCTCTTCTAGTCTCTAAGCAACTTAGATATTGTCTTACATTTTTTTTTTCCTGGAGTGTACACTATAGTGATACTTAATTTCCTCTCTCAGGAATTTTTTTCTTTTTTACTATTATTCTAAAATACCAATTCAACCAAGCCACAGCACTCATTATAATTTTAAGGTATGTTAGTATTTAAACTTTGTTTTTATGCTCTGGGAAGTAAGAACTAATAGAGAATAGAACACTTTATATCCAAAAAAAGGACTCCATACCCATTTAGTTTGTACTGTTGCCTGTCCTTTAATTAATGTTGTTTTTTTGTTTTTTTGTTTTTTTGTCATTGAACTGAATTGAGACATCAGGGCCACCTACCTTCTTGATATTAAAGATAAAACTTCTAAGGAGAGATGGGACACCAACAATGATTCACAAGAGGATAAACACGGAAAGAAGAGAGGCTACCATATAAATAACCAAGAAGAATTCACTTGTTTTTTGTTCACTTGTTTGTTGTTTTTGTTCTTGCAAATTGTAAAACAAAACTGAGTGTAAGCGACCTTGGGAGTATAGAAACTCAAAGAGATGCAGGCAAAAGTAGAGTTAACTCTATTCACATTGTCTTCTCCATCTTCTCCATAACCCTCATAGAGAGCTCACCACAAGAGACAGGAGAAGGAGAGGAGAGAGTCACCCTCCATGGCAAATGCCAAAGGTGAAGAAAAGAGTGGCAACTTAACTAGAAGCATGAGATATCCCACTGGCATTCTTCCCAGCTATGGATTGACAGTTTTAATTTTCAGGAGAAAAAGAATTAAGCTCATTACCCCACAAACAAAGGAGAGAAAAAGGTGGGGGTGGAAATCCCTACCCAGGGCTAAGTCAAAATGCACCAGATTAAGAAAATACCAGTAGAGATAATCTACCACTGGTGAAGGGTCAGGATTACTTAAAAAGTCCTTCCTCCTCACTCATACCTCCCTAATCCTGAGACGGAATCCTGACTAAGACAGCAGCTCCAGAAATCACAGCCGTGATTGCCAAGAGCTGCTGAGACAGGGTGAGGGAGGCAGTGAAGAGCCACGCTCTCTGGGCTGTGGGCACAAAGGCCAGGCTTGCAGAGGGTTCTGGAGGAGACAGCTAGGAAAGTTCTGTGGTGAGCCAACCTCAGGAAAAACTATCCTAACAAAGTGTCTGTACCCCATTCAACTCATGAGTCAGCTCATCCCCTTCAGAGGCCGAACAGAAGGAAAAGACTTGTCCATTTCCTGACAAATATACATACTAGCTGAATTTCAATCAAAACTGCTCAGAGACAAAAGCAAGGAGGAAAACAGAGAACATCTACTGTCAATAGACAAAATAATCAATAGGCCTTGACTCAGACGTGACCCAGATGCTAGAACCATCAGCCAGGGAATAGCTACCACCATGAATATGCTAATAGTACTGTGGAAGAGGTTGACAGCTTGTAGGACGATAATGGGGGATTTCACCAGAGAGATGGAAAGAGGTAAGTGGAAATGCTTGATGAAAAAAAAAATATATAGTAGCAATGAAGCACAGTTTTGATAGGCTCATCCGTGAACTCCTGCGCCTAAAGCCTTCAGTTCAGAATCACTTTCACTCATGTTGAAGTTTAAAACTATTAGTACAGTGCTTGCCATGAAATACACACTCAATAATGTCCCCGAATGAATATATTTATCATTTTAATAATATTTACTGCAAATGATCTTTAAAGAACAGATTCATTGAAGTATACAAATGTATACCATAAAGTCACCTTTCTGAAGGTACGCTTTAACTGGTTTTAGTCAATTTACAGAGGTTTGTGAATATCATAAAAACCTAATCTTAGAATGTTTACATCATGCCACAAATACTTTACACCTGTTTGCAGTCACTATCCATCATCTGTCCATCAGCTGTCCAGCCTAACTACCATCTATTTACATCTGCTTTTAGAAAGTCTGGATTCCTGTTTTAGTTTTCTTTCTTTTTTGTGCCCATGGAATATAAAAGCTATTCATCATCTCACTCTTGATCTACTGCCCTTCATTATGGTCCGATTACACTGTTTCTGGCCTTGTTCTGTGTATACTCCCTGAGCGTGTTATGGATGGATTAGGATTGGAAGAGTTAATCGGGAGACCATGTGTGAACACTTCACCGTGTTGTGGACTCACTTTAAGAGATTCAGGCCAAATTATTCCAGTAACTGCTAGTGGGAGAACAAGGGGTAGAGGAAAAGGTGAATCTTGGGAAATAAAAGCTGAATCCATTGGTAGCCGGCTTTTTGTAGACCCCAGGCCTTCCAGACATGTGAGCATGAACATAACAAGGAGAAACCAGGGGACAGTGGGGCTCAGCACTCACATAGCACTGTCGCTGTCACGTCCTGGGGTTATTCCAGTGGAGGACACACTTTCCTGAAAGGTGGACATTCCAACGTATTTTAGGTGTGACATGGCAAGGGTGACCAAGCACATCTATGACCATGTTGATTCCGTGAGCCAGTAGCAGATGTTCTCTGTCAGGACGTGCAAACTCCTCCAAGAGAAGAACTCTTGGTAAAGACACTCTGATGTACACATCTTCTGACTACCCTCATGAGCTCATCCCAGGCCAGAACTCCGAGGCTGTCAGAGAGTCAAATCCCAATGGACCTTTTGGCTACTAATTGCCTAAACTGGCAATAAAACTCAACATAATGCATCCCTGAGTCTGACCTCTAAGGAATAAGATTGTTACATCATTGACAAACAGCAAAGTAACCTAAACAAACTCAGCCACAATATTTTTCAGCAATGTGGGCTGGAATGTACTGACAGCAGTTCAAAATAAACCAGAGAAAACAGGAAGTCTAAAAGCACAAAAGGGATAAAAATAACATTAAAGATAAAGAAGCACATTGCTCAAAATTATTTATTTCTAAAAAAATAATAAGTTATGTAGCGTATAGGAGCAGTAAATGAAAACTGCTTTTTACATGTTTCAAAATTGAGAACAGAAAAAAGTTGAACGTAAAATGAAATTATCAGCTAACAATTAATGTAGGAAAATTTAAAGCATATGTACAAATAAACATTTTTAGTAGCAAGAGAGATGCCTAATACTGAGTGAACAGTGACTGTACGCTTCATCTGATTCAGCATCATTTCCATCCCACAGTGACTAGCAGAAGCTTAACACACACAGAAACAATGCTAAGAAGCAAGGAACAGCAAAGGTGAGCCAACAATCAAAGTTCATCAATAGTTTGGAAAAATATCGTAAAATAAGGTGAAAATAACAAAGCTGAGAGAACTAGCAGGAAAGGAGACCATTCTTAATTACTTTCAATACATCTCACAAGAAACTCATAGGAATCAAACATAAAGTATCATTGAAAAGCATAAGGAAAATACACATTAAAGCATAAACTAAAAGCAAAGTCTGTTGATTATCAAATGTCGAAATATGTTATAACACTGTTAGTTAAGCAAGCACCGATAACACTTTCATGGAACTGTGAACTGCTAGTGATTCTTCAAGAGACTGTGACTACTGCTCAAAATTAAAATATAAATACCACTGGACCAACCAGTTCACTTCTCCAAGTGGAGCCTGTGGGAGTGTTTGCACTGTGCTCAAAGATGTGAGTTTAAACATGCTAATAGACAGCATCCAAAAAAATGAAACCAACTCATGTCTAAGAGTCCTTAAACAATCTATGTGACATCTGAAATATGTAAGTACACAGAGATATGACACTTTAACACTAAATGTTGTATTGACATGGAAGATTTACTGAACCATGTATGTATACTTAAGCATGAAAGTCAAGACACTGGTTTATTTGTTTACAATTGCATTGCAAAGCATTTGTTTACATAATATATATTAATAGAAATGCAGACAAAATCAGATATGTAGAGAAACTTCAAGCTCACTGGGATGGGAAGCGCACTATTGAGCCAGGTATGAGCATTCCCTGTCAGACATAGGGGTAGAGATAAGGATGCCCATATTTCTATAAAGACTCAACTTGCATAATTTATTTTTGTAAATTAAAGCAAAAGTGACATATTAAGTACCATTTTCTGGTGAAGTTTTTTTTTCCCCCCAAATTATTAAGAGTAATATAAAATATTACTCTTCAAAAATATAATAAGAACTCTAATTCCAAAAGTTTATAATTTAAGTTTCAACCCTGTTAAAATGAGGGTAGATGTAGCAAAAACTGAAATACCAAGTAATAATAATTGACATTTATTACATGCTTACCATCTATTTTAATTCTCAGAATCTTCTAATATATAGCTACTTTTATTTACCAACAAGGAAACACAGGCCCATAGATGTTAATAGAGACTGTCGTGGCATACAGTGAAATAAATGAAATGAATGATCTAATAATTTCAAGGTAATTTATTAGCATTGTATATTGAGACATTGTCACTGTGAATAAGATATTTTGGGTTAGGCAAAATTTCTTTCTGCCACCCATATTGAATCTCCACAGGCAGCAAATACATTCATCTAACCAAAGAAAAGAACCAAAACAACAACAACAACAACAACAAAAGAAAGTAGAAAGAAAGAAAAAGAGAGAGTTAAGGAGCACAGAGAGGGAAAACCCTAACAATCTCCTTAATAATAGAAATAATGCTGTGCTTACTTTGACTTGCCTCTTGCTTTCTAACTCAAACTTACTGCTTTGAAGTGTTATGTGTTAATTATAAAATTTAAAAGTTTGGGGTACTATATCCTCAAAATGCTTGACAATGATTAAATTTTTATTGCATCAAGTTCATTAAGCAAATCCTATTGGACTGTGGGTTTATTGTCAATTTTAACTTGTTCAAGTGTTTCAGTTACAATTTCATTTTGAACTGTAATAAGGTAGCTGATAAATGAAGCTGGTTAACAGCTGCTATTAAAACTACCCAGGGCAGAACTCCATAAATGTGCAACAATTAGAGTAACAAATGATAGTGGCAACATGCTATTATCTCTGCGTTACTCAATTGATTTAGCACAGCATTTTAATTATTCTTCCTAAAAAAAATCTTCCACTTCTTTCCACTGGTTTAGGTCACTGCTTCTCATTCAATTCTATACCTATTTTATGTGTAAGGAAGAATAGTCAAAGTTAAGATTTTTGCAAAGTGAATATCAAGTAATATGGAGAAGTAGTGGTGAGTCACTGACTTGGCTGAATCAACCAAGACATGGAGACCAAGATTCAGGGTGAAATATCATTTTCTTTGGGTAAGTGTAAAAAAATAGGACCTACAATGAATTTGCTTTTTTTAATCCTTTTCAGCTTTCAAATGTGTGACTTAGGAAAACATCACATAAGAACAAATCACTTTTTTCCCTTTTCTTAAAACTACCCAATTTAATGGATATTCTTCACATTTCATGGAAAATATAGATGGTACAGTGTTTTCAATACCTCAAAACTGCCATATGTCACATTTTTCTTCACCCAAAAAAATTAGGTTAAACATTCAGAACACTAGGTTACTCTGAATATTGTTAGTTTTCAAAAAATGGTCTTTAGTCAATAGCATTACATTAATTGTTTTCATAAAGTTCTAATTAATGGTTTACTTATTGATATTTTTAACACATAAAAACTCATCCAGCATAATCCACACAGGTATATTCTCTCAGTACAAATTCTGTTGGATCACCATATGTTTAGGATAAGTCCAGTGATGCCTTTGGAGAAATTGCTCACATGTAAATATCTGTCTGCTCTATTGTCAGAGAACTAAAGAACAGCTACTTTTAGAAAGTCTCATTTCAAAATAGTGACAAAGAAACAAAAAATACTTGAAACAGACTTAGAAAGGGGAACAGGATGGAACACTGGGTTTCATACAACAATTTGGTGGAGAAAAGTCCTACTATCTCTCTTGCTGAGATGATTCTTCCAAGAGCATTTTATTTCCTTTTCTATTTTTTAATTGGTTCTTCTTAGTCATACATGACAGAAGGATGTTTTTTGACATATACACACATGGAGTATAACTTCATATTTTTGCGGTTGTACATGATGAAGAGTTACACCGGTTGTGTATTTATATATCAACATAGGAAAGCTATGTCCCATTCATTCTACTGTCTTTCCCATTCCTATCCCTCTCTCTCTTCCCCACATTCACCCCTGTCCAATCTGGTGAACCTCCACTCTTCTCCCCTCTACTGCCTATTGTGAATCAACATCTGCATATCAGGGTAAACTTTTGTCCTTTTGTTTTGGGGGATTGGATTATTTCACATAGAACGATATTCTCCAGTTCCATCCATTTACTGGCAAATGCCATAATTTGATTCCTCTTTATGTTGAATATTCCATTGTGTATCTATTTCATATTTTCTTGATCCATTCATCTGTCGAAGGGTACCTGGGTTTGGTTCCATAACTTAGTTATTATGAATTGAGCAGTTATGAATATTGATGTGGTCATATCACTATAGTATGCTCATTTTAAGTCCTTTGGTTATATGCTGAGGAGTGGGATAACTGGGTCAAATGATTGTTCCATTCCTAGTTTTCTGAGGAGTCACCATACTTCTTTCCAGAGTGTTTGCACCAATTTGCATTCCCACCAGCAGTGTATGAGTGTACTTTTTCCCTTCCTCCTTCCCAGCATTTATTGTTGCTTGTATTCTCGATAATTGCTATTCTGACTGGAGTGAGATGAAATCTCAGTGTCCTTTTAATTTGCATTTCTCTAATTGCTAGTGATGTTGAACATTTTTTCATATATTTGTTGACCAATCATATTTCTTCTTCTGTAAATTGTCTGTTTCATTCTTTTGCCCATTTATTGAATGGGTTATTTGTTTTTTTTGGTGGTTTTTGCGTTCTTTGTATGTTCTGGAGATTACTGCTTTATCTGAGCATTAATGGTGGCAAAGATTTTCTCCCATTTTGTAGACTCTCTTTTCATGTTCTGAATTGTTTCCTTTGCTGTGAAAAAAACTCTTTAGTGTGATACAATCAATTTATTGATTCTTGATTTTGTTTCTTGCACTTTAGGAATTTTGTTGAGGAATTCAATTCCAAAGTTGACACGATGGAGATTTGGGTCAACTTTTTCTTCCAGTAGGTGTAGGGTCTCTGGTCTAATACCTAGGAACTTGGCCCATTTTGATTTCAGTTTTATGCAGGGTGAGAGATAGGGATCTATTTCATTTTGTTTCATGTGGATATCCAGTTTTCCCAGCACCACATGTTGAAGACGCTATCTTTTCTCCAATGTATGTTTATGGTACCTTTGTCTATGGTGAGAAATCTGTATTTATGTGGGTTTGTCTCTATTTCCTCTATTCTGTGCCATTGGTCTTCCTGTCTGTGTTGGTACCATTACCATGTTGTTTTCGTTACTATAACTCTGTAGTATAATTTAAGATCTGGTATTATGATGTCTCCTGCTTCACTTTTCTTGCTGAGGATTGCTTTGGCTATTCTGGGACTCTTGATTTTCCAAATGAATTTTATGTCTGCTTTTTCTATTTCTATGAGGAATGTCATTGGAACCTTAATTGTGATTGCATTAAACTGTATAGCATAGAGCTCTTAAGTTTTAAAACAAAAGTTTAAAAGTTTAAAACTCTATTGAGTTTGTAATTTATTTTCCTTAAAAGCATGTGTATGTGTAATCACAAATAGTGAGACAGTAATATTGTATCATTTAAAAAGACGATATAAAAATAGTTATTCATAATAATTGAAGTAAGTCCAAAATCAATTTTTAGATTCTTAACAAAATTGCTCAATAACTTTTAATATCATGGAGAATATTCTGATAGCTGCTGATGCTACAACAATGGTTAAAAATACTCAAAACCTGACAGTTCTTTTGTGGGAAGAGGTTATAAACCATTTTTACTTATGAATTGTATTGTGGCATCTAACTCCTGACTCAGTTACTTTTTCACCTTCTAGCTTTATATAACAGATTGCTCATAGATTTGCCATCCTGAGATAAAATACAATCTTTGGTTTCAATCATACACACTCTTGCTCATCTGAATGTTCTCTTTGGAATTGTTTTATATACATGCACCATCCTTATGACTTCTAAATTTCTCATTCCACTTCATTATCTCTATGCGTTAAACTAATTCTTATTCCGTGTATTTGCATAAGGATATGTGAAAAACATTCCTAATTTAAAATAAATAGCATAGAAAATAGAAAAATAATGGAACACTGTGAAAAAGATTGTTCAAAATTCTACAAAATACAGTAGGCTAACTCATCATTTCTGAATTCTGGTTATATTAAAATTAGCAGAAAAATTTTCACTAGAGATTTCAATATGATCTTGAAGGTTCTGGTAAACACAATGAAGTAAGAAAAATAAATGCTTTACAAGTATATTTTAACTTCCTTGTGTTATTAATTTAGACTGATGCAAACATTATGGTAAATTATATATTTTAGTCAGGTGATTCATAATTTCATTGAGGAGAAAATTTATTTTAATATTAATTATATTGTTTTTAGTTCAAAGTGAACTTCCTGTTCTGCTGAACTAAGAACAGTTACTTAAAAACATCCCTTCTAATATTTAAATCATGACTGGAATTATTTTGAGGGACTATTTTTTAGAAAAAATATTGGCTATAGAGCAAAATTCAGTTGCAGATACAGAGATTTGTTTCCTACCCTCAGACATTTATCACCTTACTGGTATTCAACATTTCCTGCTAGATTGGTTTATAAATCTGATACATCTACATTGATATACCACCAAAGTCTATACATTAGGTTTCAATTGTGTTGCACATTCTATGGACAAATGTATAATGTCATGCATCCACCAATGTGTTTCCATATAAAACAAAAATTTTAGGAAAATGAAACTATTCCTGGAACTTTTGTCCTCGTGCAAAGGCAGGAAGATGATTTATCAATGCTTATCATATTATTTTATGACAAACAGTTTAAACTAACAAATTCATTTTGTTACTGAATCATATGTTTTAGTATGTAAAACTTAAATGTTTTTCCATCTTTATTACCTGTTCAACAAAAGCAAGACAGTATATGTTAGCAATTTTTAAATTATGAAATGACATCCAAGCATCCTTGCCCTTTTATCTATGCAGCACCATGACAGTAAGAGATCTAGAGCAGTTCTCTAAACCAGAGGTTCTCACGCACAACGCTGAAATCTTGACTATGTAAAGTTCAGGGTAATGGCCTAGATTCAAGGTGGACACAACAGCCTTGCTATTATACTATTGATTTTAGGTGTCCCATGAAAGTTCCTGTGATAGTGCAGGAATACTCAGAAGTGGAATGACTGGATTGTGAGAACTGTAACCTAATCTGTTCATCCTAGTTTGAATGGAATGACTGGGTGATAACAGTAGGTAGATGGGGTGAGGCTGAGGGTGGAGAGTCACTGGGGATGTTCCCTGAAAGGGTTCGTCTTCCCTGTGGCTTCTTCCTTTTCTGTCTCCACTTCCTGACTGCTGAGAGCAATGTACCAACTTCCCTCTGCCATGTCTTCCGAACATGATGCTCCACTTCATCTCAGACAATTCCAGAGCAATAGTCAGTCAACCATGAACTGAACCTCCAAAATCAAGAGCTAAAATAAACTTTTCCTTCTCTAAGTTGTTCTTGTTCAGGTATTTTAGTCACAGAGACAAAAATCTGACTAGCACACTTGCCAGGATGCTAGAAAAATATTGTTATTTCATCTGTGTACCATGATGCAAAAGAGGCAGGAACCTTGACCCTAAATTTGATACTGGGACCTATTATATAATTTCAAAATAATTTAGCTTAATGGTGTAGTCTCCCTTTTTATGGTGCAATTATTTCTGTTTCTTCAAATGACTAAATTGGTTTTGTTGCATTGTGATTTAATCCTTAATTAAAAACGTATCAATTAAAATCAATGTTTTCATGATTCAGACTCACCCTATGATGATTAGAGGTAACTTCTTGTATCATTACAAACAACTTTAGTTCATCACCACATCCAGGAGTAATAAACAACTCTTAAATTCCTCTTTTTCTTTTTGAAAACTAAAAATAAGCAGTGTTGGATAATTCATTTAAATTCAGTGATTATTGCTGTGTGTCTCAATCTTTGCTATTACATGTAGAAAAAAAGGAAATTTGTGTTCAGAATCATTACAATTGAATTAGAAAGAAAAAAATATACACTTAAGAAACATAATTACAATTCTTTGCTCCTGGGTAAAATAAGCAAAAATGTTGATATTAAAAATGCAATATATATTGACTCACTAAATATCTAAAGAGATTTATTTTAACAGTGTACAGTGAGAATGGAATATATTGATTATAATTTGGCATTTTTTTATTGCTTAAAAATCTTTTCCTTTGAGCTAGGCAAGAAAAATGTTAACACAGGTTAATCTTTGGAGGCTGCTCTCTACCAAACCCACTTTCTTGTTTTTCCTGAGTGCATGCCTAGGCTGCATTATCCAGTTTTCCCCAACCTAGGCAAGGACATCCATGAAACTATCTACTCACCGATTGGAAAACCTGTATCTAGACATACCCTGCAATTTCTTTCTCCTGCCCCCCAGACATTTTTCCACTTCATGCAGAATAAAACCATGTTGACCCTAGAAGTCTTAGAAATGATTTCTTAACCATGGCAGAGACAATGTGGGCCTGGGTCCCTGCGTGACCAGAGGAAGAAGAACCTCCCACACCAGCAACACTCAATGGTGTAAGAGCAAGAAATACCTTTTTATTTCCCTTGAGCTTTCTGATTTTGAAATTTATTTATTACAGGTGTGTAGATTACCCTAAATAATAGAAATATACATATAAACATCCAATATCTTCATCCAGTTCTGTTCAATTATTAAAGTCTATGAAATGAATGCTGAAATGTGCAGAAGCAAGTTTCATGCAGGTTATAAGCAGAATGGACCCTCTTGGAGGAGAACACTGGATGGATCAGACCTACTCAGAGTAGGACACCATTTGGCAGGAATCCACAGAGCACTCTGAATGGGACTACCATTTTACAAGACTCTACCAGCAAGAGTTAGGGGAGTCCCAAGAATCTGACTCTGATGATGCCTTCTCTCCTTCTTCCCCACACAGTCATAGTCTCTTCCCTTCTGTCTAGTTGGGAACATTAGCATCTATTTATGCCCCTTTACCCATGTCCAACTCAGATACCAAAGAAAGTATCGGTAGTTGGATCTCCCTATGACCCAGTACATCACTTTTTTCCTGGAACCCATCAGCAACCTGTCCATCTTACTGTGCCCTATAATGCAGTAAACGCTCTTGCTGAACATACCAAGACCCACCCTGTGACTTTTTTGTGGTCTATGGGTGCAGAGAATTCTAGGGACTTGATAGAGATGGTGAGGCTTCATAGTTATAGGCTGGGAGGTTAAGGGTGTGCACAAAGTCATCATTTAGCAACTTCAGTTAGAATATTTGAGAGGGTCATTGAGATACATGACATCTGTCTTGAACATCTGAGACCTGTAAAAGAATCAAAATCCGTGTGCAGGGAAATAAAATATTACAGGTCCATAAGGAGGTCAAATGTTTGTCCAGGGGATTAGAACAAAATAATTTTTGTGAGTGGGGATTTTCGGCTTTAAGAATTAATAACATAAAGTACTGATAATTAGTAAAGGAGTGGTTTCCTTACAAACCCTCACTATTTCTCTTTCATGCAGCTGTCTGTCATGTTTCCAGAGAGCTTTCGCCTCTCTGTCCTTGATGATTTTAATTCTCGTTCATTTTCATTCTCTTCAATAAGATTCCTTTCTCATTTTTGGGCTATTTTAATATTAAAATCATACTCATGTTAATATTAAAACCATGTTTATGATCTCCTAATATCTCAGACTCTAAATTCCTGAAGTCTTCTTCTCAATAATCCTCTAATATTCACCAACCAGTCCCTACAGTACCACTCCCAAGGATTTACCAAGAGAGCACCTTGACCTCATCCTAGCTCTCCCGAGGCCATTTAGTTTCTAGCTCACAAACTCTAGTACTTCAGCCCAGTAATCTGTCAGTCCAACCAGGACCTACATTTTTTTATCCTATCAAATGTTCATCATTCCTTATTTCCTACACCTACCCCCATATACTTTCAACATTTCATGTAAAAATTTCCAACCATTCTTGTTACTTCCTTGCCTCAACTCTCAAGCCTTTGCCCTCTCAGAGTACACTTGCTTTGTGCAAATGCAATTTTGGTGAACTTGAAATTCCCACCCACTCCATCTGCCCACCATTGAAACCAAACCTGTGTGGGAACACAAAATAAAACTAAACCAAAAAACAACCAAATGAAAGCATTCAGACTATAAAATCCTCAGATACTGCCTGGGAAAGTAGTATATGTTAGCAGTCTGCTATCTTTGTACTCTCTCCTGGAGGATTATATTTAATGCTTACTCCTACTTCCTCAAGTTGCCTGTACTCCATCCTGCAAAATATTGCACTGTTTTTTGTTAAAGTTGAATTTGTTGGGCTGGGGATATAGCTCAGTTGGTAGAGTGCTTTCCTCTTGAGTAAAAGGCCCTGGGTTCCATCCCCAGCACCGTCAAAAACTAAAAGTTAAATTTCTTGGAAAGTAATTCGAGATTCATTGAATTTTCTATTGAATGAACTATGATCCTAATTTAAATATAAAACATATTCTTAATAAATATTAAACAAAATGATGTTATCATTCAAAAACTATCAGTGCAATATTCTAAAACTTTGTAATCTTATGCACCAGTATCTAAAACTGCACTTCATCTAAAAGGATTATTTATATATCTTACTGTTTCATAATACTTTAAATAGTAACTATTATAAAACTCATTTCCAAATTTTTGAAATTATAATTTTTTTTCAGTATCCCAGGCATTTTATTTTATTATGAAACAAATTCTCTCTAAGGCATCAATGTAGGCCTCAAAATTATGATCCTCCTGCTTCAGACTCCAGAGTAGCTGGAATGACAGGCCAGTAGGATGATGCCTGGCTCTAATTGTTACATGCATGCTCACATAGGTTAAGAGCAGAGAAACTTGAGAGTTATCTTCATTTATTTCATTTTTAAAATTTTGAAAAATTATTCATTGTTTTGACAGACTGCATGTTGATTCATTGTACACAAATGAGGTACATCTTTTTGTTTCCATGGGTGTGCACGATGCAGATTCATACCATTCGTGTAATCATACGTGTACAGAGGGTGATGACATCTGTCTCATTCCACCATTTTCATACACCCCTCCCTCTCATTTCCTTCTACATAAAGTTCCTCCATTCTTCTCTCACTCCCCACTCCCCTACCCCCATCATGAATCATCATCCACTTAGGCAAAACATTCTGCTTTTGGTTTTTTTGGGATTGATTTATTTCACTTAGCATGATATTCTCCAATTCCATCCATTTATTTGCAAATGCCATAATATTATTCTTCTTTATGGCTGAATAATATTCCATTGTGTATATATACCACAATTTCTTTATCCACTTATCTACTGAAGGGCATCTAGGTTGGTTCCACAATCTAGCTATTGTGAATAGAGCTGCTATAAACATTGACGTGGCTGCTTTACTGTAGTATGTTAATTTTAAGTCCTTTGGGTATAAACCAAGGAGTGGGATAACTGGGTCAAAAAGTGGGTCCATTCCAAATTTTCTGAGGATTCTCCACACTGCTTTCCAGAGTGGCTTCACCAATTTGCAACTCCACCAGCAATGTAAAAGTGTGCCTTTTCTCCCACATCCATGCCAATATCTATTACTGCTTGTGTCCTTGATAATAGCCATTCTAATTGAAGTAAGATGAAATTTTAGAGTTGTTTTAATTTGTATACTAGAGATGTTGAACACTTTTTCATATATTTATTAATCACCTGTATGTCTTCTTCTGTAAAGTGTCTGTCCAGTTCCTTGACCCATTTATTGATTGGGTTCTTTTATTTTTGGTGTAAAGTTTTCTAAGTTCTTTATAAATTTTAGAGATAAGTGCTGTATCTGAAGTGCATGTGGAAAAGATTTTCTCCCACTCTGTAGGCTCTCTTTTCACATTATTAATTATATCCTTTGCTGAGAAAAATCTTTTCAGTTTGAGTCCATCCCATTTATTGATTCTTGCTTTGATTTCTTGTGCTTTGGGAGTCTGGTTAAGGAAGTCTGATCCTAAGCTGACATGTTGAAGATTTGGACCTACTTTTTCTTCTATAAGATGCAGGGTCTCTGGTCTGATTCCAAGGTCCTTGATCCATTTTGAATTGAATTTTGTACAGGGTGAGATATAGAGGTTTAATTTCATTTTACTGCATATGGATTTCCAGTTTTCCCAGCACCATTTGTTGAACAGTCTATCTTTTCTCCATTGTATGTTTTTGACTCCTTTGTCTAGTATGAGGTGACTGTATTTATGTGGGTTCATCTCTGTGTCTTCTATTCTGTACCATTGGTCTGCCTGTCTATTTTGTTGCCAATACGTTTTTGTTACTATTGCTTTGTAGTATATTTTAATGTCTGGTATTGTGATACCTTCTGCTTCACTTTTTGTGCTCAGGATTGTTTTGGCTAATCGAGGTCTCTTATTTTTCCAGATGAAGTTCATGATTGATTTCTCTATTTCTATGAGGAATGTAATTGGGATTTTAATTGGAACTGCATTGAATCTGTATAGCACTTTAGGTAGTATGGCCATTTTGACCATATTAATTCTGCCTATCCAGGAAAATGGGAGATCTTTCCATCTTCTAAGGTTTTCTTCTATTTCTTTCTTTAGTATTCTGTAGTTTTCATTGTAGAGGTCTTTCATCTCTTTTGTTAGATTGAATCCCAAGTATTTTATTTTATTTTTTTTAGGCTATTGTGAATGGCATGGTTTTCCTAATTTCTCTTTCAGAGGATTCATCACTTATGAATAGAAATTCATTAGATTTATGCATATTGATTTTATATGCTGCTACTTTGCTGAATTCTTTTATTAATTCTAGAAGTTTTATAGTGAAGTTTTTTTTGTGTCCTCTAAATAGAGAATCATGTCAACAGCAAATAATGACAGCTTGAGTTCTTCTTTTCCTATTTGTATCCCTTTAATTTCGTTGGTCTGTCTAATTGCTCTGGTTAGTGTTTCAAGGACAATGTTGAATAGAAGTGGTGAAAGAGGGCATCCCTGTCTTGTTACAGTTTTTAGAGGGAACGCTTTCAGTTTTTCTCCATTAAGAATGATGTTGGCCGTGGGCTTAGCATAGATAGCCTTTACAATGTTGAGGTATGTTCCTACTATTTCTATTTTTTTCTAGTGTTTTAAGCATGAAGGGGTGCTGTATTTTATCAAATACTTTCTCAGCATCTATTGAAATAATTGTATGATTCTTAACTCTAAGTCTATTGATGTGATGAATCACATTTATTGATTTCCGGATTTTGAACCAACCTTGCCTTCCTGGGAGAAACACCACTTGATCAGGTGCACTTTTAAACATGTTTTTGTGTGTGATTTGCAAGTATTTTGTTAAGGATTTTTGCATCTATGTTCGTATGGCATATTGGTCTAAAGTTTTCTTTCATGCGTCTTTGTCTGGTTTTGTTATCAGAGTGATACTAGCCTCATAGAATGAGTTTGGAAGGGTTCCCTCCTTTTCTATTTCATGGAATATTTTGAGGAGTATTGGTATTAGTTCTTCTTTGAAGGTCTTCAGGAATTGGGCTGAGAATTCATCTGGTCCTGGGCTTTTCTTTGTTGGTAGGCTTTTGATGGCTTCTATTTCAGTGCTTGAAATTGATCTGTTTAAATTGTGTACCTCTTCCTGATTCAGTTTTGTAGGATCATATGTCTCTAAAAATTTGCAATGTCTCCAATATTTTCTATTTTGCTAGAGTAAGATTTTCAAAATAGCTTTTAATTATGTTATGTGTTTCAATGGTGTCCATCGTGATCTTTCCTTTTTCATCATGAATTCTAGTAATTTGAGTTTTCTCTCTCCTTCTCTTCGTTAGTGTGGCTAAGGGTTCATCAATTTTGTTTACTTTTTCAAAGAACCAGCTTTTTGTTTTGTCAATTTTTTGAATTGTTTCTCTTGTTTTAATTTTATTGATTTCAACTCTGATTTTAATTATTTCCTGTCTTCTACTATTTTTGGAGTTGATCTGTTCTTCTTTTTCTAGGGCTTTGAGATGTAATGTTCTGTCATTTAGTTGTTGACTTTTTATTTTTTTTAATGTATGAGCTCAATGTAATGAACTTTCCTCTTAGTACTGCTTTCAGAGTGTCCCAGAGATTTTGATATGTTGTGTCATTGTTCTCATTTACCTCTAAGAATTTTTTTTTATTTCTTCCCTGATGACTTCTGTTATCATTGCATAATTCAATAGCATATAATTTTGTCTCCAGGTGTATGAGTAGTTTTTTTTTTTATTTTATCATTAATTTCTGGTTTCATTCCATTATGGTCTGATAATATACAAGGCAGTATCTCTATTTTTTTGTATTTACTAATGGCTTCTTTGTGGCATAGCATACAGTCTATTTTGGAGAAGGACCCATGAGCTGCTGAGAAGAAAGTATATTCACTCAATGATGGATGAAATACTCTGTAAATATCCATTAAGTATTTATCATTGATTGTATTATTTAGTTCTATAGTTTCTTTGTTCAGTTTTTGTTTTGAGGATCTATCTAGTGGTGAGAGCGATGTGTTAAAATCCCCCGCTATTAATGTGTTTTGGTCTATTTGATTCTTAAAATTGAGAAGGGTTTGTTTGATGTACATAGATGCTCCATTTTGTGGGGCATAAATGTTTAAAATTGTTATATCTTGCTGTTTTATGCTTCCATTAAGCAGTATAAAATGTCCTTTTTATCCCTTCTGACTAACTTAGGTTTAAAGTTCACATTATCTTATATGAGTATGGAAACTCCTGCTTTTTTACTGAGTCCATGTACATCGTGTGCTTTTCTCCATCTTTTCACCTTTAGTCTGTGGATGTCTTTTTCTGTGAGATGAGTCTTTGGAGGTGGCATAATGTTGGGTCTTTCTTTTTAATGCAATCTACCAGTCTATGTCTTTTGATTATTGAGTTTAGGTCATTAACATTCAGGGTTATTATTGTGATATGATTTGTATTCCTAGTCATCCTGGCTTATTTTTGGTTTATAATTTGACTTGGTTTCTTCTTTGTTTGACCCTTTTTTTTTAGGGTAGTTCCTCCCTTTGCTGACTTGTGTAGTTTTTTACTTCCTTCTTATGAAATATTTTGCTGAGAATGTTCTGTAGTGCAGGTTTTCTATTTGTAAATTCTTTTAACTTTTGTTTATCGTGGAAAGATTTTATTTCATCACCAAATCCGAAGGTTAGTTTTGCTCGGTATAGGATTCTTAGTTGACATTCATGTTCTTTCAGAACTTGAATATATTGTTCCAAGCCCTTCTTGCTTTTAGGGTATGGGCTGAGAAATCTGCTGATATCCGTATTGGTTTCCCCTTATAAGTAATCTGACGCTTTTCTCTCATAGCCTTTAAAATTCTCTTTATCTTGTATGTGAGGTATTTTCATTATAATGTGCCTTGACGTGGCATATCTGTTGTAATTTTGTGCACCTAGTGTTCTGTAAGCCTCTTGTATTTGATTTTTCATTTCATTTTTCAGGTTTGGGAAATTTTCTGATGTTACTTCATTGAACATGTTGTTCATTCCTTTGGTTTGTATCTCTGTGCCTTCCTCAATCCCAATAATTCTTATATTTGTTCTTTTCATGATATTCCACAATTCTTGGAGGTTCTGTTCATGATTTATTAATATCTCAGTTTGTTCAACTTTGTTTTCAAGATTAAATATTTTGCCTTCATTATCTGAGATTCTGTCTTCCACAAGATATATTCTGTTGGTGATGCTTTCTATTGAGTTTTTCTATTGTTTCTTTCATTTCAAGTATTTCTGGTTTTTTTTTTTTTTTTCTCAGAATCTCTCTTTATTGAAGTGTTCTTTTGCTTCCTGCATTTGCTCTTTTAACTGTTTACTGGAAATTATCATGCATTGCCTGCATTTGCTCTCTTATCTCATCTTTTGCTTCATGAATCATCTTAATTATGCAGATTCTAATATTTTTTCCTGTCATTTATGCTTCCATGCTGTTCTTGGATTCTATCAAAATAACATCTCGGTTTGTTAGGGACACTTTCTTCCTGTTTTTTCATATTGTTTCTGTATATTCCCCTCTAATACTAAAGATCTGAGGTACTGAAATTTCCCCCCTGCAGGCTTATTGTGACCCTATAGTTTTCCACTACCTCTCATTTGAAGGGGAAATCAATATTAGTAGTACCCAATACAGAGAAAATGCAACCCTGAACCAAATAGACCCTATAAAGACTATAACATTGTTGTAATAAACAGGATGAGTTCGATTATTTACAGTTTTTCTAGTGTGAATGAAGAGGATCGGAAAGGGTGTAGGATGTTAAGTGAGTAAACAGAGGTACCTGTCAAATGGCCTCCTGTCTCCTATAGGTGTCTCAGGAAGGGAGCGGCCCTTCCAATCATGGTGTCCACACCTTCAGGAATAACTCAAAATGCCTGCACCAGCCTCCAAAGAAGCTGGGGAGTCCCAGCCAGGATGCACTGAGTCAGCACAGCTGCGAGAGGGGAGCAGGTGGGCGCGGTTTCTAGTGTCTGTCTGTGGTGGTGGTGGGTGCGCGGGTTCCTGAAATTATTTTTTAACCATAAATGTTCAAACTGAACAAAGCTTTAGAAAACATCAGTGAGGTATCTTATTTGTTTTATCAAAATCAGACTCCTGTTGGGTTATAGAATAGATGCTCTTATTTTTTCATGCATTTTGAAGATCTCATTTTGCTCAGCTAATTCTTGGTTGTAATCAGCAATTTTTCTTGAGTTTCTTTAGGTATTTCACATAGACAATCATGTCTTGGAAAATAGCAGTTTATCTTTCCTTCCAATAGCTGTTATTTCGTTTCCTTATTTTCTAGGTATGATTGGAACTAGTGGTAACAAGCAAATATTCTTGCCTTGATCCAATTTTTCTGAAACTGCTGTGATTAAACTGCTTCAGTCTAATTTTCCTGTTTCCTGTTCACATAAAGAGATATGCTTTCTTGTACATAGCCACATTATCATATTTGTATGTGCACAGTGCCATAATGAATGGGTCCTATCGAATCCATTTTCAATGTTATACTCTCCTTTGACAATGTATTATGAAGAATTTGAGTCATTCATTTTCTATATTTAACCCCATCTGTAACTCTGAAATAAAAACAACATAACAAAGATGCATGTTTATGCCTCTAGGTTAAATTTGGTAGCACTTAATTATATTGTTTTCATCTGCATCTATTCAGATGGTTATTAATTTTTGAGACTGCTCTGTCATTTCCACTTTTACTTTCAAGGTCATATTCTCTTCAGAAATGAACAGGGAAATATTATTTTCTCTGTATCTTCAAATAAATTATGTAGCAGGGAAATAAGTAAATTCTAGAAAGTTAAATTATATTATAAATTTAAAATTATAAATCTAGATATTACATTATCTTAAATTATAAATTCAAAAATTGGGGAGAGTGGCTTTTAGGGATATTTTTACAATGATTTACCTATTTTCCCCTATTAACACTTCAGGAAGTCGTCCAGTCCTTAATTGAATAATATCCGGAATCTGACCACTTCCCACACATGCCTTGCCCGCCTTGTCTGAGTCACAACCTCTCTGGCTTGCATCATGGTTACGACCTCTATGAAGTCTCTCTGCTTCCATTTTTGCCTCTGTGCACAGAAGAGACCAGTCTTATCAAACAGGCCAAATCACCCCCTGCTCAATCTTCAAGGCCTCCTCATACCACACAGGGCAAATCCAAATCCTTTCCATGACTGAGGAGACCTTACATGATCTGGCTTTTTGTTGCCATGTCTCATGTCCTCTTGCTTACTAACTCTCTTCTACCCATGCTTGCCACCTTGGTCTACCTGGTACATGCTGACAGGCTCCAAAAATGGACTTTTCACTGAATGACATCTTCACATAAAGGTCTTTTCTCACATGTACCCAAGTTCCCTCTTCCACCTATTTCAAATGCGTACATAAATCTCATCTCTTCTATGTGTTCCAATTCAACTACATTGTTCTCTGTTGAAAGCTTATTTTCCTTCCTTTCCACAGTCTCTAATACTTTTCTATATTTCCGTTTTAAAATTAATATAGTTTAGAACACTGCTATTATAAGTCTTGCTATTATGTCCATTACCATTGTCCATTCCTTCTCAAAAGGATGTAAGATCCACAGGCATATTCTTTTGACTATTTATATAATAATGCATCCTGTGCACCTGGAAGCTTGACAAACAGAGATAGGTACTCAATAAATATTTACTGAATAAAGGAAAATCTGTGGTCCCTTTTGGCTACTTCTAAGATAATTCTAATTGTTAACTTAGAAAATCAGCTATCAATCATTCAGTTTTTCAAGTTTATCTTAGAAAGTTCATTATATACAATGATTTAATCATGCAGATTGAGATATACAGAATGTGATACATAATGCAATGTCATATATGCAAATACATAATAAATTAAGAAAATAATTACATCATTTTCATTTATTCTATCCCTATTTCAATTTTGCCGACTACATGAATGAAAATAGAGACTGATATGAAAACCATTGACAATAATTGATCTTATCTCCATTCCTCTATGTATTTCTAAGAATGGGTCACTTAAATTTTCTGGTCACTTAAATTTCCGGAGGAAGGTTTCTGGAAGGTAACGTGGAGTATGTAAATTCTGCACCCTTTCATATTTGAAAATGCAAATGTTACAAGGAAGTTAACGGTTCCTGTGGTGAGTAAGGGCTGTATTCTGGATGTCTTTTGAAGGCAGACTCAGCAGGATAGCCTGATGTTCTATGATATGAGAAAGGTGGGAAGGTGAGTCTGAGAAATTAAAATGAGGGAAATTCATTCCAATGAGATGAGAATGGGAGAAGGTAGAAGGGGATTGTGGAGGGAAGAGAACACAGAATTCTCTCTGTTCTTACTGCGCTCACATCCCCTGGTCATCCAAATGGAACCGTGAGATAGGCCCCAGGACCTGAGAGTTGAGAGTTGGGGATCATGTGCTCTTCTGGAGAAAGAGGCTTGGGAGTCATGAACATTTTAATGATGTTCAATGACATTTTTCATCATGAGCTCACCACTGACACCTAGACCATGCCAACACTGGGAAACTGGGAAGGAAAGAAGAAAAGGAAGCTGAGCCTGAAGGAAACCAAGTGTCCTGTCCTGCACAGGAAGCGACTCCAGAAGCAGGTGGTGGGCATACATGTGAATTTCTGCTGAAACAGGTAGATGAGGACTGAACACTGGACGTTAACAGTTTGTAGGTTACAGGTGACACTCAGTGGGATGGTGGATGCCCAAAACTATAATAAAAAACAGATTAGGAGAATGGCAGTAACCTGGAAAAATGGGAAGCAAAAATTAATGTTGATGAATTATAAGAAGTTTTGCTGCAAAAAGGGAACAAAGAAATAGGTGATACCTGCACACTACCAAAGAAAAATGGAGCCTGAAGAAAGATAAATGCACTGTGGACATGAGAGTTAAGGAGATCGTCTATTAGAGAGCAAATGATCCAGAGAGTTGTAATTAAAAAGGGGAACTTTTGGAGAAGTGCCATTGTGCAGGTTGGAGGTGTTGCTGTAGATTGTACATGCAAAGGGTGCAGCCTCAGTAGACACATACACCCTTCATTTCTAAAGTCGCAGAATGGAAGGCGGGGGGGGATCTGCCACTAAGTGTTCTCAGGTGCGTATTTTGGGTTGTGGGAATTTGGGAACCATCTCCATTAATAAATTCAATTTTCTCCAATTTTAGAAATAAAAGCATCCTCTGAAGTTGAAATGCTGGGGGTTTTGAGGAGAATAAGGTTAGTCAATGTCATTGATGAGCCCAGGGAAAACCATATGCATGGCTGCCTGACACCACGCTAGCATTCCTCACTAGGGTCTAAAGAAAGGCTGATGATGCAGGCTTCCTTTTCCAGTCAGTGCCATCTGAATGGTAGAAGAGAAATAAGACTGTTCTGATGTAACCTTGGAAGCATTTTTTCATTTGAACTTAACAAAGCAAGAAATGGGCAAAGGAGTCATACAATTATGAAAAAGAATAATTTAAAAGATTAGCTATGGCACCTAAGCTGATGGAAGGTGCTAAACACATAAACAGGGGAGCAGACGTGGCTATTTGTTAGAGATGCAATTTGGATTAAAAAGATAGGAAATGGTGAATGCAGACTGGGATACCCGAAATTGGAGTTAGGGAGGGGTGCATTCACCATGCACTGGCGCTAGAAGTATGAAGAGAGTGGAAGAGAAACAGTGCTTGGGACCTGAGCACCAGAAGCCCTTGGTAGAAAATTCTGCCAATCAACAAAGAAAAATCCTAAGCCAAGTATTTGGTTCTCACAGACACTTAGTCAACATAACGACCCTCTCTTGTCAGAACCATACATAGTAATGTAGCATCTGACGTCATAGAAGCACACCATGCTTTCTTTTTTTCTTTCTTTGCAGTGCTAAGAATTGAACCCAAGACCTCACACTTGCTAGGCAAAATTTCTATTACCACTGAGTTATAGCCCAGACTTTGTTTCACTTTTTCAATGGAACCATGTTAGATAGAATGTGCCAGTGTTACATGTTGGCAGGAAATCAATATTTAGTATTCTGTGAACACCAAGAAATTTGGATTTAAATTTCCACATTTAATGAATTCCAATTTTAATAATAATCATGGTTAAAGCAGCAAATAACATGTTTAATCTGTGATTCTAAAATTACTGAATTTCCTTCATACTCTTTGTAGGAAATTAGTTTTAAAGATAATTCCTAAGAAGAGGCAAACAAAGAATAGGTGATAAAAATGAGAGAAAAAAACATTTTTTGGAACAATATTTAATTTTATACACAAATATTTGTAATTCCATAACATTGGGTGGTCTATTATTATCATTTTACTTTTCTTAATTTCTTCTCTAATTTAAACATGTACTCACTTTTGTATCTAATTTGTTATCTCTGTGGATTATACTATTTTTTGTGAAGAGAGACTGATTTATATGAGCTCTAGGTGACACAAAATTTAGATTTGCCTCTGGGTTTATTTATGTTGTGGTTTAGTGATATTTAAACTTAACCACACCATCTTGATATTTCCACTTCTTACATCCAAATATTAATATTGCTTCATGTCCATGTTGGAAAGATGGAAAATCCCAATGAATATAAAGCAACTTAGAACTGCCATTTGAATAAGAATCATTTCTCTTTCCATCTCTTCACATTCAAAGGAATAAGAAAATATGTTTGAGTTCAGAACATTTTTAACTTTAGAGACATCAACATCTTTGTGTAAAGGACATTGTGCTTTTCTTCAGGTAAAATCATATGGTCCAAAATGAATTGCATTTTATATTTTATATTCCTTATGTACAAGCATTTTATGGCACTGAAATCTTCCTTCTATAATAAAAAAATTTACATGGTTTCTTCTCTCATTTTTTCATTTATCAGCTTTTGCTAATTCACCACATACATCATTCCCTCCATAAGATCCGAGAGATGTATTGTTGTACATTGACCTTTTTCTTTTCTCTCCAAAGATAAAAAACTCCTACCTTATGAGATGTTCCAATCACTACTGCTGTTGTTAAAAAAAGAAACAGCTCAATAATGTTACTAATTCTATATTTATGACTTAGAAATGTGGGAGGAATGAATGTAGAGAAGAAAAGCAATAAATACGCAATGTTCTGTGCACAGTCAAGTGTGGAGCTGGGGTGCTGAGCTGTCCTAGAGGAGGTGGGAGAACATTAAATGCAGTAATCACATAAGCTTTGAAAATATTAAAAAAAAAAGTCTCAAAAACAGTTTTTCTCTATAAGTGCAGCAGAGAATAAGCTTTTCACTGAACTTAATTTTACTAAAATATTTTATGTGTTTTGAAAAAATAAAAGGGAGGCCAAGAAAAGTCTGAAACCTACTTTTCTGTATTATTGGGGTTTTAAAAGTCGAACAATATGTTTTCATCCAATGCCAAAGGAGAAAATTTCATAACACAGAAGGACCGCATCTAAAATAAGATAATAAATTCTTGCCATTGGTCATACAAATAATAAGGGTTTCCCAAACTAGTACACACAAAGCCTACTTAAAAACAGTAGGTTACCAAAACATTTTATGATATATTCAATTTTTTTACATATAAGTACACTTTATATACATATGTTTTGCTTGATATATTCAATTTTAAAATCATTATGAAACATTTCAACATTTGTAGCTACTAATTAAGGAATGAGGCTTCAGATACTCCATTAGCATTATATCAACTGAATTATCAAAGACCAGTGACAATTAGTAGGAAGCTGGTAAAAGAAATAAGGCTGACATATTTCCAGTCCATGAAGACAGGAGAATAAGTGACAGCTGTATCTTTGGGACATAGAGTATACAGACTGTCACCTCATGGCTCCTTCCTGCTGCCCCATGGTAACACAGGCAGAAACATATTTATTTGGAAACTATGACAAAAAATTCCAGAAGAGATGCTTAAATTGCAATAATGATGATGGTATTTGCATATCCCAAGATGGCTAATATTCAATTTACTTTGCTGAGATTAACAGTAGTGTATCTCCTTAATCTGGAAAAAAAATAATTCTATTTCTCTTAATATTTTGAAACTATAAACTTGCCTTATGGCCAAATACATGTCCACAGGTTGAAAGCTATATACAATTCCTAATAACTCTAAAATATTTTAAATTCAATGCATTCGTAAAGTTCATATTTATATGGATCCCAATTTTCTCTGTTATTGTTATTAAAATATTGAACTGGTGATTCCACAGGAAAACTACAAAGCCTCCTTTAAACCATCAGTTTCAATCACCTGCATTACCTCAACTTTGCAAGAAACCATAAACACATATTTAATGATATAATTGAGCAGTAAAACACCCCACTTCCCCTCCTAATCTATTAGTAAACAATAGCAGGAACCACAGAACAAAGATCAACCAACAACAAGCAAAAGACTAGATGAACAATGAAGACAGTAAATGTTGAGTAAGAACTTTTTCCACAGATTGTGTTGAATACAGAGACAATTTAAACTGTGACTAGAAGAAATGTGATCTTTCCAGAGAGACAAGATAAATTAGCAACATTCTTTAAATATAAATGCCTCCAGATATTGTTGATTTGCTTCAAGTATCTTTAACCTAAATCAATACACTCCTGATAGAGTATGCAAAAAATATGTACCTATTTATCATAGCTGCCATCACTTCTGGTTTTTGTTTTTGTTTTTGTTTTTTAAACCAGGGATTGAACCCAGGGGCTCTTAACCACTGAACCATGGCCCCAGCACTTTTTTTTTTTTTTTTTTTAATTTTTGTATTTTAAGACAGGGTCTCACTATGTTGCTTTGGGCCTCACTAAGTTGCTATGACTGGCTTTGAACTTGTGATCCTCCTGCCTCAGTCTCCTGAGCCACTGGGATTATAGGCATGTGCTACCATGCCTGACTGCCCTCACTTTTTAATGAATGTGTGTGACTCAAAAGATTTCAATCATTGGTATAGCCTAATCATGATGCTGTTCAAAACACTTTAAAAGTTGTTAAGTTTGAACATTATTCTAAAGTTTATTTAGGAGTCATGAAACAAAGTATTGCATTGTATCATGTTCAAATATTTTCTTCAACAAAAGTGCAATTTTTACTTGCCTAGCTTCAGCTTTCATTTTTTCCATGAACACTACAGCATAATGGAAAGAACATGAACTTTAGATAGTGCCTGGCTTTAATTCCTGTTCTGCTTGGTGAATTCCAGCTTGCTATTTAAAACATCTCTGAACCTTGGTCCCATCATTTGAGAAAAGTGAATATTATATATGTTAAAGGTTTGCCATGAGGAACACATTAGATGTTTTTATAATTCTAAGGGACTTGGCACATGTAAGTCCTTCACAAAACGTAAGTTTCCCTTATTCCTTCCAACAATGGAATCTACATTTAAACAGAAAAGCACTCTATCCCAAGTGAATAAAGTGGACATGTGCAGAAAATTAAGAACATATTTGATGAAATGTTCTGAGCAATGGCAATGTTCTTAGAATAAATTTATGGAGAAACACACCCAACTCCCATTATCAAGTTTAAAGGGAGACACTCATGCTGTTGTATATGTTCAGGTAGTTGACATACTTCTAAGAATCATAGAAAGCCATGTTATATGCATCAGTGCCTTGGCTCACAGGATAAAAGTAAAAGTCTAGTTTTCCCTCTGTATGGTAGAAGGATATAAAGGCCCACTTTATATCTTCACATATATCTCGGAGTACTGTGGAGGGCACAGAGCTCCCAGTGTGTTGGAATGTTTGTTGAGGTGTTATTTTAATATCTTACATTACTCGTTCAATCTTTAAGTATGTGTATCCTCTAATATGCTAATGTGCTATCTCAGTGTAGAAAAAAATATGATGCCGACTTATCAAATTTAGTCCCTATATTTAAAATTGATAGTATTATTCTGTTGATCCTGAAAGAGAAAGGAAAAGGAGAAAAGGAACTAATCTCCTTTCAAATGTAGGAAGGAAGCTAATCCTGAAACATGCCAGAAGAGGGGGAGAGAGAGAGAGAGAGAGAGAGAGAGAGAGAGAGAGAGAGAGAGAGAGAGAGAGAATATGAAGAAGAGTCAGTACAATGAAAAATGAGAATGATCCCTCCACACTCTCTGCACTATAATTTGTTCTGGGATTTCTCTTTCCTTGGAAATGCCCCTTCAGTCAAGGGTTCATTCATTTTTCTCTGCAGACATTATCTGAAAGTGTAAGCATTTCTTCACATCAACTGCAACATGTGCTTGCTGACTCAGTTCCCGCTTCACCACCAGACCTCTGCACAAAAGTGAGACAGTCAAGGTGATAAATTAGAATGCTCACAGCACAAGTTGGCTGCAATTGACTATACTCCATTACTGCCATCCCATCAAATTAAGGAGTATTAAAAAATCTATTACTTTCAGAAATCATTATTTGGTTTAAAAAAAATTCATGTTTTTTCCAGGCTGCAAACTGGGATTTTCAAACTCCCAAGATAGATCAGAGACAAAATTGTATTCAAATAGGGGATAAAATAAATTCTATGGTGTTTGACTTTCTCCATCTATTCTTTTTCTGATGTGTGATGTCATGTACATCAGATTCAGCTTGTATGTTACAACTGAACTCAACTCCATCTTAGTGTTAAAGATGGAAATAGTAGTTGACTTCATTGTTTGATAGCCTAGAATTTGAAACAAACTAAAATACAAATAATCATAATAGAGGAATACCACAAATCATAAATCAGACAACCTGGAGTGGTAGCAGTAGCACTGTTTTGAATTTTCCACAAAAATTCCCTCCACAAGTACAGATGGAGCAACAGGACCAACACAATAACAAAGTATCTAACCCATAAAAGGTGTACTCAAAGGCTTTGCCAGGTACCCTTAGACTCCACACTGTGATGTGTCTGTGTTTCAAGCCAAAGGTGGAAGTACCAAGCCACTAATAGCAGCAAGATCACATAATGTTGGCAATTCTGCTACAGTGAGTGAACAGACAAGAGAACTCACACTCTAAAGATTTAAGGAAACAAATAGTCAAAGCAAGTTGCCCAAATGGAAGTGATCCTAACTCAGTCTGAAAGCACAGCTGGCTATTCCAGGAGCAGCAGGTAAAGGTTGAGGGGATCTCAGCATGCAATCTGCTGGGAGAGTAAAGAGAAGCACAGAGAGCTTGGTCCAAATGCAAATCTTCTGAGCCTTAGGAATTTCACATACTCAGAATTCAAGCTTCGTTTTTAGGCAAGCCTGAAATGGAATAATAATAAGGTCTACAAGGAATAGCAAGGAAACCAAAAGAGACAGTGGCACTTGTTAAGAGCAGAAGAGAATGAATATCCATACAAAAATCAAGAGAGAAATGGGGGCATGCCTCAGATGGTAGAAGGGTATTACTTAAGTTCTAGAAATTAGACTGCTTTTATTTTGGTCCACATGGCAGCATAACATTCTAGTGTTATTAACCAGATGACACTTGAGCAAGTTTTGCCTGGATATTCCACAGGGTGTAAAAGTTGACTGCTTCATTTTGTTTTTTAATTAAACTTTTTAATTTGAAAATCCTAAATTCGTGTGTACTTGTAAAAACTAATACAGAGAGACATGGTGCCCTTGATCATTTTTCCTGCTGGCGACATCTTACAAAACTATAGTACAATATGACAGGACACTGACATTGGTATGGTCGGGATGAAGATCCTTTCCATTTCCACAAGGAACCCCTTCTATAGTGACATCTAGTTCCATCTCCCTTCAGCCTGCACCTCCAAGGAACCAGTCATCTGTCCACCATTCTATAGTGTTGTTATTTCAAGGCTGTTGTATAAATGCAATCATGCAGTTCTAACCATTAAATGTATCTTTTTTTATTCAGTATAGTTAACTACAGATACTTTGGGTTGCTTGTGTATCAATAGTTGATCATTTCATGCTGCTAACTAGTGCACTGTGTCATGGACATACCGTAGTTCCTTGGCCATTTGTCCATTGAAGGACGTCTCAGAAGTTTCTGAGACATTTTAGGTATTACAGACAAAGCTGTTATAAATATACATATTTATCAACACTAAAGACTTTATGTTTACCCAAGAGTGCAGTTTCTGAACTGTAGTGCAGTTGTATGTTTAGATTTTTATGAAACTGCCAAACATTTTTAAGTAGCTACATCGTTTCACATTCCTCCAGTGAGGTATGAGTGATCTAATTTCTCTTTTCTCTTGTCCACATATGATTTTTCCTGCGTATGTAAAAAAATTAGACATCCTAACTTCTGTGTATCAATATCTTATCATTTTTTCACACTTTCCTTATGGCTAATTTAGCAGGGGAAAAATATTTTCATGTGTTTTCATGCCATCTTTCTTAGCTAAAATTTCCATTGATGTCTTCGACTCAGAACTATGTTAATTTCTCTTATCAGCATTAGGTCATTTTCAGCATACAAGTTTTGTATGTTTTTGTTAAATGACTCCAAATATTTTTTTCTAATGATTTTAAATTGCATTTGAATTTTAAGGATTCTGTCCAGGTGCTCATTGTTAGTATGTAGAAATACAATAGATTTTTGAAGGTGATATTTTACAAGACTTTTCAAACCAACTTTGATCCAAGAAGTTGTGTTTTTTTTGTTTGTTTTTGCTGTTGTTTTCTTCCTTCCTTTACAGTCAGCATTCCTTTAATTTTCTTTCTTTATCTAATTGTAATACTTAGAAATTTCTAGCAATAAATTTGGTAAGAATGGAAACAGCAGAAAACTTCACAATGATTCTAATTGCAAGAAGAAAGCATTCAGTATTCACCATCAAGAATAATGTTAACTATTCACTTTATGGAGTTGAGAAAATATCCTTCTCTTTCTGTTTTTCTAAGAGATTTTTGTTTATTGAAAGTGTGTGTTAAACTTTGTCCAGTGATTTTTACACATCGACAAATATGATCTTGTGATATTTCTTCAGAAGACTGCTCAAATGGTAGAATACATTGTTTGATTCCAAATATTGAACCAGTTTTGCATCGCTTCATTATAATTCACTTGCTTATGGTAGAAACTCTTTTCTTACCTTCCTAATTATATTTTCTAATATTCTGTTGAGAATTTTTGTATGCATTTATTTGGGATATTGGTATATAGCTTTTTTTTTTTTTTCTTGTTTTGTTTTGTTTAAGCTGCCTTTGGTTTTTCATGCAAGGCCAATACCAACTTTAAAAGTGGGAAGATTGCTCTTTTTATGTAATAGAACATGTAAGATTTACGTTTAACCACTTTGGTGAAGAATCAAAAAGAAAATATCAAAGTACAGCATCTGGAAAATATATTTGGCCTCCTCTCCTTGTAGTATAGAACATCTTACTCACTTAAATCAGAATAAAATGTTCCAGTAAAATCTGATACAATGTTGTGTTGTTAAAAGATGACAATAAGGAGATTAATAATCCTCTGGAAATTAAAGGATTCTTAGATGAAATTCCAGAAAAAAAGATAAAAACTATCTGAAAAGCAAGTAAACTTTTTAAGAAAATGAAGGGAAAGTATAAATTGAAAAAATTTATAAATAAGAGTTTGGATTCAATCAATATTTTCAGAGAAAACTGATAAAAGTGTAGAAAGAATCTTAGACAACATATTTATTTCATAAATAAAAATTAAATGAGTGAATAAATACCAAATGCAATGCTGTAAATGAAATTGAAGGTGACATAAGTTATTTTTTAAAAATCAAAGAAAAATAAAGAGAAAAGTGGAAATGTATAGGTATAAAAATGACAAGAGAACTTTCTGCAATTAAAAAAAAACACAGATATGAAGTAAAGGAAAATCTTGAAACCATGTTTGAGGTTAAAAAGTTTTTTTGAACCTATATGTTGAAAACTCATACCACATTCCTAACTACTTAGTCAATATTGGCCAACAACATGTAAATCAAATAATATAACTACTTGATTTTTAAAGGGGCTTGTTTGGGAATTCATGAGGCATCAATTCAAAATGAAGAGTTCATTTACAAGAGGAAGATGATTATATCACCACCAATGTTTAAGAGCACTGCTTTATGCCAAAAAACAGAAGATGTATATTTTAAATATTTAAGGAACCTGTTAGCCAAAGATTACATATCCAAACAAACTTTCAAAGACCAGATAAAATGTATTATAAACATTCACAAACACAGGAATGAAGTTTCTCCTAAAATATTCCAGGGGTAATTCACCAGAAAATGAATCTCAGACTTTCAAAACATCTACAGACACCTACACAAGGGACATTGGGAATAAATGATATGTATTTACTTCTAAAATCTCAGGATATCATATTCATACAGAAGAGATGAAGAGTGTGTAAAAGTCAGTGTTCTGACATTGTAGGTGCATTAGGAATGTCAAGGTCGTGGAAGGAGATGAAGAATACGTAGAAATTAAAGTGCAGCTTGCTTCGATGGCCTGAAGTAGAACAAGGCAAGAACTCCAAGTGAGAATCTGAATGGTGGAGAGGGGAATTGTAAGGAGCAAAGTTAAATGTGCGACATTCTGCGTGCTGTGTAACTTACAAAAAACAACTTGTGCTGTGTAACTTGCGAAAAAATAACTTGAGTGCCCTGTGCTGTAATGAGGTAATGATGTGTTGCCCCAAGATAAGATTGACGTTGCCCCTAAGTTGGAGACACGTGCCACTGACCCTGAGTAAGATAACTAACTTCCCTCGGACCAAGACCGGCTGGCAGGGTCTGATTAAAAGGGTTTAAAAGGACTCAGGATGAGCCTAGCTCCAGTCCCCATTTTACACCAATGACGCCAGTGTTGCACCAAGCCTGAAGGGGACTCACTGACTTGCCCATTGTTTGATGGACCATCCATCATCCTGACCATGACCGAGACGTTCCTGTGGAAGTGACAACGGAGCTGCCCATGTGCATCCTGCCATGACCTCGCTGCCCTCCTTCACCTTCCTCACCATCAGGACTCTGGCCCGAGGCAGCTCCCCAGCGAGATCTCCTGAGCTGTCTTCCTGACGGACCTCTGGGAGTTGCTGCCCTTCGACTCAAGACACGTCACACAGGAGTGACCTTAGGAACGGGTCTCAGTAAGGAGTGAGTCTTGTTTATTCGGGGCTTATAACAATTTAGTGATTAGGTTATGTGTGATATTGGTGTGAATAAAAGTTAGAATAACTATAAATAATTGTGTGATCAACATCAAATAAAAGCCAATTGATTTTGGACCAAATTGACTCTCATTGACTCCTCCTTGCCGCTCTTGAAAGGAATGTACACAAAATACATTATTGGTTAATTTTAATGGTGTTCGTAAAGGGGGGAACTTGCAGATTTTCCCCTATCAAAGAGAGAAAGAGAAAGACAGAGAGGGAAACATATAATGCTATGATGACTTTGAGCAAAAGAAAATGATTTTTGTAAAACAAAACAGATCGTTAGAGATATGAGAAACTTAGATGGCAGAAAACTCCGAGTCTCAAAAGGAGTTTTGGAGTCTCACAAGGGAAGAAGAGAGAACGAAGTAGACTTGATAGTTGATCTCGTAATGACTAAGAACACTTCAAAATTTATGGACCATTTGGAACTGTGTATCCTGATCTAAATGAAGGCACACTTGAGATCAGTGCCTCTTCAGATTTTCATTGTATAAATCTTATTCTTGGTTTAAAATATTAAAAAACTGACAAAATAAATAAAAGGAATTTTGAAAAGGAATAGTCTTGGTTGAGACAATTTGAAGAATTCATTGTCTTAATTTAAAAATTCCCCTGTATTTTTTCATGAGTCGGGGGGAAACTCTTGTGAGGATTTTAATTCCCTAACATCTCTACCTTCCTAAATGGGCAGGGGAAAGCACTCCAGTGACAAAAGAAAGTCCCCAAAGAATGCAGAGTTAGATATCCGGCATCCTGTATATTACTGCTGGGTACGCTGTGAGGGTCATCGATAGCATCCAATATATCAACCAATCAGAATGTGTTGATTTCACATCATGATGTAAAAAAGAAATAATAAAAAATTTCAATACTGACTAGATATTTGACATCATTAAGGAATTAATATTAGTTTTGCATGACATACAGCATTGCATAATGCAAAATCAAGTACCATTATAATATTGTAAAATACTTGAAAATGAAATATTGTATGCTCAGTTTTATCTCAAAGTATATCAGAAAGATAGGAGGAAGTTGGTAGAAGTATTGATGAAATTAGTTCACATGAGTTGATTACTTAGACTGGTAACAGATATATGAAATTTTTATTACATATGGCCTCTAATTTCACATATTTAAAGTTCTCCACAATGGAATTTATTATTTTTGATAAAAAGTAAACTAAAGAGATATAGGTGGCTAAAACCTACTAATTTTAAGTAGTAGAACATTTCTAGTTACAATTTTGAAAAATTCTTGGCAAAATCTTCCCATGATGATTAAATTTAACTAGTCCCCATTTGAATGTCATTTATAATAAAGCAATAAATTTAAAGAAAATCTAGTTTGAAATATTAATAGTAACCAATCAATGCTAATTCAAAGTACAATAACAGTTGATCCCTTCACAATGATTTTAGTTAAGATGTATACAAGAGGATATCTGAAAAAAATTGTATGAAATCATAGGTAGGAACGACATAAATTTTTGTGCACAGTATTTTTCTCTCAAACGTTCTGACCCTTTTTAAACAACTAGTAACCAAATAGTTGTCTTCTTATAGTTTTTTTTCCCTATAAGCTTATTCTTATGTTATTTTTCTATGAACCATGCAATGTTAGTGATCTAGATCCTACCACAGACCTTAGAAACATGATCATTTAACTGGAACAATGAGAAAGTTTCAGTTCTCAGTTGTCTAATAATTTCATAATGCACAATTTAGTCATTTGGAAAACATCCCAAGATATTTTTATATTTCTTTCCAGAAATATGCAGCTAGACTGAATCATCTATTAGTTCTGGCTAAATTGTAAGTTCTGTGATTACTAATTACAAAAAAGAATGTGTTTTGGAAAATAGAGACCCATCTGACATGAGTAAATTTCTAACATCGGTATATTAATCAAATCTGATATAGAATTAAATCAAAATTACCCATGAAATCTTTTAAATCCTAATAGACTAAGAATTGTCTCTGTACTCAGTTAAAGCAGATTTTCCTTTATGTATGCAATGGTGCTTGTATTTGTTAATTTTCTCAGACTATGAATTTTTCAAAATTGAAATTTGAAGAAGATAGGTATTGGATTCCATGAGAGACAAGAAACTTTCTATTTTCATTGCTATATTTGCTAAAATAAGCTTGTAGTCTTCATAACTGTATTTTTAAAAGTAAAAAAAAAATTCTGTGATGAAAGAAAATAATTTCAAGTGGCAAACATTTTATTCACAATTTTTTTTTCCAAAGAGGTTCACTACTTGACAGTACTTTAGTAGTTGATATTTTATAAAATTGAATAGATTGGCTGGCCTAATAGTATATAAATGAAATCAATATGCTTTGTTACTAATCTTAATATTTTAAAAATCAAATGTCTCAGAATTTTTATTACACCAATAGCAAGGAATTTTCAATTAACACTTGATTTTTAATGACATTAACATATAAACAGATACTGTGAATAACACAGAAAAAATATTTTGTTAAGAGATACTGATTTTTTTTCAGATACATTTTTTATAAGCCATTTCATAAGATTCTAAGAATTCATATGCAAAATCTAGGTAGTTTTGTATGAAAATAAATCCTACCTAAAATACATAAACTATTATGTGAAATATTACAAAAACTTTTAGATACAGCACAAACAAAAAAACCTCACATTATATTTTCAAATTGTTGAAAACTCATTTAAATGATAACATTTTATATGATTGCTTTGTTTTTCAGTATGATGGAGAACAGATTTGACTGCCTTTTCCCTTTGATTGCCTGATTAAAATACTGATTTTCATCTCTAGTATCATCTAAATAGTGTCACAATACTGAATGTTACAAAAAAAAAAAAAGGTTATACCAAATATAAGAACTAATTTAAGAATCGGTACCATTGCCATTGAGAAAATATCAAACACCACTTTGAAAGTCTAAATAGGGCACATATTGACTCTCTCGACATCTCTCAATATTTTTTGTACTGTCAGCAATCATGGAAAGATGTTCAGGATGACCAGGTAGTTAGAAATAATCTGCAACATTCTAGACAATCCAGGCAGTCCCTGGACAACAAGCAGTTATCAAAGCAAATGAACAAATGACATTGTATTTCCCTGGTCACTGAAAGTAGTTCTTACCTAAGTTGGAGACCTTAAGCCCTGAAAAGAGGCCACATACACTTATTTCTTGCTGGTTGTGTTCAAATGCACATGTGTGAATGACAGTGATTGCATTTATGTGCAGAATCAAACACTTGCAGGAGATAGAATTGTAGAGTACTAAAGGGTTGGCTTTAGTTGTTTCCCTAACCTAACTATACACCTTTGAATCCTCTCAGCAGTATTTATAGATATATATTTCCAGCTCCTACTTAAGCTCACTGACCCAGAATATCTGAAGGAGGACTCTGGAACCATATAAAAACAGGTTAAAAAAACTTCTCCAAAAGATTTACACGAAGTCTCATTTCAGAAACTTTGAGGTACAGTAGTCTTTCTATACAGCACCTGTGTGCTGCTACCAATGCAGGTAGGAGGGCTTCCTGTACTAATGCATGCGAATGCGAGGGAGGGGCATCTTAGACTTAAGAGTTGTCATTTGCAACAGTCTAATGAAATGATGATGATGACGATCAGTACCATCAAATCATTCCAGGACCCTGGCTTGCTCCTTCCTTCCTGTCAGCAGTAACAGATGACATTTGGAAATATTCCGGAGTACTTCTCAGTAACTTTGCCCAACTAAAATAGATTAGCATTTTGTATAACTGTCAAATGAGGTACAATAACTGTTCTTTGATGTTTCATGTTTTATTCATTATTTTGCTACCTCACAGTATTTATAATCCCATTAGCATTTCTAAACTGAAAAATATAAAGTGATGGCTGGAAAACCATTAATTCATTTGAAAATACTGAAAGATTGAGGGAGGTTTCAAAATCACTTAAGACTGCAAGTATAAAAAAATTTGCTCCTATCTGAACAAAAAATGTAATATTGTTGTAAATTCATTTCTGCTGTTCTAAGTTTGCAATTTATTCATTTCCTTCTGATCAAAAGATTAATTAAAGAAGCGTTTCTTGGTTGCACTTAAAATGTTACACTGTTTAAAGGTGAAGGTTGTCTGTAACAGAAGTAAGCTAAATTCTCAGATCAAAAATATCTATATTATTAAAAAGAAGGCTAATGGCAGCATTCTATCTGTAAACAAAATACTCAGGAGCATTTGAATGGCATAGTTCAAATATGGGTAAGTGGTCTGAATTATATGTTAAAGTTGTATTCAAAACCCTGCCTTTGATCTGGTTCAAAGTTAATCAAATTCCACTGGCTTGAATTCACCCAACTGCTCATCTTTTCCGAAGTGGACAATCAGCCTGCAGGGTCAGATGAGATCAAAGGATAAGTAGGAGTAAATCAAATTCTGCCTTTGGGGAGGAGACCATGGGAAGCAAGCACCTAGGATTCAGGGAAGCTCTACATACAAACCCCCTCCTTCCCAACAGGGGTCTTGCCTCACACATGCCTGGGAATATGGAGAGCAGTAAAAGTACTTCCTTGCTCTTCATAATCATTTTTTTTTCTCTTAGTCTTTTAAGATTGTGCTTATCTGTGCATTATTCACTACATACCCTAAATAGCCTGTATATAATTTGTGTTATCTTTCTTGAGCTCATCATCATGTACTTTTGATTTAATTAAACTTGAGTTTTTGAATCTCTAGACCGTTTTCCATTAAGATACAAATTATCTGGCCTTAATGGAAAGCACAGTGTAAAATTTTGGGCTACTAAACTGTTTCTCCCGCATTCCCTGAAGCAAGTCAATGTTTTCATATTTAAATTTTTGAAATTTTTTTTTAGCTCATTTGAAATGATTTAGTATTCTGGTTATCTATTCATTTTAGAAACCTGTAGGGAATTCAGAGGCCACAAATTTGTTCCCTTTACAAAGCCCATATTCTTGTAAAAGTTGGCAGACAATAAATAAATAAACAAATTGTGAGGGAAGACAGGGTTATCAGGGACAGGATCACTCAGAAGGCGGTGTCTAAACAGATCTCTGTGGGAGAAGTTCCTTGGCTGCTTGGTCTCCACCTCGTCTCCGGTCTTTTCAGCACACAGGGTCTTTTACTCCAGGCTCCACTTTCTGGTCGCCCTGGTAACTCCCCGGGACTATCTGCAGTGAAATAAAGTGGAAGTCATTCATGAAAATTTCACCAGACTTTTTATTTTATTTTTTTGAAAGAAAGCCTCTTTGGCCTGGATTTTCTTAATTCACACTTATATTTGAAGATGTCAACAATGACATCTTTAAAGAAGATGAATTGAAGGGAATGAAAATGGGAGGAATATATGTCCATCAACAATCATTTGGGCCAAAATCAACACATGAACCTAAAACTGAGAGAAGGTTTGGGGACATATGTAAATACCTGTCTTATTTAATCTCTTTTATTTTGGATCTCCTTCTTACACAACCTTAGTCTCCAATCAAATAACACAGAGCAGTAAGAAGTAAGGTTGGAAGACAGGGCTACCTGGGAGCAGTAGAAAGGATAACTACAAATTCCCAGAGGCAGCAATATCCTGGGAACATCTGGGGAATAACAAGGAGAACTGCATAAAGAGAAGGGAGAGGATAAGAATGAGAGAGAAAGTGAGAAAAGCAACAGGGTCCAGCAATGGTTCTGATTTTAATATTTTCTCCACATTAGACATCATCAGTCCTGGTTAGCTATTTTAAGGAATTCAACTCTGAACATTTTAAGATGCCGTTAAAGGAATTAAGCAGAGAAACATAAGCCATTTATATTGCGAAGAGTGCTCTTACCTCTCCGTTGAGACCAGAATGTACAGAGGCAAGGCAGATGCAGAGAGACCAATCAGAACAAATTATAAGAAAATGAATTTATTTGTTCCTTAAATCAGTTCTAGCTGTGACTCCAGTCAAAATGCAAAGATTGTAGGAATTTTTTTTTTTTTTTCATCTTAGAAATATTTTTAAGCAGAGCCGGTCAGATGTTCCAATACTTTGGAGATGGACTGTGAGAAAAACAAGTAACTTAATTATAATTTCCAGTATTTTCACTTGAGTTTCTGGAAGACTGAAGTTCATACCATGGGCAAGTTGGGGCAAGATTTGGGGTAGAAAGATATCCAGGATATGGACTTTGGGACAGGTTGTGTTTTATGTGTTAGATATCAAGTTAGGTGGACATCCAAAGCTGCATAGAAAGTCATGTAAACCAATATGTCAAGCTGGACACCTAGGCTCATATGCCTATGTTTTGTGGTATTCATAGCCTCACGGCCAGAGGGTCCAGCAAGGAAGCTGGTGAAGACTGAGACGTTAAGAAGCATAAGAGTTAACTTTAGACACTCCAGCACTGTTAGGTGTTCAGAGCACAGAGGAGCCAGCAGACAAGACAAAGAAGGATCACATAAAAAACTATAAATGCGAAATACCATGGAAACCAATAGGAGAATGTGATTCAAAGAGAAGAGGATAATGGATTGTGTGACATGAAAACTTCATGGTACAGACCAAGCGAGAAAGGCAAACGCAGTATGTGGGAAAGAGGAGAGGGTGTCCGTCACAAGCAAGCTCTGCCTTTAACAGACCAAGCATGCTTGTGTCTTTCCACAGTATCACAATTCATTGAATAACAATAAATTCATAAGACACACCACTTTCATCAGTGGCAGTTCACTGGATACTTTTGGGTCACCTGGTAGTCACAAAACCAGCAAATGCAAGTGCTTTTATTCCAATCTTAAATTCTAATATCTGTAACACTCAAGTCACACATCGCACTTTACACAATTAGACATATAGGTTGCAGAACGGCTAAGAAAGGGTCAAGACAGCCACAGGGGTTCAAAGGGCTGAACAGAAAGCAAGGGTAGAGAGCAGAGAGAATATGAAGGCTCACCGTAGGTGGTCACATAACAACCAAGAGCCATCAAAAGATCCTGTGCAGGGAGCAGAGCTGTCAAAGTGCAACAACTAATGCTAGGCCGAGCTCTGGAGAGATGACCATTTCAGAGCGTGAGCGTGGAGTGTCAGTGTGAGATTCAGCCTGGAGTGGGACTTGTGTGGCCATTACGGCAGGAGAAACCGTATGAAGCCCTAGACATTGGTCACCGTGGCAACTTTCCTAGGCAAAACTCTTGATGAGCAACCAGGTGATGTGTCACGGTGCCCCTGCACCCAGCCTCAGGCTGCCCCTCCTTTTATGGGTCTCAAGTGAAGGGTCGCTTCATTCAGTGGTCGGGCTCATGGGCCTGGTCTTTCTGATTTGAGTTTGATACACCCGTGCATCCTATTGGTCTGATTAATGTGGTAAGTTCACAGGTGGCCCTTTTCGTTAGCAAGGTTGTTTATCCGTTTGTGCCTTATGTTGCTTTGGGCAGATGGTGGTTGTTTACTTATACAAACAAGGTACAGAGTTATTTCAGCTTAGCACTTAAAATGGAGTTGATCATGGCAAACTACTGCTTTATAAAATGGAGTAACTGAGGTTCAGGCACAGGCTGGAGACTGATGTTCTGTACCTCATAGAGCAACTCTGAGCAGGGCATAGCCAGCTCTCCACTGACCTAGTGCAAGGTCAGTGATTGGCTGTGACTCAACAGCAGGGAAGGTGGAGCTGTGACAGTGTGGCCACGGGGACTGAGCAGGGTCTTCACAGATTGGTGTATTACCCTCAGGGACATAGAAAGTCACGGAAGCCTCTAAGACTGTGGTTGTGGTTAAACGTTTTCAAATTCTGCAAACGAAATTGGAATTATTAAAGTCCAAATGAGAAGGAAGTAAGAAGACCTCATATCTCACCCTATTCTATGAGACTAAACTCAAAACATTATCCAAATGGGCTGAAATATTCACTTTTTAAAGCTGTGAATTGCCTTTAACAGGAATATTTATAAGACAGTCTTTATTAAATGCAACTTCTTTATTATAAAAGGCTCTCCCGACACCGATTGTTGAAATATAAATTATTTTGGATTCCCAGAGGTTTTATACTCCACTAACATTTATGATTTGTAAGAGGTAAAAGTTGGAAAAAGAGTGTTTGTGAAAGGGAGAGGAGAATTAGCATACCTTCAAATCTTCCCAGCAGATCAATTTCAGGAAAGTGGAGGATTTTAAGACCTAACGAGCAAGTGTTCCTTGGCCAGTCCTCCTACCTGCTGGCTGTGTGTCACTCACAGGAAGACCAAGGGCCTGGGATGTGCAGGAGGACACAGTTGCCAAACAGTATTAGTTGAAGTATGATTTAGGAGCTTCAACCTGTTCAATTAAAATTTGCTTCAAAAATAGTGAACCTTAAGGGTGCCTTGAATCCTGCTTGAATCTTCTTTTATTTTCACAATTTGAGTTTAATGCACATTAGTTTTCCTTCCTAGGATGACTGTGCTCTTTCTCTCCCTGATCTTCAGTTAAATGCTCATTTTATTCCTTGCCAGTTTCAATGGCATGAGAAAGTGCTAAATGCAGGTATCATTAGACACACACACAAAGGCACTCTCGTCACCCCCGGGGATTATTTCTCAGATAGTCTAGCAACAAGCTGCTCAGCAGGGAGCACTGCAAAGTCTTTGATGTGCAAATTACCCAGGGAAGTGCTGATCAAAAACATGAGGAATGTACCCAGGCACACAAGTGTCTAGAGGATGGTCGCCTGGAAATTGAGGGAGACTGGGTTCCTCCACAGCCCCTCCAGGGAGAGGCAGGTCCTCAGTCTGCTCAGCCACAGGACTATGAAGTGATGAGAAATAAAGACATTGCACATTGAGTTTGTCTGTTATTACCACTTCTCCTGTCATAACCAAAACAAGAGATGCATCTTTGTCTCAGCATCTCTGCCTTCACAGGTTGCTTTGAACTGGGGACACTAATTAATGATCCCATTGGAGATTCTCACACCCTGGATAAGCAGAGGCTTAGTGAGCACCTGTCTTTCTTTTTGATCCCCCAGCTTTTGCATGCCTATCCTGTGGTGGAGAAACCCCACTGTAGGCAGCTCCTTCCATGGAGGACAAGGAGAATTTGAAAAAGGCAGCATCTTGCTTCCCCAGAGTCCCTTATCATCCCTGGAGTGGCAGCACAGGATGCAGGTTCTGTAGCTCAGAAACCACTCCCTGGCATGTTGAAACTGAGTCTGCTGAGGACAGAGAGAGCTCAGCGCTTGCTCTGACTGGGGTATTTTAGCTGCTGCAGTGGAGGCTCCTTCCACAGGTAACAGGGACAGCGATTATCATAAGGGCACCCAACTCCATAAGCTGGCAAAGTGCACAGGTGGCCCTGGGACTGTGCCTTTTGGTCACAGAGGTGTCATGCATCTTAGATCTCCTAGTCTCCCAGATTCTCTGAACTACACAAGATCCTGAAAAACAAACTGCATTGCTGCCTAAGTTACTGGGGCTGGGCTTGCTTTGTCCTCCATCAGCAGCAGGCACCCAAATACTGGAAGATGAACCTCCCCGGGAGCCTCCTGAAGGCAGTCTACTCTCCCTGGGCAGGAGAATCATTTTATTTACTCATTTCAACAGTTTTGATAAAGCATGTTTTTTACATTTTATTTTCTATCAAAGCTACCCTCATTCAGATGCCTTCTGCCGGGATCTCTAACAGTAGTCATCAGCTTTCCGGTTTGCCCTTACACAAGGAAGAAGTCTCCTGGACACAAGCATTCTAGTCATCGTCCTTCATGTTCTCCGACTGTGCAAGACTGACGTCCCTTCAAGTCCAGGAAGGCTCCTGCTAGGCCACATGTGTTGACTGACCTGTCTCTGATTTGATTTATCATCCTTGCCTCTTCTACACACATATTGACATTTTCTGAATGCTTTGCTGTACCTAATGATTACTGTGTCATCATGACTTGCAATTTATCAGAGTAGTGGGTAGCCTTGATGGATATGAGTCATGAGGAAAAGTGATGAAGCATTAGAATACACCGAGCAAATGGCTGACGTCTGCCCACCAGAACCAGAGCCAGCTATCACGTGTATATCCACCAGAACGGATTTCTAAATACTCAGCACAATGGTTGAAAATGGAACCACATCACATTATGCAATGTTAGAATATTATGAACAAAGAAGGAATTTTGCAAGCTTCCCCAGAGAAGTAGAGAAAAGGAACTAATGAAAAGTTTAAAGAATCGTAGTGAGTTCAGTCATCCCAATGTCAACACTAGAACACAGAAACTCAAGGGCAAATTGCCTCCTGGCAATGTCGTGCAGCTAGCTAAGAGGAAAATGCTACAGTTGAAGCTTACTCAAGGGATGTGGGAGACATCTCTTAGGATGGAGGAAAGCGTGTTTCACTTATGTGAACAAATTAAGAGATATTTCACATATGATAAAAGAGTGGTGGTCCAGAATCAGCAATAAGAAAAAAATCTAGATATGCAAATATACAAATATCATAACAAAATAAGACAAAAGTTAGTCTAATTAAAGCATGACTGTGGAGGAAAGTAAAAGCAATCAATGATTATTACTTGACTGAACTGAATAAAAGTTACATAATGATAGAAAAATGAACACAGAAAATGATACAACAATGTAAGGGTGAGGGCTGAAATTCAGTGTACTAGCAACCCATCCAATTTTTCAGGGCTGGGTCCACTCAGACTAGCCGGAGAAAGAGGTGCATATGTAGTGAAGTAATTTCACCACCAACCCTGAATATTCTGTGCATTCAGGAAAATAGGAGGCGCTGGAAGGGTGAGCAGTGGAGAGAGCTAACCCACATCTTCTAAATTAGTTAATAGGCATTGTATAAAACACAAAAAATCTTTCCCCATAAGCATGCTATTTAAAAGGTATGTCTAGAAAAACAATAACAAATAAAGAGAGGGAGACACAAGCACAGTGTTTTAATCTAAAACGTGTGGTTATTTCACCTTTCAAAACACATAAATGGGTAACTTTGGTAAAACAATAAACTCCAAAGATTTCATGGGCTTGAAATATTCATTTGATTACTTTGTAGTAGTGCTGCATGCCAGATTAGACCTCAAATTGTAAAAATAGAAATGAATTAGATTTAGAGTCTTCCTTTTAAAATAAACTCTGAAGATGGGAGGAAAATGGATCTTGAATAACCCCAAGAGGGCCCAGTGTTAAAGGTGGTCCCAGATGGTGGTGCTTTGGGTATGTGAACCTTCAGGAGATGGGCTTAGTGGAAGGTTTTAGGTCACTGGGCTGCACAGTGAAATGGGACTGTGGGACCCCGGTCTCTTGCCTGGCTCTTTTACATTAAGTCATGAGTTCTGCTTCACCATGCAATCCTGCCACAGTGTGAACCACCCTACAACAGAAGACTAAAAGCAATAGATCCACCCAATTTCTGAGTGAAAGCTTGAAAACTGTGAGTCAAAATAAACTTTTTCTATTTTGAAATTGATTATCTCAGGCTTTTGTTACAACAGAGGAAAGTGAACACAACCAGAGCAAGTACCGGTGACTCTTCTCTCTCTCCATGTTTTAAACACACACACACACACAGACACACACACACAAACGTTCACACAATGGTAGGTAGACAAAATGAAGTTAGAAATTAAACTGACATTAAATTCTGCATTATAGGGTTCACCTTATGTAGAAGTTGCATATTTGGCCCTAATATTTCTAATTGTTATTTTAAAAGAGGCACCTGAATTGTTGCACATTTGACATTGCCCATGAGATTTAGAAAGAAAGAAAAGAAAAGCAGAAGGTGTTAGGTCGGAATTTGGGCAACTGTAGGAGGGAGAGTGGAGCAACTAAGACTAAGGGCAATGCGCCAAACGGTGCTCAATCAAACGGACAAGAAAACTCCACTGACCCTTAACTCCACCTGCTGACCCTTAACTCCACCTATCACTCAGCAGGACCCGCACCCATTCCGGCCTATAAAGATCCTGTGCCGCCGGTGCCATGTGCGATTTTCTCTGGCTCTCTACCCTGATCTGTACCCCGGGGGACTGGGAATTTCTCCCAAGAGCCAAATTCCAATAAAGCTTCCTTCAGTCGCTTTCCGTCTGACTTTATTTGGCCGCTAGCCAAATAAAGGCACCTGTTTTGCTACCTAGTAAAGTCCATTGAAGATGGCATGATGTCAGAGAAAAAAAACAGCTGCATATTATGTCTAGGTCTGCAGGACTTAGGCAGCCACATGGAATTCCTTCCGCTTCTGTGGCCTAGGAGTTGCTGGATTACTGATGTACACAGAAGTGCAGGGAGGCAGCGGGAGAGCCTGGCCCTGGAATCCTGGCTGTTCACGGGACTGACTGAGCAGGAATCTGCAGTGTTTGTGTGATGCAGTGATGAGCAGCCTCAGCAAGTCCTGGGTGCCAAGATGACCACCACACCAGAGCACTGCCCACACCAGTGGCAGAGCAGAGCAGCCTCAGGGCTTACTTGAAAGCATGAAGGACTGTGAACTAAGACGGAGTTCATGCTTACCTGGAAGAAGGGGATTTTGTGCACAAGTAAAATAGGTTTATGGAAAATAGATGTATTTATATCAAGATATCCATCTCTAGTTATACATTTTTCTGCTATATTTAGGAAATGCATGTAAATGGGTTTAAAAACCCATTTAAAAGATATTTGCATACATGGATGCGTACACATAAATGTGTGTGTTTATATGTATATGTACTACATTCTTTTCCTTTTTAAATTAGTAAATCTTGAAAGATGAGAAAAAATTATTTTAATTTCTTTTTAATATTTTTATTTCTGATATCTTTGACAGATCAAAATTATATACTCTAATAGTCAAAATGTGAAGTTTATTTGCGGTGCTGGGGATTGAACTCAGATCTTCACACGTGTTAGGCAAGTGCTTTTACCACTGAGCCACATCCACAGCCCCAAAATGTGAAGTTTTGATATAGGTACACAATGTAAGGCGATTAAGAGCATTAGCAAACCCAGCACTTCAGTTCCTGTTGTTTTTTATGGTGAAACACTTAAAATTACTTAGTCGTTTTGAAATATACAGTACATTTTATTGATGATAATCTCTGCTGTATAATCGATCTCAAAACCTATTCTTTCTGTCTGTCAGAAACTTTGTACCCCTTTGATTAATTTATTTTAACTTCTAAGGAACTATTAATATAAATTAAAAGTGACTATGCTGCATGATGAGAAAACACAAATGAGTCATTGCAACATGCTCCTACTTAAGCAAAGAAATATAACCAATTGCTAATATAGTGCTAAAAATATCTAGGTAGAGAAATCCTAAAATAAAAATGGAAAACTTTTTGAAAATCTGGTTTAAAGTGACTTAAAAAGCATACTCTTTTAGAATAGTTTGAAATCATCTTAAAATAGTACAGAGTCCACTAAACTATGCTTCTCAAATGTTAACATTAGAAGGAAGAATCCTAAGATGAATCTAATGAACTGTGTTTTACATGCTTTCTTGGAGGTATAAGTCTGCGTGCAGCAAAAGCATTAAAATGCACATATTCTGCCGTAACATGGTCATTCCTACTTTCCAAACAATCTGTGACTAAAAGGATCTTCACTGTGTCCCTCTATAAAATGCCACCACTAACAGGTGTGTATGCAAAATCTCAGTTGGCACAAAAATGGAATCCAGGGTAACTCACCCAGTCAGAACCCAGGGTTCTTGTAAGTTCTTAAATCCAGGTTTAAATCACAAACGTGAACTAATCAATAAAACAATACTACCAAGCCAGAGGACTGTGTTAGGGTTCTCCAAAGTGCAGTGCTAGACTCGAAGCCAAAGCTTTTCAGCAAATTGATTTATGGGCTCCTGCCAAGCTTCTGATGGAAGAGAGGAACACAACCTCAATTAGAGGAGAAGGGGAAAAGCAGAAAAGCCGGGTGCTCCAGTGTGCAGTGCACAGCCACCTTGTCTGCAGCGCTTTCTGCACATTTTAACTCCAAAATTTCACGTTTGAGTACATTCAAGAGAATTTTTTTTTTCTGCTTTCAGAAGGCTGCTAAAATTTCTATCATTCTTTCTATATTTTCCTAATTATTCACTCTCCACTTTCCTGGATGTTGGTTTTCCATTTTATCTTCTCTATTCAAATACTTAGCCTCACCCAGTGTCCTGTTCCTTGCTTTGCTAAGAAAGTAAGAACAAGGGGAAGAGAATCCCATGGACTCCTGACACTGCAGACCACCCCTCCCAGGCTCTCCAGGCAAACTGTGTCCAGTCTTCTTAATCTCTGCGTACAATGAGGCTTGCACCAGATACCTTTGATTAACACATTTCCAAGCACATAACCTCATAATTCTAGAAATTTTCTGCACTTACACATCCTCAAGTTTTCTCAGCCCTCTGAATCATAATTTTTCATAGCAAACAGGTTGGGACATCCATGATCTAAACATTTTTTTAAAACTCTTTTTATCCCTACCACTCCCTTCAGAAACTTCACTCCTTCATGCCCCTTCCCAGCCAAACTTCTGTAAAAGTGAATTACACGTACCATCTCCAGTTCCTCTCCTCCCAGTTCATCTTTAATCCTCTTTAATCAGTTTGTGCCCTTACCATCCCACCCAAACTGCACCCTGCTATGTCAAATGGGACATTAGCTACCCTTATCTTTTCTGACTAGTAAGTGGCATTTGAAACAATAAACCTCTCAGTTATCACAGAAAGCTTTCCTTAATACTCATTTGAAAATACCATACTCTACTTATTTTTATCTTGTAACTCTTTTGTTTTTCCTAAGTGGTTTTTTGCTTATTCCTTCTTTATTCCTGTCTCATCAACATTGGAATGTCCTGTATTTACTTTTTATGTTTCCAAATGACATCCAATCTCAAAGCTTTAATTTATATGCCAACAACTGCTAAATTTATGTATAGTTTTGGGGCATCTCCTTTGAACTCCAGGCTTAAGTATTTAAGAGTGTGCAAAATTTCTCTATGTGAATGATATAGATACCTCAACATTTTAAAAAACTGGATTATTCTCCCCAGTCTTCTGTTTCACCAGTTAATACCACCTGCTATGGCTTAGATGTGAGGTGTCCCCCAAAAACTCATGTGTGATACATGCAAGAAGGTTCAGAGAAGAAATGATTGGGTTGTGAGAATCTTAACCTAATCAGTGGATTAATTCCTGATTGGATTAACTGAGTGGTAACTGGAGGTAGGTGGAGTGTGGTTGGAGGGAGTGGTTCATAGGGAGCATGGTTATGGGGTATATATTTTGTGTCTGAAGAGTGGAGTCTCTCTCTCTCCTTCCTGATGATGTGAGCTGCTTCCCTCTGCCATACTGTTCTGCCATGATGTTCAGTGTTCAGCCTAACCTAGAGCCCTGAGGGATGGAGCCGGCCTTCTATGGAGTAGGACCTCTGAAACTGTGAGTCCTCAAATAAACTTCTCCTCCTCTGTAATTGTTCTGTTCAGATCTTTTAGTCACAGCAGGGAAACAGCTGGCCAAAACACCACCCCGTGCCAAATGCCTAGTCTAAAACGAGAGATGACTACGTCCTCTTGCCTCCGTCATTGTGCAATAATAGACATGCAACTTTAACTCCCTCAGTTGCTGCAGCCTTGACCCAACTAAAACGTCTCTCGCCATTTATTTTGTAGCTAATATTCTGGTCCCTTCCTTACTTTCCTGCAATGTGTTCTTAATACAGAAGCTAGGGTGCTTTTCTGAAAAGCATGCCAGACTTGATCACTCCTCTGCTCAAAACCCTCCTGTGGCTATTCACCTCATTAAAAGTAAAAGTCAGGTCTTCGGATGGCTCATAAAGCCCTGTTTCTGCACTGTCATGAGCTCTGAGTCATCTGCGACTGTCTGCTCCCTTGCTCCCTTGCTCACTCCTCTTTGGGGCCTGGATATGTATTCGTCTTCCCGATAATGCACATGCTGCCAGCTCCCTCACTTCCTTCAGGTCTTTCCTAACAAGTCGCCATTTCAGTAAACCCTGACTTATCATTTTATCAACAATGGAAACACAGCCTCTGTGCAGCCTATATTCCTTCCTGCTTGATCTCAATGGAAATGATTGTCACCTAAAATACATCGTAATTATTTCTCTCCTTCATTGGCTACTCCCCACCTTCTGCAGAGCATAAGGTGCAGAAGCCAGAGACACTGAGTTCCATTTACTGCTGTATACCAGCCCTTGATCAACATCCAATAGAGGAATGAATGAAAATGTAGTTGTTACAATTACAGCGGACAGCACTTTAGAAGGGAGGAGATATGCAAATCTCACATTTTAAGCACAGACTATAGAGTTTTTGAACAACTTATAATGATAATTTCAAACCTGACACATGACAGTGATGTGGGTCTTGTTATAATTAACATCCACTAACCTCAGCCTAGTGCTCAACGAATACACGCCGCATGAACCTAGCCAGGTCTCCATTGTTTTCCTGGAGGAGTTGTTCATTTTTATGAGCCTGTTAATTCATTTGTTTCCTACGTCACCTCGCTCCCAAAAGTGATTGTAGCAAAACAAAAATAGTCATTGAAAGTGAAACACCCTTGAGTTTTCAAACTCCGATCTCCAAAACTGCTCACCTGTGAGTCCATCTTTTGTGCTTTCCTTCTGCAGCATCTCTCCTCTGCCACTTTATCTGACAGAGACGGAAAAAAGGGCTTTTGTCCTCTCTGATTCTGAGACTGCCCGTGCTCCAGAAGGACTGAGATTCTGTCCACCACTGGGACAGAGAACGTGAGCAAGAGCAAGAGAGTTCTTTTCTTTCCAAATGAACATTACACTCGAATGAAAACACTAATTCTTCCCACAACTTTGACCAAAAAATGTCTTCCTTTGGATATTAATACTGATTCGTGTATATTTATTATATACTTTGGATTATAATCCAGCAGTACTCTATTTTTTGTTCAAATTGTTTCCATATTGACCACCAGTAACTCAGTCTTCTGTTCCTCACTGATGTAATCGTGGACTTTGGAATTTTATTTTATGTTGTTATTTTATTTCTGAACGCGTCCTTACTATTTTGCACCACATCTCGCTTCAGGCTTGCCTGACTTATTTTTTGCCCCATCCTAGAGTCAGTCATTTCTTCAGAGTCTTGGCCTCTTTTAGAGCTGAACACGTGCATGTGTAAGAGTCCAGCTGGCATCAGTTAGCCAAGCCCAGAGCAACAGCATCACCCTCTGCGGGCTCAGAGGCTTGTGAGAAGCAACCAGCAGCTCCTGTTTTAAGTCACCATATCTGGGGCTGGTTCCTGACAGGTTGCTTCATGTCTACCTGGCACTGTACTGTCCCCTCCCTAATGACTCACAGACAGATTGAATATATCCCTGCTATACTCACGGGATGTTTGGAGTGTTTATTTAAAGGATCATGAAAACAAACTTAATCTTTTCCTACATAAAAAGTTTCCTGTTAGTTAATTCAAGGTACCTGGAGTTGAAAGATTTGACTTTCCTTTGAATTTTGCCTGGCAAATTCACTCTGTCTGCTAGTAATATTCCTGTAGCCTTATAATCCGTCCCTTTAAATAAATTGCATAGGAAATAATTGATTTTAAAAAACACTTTAATGAAATCAAGAAGTATAATACTATTACATATATTTATATGTACACACACACACACAAACACACACACACATACACATATATACACACATACATGCATGTATTAGGTTCTCTGGAAGCACAAAGAAGTTATAATTAGCCCCAAATGAAGAACTAAGTCATGGAAAACATCTTAGAGTTGCTTGAGTTAGAATTTTAAAAATGGGTATAAGGTAGCCCAGTGACTGAGGAGGGAAAGGAATTCAGACAAGGGGAACCTCTCCTTGTATGTAGGGTTGAATCTGATCTCCTCTCCTACTCCAAAACCCAATTTTAGTAGCCTTCTTTGAATAAAGCACTGTTAATGTCTTTAAACAACACTTTAGTTAGCTCAAAAATTGCTGAAAAAAGAAATATGGAGCCAAAGCATGGGAAGAAGTCAACACGTCTCACAGAAGGAGGCTGGCAGCACAAACGTCCTCAGAAATGTTACTTTTTGCCTTCTCCCTATCGCAGATGCCAGATAATCTCTTGTGTCTTCATTTCATGTGTCCCCTTTCCTTTATTTCTTATGATTTCATCTGCTTTCCTGACAGTCTGCATAGAGTTTTCCCATCTTGTCAGTATCTAGCCATTCGACTCTGAATAAGAGATAGGCTATCAACAGCCACTAGATCTACATAGCCATGGAAGAGGAATGAGTGCAGGTAGATATAATCACACACACACACACACACACACACACACACACACCACATGCCACACACACACATACGTGCATATGAATATACACATATGTATATATATATGTTCAGATATGAGTAAATATACACATGTAGATATATGTTTATATACACTTATACATCTGTAGAAGATCCTCAGTATTCACAGATTCTGTATTTGCAAATTCAGTTACTTGAGAAAATGCATTTATAGTTCCCAAATCAACATTCACTGTGTTTTCATGATTATTTGCAGATATTCCCAGAGCAGCAAAATGTGTGTCTCCCAACATGCACATTCCCAGCTGAGGTGAAACAAAGCTTATTTCAGCTGTCAATCTGTAAACAAGTGTCATTTGACACTATTTTGTGCCCAAGATTTTTGCAGTTTTGTACTTCTTCTTGGTAATTTTTCAGTTTAAAAAGGATCCCAAGCATAGTATAGAACTGATGTCTAGTGTTCCCAAGTGCAAAAAAGGCTGTGACATGCCTTATGGAGGAAGTATGTGTGGTAGGTGAGCTTCATGTAGCCCGGAATTAAGGTGCTCTTGGCTTGAGTTCAATACTAATGAGTCAGAAGAGTACACGGACATATGCATTGACATTTCCGGACTATTAGCACATTTACCCAGGTAAACTTCCATGTCCAAGTGTTTTTTTCTTTCTTTCTTGTGTCTACCTTCAACCTAAATTAGTGTTTTGTATGTGTTATCTTTAAGAAGAAAGCAATTGGCTAGAATTGAATGATGGAACATCAAATTGTATAAACTATGTTATTTTTATCACAGAGTTGGGACTCAGAAAAATATGGAATTATTACTGGGCTCTAGTCATTGTACAATCGACCTACATGTAGATTTTTGAGAATATAAAAATAAAAACCATGGCAATACATATCAAAGCAGATGACAGTGATACCTGGTGGACAATCTATGGAAGATAATTTATGCATTTCAGAAATTGTTCTTAATCCAAAAGTAAATTATTTTCCTTTTAAGTAATTATTAGTACTATTATTTATAGCAATTATTAATACATCTTTCAAAAGTTTATAAAATTTGATGTCTATAATCAAACTCATATTTCATGTCCCCTTTCTGTGTTTGTATTTTTTGATAAAACAAACTAAACACCGAATAAGTCCTTTGTTAATTATGATTTGTTCCATAACATTTGTAAATTCTATATATCATATTCCTTACCAAGAACATCAGAAGACCCATAAAAATCATCATTTTCCTAACACATTTCTATGGAAAAAAACCTTTCATTACTATTCTGATATTTCATGTTTACTTTTTTAACTATAAATTAACTAAATGTTTTGAAATAATTTCTTTCATATTTGGGGGGAATTTTTAATAGGATGCCCCATGGTGAGAAAGACTCCTGCTGACAAGGAATCTTACTGTGAAATTTTTAGACTTCTATTTAGTGGGTTTTCCTTTCCACTTGTACTATTTGCTGCTTTTTTCCTTTACTACAACAATTTATTCCCCCTTGAGAAGGACTCTTCATGTCACACCAAACCTCTGTTAGCAGGTTCACAAGTGATTGTAGTCCAGAGAGGTGAGGCTTCTCTTCACACATATGGAATTTTCTGGATCATTCTGAAATGTCCATGAATCTCTTTAACTTCAACTAATTTTTTGCACAGTATATACTTTTAAATACCACTATCAGTTAAGAAAGCACTAAATGTGCCAAGGCATTATGTGTTTTTAATGAGATTTCTCATCTGTTTAGGTGGAATTTGACAGCCCAAAATGAATAAAATAAGTTCTTGAGGATGCACTTTGCTACCTATTAGCACATGCTAGTGTTATTTTCAGTGTTTCAAAGTAGGTATATAAATACGAATTGATAAGCCCCAAAAGGAGGAGGTTATCTTTAACAATACGGTCAAGTACAGCATATAGAATAGATTATGCTTTTGGTCCAGGCCGAAGTGATACCCAGCTTTCAAAATGATTTAAAGCACATACATCACTCTTCAGCCTCTCAGTCCAGACTGCTCAGTGTGACCTACCAGATTCTTCACAGAGTGGCTCCAATCTGCCTCTTCAGTCCTACTCCCAGGAGCCCTTCCTAAACCACCCACATCCTCACATTCACCATCTGGTCAAGTAATTTACACCAAAAATGGAACACTTTTGAAAGTAAGTGGACAGTAGTCACAGTGAAGGTGAAAGAACAGGCCCAGATTTGACCACCTGGGGAAACGGACATTCCTTCACCCTAGTCAAACAGGATTCCTCTGTACTCTGTACTACAATGGACAAGCTGCTTGGTGCTACCATCTGAAGATGGAGCCGGCAGTGTTACTATCATTCACCAGAAGACTGACAGCGATCAACATTTGCGAAAGAGACTGAGGAGTAAGACAAAGAATTTATAAAAAAAATCTAGAAATCACAGTAGAGGAACACACATGCTGAACAATATAAAACACTCAGTGCACAATCTGTCACATGTGCATTGGTCGGTAGCTACCACTAAATATTATTAGGACTGTGTCTCCTAGTCCTGACTGCTGAATATTAAGGCTTTTTATAGATATTACTACCTTTATTGTCAAAAATATGGACAATATAAACGGTCTTTCAAATTAATGTGAAAGAAAGCAAAAGTTTATTTATACAGCAACACTGTGCATTCAACATCTTAGTTGTACAATCACATGCATATATCTACACCTATTTATCTACCTCTGTGTCTTTACAAATATAGCATTTCCAGGTGTCTTAACTACTCATAACATTTTCATATTTATTTTTTGGAACAGCGAATTCAAAGCCTACTTTAAAATTTTTTTGTTATTGTTGTAGGTGGACAAAATACCTTTATTTATTTATTTTTACGTGATGCTGAGGATGGAACCCAGTGCCTCACACATGCTAGGCAAGCACTCCACCACTGGGTTACAACCCCAGCCCTCTACTTATTTATTTTTTTTAACTAGTTTTGCTCAATTTTAAAAGTCCAACATAGTTATAGGTCAATATTCCATTTCTCTCATTTAAATTTTCTCTAGGTTTTCTAATTGTTCTGTACTATGGATCATCCATGGCATTACAAATGGACTGTTTGTAGGAAGGGACTGTTTCTCCTTCTCTTGATATTTTTTCTTCAAGGAGGGATGTTTCTTAAGTTTGTTTGAATTCCTGACTCAAATTCCTCCAACAGATGTGGCATTTACTACCTCGCTGTTTAATAAAAGTCAGTGCTTTCCATCCTTGAAGAAGTGAATTTAATTCACCCACAGTGATGAGCATCCCAGGAGGATTTGAACGTATTCCTCCATTTCATTCCCCAAGTACCAAGATGTAACTGGGTAAGTCATAACTGCTCTGTAAACTTTCCTTCATGTGGTTTATCTTATTTTGATTTTCTGGTGGATAGGAGAGGGCAATGTTATTCTGACCAACCCACTCAGAGATGGTATTCAGCAGGTTCACCTAGTATGCTTGACAGATGTTGAGCTTGTTTACCACCATCTTGAATGGCATGTAATTATTATATATTTTGAATGTCTACTCTCCCTCAAGATAGTCTCTCATTCTTTATAAGTGATGATTTTCATTTTCTATACACTGACTTTTTGTTATTTAGCAATTAGTTCATAATTCAGTCAGGGAAGAGAAGAGCCATTAATTGACTTTATTGAAAACCCCAGGGATGCCATGTTATACTAATCTAGGGATTACTACTCACACTGTCTTTTATGATAAATGTACTCCCTCGAGCACAAGTATGCAAAGTCCCAACAAATATATCAAAAGAAAAATTACCTGTCTTTTTGTACAAATGAGTATTTTGAATTGCACTGTGAAGATCTATTCAATATTTTCATGAATTCACAATTAATTCTGGACATTTATGTCAATTCCTTTTCTATGTTTTTGTTTTAACAGAAATCAAGTTAAATAGAAATACTGAAAGTTCTATTGGATACACACACACACACACACACACACACACACACACACTATTTCTTCAAGCCACAATTATTCACTTCCAGGCAGTAGCTATATAAGACACTGGAATGTGTTGTCAGGTTTATTCTATTCTGAGTTTTGTGGGATCTTGAGTTGCTGGCACTTGAGAAAAGCAAGAGTTATCTCTGACTCTTGCTTCCTATTAAGCTTGGATTTGCTCTACCCCAAAACACCACCCCCCTGACTGACAAAGGCAAGTGACTTCACAGATGGCCTTTCCTAAATCCCCCTCCTCCCAGTTGTATTTAACTGGCTTTGTTTGTCTTCAAAGCTGCCTCTGACACCTGGTTTAGTTCAGTATAATCTTTACAAAAATATCAGGAAGAATGAGGCTAGAAAACATACAGTATGAATTTTTTCCCAAGTTCAACATATTATTGAGAAAACTCAAAGAATAAATAATCAAACCACTTTAAGGGAATGTTATCTACTCCTGTGTTGCTAATTCTGCATGTTAACTTTGTAGATTCATATGAGCAGAATAAAGATGCCAGGTCTGTGCACCCAAATACCCAACAGAAGCTTTAAAAAGGAATTGATAAACAAAGTGATTTGATAACCAATGTGTGAAATATAGAATATACATTATTTATATATATATATACACACATATATATATATATATATACAAACACACACATATATATGTACATATGTATACACATATATACCCATACAGGCACATACATGTGTGTATATATTCGCTTCTGCTTATTTAATCACCAAACAATTCTTATCAGACTATTCCTCACATACTGAATTCACCAAGTCCAAGTAGTAAATTATTTTCTAAAAATAGAAAACCTGTAAGTTTCCACAGAGGGAAAGAAAGGGAAGAAAGAAAATCAACTTAATTTCTTATGGTGGTCCTATGAAGAATTGTAATTATACCCTAGTTAATAGACTATGAAAGAGAACTAGTGAAGGGAGTTACTATCTCTATCCTGAGTATATTTAAATCAAGATGAAATATTGAAGTTACAGCACATTCCAAAAGTGATGTACTGCATAAACAAAAAAGTTCAAAAATCCCATTAACTTAGTGGTTTGCTAGTACACTTGGACAAAAGATAAACTCACTCTCTTAGAAATGTCTCTCATGAATGATAGCTATTTAGATTCTTTCTCCTCTACCCCTAACCCCTGCTTTCTTTATCTGTATTTCCTTACTTTGGAAGATACTATTTACTTATTCCCTCTGGGTCATGCAAATTACAAGTGCTTAGGCTGTTTTTATTTTTGTAATTTCATCATAAGTTTAGAATTATTCCCAAATGGAAAGAAAAAAGTAACAATGTAAAAAGATTAAGAAGAACAAATTTATAATAAATCATGTAGAACCACGCTTGTTGGTTCAAATTATTTGTCACTCAAATTTTCATTGTGCTTAGGTTTACTTTTGAGGACAAAGTAGTTTAACATATCAAACTGCTTGTACTATATTGGTAACATTTTATGCAGGGAGAAATTAATTAACTTATGATGTTAATCCATTGTCCTACCTTAGAAAAATTTTTGTTTTAAATTTTCATCTTGCCAGGGATATATTGACAGCTATCAGTGCTGATGTTCTGAGTAACACAGCAGGTTAGCTTCTTAAGGTCTTTACATGTGTTTATGGGACACTGTTTTTTATAAAATAACATTATTTTACTTATCTTTCCTTGTTACCATGTTAATTCAATTATTAATAATGTCAAAAGAAAACTATTCCTTTGGTTATTTTACTTTCTTTCATTTTTTTTTTTTTTAATGAAAAGTCAACAAGATATTTTGGTATGTGTTGTAGTTTGGATATAAGGAGTTCCCCAAAGTCTCATGTACAAGACAATGCAAGAGGGTTCTGTCAATACGGATTAACTGGGTGGTAGCTATTGGCAGGAAGATTGTGGCAGGAAGAGGTAAGTCACTGGGGTATGTGCTTTGGGTTTATATTTTGTTCTTGGGGAGCAGAGTTCTCTCTCTGCTTTCTGGTTGCTATTTCCTGAGCTGCTTCCCTCCCCATGCCCATCCACCATGACACTCTATCTCACTTCAGGCCCAGAGCTATGCTGTTGGCCACCCATGGACTGAACCTTTGAAACTGTGAGCCAAAATAAGCTTTTCCTCCTATACATGGTTCTTGTCAGATATTTTGTTTGTAGTCATGAAAAAGGTAACTAAAACAGTATGCAAAATCATCCACTGATAATAATTCTAACAAATGCCATTTTAAATTACATTATATTCTTTCTGGCTTGGAATTAATAATAGATCTAGGCTTATAGTCCATTTTTTTCTGAAATTTTTCAATTTGAAACATGTAAAGTTATCTGAGTCCTAATTATTATAAAAGCCTAAACCTAATCTCATGTTAATTCAAATGTTTCAAAAATCATTAATATTTCCAAACACTAACAATGAACAGGAACATAAAATTACTGAAGAGTATATTTAATGAAGGTAGTGAAAAATCTGTGTACCAAATGAAGAAAAACTTGATGAAAGCAATCAAAGATGACACAAATAAAGGGAAAGACATCCATTTTCATGGATGGGAAGAATTAATATTGTTAAAATTTTGGTGATAAAGTTTAATGTAATTTTTTTCAATAGAAGTATAAAATTGAAGCACTTTGTAGGGAGAACATTGAAAGGATTTTAATAGATTTATAAACATCTCCAAAATGTTAGAATAACTCTGAGTTTGCTTTTTACAGTTGAACATGGAAAGAGAAATACAGAAGGGATGTATGTTACAATTCAAAAGGGAATTGTTCATTTGTTTCCAATGATAAGTACTTCTTGGAAATAAGTAAATCAGTCTTCAAATGTGTATCCTATCCCATGCCAAAAAAAATAGAGATAAGTTCAAAATGTAGAGTCGTTTGTCTGTGGAGGAAAATGGTAGTTTTATTCATTTATTTTGAATTTTTTAAAATAGGCTACTAAAATTTTAGAGTGGCTATACTATAGTTTAGTTCTGGTGACAATTTCATATGTGATTATGTGCCTGCTTACTTAAATAGAATTGATTAATAGCTTTAATAATCCTGTTTCACATAACTTATAATCATAGTAACATGTACTCTAAAAAACTGATAAAGGCTATTCAATCATTTCACTCACATATTAGTAAAATGAAATATTAATATTCTTCCATTTTGCATAGGCTTTAAATTCATTCATATTTTTCAGTTTATAAGAAGGTGAGTCCAAGAGAGAATGAGTCGACAATGTTATTTTAATTAACTATACATGTAGAACATTTAATAGATTTATATTGGTTAATCATATTGGAACTAAATTAAAATGGTATAAGTAGTTACTATTTATACAGATTTTCCAAAATTATATTAGAACTTCTAGTTTAGATCCTGATTTCATTGCAATTGATTGTGTAATTTATTATTAATAATACTCTATAATGAGTTCTTAGTATACAGCAGATTTTTAAATACATCTAATCCTTATAAGAACACCTAAAGGAAGATTTTTCTATCCATTTTAAAATGTTTCCATCTCTTGAATTTTTTGCACCACCTAAACTGGTATTTTCAATATTTCCTGCACTTGGAAACCATGACACCTCCATTTCTTCAGCTGTTAAACCTTCCAATCTTCTATCGTATTCATCCTTGAAAGTTCCAGCTTTACCATACGTTTTTAGGGGGTGGAAATGGTGTGGAAACATTTCTTTTCTCAACAAACCAGGTCCCTTGTCCTTACTCTAAACTCTCATTTTGAAAGTTTTCCTCATAATGGCTTATTTGTCTTAAGATTCCTAATTCTATGTATGCAGAGGCTTTACTCTATGCCAGGGGTTAGTATAATATCTGGTACTCAGTCAAGACTCAGTAAGAATTTTTTGTATGAATGATAAAACTCCAACTTACACTGGAAAAATTAAAGACAGCATGGGAAGCCTCATAGACAACAAGTAGAAGGACTAGATTTTCAAGGAAATTTGCCTTGATTTGGAAGCCTCTGCCTGTTCCACAATGACTGTGCCCTTACAGGGTGTATGATTAGTCTGTAAACAGAGGTATTCTCTGATCTGATTTTTGGAAAGAAGTGATCCGAAGAATATTAGGTATCTTTTTCATTCAAGTTATAATATTTAGAGACAGGCACATACTGTTTATTGTTACTTAACATAAAGGAAGAAGATGGCATGGGTTAGGGTGACATTCAATTGGATGTTACCTACCTACAAGGAATGTTTGAAATATATCTTATGCTTTTCATTTAAGTGTAATAATAAGCAACATAGAAGGAAGAATGAGACAAGTAATGTTAAACGTATGTTGAAATACTCTTGTTATACATAAAATGTGTTTAATTGGCCTTGTATCTTATAGGCACTGTGTTCACAAGGCTGTTGAAATTCCAAAGTGATTTTTTTCATTTTATATCTAGAAGCTGATATTATGAAATATCAGATTCTTCCCTATACAGTACAAATTTTCTGACCAGACCATGGTAATAATTACATGAGGAATTATTTTTAAGTCTGAGCTAATATCCCTCATCTCCTCTTTCTTTAGCAAAGTAAAAGCAATTATAATATAGAGAATTTATTTACATTCTCAAAATGGTCAGAAGACTGTTGGTTTACAGCAAAATTTGTAATCTTACTCCTATAGCTGCTTTACCAAGATTAATTGCATATTTTGACAGATAAACTATGATGTTCCACATAGAATTTTAAAAGAATAGATTAATTAAATTATGTTAGAACTATCCTGACTCTCCTTGGTAACTAGTGAAATATCTGATTTTCAAGTGTTATGTGGTTTATTTATTAAATCTTCAAATCACAATGCCAATGAGTTTTGTAGACTCCAAGAGGTTATCAACTAATGATTATTGCTATTGCTACTGTTATCGTTCTTATATTCAAAGTGAACTAAATTCATTCTCTAGTGACACATGAAATCGTAAGTATTGCAGTCCTTTTTGACTATGAGGGTCTTACCAAGGTGAGGCAGGAGGCAGGAGGCAAAGTGGTATGATGTCATTCAAACACAGTGCACTTGCTTAGGCTTGTCTTCTGCACGTCAGAATCTACCTTATGCTCTCTTCTTACAGGGTCACACAGAAAACAAACCTTGTCACTTAACAATTCACATAAGTGCACTTCTCAAAAACTTTTTTCCAAATTTGGAAATATTATTAATAATGTGCTGAAATCCCAAGGATCCTGGGGTAGATTCTTTCAGAAGTTCTGTCAGATTCAACATTATTTTCTGCCCCATTCCATCCACATACACGTCACCTAGCCTTCAACAAGTCTTCCATGTAAAGAATTTTAAAGGAAGAGGGAAGGAACAGAGAAAGAATGCAGATATTTGAAGTAAGAGGAGCAGGGCAGTTCAAACAATTGTCCCCAGATGAGCTCCTGATGTTCTTGTAGGTGGTGTGTAGATGGTAAGAGAGGTTTGTCCAGCACCACCCCATCCCATAATGAGAATCTTTGTTTTTTTCTTTAAATAAATTATACTTTAATGATGGTTGAAGTAGTCATATGATCTCAATAGCTCCCAATTTTTTCTTGTCTCCATGAAGTTGTATAGATTTTATAACAATTTGTAATTATTGAGTAAAATCATGAATTGATAAACTATGCTTAAAAGAATATATCAAAACATTGAAATCTTCTGTTATTTTATTTTGTGCACCTGAGTTCAAAGTCTAAAATGTAAGTGGGTGAAAAGTGAAAGAAATATTCTCAATCCATTACAGAATCATAACTTTTATTGCTTCAAGGAGAACAATCAGATTACCATATGACATAATGTCTTATATCCTTATAGGCTTAAAGTGATTTCATTCTTTTTCCCACCAAACATGTCTGGTAGTAGAGGCTTTGAATTCCCAGGAGGAAATATCTTCATTTGTCCCCAATGGCAATCTTTTAGATACTTGAATATTTAATTGTGAATTCTTCATTTTTTGAGTTTTTATTCCTTAATTTTCTCAAAAATTAAGCTTAATTTTATGATATTAATGTAAATTTTTGTTAGCCATCTTTCCATATATATATGTATTTATATATCCATAAATAAAATGCCACACACTGATACATTATTCTTTTATGCTTCATAAATTCTATCATAAAAGTACAAATATTCTGTCATTGCATTTGAGATCTTTCTAGATAAACTAGATTTTACATCTCACAATTAATATAAAAGGTGAATCTGTCATTTAAAAACACCATATTTCAGTTAGAAATATTTTTATAACCCACATCTGCAATCTTCTTGAGAGGAAGCTGATGTGAAACAGGGAAGGTTATTGTTCTAGTTCTTTGTAGACCCAGCTATTCTCTATTAGAATATTTTAGTATTAATTTAGAAAAAAAAATCCATTAAACTTTGGCTGAAATGATCATTTCTCTTTCTAACCAGTTAGGTAATTTTGGTTTTGCTTGTCTATTTGCCTTCCCAAATATAAACTTGTGTGATGGATCTGTTAATTTCTTGATTTAATTCTTTCACAAAACTTGCTGTACATTGTCCATTATATATAATTTTTATGTGACAATTATACCTTAATAAAGTTGGAGAAAATGTGTCCTTCATAATTCTTTCTGAGAACAATCCAATCCAAATACCTCCTGCATTCTAAAAACCATTATATATGTTATCATTCATCCAGCAGAGGATTCACAGTAAAATAGCATTCAAAAATATATTCCCCTAGTCTTCCCACCAAAACGTCCAACCAGCAATTACTCTGATCTTAAATATTCTGATCTTTGTTCATCTACTGGTATCTGCCTCCTAAGTGCCTCAGTATGTGAGATGAATGCAAATTGCAGTAGGGCTAACAATCACTCACTATTCTCCTTTGCAAGCTGGAGATGATTTGATATACACTGCTATTAGGCTATCTCTTGAGCAGCCTGTCTGAATGATGCAGGCTGTCAATCTTTCCAGCAGAGCTGGCTGGAGGGTATGATGTGCAGATCTCAAAGAAGCAAAAGACTTTGTTTTGATCACCAAAAGGAAGAGATCTGCAACTGCCTTTATTGTAATCTTACCCTTGCACCTGGCAAATCCAGATATCACAGAGAATTATTGTTCAGTAGAGTAAGAAAATGTAATGTGATTTTTGTCTCTCCATATTTCTTCCGAGAAACCCAGTAAAGTTGAAGGCTTTAATTCAGGAGAATTTGTTAATTTGCCAAATACAATTTTTTAAAAAGTACTATTTTATTGAAGAACTTTGTTAAATATAGAAGACTCCCTTTTATTTCCAACAGTTGGGCTTACTTGAGGACACCATATTCATGAAATCAGGAGTTGGTTTGGCAGCTCTTATTTTTTAATCCAAATCTACATGCCAGGAAAAGCATTATATTGGCAATAGCATTAGTCTGAACATCTAGAGTATTAACGTTTTGTGATAACTGTGTTATTACAGAATTAACTGCTAGGTGACCTTACACAAGTCATTTGTGCTCTGTGTGCTTCCATTTTCTCCTTTATGAATGTAAATGGGCAGGGAAACTCATTTTGCATGGGTGGTTTTTAACTAAAACTGAGCAGAATTACTCGAGGGTGTTTTTAACAGCACAGAATCAGAAGCAAACTCATGGGGATGCTAATTCAGTAACTGTGAAGTGAGGTAAGAGAATTTATGAGTTAAATGTACTTCCAAGACAATTCTTACATGGTAAATCTATGGAATGGCATTCCAAACAACTGGGGCAATAGTGTTTGCCAACCCTTTGAGACCACAGATGAAATGTTCCCCAAAGGTAGATCACAGCTATGCCTTAGAAATACTCAGTACTGGGCTGGGCACATTGGGTGAATGCCTATAAGTCCACTGACTCTAAGACTGAGGCGAATTCCAATTGTGGACTAGCCTAGGTAACTTAGTGACATCTTTCTCAAAATAAATAAAAAATGTAAAAGGGCTGGGGCCATAGTTCAGTGGTAAAGGGCCACTGGATTCAATCCCTACTACTGCAAGAAGACAACAACAACACAGTTTTGAAAGGTGCTGATGCCTAGGAACTGTTCCCAGACATTCCGCTATCACTGGTCTGAGGCAGAGTCTGAGCATGGGTTCCCCAAATGTTCCTATCATGCACAGTCAAAAAGTCAAGTAACTGCTTCAACAGACTTTCTTAGATTTTTGGCTCCAATTAATTGAAGGCCTGACATACAGGCACACTTTCTAACTAAGCAGGGTTCCCTCACATCACACAGGAGGAATCTGAGGCTTATGGGGTCCACAGATTTGCCAAGAATCAGTCAAGGTGAGGGAGAGACTTGTAGCTGTGGCTGAGTGACTCCTATACTGCTTCCAGCACGTCGCACAACCTTTCAATGGTTTGCTGAATAGCTACAATGTGCTGACATCAGAATTAGGTGAATTAATCAATTTGGCAAGATTCTCAGTTTTATTAATTCTTAGATAAAGAGTTTTCTTATGGGAACTAAATCTGTCACATTCCCTTGGAGGACTCAATATCATGAACCTTTTGGGGTCAAATTCAATTGACATAAGGTTGCAAATAAATCTTAAGACCTATTTCTAGAGTCCCCTTCCCATGGTCCACAACTAAATTCTGTATTATTGCAACTTACTGGATTTGGAATCAATCTTGGAGTCCCAAATCAATTAAGAAATTGCCAGAAATTTTTGGAATAAATCCTGCTGACTCTCTTCTAAGAAGGACCCTAGTCAGACATTTTAATCAACTCCAACAGTGGGTCAATATGGCACTTGTAGAAAAGCCAAGAATTCGTTTCTCAAAAGAAGTGTTCAATTTCTTTTTCTGGAATAAACACTTCTGGTCCCAGGAGTTACACTGTGGCCAGGTGGTGAAGTTATAATATCTTTGAACTCTTTCTTCTGGGTACTTATCCATGTATTCAGTTTACTTGTTCAGTTTTCTGATCATGCTTAGATCTTTGGTTTAAAACAGTACCTGTAATATAGAAAGAAGAAAATCACTGGTTATGAGACTCCAGGTCCCTAGTGGAATCTACCTCTTAGCAAACATTTATTCCCCAATCTTTGACAGAATTGCAGGACATATTTTCTATTTCATTTTGAATTTTAATTTCTTCATTAGAATGTGTAAATACTTACTTCAATCTTCATTTCCTGACCCTCTGCTCTTCGTTGGTTTGTTCCAGTGTGTAAGTTTCCCTATCTCAAGCTACTGCTGGTTCTTCCTTCATACCAGGTTTTCTTGATCTAGCTTTTTTAGGGTCTCAACTCAGTCTGTTTCCGGGTGCTCTCAGTTGATGTCAGTGATAAAAGGACTTACTCAAAATCTCTATTGAAACTTACTTATAGAAAGTTAGAAGGTGACTGTTTTAGTCAGCTTTTTTGTCACTGTGACTAAAGGACCCTGACCAGAACGATTATGATTTAAGGGCTCACAGTTTCAGAGGTGTCAGTACACATACAGCCAGCTCCATCATGGCGGAAGAGTATGGCAGAGAGAAACAGCTCACATGGTGATCAGGAAGCAGAGAGAGTCTCCATTCTCCAGATACAAAATACATACCCCATCGCCATACCCCCAATGAACCCCTTCTTCCAGCCGCATCCCACGGACCCCCAGTTACCACTCAGTCCCACCAGGGATTAATTCACTGATTAGGTTAAGGCTATAACAATCATTTCTCCTCCAAAACTTCTTGCATTGTCTCACACATGAACTTTTGGGAGACACCTCACATCCGAACCATAACGATGGCATATGACAGAATGGCTCTGGGGCAGATGGGTTCTTATTTCAGTAAATTGGTCCACCATTGAGGATTACAGAAGGTTCCCCATGTCATCTCTAAGATGCCTCTACAAGTCCCAGAGGTTGACCGTATCCTTACATGTACTTGTGATTCTCAATTCCCATTTGATGGAAGTTTTCCTCCAAGCCTCCCTCCCTGTGTTTTCCTACTCATAGCCCATCATCTGTCTTGCATTTGGCTGCTTGCCCCGTTGCTTCATAGAAGTGATTGACTGTCCACAGAAATAATGCAGATCACTGACTCTCACTCTACTGAAATTATACTCAAGGAATTCAGGATTATCAGCTGCACAAATTCTGCCAAATGATCCTCTTTATGCACTAAATAAACAAACTGCAAGTGGGGCAAAATAATTTTGAGTTTGCTTTCACTGTTATCTGTTTAAGTGCATTATACTTTAAAATGCAGAAAATGCCCTTTATCAGTTTCTTTGAGATTAATTAGCATTTTTCATTTGTTTTGCTAATCTAGAGGGACATAGAAATGGAAAAGTTTTACTAAGGATATATTTTCATTCAGAGTAGCTGCATTCTACAGATAAAATATTTTAAAATGTCTATTGTCAAATCTAAGAAAGAAATATTTAACAAGGCATTTTACTTGATTGTAAGCAATGTACACATTATACCACATTGCCTAATAAAGTCCAGTAAGACTTATCTTCAGTTGACTAGTTTTGAGAATTTATGATGTAACCTCAAAGACTATTCCTGCAAAATGCTGTCAGTGCTAAATGAGGAACCAAATACATCTTGAGTTTGGTGCTTGTGACTGTGAGTCGAGACCTATTGACCTAGTTAATACTTTTGATTTTTACTATTCTATTTGGTAAAAGTCATTCTTTGGTTTTGTATAAAAATGCAATATGCCTGGTAAGTATAAAATGAAGCCCAAAATACTGTCTGTTCTAGTCGTCTTTCCACTCTAGGAATAAAACCTTAGCAACAATTGTCAGTTGGACACATTATTGACTTAGCATACCTGAAAGATTCCTCTTTGTGGGATTTAAGAAAACACAAAGAATAATTAAAAATAGACTCAGACTGTTTGAGTAAGTTAAGATATACATAAATTACATATTTTATCAATCAATTTATAAAATTATATTCTAACAAAATGATCAAACTTTCTAATATTGACTCATTATAAAGAACACTGTATTATAATATTTTAATTTTTGTTTTTGTTTCATTTTTTCAGTACTGGGGATTACACTCTACCATTGAGCCACATGCCCAGCTCTTAGAGTATTTTGCTTTCTAAGGGTCTTAACAAGGAAGTGTGAAACTCTTCTGAGAGGGGCTAAGAACATACCCTCATCTTTATTTGTCAAGACTGGAATCACTTCCATTCTGTTCATGAATGCTGGTAAATTTTGTGAATCAAGTTGATCACTGACATTTAGAAAATTATGACTCCTTTCAAATGCTTAATGTTTATTCTTTAAAGAAAGTATGTATTCAACCTCCAGCAGTACAAAAAGAAAAGGAGAGGGGAGAAAGGAAGAATGTTGAACAAGGTATTCATAATTTTTCATACCCTTATTTTCATTAATAGTGGAAATTTATTTATATGTCATATTTTTCCCATAATGATCTCTGCATTACTATGTTGAGTTCATAATTTCTTGAAAAATATTACATACTTTCCTCTCTATTGAGAATAACAGAATTCAGGTAAAGAGAGAATCAAAATAAAAAATTATCAATATTAATGCAAAATAGTACATATACTATAATGGAACTATTACTTGTTTTGTAGTACAAATAGCATTTGGGTAACAAATATATTGAGAAATATGCTTAGATTTTCCATTCTACATATACTAAATTTGAGAATATACAGTAAAATTTATACATTATTCTGAATTGTGATAAATAAATATGTAAAAATGTATTTAAATTAGCTTAAATTAATTTTTATGACTAAGATAGTTCCATTCTTGGTTTTCATTGTTTCCTAACATATATTTATGCATCTTCATTCTGTTGAATATTAACACAATTTAATCTTATGACCTTAGATTGCACATTCATTTTAAGATTAAGAAAAATAATATTACACCTGTATATATGTGTGTGTGTACTTTATATCACCCTTAAAAAAGGTATGTATGTGTGCATGTGTGTGGATATGTGTGTGGCTGTGTGAATGAGATAAAGGGAGAGAGAGAGAGATGCACTAGCCTAACATGGATAGACAACCCTACATGAAAGTCAACAGCCTTCCTGTTGTTCCAGGGCTGCCTCTGACTGGATGCTTCACTACAGGAAAACAATCACTTTCTGAGCTACATTTTGCTCGTCTTTTAAATCATCTTGAATATGTGGTTTTAATGTTGGTGCTTCAATGCTTAAATGGATATGTGCAATCTAAGGTCATAAGATTATTACTGGGAGTGTTTAAATATTTACCAAGGACAAAAACTGTTGCAAATTTGCAAATTTTTTCTTTTTTTTAAATTTATTTTTATTGTAAACAAATGAGATACATCTTGTTTCTCTGTACATGAAGTAGAGGCATACCATTTGTGTAATCATACATTTACATAGGGTAATGGTGTTTGATTCATTCTGTTATTTTTCCTTCCCCCCCACCCCTCTTTTCCCTCTGTACAGTTCCTCCTTCCTCCATTCTTGCCCCCTTCCCTCCCCCCATTATGTGTAATCATCCGCTTATCAGAGAGATCATTCATCCTTTGATTTTTGAGATTGACTTATCTCACTTAGCATGGTATTCTCCAATTTCATCCATTTGCTGGCAAATACCATAATTTTATCATTCTTTATGGGTGAGTAATATTCCATTGTATATATATACCACAGTTTCTTTATCCATTCATCAATTGAAGGGCATCTAGGTTGGTTCCACAATCTGGCTATTGTGAATTGAGCAGCTATGACCATTGATGTGGCTGTATCTCTGTAGTATGCTGATTTTAAGTCCTTTGGGTATAGGCCAAGGAGTGGGATAGCTGGGTCAAATGGGGGTTCCATTCCAAGTTTTCTAAGGAATCTTCACACTGCTTTCCAGAGTGGCTGCATTAATTTACAACCCCACCAGCAATGTACGAGTGTACATTTTTCCTCCACATCCTTGCCAACACCTATTGTTGCTTGCATTCTTGAACATTGCCATTCTAATTGGGGTGAGATGGAATCTTAGGGTAGTTTTGATTTGCATTTCTCTTATTACTAGAGATTTTGAACATTTTTTCATATATCTGTTGATTGCTTGTACATCTTCTTCTGTGAAGTGTCTGTTCATTTCCTTAGCCCATTTGTTGATTAGGTTATTTGTATTCTTGGTGTAGAGAGTTTGAGTTCTTTATATATTCTGGAAATTAGTACTCTGAAGTATGAGTGGCAAAGATTTTCTCCCACTCTGTAGGCTCTCTCTTCACATTGCTGATAGTTTCCTTTGCTGAGAGAAAACTTTTTAGTTTGAATCTATCCTAGTTATTGATTCTTGCTTTTATTTCTTGTGCTACGGGAGTCCTTTTAAGGAAGTCTGATCCTAAGCTGACATGTTGAAGATTTGGACCTACTTTCTCTTCTAGAAGATGCAGAGTCTCTGGTCTGATTCCAAGGTCCTTGATCCATTTTGAGTTGAGTTTTGTGCAGGGTGAGAGATAGGGTTTAGTTTCATTCTGCTGCATATGGATTTCCAGTTTTCCCAACACCATTTGTTGAAGAGGCTATCTTTTCTCCATTACATATTTTTGGCATCTTTGTCTAGTATGAGAAAATTGTATTTATTTGGGTTTGTGTCTGTGTCCTCTATTCTGTACTGTTGATCTGCCTGTCTATTTTGGTACCAATACCATGCTGTTTTTGTTACTGTTGCTTTGTAGTGTAGTTAAAGATCTGGAATTGCTATACTCCCTGCTTCACTCTTCCTGCTAAGGATTGCTTTAGCTATTCTGGGTTTCTTATTCTTCCAAATGAATTTCATGATTGCTTGCTCTATTTCTGTAAGGTACGTCATTGGAATTCTAATTGGAATTGCATTGAATCTGTATAGTACTTTGGTAGTATGGCCATTTTGACCATATTAATTCTGCCTATCCAAGAACATGGGAGATCTTTCCATCATCTAAGGTTTTCTTTATTTTTTTTCTTTAGTGTTCTGTAGTTCTCATCGTAGAGGTCTTTCACCTCTTTTGTTAGTTTGATTCCCGAGTATTTTGTATTTTTTTGACGCTATTGTGAATGGAGTAGTTTTCCTAACTTCTCTTTCTGAAGATTCATCACTTATGTATAAAAATGCATTGGATTAGTGAACATTGATATTATTTCCTGCTACTTTACTGAATTCACTTAATGAGTTCTAAAAGTTTTCTGGTGGAATTTCCTGTTTCCTCTAAATATATAATCATGCATCAACAAATAGGGATAGTTTGAGTTCTTCTTTTCCTATTCGTATCCCTTTAATTTCTTTTCTCTGTCTAATTGCTCTGGCTAGAGTTTCAAGAACAATGTTGAATAGAAGTGGTGAAAGAGGGCATCCCTGCCTTGTTCCAGTTTTTAGGAGGAATGCTTTCAGTTTTTCACCATTTAGAATGATATTGGTCATGGGCTTAGAGTAGATGGCCTTTACAATGATAAGGAATGTTCCTACTATCCCTATTTTTTCTAGCGTTTTGAGCATGAAGGGATGCTGTATTTTATCAAATGCTTTTTCTGCATCTTTTGAAATAATCATGTGATTATTGACTTTAAGTCTGTTGATATGGTGAATTACATTTATTGATTTCTGGATGTTGAACCAACCTTGCATCCCTGGGAAAAAAACCCACTTGATTGTGAAGCACTATCTTTTAAATATATTTTTGAATGCAATTTGCTAAAATTTTGTTGAAGTTTTGCATCAATGTTCATTAAGGATATTGATCTGAAATTTTCTTTCCTCAATGTGTCTCTGTCTGGTTTAGGTGATATTGGCTTCATAGAATGAGTTTGGGAGGGTTCCCTCCTCTTCTATTTCATGGAATACTTTGAAGAGTATTGGAACGAGCTCTTCTTTAAAGGTTTTGCAGAACTCGGCTGAGAACCCATCTGGTCCTGTACTTTTCTTTTTTGGTAGGTTTTTGATGACTTCTTCTATTTCATTACTTGAAATTGATTTATTTACATTGTGTATGTACTCCTGGTTCAGTTTAGGTAATTCATGTCTCTAGAAACCTGTCTTCAAGATTTTGTATTTTGTTGGAGTATAGATTTTCAAAATAGTTTCTAATTATGTTTTGTATTTCACTTGATTCCATTGTTATATTTCCTTGTTCATTCCAAATTTTAGTAATTTGAGTTTTCCCTCTCCTTCTCTTTCTTAGTAGGGCTAAGGGTTTATCAATTTTATTTTTTCAAAGAACCAACTATTTATTTTGTCAATTTTTTCTATTGTTTCTTTTGTTTCAATTTCATTGGTTTAAGCTCTGATTTTAACTATTTCCTGTGTTCTACTACTTTTGGTGTTGCTCTGTTCTTCTTTTTCTAGGGCTTTGAACTGTAGTGTTAGGTCGTTTATTTGTTGATTTTTTTCTTCTGTTATTGAATGCACTCCATGAAATAAATTTTCCTTTAAGTACTGCTTTCATAGTGTCCGAGAGATTTCGATATGATGTATATTGTTCTCGTTTACCTCTAAGAATTTTATTTCCCTCCTAATGTCTTCTATTATCCATTCATCATACAATAGCATATTGTTTAATCTCCAGGTGTTGGAGTAGTTTCTGTATTTTATTCTGTCATTTATTACTAATTTCGATCCATTATGATCTGATAGAATACAAGGTAGTATCTCTATCTTCTTGTATTTGCTAATGTTGGCTTTGTGGCATAGAATATGGTCTATTTTAGAGAAGGATCTGTGTGCTGCTGAGAAGAAAGTGTATTCGCTCTATTTTATTTCTGGAATTAAGAAGGATTTGTTTGACATACATGGATGAGCCACTGTTTGGGCATAGATATTTATGATTCTTATGTCTTGCTGATTTATGCTTCCCTTAAGCATTATGAAATGTCCTTCTTTATCTCTTCTGAATAACTTTGGCTTGAAGTCCACATTATCTGAAATGAGGATGGATACTCCAGCTTTTTTGCTGTGTCCATGTGCATGGTATGTTTTTCCCCATCCTTTCACCTTTAGTCTATGGGTATCTCTTTCTATGAGGTGAGTCTCTTGCAGGCAGCATATTGTTTCTTTTTAATCCAATCTGCCAGTCTGTCTTTTGATGAGTTCAGAACATTAACATTCAGGGTTATTATTGATATGATTTGTATTCTCGGTCATTTGACTCATTTTTGTTTTTGACATGACTTTGTTTCTCCTTTGTTTGGTTATTCCTTTAGGGTAGTTTCCCCCTTTGCTGATTTACATTGTTGTGTTTCATCTCTTCCTCATGCAATATTTTGCTGAGAATGTTCTGTAATGCTGGCTTTCTTTTTGTAAATTCTTTTAGCTTTTGTTTATCATGGAAGGATTTTATTTCGTTGTCAAATCTGAAGGTAAGTTTTGCTGGGTATAAGATTCTTGATTGACATACATTTTCTTTCAGGGTTTGAAAAATTTTGTTCCAGGTCCTTCTAGCTTTTAGAGTCTGAGTTGAAAAATCTGCTGATATCCATATTGTTTTCCCCCTAAATGTAATTTGATTCTTTTCCCTCGCAGCCTTTAAAATTTTGTCTTTATTTTGTATGGTAGGTATTTTCATAATAATATGCCTTGGTGTGGATCTATTGTAATTTTGTATATTTTGAGTCCTATAAGCCTCTTGTACTTGATTTTCCATTTCATTCTTCAGATGTGGGAAATTTTCTGTTATGATTTCATTGAATAGATTGTTCATTCCTTTGGTTTGTTTCTCTAAGTCTTCCTCAATCCCAATAATTCTTAAATTTGGCCTTTTCATGATATCCCATAGTTCTTGCAGATTCTGTGCATGATTTTGTACCTTCTTCTCTGTTTGATCAACTTTGTTTTCAAGATTAAATATTTTGTCTTCAATGTCTGCGGTTTTGTCTTCCAGGTGTTCTATCCTATTGGTTATGCTTTCTATGGAGTTTTTAATTTTGTTTATTGTTTTCTTCACTTCAAGGATTTCTGTTTTTTTTTTTTTCAGTATCTCTAACTCTTTATTGAAATGATCTTTTGCTTTCTGCATGTGTTCTTTTAACTGTTGAGTGGTGCGATCATTCAAAGCCTGCATTTGCTCTTTCATCTCATCGTTTGCTTCTCTGATCATTTTAATTATGTACATTCTGAACTCCTTTTCTACATTTCTTCTGTCATGGTGTCATTGGATTTTATTGATGTAGCATCTAGGTTTGTTTGGGATATTTTCCTCCCTTGTTTTCTCATATTGGTCAGGTATCCACCCCTGTAGTAGTGAAAGTCTATTGGCTTATAGTGTCCCTGTAGATTTCCAGTAACTCGCCTCCTAGCCTTCAGTAGCCTAAAGTCTTGGAGGAACTTGATAATGCAGTGATACACAAGGAAGCTGCCTCTCTAGGGGTGGTGGCCTTCAGGTGGGGTATATTTCCTGCTGGTGGGAAGAGGTGCCTCCACTTGTAGACTGATGGTCAATCAAAAGGTTGGACTAGACTACGGACTGGGGCATGGCTGTTCTGGGCCTATGTCTCTGGTTCTACCACCCTGGTGGGAAAGCCTCACCCGGCGGGGAAGACTCACCCAGTGGGGACGTCTCACTTGGCAGCTCTCCTCCAAGAAGTTCCCTTTGGTCCAGAACTATCACCTGAGCTGGGCAGCCCTCCTCTGTGATGTTCCCAGGGGTCTGGACCTACCTCCTGGGTCAGGGAGCCTCACCCTGCAATTGAGACTCTCGATGGACAGCCCTCCTCTGCGACGTTCCCTAGGGCACGGAACTAACACCTGACCTGGGGGGCCTAGCCTTACTAAGGACTCTCTCTCGAAGTGGCCCTCCTCTAGACATTTCCTGGGTACTGGACCTACTGCCCAGGCCTGGGACCCTCACTCTGCACTGAAGCCTCTTGCTGGACAGCCCTCCTCTGCAATGCTCCCAGTTATCTGGGTTCATGGCTCCAGCAGGGGAGTCTCACTGGGCAACTCTACTCCACGAAGTTCCCTGCATTCCAGAACTACTGACCCGTCCAGAGAGCCTCACCCAGTGGGAGAGACTCACCCGGCTACTCTGAGTTGGTCCCGAGTCTTTCAATACCTCCTCTTCTTGAAACCTGAGTCCTGTCAAAGGGCCTCCCGTGTCCTGTAGGTGTCTCAGGAAGGGAGCCACCTTCCGATGATGATGGCCACACCCTTAGGAATAATTCAAAGTGCCTGAACTAGCCTCCAAAGAAGCTGGGGAGCCCCAGTGAGGGTGCACTGAGTCAGCACAGAGGCAAGTGCAGTGTCCCTCAGCAGTAGAGGGCCAGGCAAGCAGGCTTAGCAATGGCGGCTGACCTCAGCTTGGGGGTCGGCAAGCCCGCTAGCTCTGCCCAATGTGCAAATTTTCTTAACAAGATAAACTCTGTAGGAAACAATATAAGGCATCATTTATTATTTTTGCTTTATTTTTCCCAATGTTTTTGCACAAGATCTGCTAGTTTATTACCTATTTGGCCAATTCTGATCAGTGGTTTCTAGTTTCGCAAAAATATTCGCTCAAACAGAATTTCTGCAGAAGTGTCAGGTCTGGGCAGGGAGTCTAAGACCGGAGCAGTGGCCTGAAAGTATGGCAGCTATTCTTCCATGAATGATATACCTTGTGGTCAGCAAAGGATGAAGGCAGGACAAGGAGTGCAGAGCCTGAAAAAAGAGCTGAACACCCAAGTGCGCTGGGTGTCCTGGAGCCAGGAAGCCTGCACATGGCCACAGGTGGGTGCTGCCTAACAAGATGCAGAGAGATTGCACACTCAGTCAGCAGCCAAGTCAGGCATGGTGGTGCACGGCTGTAACCCCAGCAACTTGGGAGGCTGAGAGAGGAGGATTACAAGTCAAACCCAGTCTCAGCAATTTAGTGAGGCCCTTAGCAACTTAGGGAGGCCCTGCCTTAAAATTAAAAAAAAAAAAGAAAGAAAGAAAAAGAACTGCATATGTGTCTCAGTGGTTAAGCACCTCTGGATTCAATCCCTGGGGAAGGAAGGGGAGGGGAGGAAAGAGAAGGGAAGAGAAGGGAACAGGAGCCTGGCCTGGGGGTTCTGGTAGGAATATCCCAGAGAATTCTGTCTCACTTCATTCTTTCCAGAAGAGCAATCTCTGATCCAGGTTCACAAAATGCTTTCTGCCCCTTTTTCTTTTAAATAAGTTTGTCTGATACGATATTCCCTTTCTAAATTTTCCAGGACCATCTGTAACAACTATTACTGCATTAAATGAAGAAACGGTGTCAAGTTTTACATGACTCACCCAAAAATCCACAGAAAGTTTGATGTTGCTACTTTTTATTTTCTCAAAAATACAGCCATGCCAAAGATGAATTGCAAATCAAAGTAGTAAAAATAATAACAATGATAGTAGTAATGGCTTACATAAATGGAGTGCTAGTGTAATAAAATGCTAAAAATAACAATGATAATAATGGTGATGCACATTTATTGAGTGCTTTACCAAATGTCAGGCAATGGGTTCAGGGATTACCTCGAAACAAAGGCAGACAGTACACACAGCAGATCAACTGCAACAAAGTTTTTCTGATAAAAACTCATGGGATTCAAATCATACAGGGGACTGGGGTGGTTGCCTAAGCACCGGTTTGGAGCGGCTGTCTGGGGATAGATTTGCCAGCAGACTGTATTCTGGGAGCCGAGTTGCAGTGGGTTGGCCTCACTCAGCCCCACTCTTACCACATTTTAAAAAATTCATTGGCTTATTAAATCATCTGAACAATCGAATGAGAGAGAATGCAATCAGCACTATTATTATAATGACTTTTACATATCCAAAAGTAAATCCTTAAGAAGTTGAAATATTTTTATGTGGTTTTTATAAACACTTAAAACCAAATTTGAGTCTTGAAGCCAGTTCTCTGACAGCCCATGCTTTAAGCATCTTAGGTCAATTATAATTTAGTGGAGACTACGAGTTTATGTTGACAAATATTTAGGGAATGAAAGAGTTCAAAATGTTTTGTTGTCAGTTCATTTGCCTAGGGATTTTGTTTTCATAAGTGGAATTCAACTTTTCTCTTTTTCACAATTCCTGATATGATATAGGTAAATGATAATAGCTAGAATTAAAAATATATGAATACATAGATCTAAGTCCTATATTATACATATATAGATATATATTATATATAACATATATTAATATATTACGAATACAAATGTACATAGATCTAACTCATATGTTTATGTATATTACATATATATAATATGTAATACATATATTTGTTTTTGAAAGAGATGCATGAGCATTAATTTGGTGAAATAACACCCTTACTCTGAATTAAACAATTCAAGAGTTAGAACAGTTACAGACCTGAGATTACCAAAGGGTTTTGTACAAGGTTCTCATTATCTCCATCAGCTCAGCTTTCTCTGGGATCTTTAGTGGTATGCTGAGATAGTTCTCAGTACATATAAATTCTATCCTCATTTCTATGACAAACATTTTCTCTGAGGTGAATTCTGCATCAGACTCATTCTTGCTCCTCTACTCTTGGAACAATTTTGAGAAGGTGTTAATGGGAGGGAGAGATCAAAGATGGAGAAGAAGCAAAACACCCACCATCTGCCTGAAAATCCACTGCAAGATAAACCCTTCTGTCCCAGGCCAAGGAATGGTTCCACACACGCCGCTGCTTCTTTGTCGGCTACTTTGTGATGTAGGTGTTGGACCTGTATTGCTGCATGCCCTTTGGTTGTGACGTGATTCTGTGATTTTTTTTTTTTTCTGAAAGATACAAGAAAGTCTAGCTTTACTCTGTTTCTTGTAAATGGAAATTCCTCCCAGATTCTGTTCCACAAGTTGACAATATAGCCCAAGTTTTTGGAGTTGCATCAAATTTCCATCTTTTTAAAATTATTTTTTAAATTTTTTACAGACTGCATTTTGATTCATTGTACACAAGTGGGGTACATCATTTTGTTTCTAGGTTGTGCACGATGTAGAGTCACACCATTCGTGTAATCATACATGTACATAAGTAATGATGTCTGTCTCATTCCACCATTTTCCATACCCGCCTTCCTCTCATTTCCTTCTACATAATCTAAAGTTGGAGCTGTGATTTTTAAATGCTCACGGTAAAGGTCCCAATGTAATTGAGTTAGGTGTGTATTACTCTGTTTTGATTTCAAAGCAATTTTTTTTTTTTATCAACACCTGGATGCAGTTTCCAGAAATGTCAGTTCAGTGTATATCAGAAATTTAGAAAAAGAAAGAAAACATTTAATATTTTAAAGTTTGGATAAAGTGAAGTTAGTACTGAATTTCCTAGCCAGGTTAAGGCTGTTGCCATGTGTTGGATAAGCAGAGACCCTCTGTTATGCATTTTCTCTCTGCTTCCTGGGTTTTACTGAGACTTTCCCAGGAGCATAGTTAGCCAAGATTAGCTGGACAAACCAAGGGCAGATGGTGGATGGTTCCAGTCCTCTCCACGGCTCTGCTTGTGAGATGGAGAGCAGGGTCATTCACTTCTGCACGTTTTCATTGTGCTTCTGATGATACAAGGGCACCTACAGGAGTCCATAAGAAAGCTGCTCTCTTCCGTATTTTCTCCCTGGTTACCTGACACTCTCAGGAACAGTTACGAATCACTGTCACAAAGACTCCTTCCCTCTGGAAGCACTCTTTCCAGGGCATGCCGCCCTTCTGGAAGCCTGAGGACACACAATGTGCCCCATTAACTCACTCAGCCTGTTACACATGAATCATACGTGTGATCTGAGTAAGTTCTTCCGCGTTAGAAAAGTGAAAACCACATGGCTACTACACAGAGCAGACTGAAGCCTGGCAGCTGCAAGACCACAACTGACCTGTCTGGGATTTGCATACGCCGTGGCAAATGCTCACCAAACTCCTCAAAGTCCATTCCTTAGAAACCCGTATCGTGAACCTGAAAAGAGTCACTGTCCCTGGGAATAGTGAATTACGGACACATTTTTCTTCCACATATTTGAATTTATGTTCAATGACTTGCATTCTCTTTTCACAGTGATAAGATTCTCTTCAAATTTAGTCCAAATAGTGCATTTGCTTCTGTTAATGCGAAATCTCTGCAAAATGTATCATCATTGGGCCGAAATCATTTTTTTGACAAAGTTCACCCCACTTTGGCTATCACTGTGACTTATCTGGGTAATTCTAAACCACAGCCCTTATCTGTGGATTCAGGTTCTCCCTGCTTCTTATCAGTCTTGAAAGAGGAATGAGATTACTTTGCATAAATCTCTCCTCTGTTATACCTGACTGGAATTGACACTCCATCTCTGAACCCAGTCAGAACCCCATCTGAACTTCAGTCAGTGTGTCCTTTTCAGTCCGCACCGGTATTCTCTATCATCCAGAATACTTTTTCATCATTTCAGATTTTTCTATTTTGCTCAAAGAGATTACCCAATGTTTCCTACCAAGAAAAAGAAAATCTATCTGCAAGGCACTGTGGGTTTATCATACACAATGCGGGATGGCACAGTGTATGCTGTCTATTGTCAGAGTCTATGATTATACAATGTACAGCTCAGTATTGGGATATTTCAAATTTACAGACTTCCTCTCTAAATGTCTTATAGTTATATTCTGGTTACAGTTTTCAAAGGACATTCACGTGCATTCTTTTCTTTGTTCACCACAACACTCCATGAGTTAGACAGAACAGACAGTATAAAATCCTTGCTCACAGATGTGAAAATTTGGACATAGGAAGGTTGTAAGTGACAAGATCACACAGTTAGCAAAAAAAGAGTCAAAAGTAGATCACAGGATTTTATGAGTGTGTTTTATGCACTCTCTCTCTCTCTCTCTCTCTCTCTCTCTCTCTCTCTCTCTCTCTCTCTCCTGTGTGTGTGTGTGTGTGTGTGTGTGTTGCTAGGGATCAAACCCAGGGCCTTGATCACCCTAAGCAAGAGCTCTACCAGTGAGCTACCTCTCAGCCTGCAATAGTATGACTTAAAAAAAATGGTAAAGGATTTTGCCAATGATCACACTTCCCATATGTCAGGCCCACTGACAGCAAAAGTGTGAGCTTCTAGTCATCAAATAGGCAGTGCGAGTGGTGAGTGAGGCCTTGAGCAATAAAAAGGAATTGTGAGCTATAAGTACACATGAAGGGATATTTACAATTTTGAAATAAATACATGACAGTATGCCTTGGAATTCATCTAAAAACAATCAACTCGTATTTCTTCCGTATTTGTTCTAAAGGTAAAGCAAAGAAGCAGGGAAAGGAGACAGATGACATTAAGAGAATCAAGCAAAGTCTCTAAAGGGTAGCTTGGGACAGTGACCTCAGGAAAAGGTGTTGGGAGCGGGTGGTGGTCTGATGGGAGCTGTCCAGGTAGCCTACTTCTCCCTGAATGCCTCCCTACTGGTGGAGACACAGCCAGGGGACCACCGCACTCCATTCTTTCATCTGTCAGACAGAGTGAGGATGGACTGGGATTGTTTTCGAAGGTGGTTACCAGAATGGGAGTTCTTTTGCCCAGATTGGATGGGGCTGGGTTGTGGCTCAGGAGTAGAGCACTTGCCTAGCATGTGTGAGGGACTGGGTTTGATCCTTGGCACCACATATAAATAAATGAATAAAATAAGATCTATCAACATCTAAAAAAATATTTTTTAAAGAAAGATTGGATGACTCTTAAGTCCCCAAATATTAGGAGTAAATAAAATTTTACTATGTGAAGGAATTTTTGAGTCATGTTATTGGACTCCTCATTAGTATGGAGCACTGAGTCCTTCCTAGGACTTAGTCATTACCATTTCCAAGAAGTGGGTTTTATTGGTGGGTGATTTATGCATTTGTTACTGCTCATGATGTTTTTAAAAATTTTTACTTCTTTATTTTTATATTGGTAACATGTGACCTTTGGAAAAATGCCAACAAACACAAGAGCAAGAAATTAACATTACTAAATATCATTTCATTAACTAAAGATAACTTCTATAAGAAACTAACAAAGTAACCTACATTTTCTACAGGATACTTCTTGTGCAATTAGAAACATTAAATAAATAATTGTTTTACGAAAATGATCTCACTTCGTATATTCCACATTATCTATATTGAGGTTATGTTTTTAATTATAGAGCTTTATTACTTTGGTTGCTGATGACATCAATTATGTTGTGTTCATATTGTAGTATTTAAATAATCAATTTTATATTGCCAAGCACATAAATTTTCTCCAATTTTTGTTTTATAGTGAGTATTTCTATCCACTTTCCTATGCAATAATCTTTACTTATCTGCATTATTTTTTCAATTGTATTTTTTCTGAGATATCATTGTAATCTATTTTTTCTTCCTGGGTACTTTTTTGTTTTGTTTTGTTTTGGTACCAAGGATTGAACTCAGAGGCATTCAACCCCTGAGCCACATCCCCAGCCCTTTTTCATATTTTATTTAGAGACAGGGTCCCACTGAGTTGCTTAGTGCCTCACTGTTGCTGAGTCTGGCTTTGAACTTTCGATCCTCCTGCTCCAGTCTTCCAAGCTGCTGAGATTACAGGCTTGTGTCACTGTGCCTGGCCCTGGGTACTTTTCTCCCATCCCGATTATAGCACTAGGAGGTTCCATCTTTTATCTGGTAGTCTGTGCATGTTCTATTAGTAGTAGTAATCTTTGCTGTGTAAAGATAAACCAGTATCCATTTAACATATTTCTGAAATTTTTTTTAAAGTAAAACTTCAAATTTCTAGCAAATATAGTTAGAAACTAGATGGCGATCATGGTCTCAGAACATTGTGACTATTCATAAACGCTGCTCTTTTCATACCTTTCTCTTGTTCCTAGTAGCCCATCTTCCTTTGCTCTGTTTTCTCCAACCTTGTTGCATTGACTGAGGACTTTACTCCCCCACCCACACCACCTTCACTACCCACTTATTTTATCACCTTCAGAAAGTCATAGTCTCTTCCAATGTGATTCAGTCCAAGGTTGTGGCTATGTCTTGGGTCTTCCTGCACAGCCATGACCTGGCAAGTAATGTGACACAAACAAAATTTCTCTTAATGGCTAGAAAGCTAAATGGAATAATGAAGACACATGTTAAAATGTTCCTTTTTTCTTCCATATAACAAGTGACATACATTTATAATGATAACATACCACAGGGTAGCAAAACGTGACATATTTTCTGGAAGAAGAAACATTGGATGCAGAATTTGGGGTGAATAGGGAGTGGGAGGTTAAAGTGTCTAGAAATTACAGACTGCATTGAAAGCTCTTCCATTATCCTACAACCAACCAGAGCAACTTATAGTTGGAGAAACACCTCTCTTTAGATAAAGTCAAAGAGCATTGGAGACTTAAAAATCATGTTTTTCATGAAAAAATTAAGTCCTTACGAGTAAAAATAAACAATGAAAACAATACAAGAAGACATGCAGAAAAGTACTGAAAAACTTTTTCATATTTCCTATATTCTTCTCTGTCCTTAACTGAAACTTTCTAAGAAATATTTCCTTCATTCAATCTGTAAAAAAGCTAATGATAAGCATGTAGGGATCATCATCAGAGAATTTTTCAACTCGATTCCTATTTGAGCATCTCATAAAATAATACATTGTACTAAATTTTTAAAGAGTTAAAATCTATAGAAAGGTACACGTCTACTTATGTTATAGTTGGAAAGGCAAGACAAATCAGGGTACATGTAATAATACAAACGTCTCTGAAATTTTACTGCCCTGCAATGATATCTATCTTGAATTCAGCTAAAAATGTGGAGGTAATTACCTACAGAGATCGTTCAAGGGAAAGTACACAATACATCCCGAATGTTAAACACTAAATCAAGGACTTTATAGACAATGTAATCCTGAACTTACATATAATTTATTTTAAGTTTATATTATATTTTAGGCATATATTTAATAAATGTGTTTATCAGGTTTATAACAAATCAGTGGTGGTAGAGAGATGAGTAAAAGAATGCACACTAATAAAAACAACAAATAAAATTATAAAGCAAATAAATACTTTGGGTAAGCATTGGAATTTTAAGTAACCTATTATTAATCTAAGTATAATACTATTAGAGCAACCCTGTAAAAATAATACTACAAAAACTTGCATTGATAGTAATTACAGTAAGCAACTGAGAAAATCATTAAATTATCATTTTTATTGCAAAAGTCATAGAGAAGTAGTATCTATTTTAGAAATATGCCTTTCCATATGGTTACAAAAAGTTTAAAGTCAAAAGGAGTAAATCTCTAGTTAGCCAGGAGGCTTAGCTTCCAGAACAGATTGTTTCCCAAAGGTTTTGAAAAGTAAAGCTCTCATTCAGTGGAAAAGAATCTGGATAACAATAAAATACTAATGTGTCGCAAGGTAAAATATGATTAAATGTTTGAATGAAATATGTAAGCAATTACTCTCCGAGCTCACAAAGCCATCAGTGTGATGGGCAATTGACACGTAAGAATTTTCAGTTAGGGATTGAAGGAGAGAAAGATTCAGATAGGCAAAAAGGGGAAACTTGATGGAAGGTTAGAAGTACAAATGCCTTATCAAAACTTTTAACAATTGCATTGTGTATTCAAGGGACAGATAATAAAGGAAAGTAGCTGATACTAGGAATGCTGAGATATAATAATACTAGGGAAGAATTTTTTAAATAGAAGGTGGTATTCTGTGCATTTTGACACAGGAAACGAGAAGTTATTAAATGCTTTGATTAATATAGAGAAAGGATTTGATAAAATGAGTATTAGAAGAGTTGAATGTGGCACCTCTAATTAGGATGGAGGGATCTTAATTTGGATGCAAAGCAGAAGGAAAATAATTGCAAAATACTATTAAGAAAGATATCCACAGGGAATTAGCAATAAAGTTGACAACTCTGTGGGAGTAAGGCTAGGGATGCCTTTGAGCCCACAGGGAATTCAGAGTGGCCCCAAATATTTTGCAGAATCAGACTCTTGGAGAAGGAAGGCCAGCAACTTGCCCAAGGTCACATCCCTAATTAATGCTGAGACAAGAACTAAATCCTGATTCTCAGCCCAGAGATATCATCTGTTTTGACAACTATTTAAATTAGATTTCTTTATTTTTTTTTTTCTGTTCAAAAATCATTAGCCATCAGCAACTGGGCCAGAAGTCAAGAAATTGAGATTTCATTTCCTGTTCTACCCAGAACCGTTTTCTTACTGTCACTTAACCCGACGGTGCCTTTTTCCTATGGCTCTTAAGTTAAGGGACCAGGAACATTTCTGTTAGGTATTTGTGGAGGAGAAAAGTCATTCTTTTGAAAAGGAGGCAGAGTAAATGTGACTTTGCAAATGTAGCCTGTTGTGAAATACCCTGGAGTCAGCCAATTTTTTCATGTTATGATGGATTTTGGCATGAATACCATGGAAGGGGATGTGCATTATTCACAAAAATATGTTCTTCATATACATCATTTAATCTCCCGGGAAACTTGGATTTCCACTGAGCCAGCAATAAATTTTTACTAAAAAAAAACTTGGAAAGAAGAATGTCTACAATTACATAAAACAAAAAGGGACTTTCCATGGACAAAGTCTAACCTTCCATCATCGAGTCACAATCCCCTCTTCTGTTTTTATGCTTCTCTATTCATTTAGTTTAACTCTGTGTCAGCAAAGACCTTTTCGTGAAGACTGAACGCAGTCTGCTTTCCACCCCAAGTTAACATATCTTCGACTTGCTCTTTGACAACGACAACATGTTTCATTCGTTTTGACAATTTGTCTCATTTTTTTTAAACTAGGTTTTATTTGTGTCAACGCAACATATTCTTCCTGAGGCACTATTTTTTACCCCTTTGATTTAGTTTCAATTATTGTTGGTCCTTCTTCAGCTTCCCTGTGGGTTATATCTCTTTTTATGTTTACGCTCTCAATTGGTGATGCCGTTAAAAGTTTTATGACTGATTTTGCACACCCAAATTCCCAGAGTCACCAGTGCCAAGTCAATGTTTCTTAAGTTTCCTCGAGACAGTCTTCAAACTAAGTGCAGCGCTGATAATCTAAAAGGGGTCAGCAAGATGCACTTCACCGGTCTTTTCTCTATTCTTTTAAAGCCGTGTTTCCCCCCAGGTGATGTGTTTCTTTAATGGAGTTTTCAATTTACTTTATGCTGTTGTCCTTTGGTATCTGAAAATAGGGAGGAGGAGAGAAACAAAAGCAGAGTCTATTAGAACAATACTTCAGGACACTGCAGTCATCATGGAAACCTGCTGTGTTTTTCGTCCTAACCTTTATTATTTTTGCCACTTTTGTGGTTAGGTGCTTAATTATCTTGAAGAGTTCAATGCAGAAAAAGGGATGACTTGACAGGTAGACGGAACAGAGGGATGGAGAATTTCAGAGCAGGTGAATTTAGAGGCACAAGCCAGAAGGCAAATGGTTGTGACTGGGTCGTCTATCAGCAGATAATAGGGCCCCAGGCACCTGTCTAGGAGGTTGAAAATAGGAAGAAAGGTGAGATCTGTTGTCCTACGGAACAAGCTTCTGATACAGACATCTGGGTGTACACACAATAATTAATCAAAAACATAAACAAAACCAGACAAGAGTCTAGCCCCTGGAACAAGAATACAATTTGAATGGGTCTTGCAAATATGAGAGCAACCCAGATTTGGAGTTTGGGTCACAAAGATTTAGAAGATAGGCAGCCATGAGAGCTTGGTAATGAGGTCTTCTTGGTTAAACTGTTTATGTCTCTTTTACTAAAGGTCAAGATGGGCGTAGAGCCCACAGTCAGGCTGTGAAGGTGCCAGAAGTAGTCAGAAAAGGAAGGAGAAACTTCTAGACCAAGCTGAGAAAACACTTAAGAGCAAAATTAGCAACAGCATAAAGAGGGACCAACTACAAGACTAACTCAGAGAACAAAAAAGTTCCTGTAGTCAAAACATGGACAACACTAAAAATTACAGAATCATTCTTGAGGTCCCATGATAAAAAATTATGTCTACCCTGCCTAATCTCTAAATTGCAAAAGACTACATTTTTGCCTATAATCCCACAGATTTGGGAGGCTGAGACAGGAGGATTGCAACATCAAGTTCAGCAATTTATGCTCTGTCTCAAACTAAATAATAGTAAATAATAATAATAAAGGGCTGTGGATGTGGTTTCCTGGGTGAAATATCTAGTACCAATAAACAAACAAAAAGCTACATTTTCTTAGGTAATTTATATGATTCCTTTCAATCTAACAGCACTTCAAAAATGGCTTAGAAAGAATTGGTTCTATACATTGGAATGAGCAAATGCAGTCATCTGTGCATGAGTCTTCTACCTTAATCAGAGCTTCCAGAGTCTTCCATAAGGAGACCATTGTGATGGGTGCAGGTCTTGGGGGGCATTCTCTTTCAGCCTTAGGAGTTTAATTCATCAAAATTGTGAGGCTAGAGATAAATGTTTAGTCTGCGGGCATGAGGTCCCACTAAGAGTGATTTTAAGACCAGGTCACTGCTTTTACCAGCCCTATGACTTTAACATTTGGAACCCCAAAGTCAAAGTCCTACTTGATGAACTGAAAGTGTATAATCTGCCATACAAGGATTAAATTAGAGGACGGAAAAAAAAGAAAAGAGTAGGTGGAGAATATTCAATGACAAATAAAGCATGGTTCTCCCTAACTGATGTCAGTATGAAATATGAAATATGAAGCTTTGAATATCTTTTTCCTCTCTCTCTCTGACGGACAAATGTGACTGCTTTTGAAATTATACAACTGCCTGGAAAACCTCAAACTGCCCAGACTGCCCCTGGAGCATGTTCCCTCTGGAAGTAGACGGCTCTCCTTTTGGCACTCCACTGTTGGTAGGTCTTTTGTATTTTTCCTCAGTGACCATGGCTTCCAATGGAGAAAAACTGACCGGAGCAGTAGATGGAATTATTGGCAGAAGCTGCATCCCTTCTCAGTCCATGACTGTTCCCAGGGACCACAGTAGCGAGGGCAGGACATTCTTTCTGTGTCTGTCTCCACTCATACATGAGAGCATTCACATCCTGAATATGGTTTTGAGCAGCTGCTCCAGCACAGCACCAGGCTGGGCTCTGAGGAAGAAAGGGAGAGAAAATGGATGAACAGGGTTCTAACCTTGCCACCAGGCCTGGGACAGGCATCAGGTGCCTACAGAAAAATTACAAAATTGGGACTGACTTACTCTTTCACATAGAAGTCCAGAAAAAAGCAGAAAAAGTAGGCTTGATAGCAACTTTGCCCCGTCATAATATCTCAGGACTCTGATTCCATCTATGTCATCTTTAACCTATGGCTTTGAATTTCATGTTCTTAAAACAGGTGTCCCAAGTTCAATTTTACTTGTGCATTTCAGGTAAATGAGAAGAATAATAAGGAAGTTGTATGAAGAAAGAAAAACTCTCTTCAAAAGTGAACAAGAGATGAATTCCCTTTGGTCAAAATGTGTCACTTGGCCACCACACCACGAAGGAGGGGGAGAAATTGCGTTTCAGCCAGGCACAGTGCAGCCCCCAAAGCAAGCAGCTTTGTTCATAAGACAGCGGGACGGGACAGCGAGCAAAGAGCAGTTTCTGCCACTTCAGAAATTATCTCTATGGATAAAAGGACGTAAACAGTGGAACTTCCTTAAATTAAACAATGCTCCCCTGACAAAATCTCTCTGACCAACAACTCTAATTCAAGAGTGGCTGGAAGCCTACTTCTGGAATCTGATTCATGGGTCCAAGCCCTATCCCTGCTCCTTGATAGCTCCATGATTTAGAACAAGGTTTCAGCCTGACTGTACCTTAGCCTCCTAATTTTAATAACAGTAGTGGCCCCCACCTCTGTGCACTGATATGAAGCCTGGCCCGGTGTGTGCAGATTCAGTGGGCATTAAAACACAGACTGGCAGTGATCTCTGTGTCCACTGTATTTTATATGAATCCAGAAGCCTTTAAGTCCTACTTGGTGCCACACAGATATTTCTTCACTGGACCAGAAGGCACTGACCACTGATGTGATTAACTCCGTTAGTAGTTATAGTCATGTCTTCATAGAACTTTCATCCATGTACTCCTCTGGTATGCTTCTGTTTTGTGTGAATGTGATAACCATGCATTTGAGGAAGCCAAATCAATCAGAGCTCCATCAAATTTGTAAACCTGCAGGGCTGAAAAACAAAACTCGCTTCTGTAGGTCAGAAGTAACGAATTAGTTGAGGTCCCTTACATGGCCATGATAATACGGGCACATTGGTCCTCTCGTTTTCAACTCTGAGAACCTCATATTCCTTTTACTACCTTGTTATTAAAAATGCATATGAGTTCTTAGTTAACAGCCTCTTTGAAAGACTCCTTAAAATATTCAACCCAAAGACCCACAATGAACCAGAGGGAGGATCTGTGATTCTGAATCTGGTTGTACAAGTGACACTCTGTGGGGCAATCTACAATCTACTCTCTGGGTCATTAGCTTGCTCGACAGCTGCAAAATACCCTGAAGGAACCCTTGGCTGCCTAGCTCTTGGCCCTCATCAGGCCTGTGACTGTTTCTTTATTGCAGGGTATTTGTACAGCACGAAACCTGTGAGTCTTCCTAAGCTCAAATTACCATGGCCAGTGACTTTGTAACCAGGAGAGAAGAGAAGAGTCTGCAATATTGATGTTCTCTGGAGATGCCCGAGTTTCAAATACTTGAGTTACTTAAGTGCCCTGTGGTTTGAAAAATCTCAGTTGCTAATTCCTAAGCAAAGATCAGCACATGTAAACTGAAAATTTTCTATTATGCAGAATTCAAGTGTGAAGTGCTAACTAGCAGGAGGCTCTTCTCTCCTCTGCCATAGATAGGAATCAGCCAGGATTTCTCAGTGAAATAACACTGAGGGGAACAATTCTTCATTACTTAGAATATGGACTCCACACACTAAGTACCAATTCCCATGTATCAGTCAGATAAGGTTGCATAACAAAGCATTACAAAACACAGAGTAAACTAATAGATACTCATTTCATTTCCTAGACACTGAAGACTGTTGCTTGCAGCTCTGATGAGCTCAGGTGGATTTATCATTGTTAATTAATGGCATCTTTGAGTATAGGAGATTATGGGATACACACTCACACACATTCATACACATCCCTTCCTACATACACATACATATGTACTCTTACATGTTTTTTAATACATAGAAAAACACTGTGTCTTTTCCACAACTCTCAGTTTTTATTTGGCATTTTCTTTGATGCTACAATGTTAAAACAACTGCGTATGTTTTAGTTTTCTGTGTTCAAGCCCAGCTTTCTTGGGTTCTAGTTTTGCGATTTATACCTAATTATTTAACTTGTATGATTTAATATTCCTGTTAACAAAAAGTGTGGAATAGTAGTAAATACCACAGGGTAAGAAAATGCATGCACAGAAGTCCCTTACACAGAGCCTGGCACATAATACAGTTTCAGTAACTGTTATTAATAACATTGCTGCTGATGACCAATTTGCCTAGGATGATGGCCTTAAAGGAAAGTGTCTGACTTCCAATATTTTAATAAAAGAATTAATGCCTGCTTAGGTTTCTGATGGACATTTTATCACATTAAGAAATTTCAAGATTGATAATGACTGTAGTCTGTCTACTTCTAAATTCTGAAAAGGGTTCATATTTTAAGAAGTATTTAAAGTTTTGTGTTTGGCATTATTTTTTTCCTTCCTAAATTAAATTCTGCTTTTTCACAAGTCTTTTTTTATAGTTGTATGATTTGATTTGTTCATTTGTTTCTGGTTTGGGTAAGAGATGGGAGGTTGCCTATCATTGGTAACTAAAGTCAATGTGGTGCCTCCATTCAATTCTCTAATTTTAATAAGGTGTGTCCAGTTAGACTCACCACAGTTTCCTGCATATCATAGTGTCCGACTTTCTAAACATCATTAACCTCTTTTAGGAGAAATTTTTTTTTAAATTTTAGGACAAATTTATTAGTGATAGATCATCAAACATCTTGGATCCTCAAAGGGAATTCTTTAACTTCATTTTAATTACATCCTACTAATAATACAAAAAGAGTTTACCTTAACTATTATTATTTTGTTCTAGAAACCCATGTTACCATATAGAAGTCTGATATCAGTCCAATTTGCTTTCCTTAAATTGAGTTTTTGGTTTATCTATATTTTTATTTTTATGCTTTCTGAATGATGTATTTCATTATTTACATTCCCCAAATCCTTCTTTTCTCTCCTTCTGAAAATAGCATTAATGATCAAATAACTGCTGAGTCAAATATTTTGTGACTTTTATTTTGTATGATATCTTTCTTCTTTTTATTATCTTGCTTTTTTTCTTCTTTTTCTATCTCCATTTCTCTTTTGTTGTCCTTCCTCTACCCTCCCTTCCTTTTTTCTTTTTCCCCTTTATTTCTTCTTCAACAAATCCTCTGTGGGTCTTTAATAATTTCCACCAATTATTAAACCCATATTTGGAGGGTGTGCTCTAATTTCCAACATCTTTACCTGCTTCTCTCTTTTACTGACTCATATCTGAGATAAAGGTTTGCTACTTCCTGTGTTCAGGGTTTTGCCTGTGGAGTTTCAGGGTAGTTTGTTTTGTTTCAGCATTGCTGTCTGGAGAGCAGGGTTGGGTGTTCTGGAAGACATGGTCTCCTGTTTAAGTGTGAATGAGCATCCTAACTGACCTGCATTGATGTAGATAGTCTCCTGCCTCAGCACTGCATCTGCACTTTGCCAGGAAAGAGTGTCTGGGGCTCGGGGTGAGAGGCATTGGCCGTGGCAGAATCTTCCTGAGTGTTCGGAAGGTTTGTCCTCTGGATGCCAGTAACCTGGTCCACGGCAGGAGTGAAGGTGGGGAGTCTCCACTGCCAGGGCCCATCTGGGAATTTCCTGTGAATGAAATCCCACACTGGATAGCTGTGTTAATGCTGTCTTAACCTAGGATTAAAAAATGTGGAGGCATTTTTCTGAAGTTAGGCAGAGCTTCCAAAAACTCCCTGCCTGGCATTGGGGGCTGCCACTGTCCATTAAGGACTCCACTCCTATGCCGTTCTGCAGAATTTCAGGTTGTCAAAGTGCTGTCTTCCACACAGAGAAGACCAGAAAGTCTGCAGGTCTTGGTGTTTTGCAACAGTCTGATCCCACCCGCGTGGATTTCCCAGAAACGCCATACGCTTTTTTTTTATTAGTGGCACCACTCCCAGATTTCCAGTGCTGAAACAAATTTATTTAATTTTAAGAGTATTTGGCAATGAAAGAGAGGTAAACTCACATTTTCCTTTTCCACCAAATATTTTTTTAATTCCCCATTTATTAAAGTTACTATTTTATAACATTTGAACACATATACCTTGTTAAAATCTAAAAACGTGATCTCTATAAAAATCTTTTTGATAAGACTTAATCTAATGGTACCAAATACTCAAGCATTTAAACATGAAATTTATGACATTTTCATCTGAAATTGGCTTGGTCTTAAAATATGAGCTAGTCTGAAATGAACTTCTTTCCAAAAGTTGTTTTAAAGAGAATTTTAGAAATACATACATTTCTTATGCATGGGTAATTTGATGACCTATGCTGGAATTTCCTATGAACCTACTATGAAATTAGTTAAATAAATTAGTCAAATATTTTATTGTGATCTTGGTATTTTAAGTAAAGTCTTTTTGTTTTGTTTTTCAGTGCTAGAGATGTAACCCAGGGTTTCACCTGTGTTAAGCAAGAACTCAACCACTGAGTTACTTCCCCAGCCCAACTAGAGATGTTTCTAATTTACCTGTTCAAATAATCACAGAAAAATAATGATATTGCAGTTACTGGTGATCCTCACATTAATCATCTTCATTTGCTGATGAACAGACAAATGCCTCTAGGTTGAAGAACCACTATAACTTAATGGCAGGGTCCTTGTTCTAAGCTGATAATTCTATCAATTCTTTCCAAAAAGAAAATTTCTGGAGTACCTGGAGTGAAGTAATTTAAAGTCTGTTTTCTCTTAATCAATCAAACCAACTCAATCTTGAATTTTAACTAATATATCTAATTATAAATATAAAAAGTATTTTCAAAAGTTCAATTATTACTTTTATTTTTATTTTTTGTGTATAGAGCCTACGATACTCAGAAGTTCTGGGGGCACTGAATTGAAGGTGCTCAAGTTTTACAGCTGTCCTCTTTGTCTACCTGATGTCGCCGGTTGAACTGAGCCTCTCCTCACCCCTTGTCCCACCCCCAAAAATTCCCATGTTCAGACACTAACACTGAGTACCTCAGCATGTGACTCTTTGAAGACAGGGCCTTAGAAGGAGACAAATTAATTAAAACGAGCCATAAAGTGTGCACACATCCAATCATACTGGTGTCTGTACAAGAAGAGGACATTAAAATCACAGGGACATGCCAGGTGTGCAGGTTTACAAAAGAGGACCATGTGACGAGACACCAAGAGGTCAGCCCTCTGAAGCCACTGCGAGAGCTCAGAGGAAGGACCCAGCTGGCACCTCCATCTTGGAACTCCAGGCTCTAGAATTTGCAGAATATAAACTTCTGTTGTTTAAATCACCCAATTTGTGGTTTTGTCATTGTTGTTGTTTTTTATGTCAGCCCTAGAAAACTAAGGCACTTGGAGATATCAACTGATACAATTATAGCAACAACACCTGATTAAAGTTTCACTGGAAAACAATAGGTGAGTAGGTTTTATAGGATTGTTTACCTTAAAATGTGACATATTTTTTTGGTGTTCCCTTAAGGGTAATACAAACTCAATTGTCTGATTAAAAATAAGCTATCCAGTAACTCAGTCTGTTCCAACACTGTCATTAAACAGAAAATTTAAGAAAAGAGGTAGAACAAGACACCTCTCAGCAGGCACAATATATGTCACAGGGTAGCTAGACAAAAGTTTAATTATTCTACTCATGAAAGGAATTTCAGGGAACCCTTATTTGCTCCTCTGTTAGACACAATCTGAGAAACTTTGGTTAAATGGCTTCAGATTGATATGACTATGCAGCATTGATGTAAAGGTGGGGAGACAGAGGAACACTGAGAACCACGCTGGCAGCATGCAGCTTGATAATCTGCATCCTTATAGCAACTTTAAGGAGCAGAAATTCTAAAACATTAGGCTCAGTGCCTGTAGTAGCATATAACCATGTTTTTAATATTTCTATAGTAAATCACTAAAATGTTAATAACTGAGATCCTTAAGGATGATCTAAGGTCATTTAGAAGATATAACATTATATTCTGTAACTGTTTTTGGTAGTAAAAAATATATTTTTGTTACTGTCTTTGAAAATTATTCACATAAATGAATTTTGTTTTTAAAAAATAAACCCTTAACCATGTAAAAATATGCTTCCTTTGGATTTAAGATAGTTCATTTCTGAAGACTTAATTTCTTAATTTATTATTTACTAAATTTTATACTTTATAGGTAACACAACATTAATTTTGAGGAATAAAAGCAAAATGAATAAAAATACTTTAAATTATAACAGCATTAAAATAACATCATGTACTGGGCACATTTCAGAGACACCAAGATGTGAAGTTCTAAATACAGTGGCTGATCAAAATAGAGCTGGGATACACTACAGGTGAAAATTTAAAATATCATATTGCAAAAATACAGAGGAAAAGCAGTCTGCAAAAACACAGGCAACTAACAGCATATCCTCTAAATTCTAATTTTAATAATAAAACAAATAAATCATGGAACATCTAACATGAAGGGTATTTTAGACAAGCCATGCAATTCAACCTCCCCGATGTATACCCAAGACTTCACCACACACACATGCACGCACACACACTCAGTCGCTCTTTGCTTCCTGGTTCACCTGCTTCATGTTCCTTCCTGCTTCCTGCTTCCTGCTTCATGTGAGCAGTTACTCCAGATGCACTCCTACCAAGAGGTATTGTCCTCACCAGAGACCCAAAGCCCAGTCTTGTACTGGAATCTCCAGACACATGAGTCAAACTCTTTTTTTAGTACATTAATTACCTCAGATAATTTGTTATAATAACATGACATTAACTAATATAGTCTGAATATTTCTCTCCCATCATAAGGTTACAATTTCACCATCTTCTCTCCTTGTTTCTTTTTGTAAATTATTATTAAATTATTACCTATTTCTTAGGCATGTGTTTTCATGTGTGTGTGTGTGTTTTCACCTTAACTGTTTCTGATTCTAGGGTTCTTACAGCTGCCTAAAGGAGAATCAATGTCTATAATATTCAAATAAAGATCAGAAAGACAAAATAATAAAAGTGGGAGAAGTTTGCCAGCAGCTTCAATGAAAACATGGATGTCAATTTAGTTCTAAACTGAGATGTCCTGAATATTTAAATGTCTAACTTAGACAATGATTTTGAGGGTCTCTTTAGGTTCACCAATTCATTGCATCACTAAATGGATTTATAAAATATTTTTCCAGCAAAGATATTTAAAAAGTAAGTATGGAAATAATGTCCAAAATTTTATAATGAATCTAAGCCTGCTAGAATCATCTGTTCTGAAGAGATATATCCATCTACTGACCATCTTGTTTTTCCATCCAACAGTTTTAGGGAAATGATTTTTGTCGTTGTTGTTGTTTGTTTTTGGTGTTTTAAACCAAAAAGTAAAATAATAAATCAGGAAGAATGGGTTTAAGTAGCGCTTTAATGCCAGGTTGGCAAAGCCCACCTACACCAGAGGAAATACTACTGGGTATTAGAGCAAAGAAAGTTGTTGGCAAGCCCGGTAGTCTATTCTTAACCCTAGTCTGCTAAGCACTTTTTAAATGTTAAGAAATTGTTGGCCTAACGTGGAAAAACACAACCAGGAGAGAAAGATAAAGGTGAATCATCTTTGAATAAAGGCTGTATAAACAGGATGAACAGAGATAAAAATGAAAGTTTATATGTGTGAGTGTGTGAGTGAAATGCATATCAGATCTTCTTGCTCCCCTGAGTCATTTGATTCAGTGGACTCTGACTGTTCCTAGGATTGTTCTTCCTTTGCTCTTGCTAAAGCTGCAATATTCAGCAAAATATGGCCCATGCCATCTTCATCTGCCCTCGGAACACAAGTTATAATGGCCTTCTTTCAAATTCTCAAAATCTCTGTACCCCGCATGGCCCTCGGGCGGCTGCTGGAATTCCCTTGCTTGGCTTGCACGTTCTCCCACTCACATCCAGGTCACGTGTAACCTTCCTTCACAACATATCTCAAATATCCCAGGACTTGAGAACTTCTTGAATTTTCCCTGCCAGAGGTCATCAGAGTCATTGACCTTTGTGGCAGTAACACTGAATTGGATTTGAGTTGAACAGTGCCTCAGGGTGAATGGCACCATGGTGAACTGCCGTGCTTACCCCCAGGAATGTACGACTCTAGAGCAAGAACTGTGCTTTTCTTGCTTACTAATTTGGCCCTGACTCCTAGTACACTACCTCACACCGGGAGGGCTATCAACAACTGTGTGCTGAGACGATGCATGGAAGGCTGGGACGAACAGCAGAGATCAACAGAACTGTTGGTAATGGGGTGTATCTCATGCAAAAGCCAGCTGTCCTATCACATCACGAGAAAAGAAACATTCATAACAATAACTGTCAAGCTGACCTAGAGTTTTAGAAAATTAAAACTCATCGTTTGTCCAGAGAAGTCCCTGGGCTAAATACATTGCTAAAGTACAGTGTCAGTGACAGGCAAGTAGAGGGCTTGTTCCTTCTCTGTTCCGAATAGATCCGGGCAGCAGCAGGTTCAGTGCCGCATCTCAGACTCAAAGGAGACGCTGAAATACTAAAGAAAGGCAGGTGGTGGTGGCCTACGTCACAAAGTCATAGCTGGAGAGACTGTAGATACTGAAGTTTTTCCAAATATCTGAAGAACTCTTATTGAAGAGGGGATAGATTTAGTTTTTAAATGTAGACAGCAAAGAGGGTATTGTTTTTGTTCAAAATAAGAAAAAAAGGTAAATTTTTTGTTCAAAATGATAAAAAAGTTGAAATGAAAAAATCAAACAATCTCAATTATCTGTTCCCTTCTGGGGTATCGTGTTCCTATCACAGCAAGCCCAAAGCGCCTGCTACAGGACCATGCTTGGGTCCAAGGTCTAGGCTAGAAAGGGCAGGAGGAGGTGAGTTCTGACAGGGTTTGTTTTCTGACAGTTCTTTTAATTTGACATGAAAAATGTCAGTTTTTCTTATACATCCAAAGATCACAATAGAAGACAACATCATGCTACACCTTTTCACGTGTGAATTGTTTACATGTTCCACCATGAGCTATTAGGAAGAAAGCAAATTTATATTTCAAACTCACATCAGTATTTACTTTGGACTACAGAGATAACATATTTCAGTACCATTATACAGTGTGTACTGTCTGAATTAATGTCTTTTCAATTTTGTCATTAAAAAATGATGTCTGCATCAGTTCTGCTTGAAGAAGTTTCTGGAAATCTTAGTATTATAAGAACACTGTTTTGAACTAAGCCAATTGATTCCATATGTTCCTGAAGAATTCCCAATAACATGTTGGTGTCTAGAAGTTATTGCTGGAATGCCTACACTTTTTGAAAAAGTTCCAAAATAAATCTGGGTCTGGTATACCCTCAAATTTATTCTGATTATCTGATTTATTAATCTCTCAGTAAGTATGATCAGGGAACTTCTTCTGTTTTACTTTTGTCAATCTTTTATAAGTGTATGTATGCACATAATTTAACACAACACTTGACAAGAAATGTTTAATTTTTAAAAGTCTACTTATCATGAACTGCCATCTTTACCTTCTGAATGCACAAATCTCCTTCCCAGTATAACACATCACATCTACTAACAGATAGACCCAGTAGCAAATCTGTTGCTGTGATTTTAGTACTAGTATACTCATCTTCGTCCCTTTGTTCTCAAGAATCTGTATAAACCACTTAAAATTAAGGCCATCTGCAACTTTTTTCTGTCCAAACCTAAACATGGCCAAACTCAAAATCCGCAGGGATTATTTCTCACATGTTCTGGTAACTCCTTCTCGTAGTGCCATTTTATTTTTTCCACCATATTCTATTATAACATGGGCAAATACAAGCATTAGTCATTGACTGTAGATGTTCAGAGACGGGTTTCGCTGAGGGTGAGGATGAACGACGCCTACCTTACTTAGCGCGCTTACTCAGGTGTCAGAGACCGGGCTCTGGAGGCACAGATCTAATTTTATTTAGGGTTGCCCAGGACATATATAGGCACATTATCCAATCAGGTTAACACGCTTGTTAAAGCATAACAGAATCAGCCTATAGGTGAACTATACGTTGAGGTAGTGTAAAAAAACCTAGCATGCCTAAGCAATTCTGCCCAGCAACAGGTCTGAGACAAAGGACTGGAGAATGGCAAGCTCCTGCACACAGCATGAGGCAAGGCAGTGCGGGTGAGTTCACATCACAGCTTGCTGGGATGCTTGATAAGTGAGGCCTTCCCTCAGCTTATAACTCAGCCTCAGCAGCTGCAAAGACCTTCATTCCATGGCAAGTCTTTACCATAACCTCAGTTTCTCTGTCCAGACTGTTTGGCTTACTTAGACCATGGTGTCAGTGACTGCTGTTGGATAAACTTGAGGAATGTTCCCTACAATTGACTAGTAGTCATTAGTCATTGATTACTATCGCCATTATTTATCTCACATTTTCAATTGACATATTATCATCTAAGAAGCTTCCCACATCCTCTTTATTTTCTCTGTCCCATGTTCAGACCTTGGATTGGTTTAATCAAGCTAAAGTCTGTGGTTTTTGTCGCTGAGATTTTTTTAATCTGTACATTAGTATGTACATAAGTACACTCACACACACACACACACACTCACTGCTTTCCCTGTGATTATCCCCCTTGACTTTATTTCATTGCAAGGACACAGAGTTAGTTTAGATGGTACCTAGTTTTGCCTGGCATGTTAGCTTTAACTAACAAGTGAACACTTTCTCTTAAAATGCTAGAGTATTAAGGAACTAGAATCATGGGAAAATACCAACAGAAATTAGTACAAACTTCAAAAGTATCATTTGTAAAAGGTGGGTAAAAGGAACAGACCTAAGTGTTACTGTCTTGCAGTGTTTTTAGAAAGGCATTATCCCTCTTCATTGCCACCTGACATCTGAGGAGAGATGCTAGTGACAGGGGGAAGACTCCCCATAGCCAAAGCGAGAGCCAAAGGCACTGGACTCTGTGCAACTCCCTGCCAGGTATCCCACAGTCTATTGGAAATGTTTACAGTCTGATGGTGACTTCAAAGAAAGGTGGTTCTTCTATCAAGTAAGTAAGAAAGAAGGGTTTAGAACACTGGTTTTCAAATGGTATTCTCTTCTACCTGGGATTTCAGATTTTCATATTGAAGTTTCAGATGAATGCGTGTTTACTAGAAGAAATATTTAAAGCAGCTGTGTGTGTGCATGTGTGCATGTGTGTGTGTGTGTGTGTGTGTGTGTGTGTTACTATTTAATGTAGGATTTATTTAGGGAGGGAACTTAACTTTTCCACAGTTGAATACTACCACATTAGAATAAACTCTTCTAAAGATTCTTAAAAATTCAATCTGAATTTGACCTGACATTTGATGTATTTAACTAGAGGTACATATTTTTTTTTTTTTTCATTTCATTCCACTTTCTTGAAGAGTGTTTCCTTTATTTTAAATTGACTTTAAAATTAAGGTAATTAGGTTGTCACACACAGTAAATCGAAAGTGTTTAAAAATATATTTGTTCAGGTCACGTGCAATCTGTGTTTTTGAAATTAAAATTTTCTAGTGGCTGCATTAAAAAGCCTTTTCCTGGTTATAGAAAGTAGTTGATCGTTCCTAATTGGAAAATTTTATGTGCTAATCCTGCTATGATACATAAATTTATAAATTTCACTATTGATTTTTTTTCATAGGTTGATGTGAATCTACTATTATTTTTTTTTTCATAATCAAATTTCATTTTGTGGTCTCATCCATAAAGCTGAAGACCAGAAAGGACATACTTACCCAGAAGCCAATTTTATGGATGATATTCTAGGTATAATTTAAAATTTACTGTCCAGGATATGAACATACATTTGTGGTTATGTGTACATTTGTAGTTGTTGGTATTTAGTATATATTAAATTATTTTACTAAACTTCTGCCATTTTATTCCCACTTGTTTAACACTAAATTCAGGAACCTCCCTCTGAATTAAGTGGCACTTCTCCTGCCAATCAAATCCCACCCCACAACAGTACAAAGGAGTAGAGAGCAGACTGGCCCGTCCCCTGACCTGGATGTACCCCTTCTGCCCTTTGTCCCTCACAGGTGTCCCCGCCACTTCTCCCTTAATAGTTCTCACCTTAAGGATTGCAAAGATGGAACTTTCGGTTGTTTTTCTAATTTTATTTTTATTTTTTGCAGTGCTGGGGACTGAATCCAGGCCCAAGACAGAACTTTTGAAACTCGTTTTTTCTATCTTTGTCTTTGAATAAAGACTATTTTCCTACCAATTTATCTCTGAATATTTCTGGAGCAATGAGTGTCGTGGTCCAGCCTTGACCTTGCCTGACTGGTAGATTCCAGTAAGTAACACTGCCTCTCTCTCCAAGTATATGCTCAATAAATACTTATTGAGGAATACCGAGGTAGCCAAAATTTTCTCCACTTTCCAGATAATCAAAAATTCAGTAAGTTTAATCAACTTGCCCAATTTCACACAGTAGTGACAGAAGTAGGGCTCTAATCTTAGAATTTTTAACTTCCAAACTCTCTCCCTGTTATTTTGCTCTACCATTTCTACAAAACTCAAGAACTGGAGTCTTTGTTCTCAGCTCCACATGCCAAATAAAATATCTTAGAATTCCACCAGCATGAGCAACTTTTAAAGTAATGCTTTCTCTGGTATGAGTCATAATAACACATTTCACATTCAAAAGAAATAATAATCTCACCAGGACTATGAGGAGTAGGAGGTTTGAGATTACCCTGCATTTTTTTCTCATCTATTCTTATCTCTCCATAGTGATTTACAGATAAACCAAAACTTTTTCATATGAAGTGTAAATTTTTGTACAGATTTTCTCTGTGAGATTAACAGCTCATCTACATTTGTGAAATGATATTTCAAACAATTTGGAAGCACACATTCTAATTTTTGTCATGTTTAGGAAGTAAGGAGGTGTTTTGTTGCTAAATAGAAGCATTGAATTCTACCTTGTTGTGAATCAGTGTGCTCCACTTCTATTTTTTCTGAGGGGGACATGGAGTCTACTGACACTGACCAAGAGGACCTTGGCTTGACTAAGCCTCAGGACTAACTCCCGAACCCAACATCTCTTTTCTTAGAGTGTTTACTTCACAAAGCTAATAGATTTTTTTCTCAAGCCCTTTGATATATAAATCTTTTTAAAAGCCTCTTGCAGGGTTTAAGACACAGGAATGTCTTCCTCAAGAACCTGGGAATCCTCTTTTAAAATTTACCCACTAAAAAATATGGCTCCTCTGTCTTCCAGTCTCTGTGGGAGAGTAGGAGACTAACTCTGGTTCATGTCAACTAGCAACACTGAAGGCCTGATCACAGAATGGGTGTGGAAACCCAGCCTCCAGAGGTCTCTACTCTCCTCAGGCTACCTCATGCCGACCAACAGGACACCTTTGCTTCTTCTTTCACTCTGAGGACTCTTGGTTGGGCCTATGGATAATCCAAGATCATTTCTCTCAATTAGCAAAGGTACTTCTCTTAACTTTTCTTTGCCATGTCACATATTCCCAGATTCTGGGGATCAGGATGTGGACGTCGCTGGGAGGCACTTCTGCCTACCACACACATTCTGTACATACTCTTCCTTCTTCTTCTTTATTTGGAAAATTGTAGATAACTAAGAAATTAAAATTCGATAGCATCCATTTTCAATCTTTAGCAAATTTAAGCACTCTATTGATCAATGATGTCTGGGGCACAAAAATAAAATGCCATGCTCTGACATGTGGAAATGTGCACATTTGTAAATTTGTGGGTCTTTAGAGTTCTGTGTAAATACTTTGCAATTCAACAAATCAAGTAGTCACATATCATGTGCAAAACTGTATTATGACTGTAAATAATGTAGAAAGTTTCCTTATGAAAATTGTAATAGGGTGAAAATGAAACATAATAAAAAGTACACAAATTTTTTTAACATTTGAAATTTTTAAATATGTTAAAATGTATCCAAAATCTATAGTGATTGTTTTACTTTATAAGTAGGAAAAATGTTATTTGATTCTTGTATATTTCCCCTTTGATTGCAGGGATACACCGAACATGAATTTTATTTTGTATTTGATGAAGAATAATACTGAGCGGAGACATATTTAAATTTAGACAATACCTCAAAATGACAATAGTCAGTTCTCTAAAGTTAACTGAATAGTCTTGAAGTAATCTGAAATATCAACATTTTTATTTTCTCTGTGGTTCACGGTTATTCTTCAAGATGGAAAGAATAAATTTTAAGATTTTAACATTATTATCTCATATTTAATCATGTGAAAAATGAATGAGTTTAATAAATTCAAATATATACATAAATATAAAGATATAAACACACACATACACACCCAATGATTATTAGAGTTAGCCAAAATTTCTCACCTAGAAGATGCTGATAATTCTTGTTTAGTAAGTTTATAATTATCCTAAAGCAAGGGAAAGCAGAACCATATAGCACTTCACCTCACAATGTAGAAAAGGTCATTTCCGTCTGATCATAATTTCATCCTCACAGAGTCTTAACCCCATACCAGCCGGTCTTCTTTTGCCTTGAATATTTCCAATATTCTCTAGATATTAGAATCTGGGAATCACAAAACAAGAGCCTCAGGATTACACAATGGTTTCATTGTCTGCTGTTTTTCCAAACGAAGAGAGTGAGGCCAAGTGACACACTGAGTTTGGGGCTTAGAGTCTAGTACTTTTAGAGTCTGGTACTTTTGACAGGTAGAGGAATTACCTCTTTCTCAGGAAGTCAACACTGGACAGTTTCCTAGTAAGATCCCCTGCAAGTTTCTCTAGACACTGGTACTGTAATGATCGCAACTTCATTCATAAAAAACTTCCAAATGTACTTAGATCTTCCCAATTGCAATTGTTTAAATGTAATTTAAAGCAGCTGTTGATGCATAGTATTTTATTTTTCCTAGTTAAAATTTTGCATTTTATGTTAAATTGTTACCAATGCTATAATCATATCATCAGTGACAACAAATGTTAAAAATTTGATGTACAGCCTTCAAGATTTTTTTCTCTATAGATACTGAAAATGAGAAGCTTATAAAACTGTATTAAAATCTATAGGTACCCCATTTATTCTGACTTTCATGTCTTTCTTTCCAGCACATACTTTTGAAAATGGGTTCTGCTATTCATCCTTCATTAAAAGTCACTTGCATAAGAGAAATGCAAATCAAAACTACCCTAAGGTTCCATCTCACCCCAATTAGAATGGCAATTATCAAGAATACAAGCAACAATAGGTGTTGGCGAGGATGTGGGGAGAAAAGTACACTCATGCATTGCTGGTAGGGTTGCAAATTAGTGCAGCCACTGTGGAAAGCAGTGTGGAGATTCCTTAGAAAACTTGGAATGGAACCACCATTTGACCCAGTTATCCTACTCCTTGGCCTATACCCAAAGGACTTAAAATCAGCATACTACAGAGATGCAGCCACATCAATGTTCATAGATGCTCAATTCACAATAGCCAGATTATGGAACTAACCTAGATGCCCTTCAATAGATGAATGGATAAAGAAACTGGTATATATATATATAATGGAATATTACTCAGCCATAAAGAATAATAAAATTATGGCATTTGCAGATAAATGGATGAAATTGGAGAATATCATGCTAAGTGAGATAAGCCAATCTCAAAAACCCAAAGGAAGAATGATCTCACTGATAAGAGGATGATGACACATAATGGGGGGTGAGAGGGGGCAAGAATGGAGGAAGGAAGGACTATATAGAGGGAAAAGAGGGGTGGGAGGGGTGGGGGGAAGGAAAAAATAACAGAATGAATCAAACACCATTACCCTATGTAAATGTATGATTACACAAATGGTATGCCTCTACTTCAAGTACAGAGAAAAAGATGTATCCCATTTGTTTAAAATAAGAATAAAATTTTTAAAAAGTCACTTGCTATGAGTTCCCTTTCCTTCCTATGTGTTAATGAAGCATTTGTTCCTCTCAGGATTATATAGTAGTTTAGAGATTCTAGATAGTAATAAAGTTCTTTTTCTACGTATTTCTGAGTCTATCAGAGAATGAGGAAAATTTTAATATTATATATAGCCATTAATCTCTCTAGTGTCCCATGGAGCTATTCCTGCTGGTGGGAAGTTAGGGGAATATACTCAGGTAATGATTTTCTGCAAATTTTCCCTCCTCCAGGTATCTGATTTCATGGAAGGTAGGAATTATGGTTTTTATCTTTAAATTTGCTTAATTTTTGCAGAGATTATGTTACATAGAAGCTCAACAAATTACTGAATTACCTTCAATGGAAAGTAAAGCCACAATGAATTTCGATATGTCCCAGAATTTACAAATCTGAGTACATAATATCTACTGTTGAGAAGATTCAGAAATTTTCCATTTTATCCAATCCTGAAGCATTATTCTAAATCATGTTATGCTTTTTACTTGTGCCTCACCTAGACAGCAATCAACTCATAATTCTAAATACATATACTTGAAATTTTAGATTGAGATTTTGGGATTTTTGTACCTTTTGAGACTAGTAAGAGAAAAAATTACACTACATTGGTTTCACTGGAAGTCTTGAAACTCCCGAAGTAAATTTTACCACAGGCAAAATAGTCTGCGAAGGAAGATTTTCTGCATTCATGGTTCTAATTAGCAATTTGTTACGAGGAACTAATTTTGGGATTTTATTTAGCTGAAAAATTTCAGATTTGCTTTAGCTGAGTTCAGCATAGCGGGTGTGGCCTAAGTTGGTTAAGTTCAGGCCTGAAATGCTTATAATAAATAATAGAGTAGTAATTAAAAATAGTAGAAATAACCACTCAAAGAAAGATTTCGGTTGTCAGAAAACAAAGAACAAAAGTTCCAGCAATATTTTGTGAAAACTCATTTGAGTTTCTTCAACTATTTCAAAGGTTACGCAAAAACATCCTCATAAACCAGCATTAAGATTGGAGGACAATCACCGAAGTGTCAAAAACCAACAAAGAAATTCAGGACTCTCCATGAGAATGCTCTGACAAAAGTCTTAGAGGATAAAAACAGTAATCTTAGAAGTATAAGGCCTCCTCGATTATTATCCACTCATCTTGACTCTTCCAAAAGCTGGCTTCATGTCTCTGTGGTCTGTATATTTACTCTCGGAGCATGATGTGACTTTTGATGCATAAAATCTATAAGTACAGGAGGACCAAGGAAGTAAGAACCAGAAGGGAAAAAAAATGAGGTACAATGACAGAACCAGAGGGAGAGGTAGACTTAGTCTGGCAATAGTTCTGCAAATTTCTGAGTCTTTGGAGGCCTTCAAACTGTGCTGGAGTGAACAAGAGCAGAGAATTTGTAGCTGAGAGGCATTTTCCCTTCTCCATTCTGTCTGGAATTCTTAAAATACAGGTTTCTGCATTGACCCAAAATGTTTTCATTGTGATGTAATTTTATTAAAGTGAAAACAAGGTGAGATGATGTGATTAAAAGCTGAAAGTAAAATTATATATGGATCTATTAGTGCCAGGAATTTTTGAGTTCTTAAATAACTTTAAGAGAAGAAAGAAAAAAAATAGCAAAATTATCTCATTTTTGCATTACTCTTATATTTGCTGCCAAATCTACAAAGTATTCATTTCTGACTTACACATTTTTCTTATTAGTCTTCCAAGTTCCCAGTGATAGCAAGCACAAAGAAATTCTGCTTTCCACTAGAAATGTAATGAAGTACTTGAAAATTCTAGGCAGAGTTTTATCTACAATAAATCAGTAGGAAATGTGCTCCCCAATTAAAGAGAAGCAAACATTTATTTCAGAATGGCAAATAATAATCTCTATTTTGATCCCTATATTAAATAAGTAAGACTGGATAGTTACATATAATGAGGGTGTGAATTGTGAATTTTTCTGATATTTTATAGAAGCTTTATTACAGTGATGTAAAGAAAATATTCTATTTTAACTCTTTCTGGAGATCCAAATATGGTCTAGAGAAGGTCAGCTGTTCCGAGTATTTCAAGAATGGTGATCTTAGTTACATGTCAATACATCATGAAGTCCTAGGGAGGAAAACAATTCCATGAATGCACTCCAAGCAAGAAACTGTGGAGTGTCTTAATAGGCATTTCTCTTAGAGTAGACCTCTGGTCACTCCGTTAGCAATCTGTCTTCAAGCTTCACCTAAATCACAGCCATTGATTTATCTAAAAGTCTTTTTTGCTGTCATCTCTAGATATTGGGAAGGCACACACACCACAACGTGCACACTCACACCCACTGGACACCAAATGTGCTAGAAATACCATGAGTAGCAATGACGAGAGACACTAGGCAAAACAATAGGCTAAATTAATAATATGCACCTAGGACACTCCCTTTGTGATGTATCTTTCCCTCTCCTTTCCCTTCTTCTGCCCCTTCTCTCTCTCTCTCTTATTTATTATTTACCTAATTACACTTTCTACAATCACAAGTTGCTCTTCCACTCTTGGTAACAGGTGCAGATTTGCTACTACAAGGGTAAGCTGCTGGAATATTTGCTGCATGGATGTTTTCACATCTGAACATAGTATATATCCATCTGGGCTGAAGTATCACCTTCTACAAATGGCATCAATAATAGTACCTACATCACACTTCTCTGAATATCAAAAACAAGATGATATGGGCCCTCTAGGAAAGTTTCCCTGTATGGCGATTTATTACATTGGGGTTAAATCAAATGTTGTGAACTCTAAGAATGAGATACTGGCAATGTTTAAATGGATGGAACCAGAGAATATCATGCTAAGTGAAAAAAGCCAATCCCCAAAAACCAGAGGCCGAATATTTTCTCTGATAAGCGGGTGCTGATCCATAGTTGGGGGTGGGTAAGGAAGAATGAAGGACCTTTGGATGGTATGGAGGGTAAGCGAGGGGAGGGGTGGGACGGTGGGGATGGGAAAGGACGGTAAATTAAGACAGACATTATTACCCTATATACACGTATGAAGAATTTTTTTTAATTAAAAAAAGGGAAAAAAAAATAAAGTCCATTCTGGATATTTCAACCGACAATTCAATCCCTTTCCTTGCCTTTGTGCACAAAATGGCAGGTCATTTACAGTGCACTAAGTGCAGGCTACCAGGAGAGAAATGTTGTCTTGAATCCAGTGTTTTAACCCACTGAGCTGCCGGGGTTTTCTGAGCTCTGCAGAACGATATTAATATATCTAGGTATGAATATTTCACTCATTGGAAGAATTACACTGTGGATGATGCGAAGGCCACATAAACTTAGGAAATCAAGGGAATAAGGGTCACATCTGGCCAGCCAGTACTTTGCGACAGTGCAGAGAAACAGCGCTGGCTGCTGACCGGGGGAGGCATAGAAGGCATAGGTCCACACCAGTCTCCCCAGAGTGACCGAGTCCTGAAACATGGCACCAGGAGGCCAGGATCACCAGTCTCTGCATGTTAAAGACTGCGCACTTGCTGTAGAAATTCTGGTTACTCTTGAAATCTTAAAGAAGAGACCCATTTCTCAGGTACACACGAAGAGGTTAGTTTTCCTTTGCTTTTTCTCCCTTTCCTTCCCCTTCTCCTTCTCCCTGTGCTTCCTCTCAAAAGGCCTCAAAGGATCTCCACAGTAAAGATACTTAGAGTAAGAAAGTACAAAGTAATTGATTCACTTCTCTAGAAAATTAGTACTCATCAAGAATTGTTTAGAGGGACATTAAAGGTTACATGAGCATAGTTTAGACTGAGGAATCAAGACTTTTCAATATTCTTATAGAATTTTTTTAAAATCTCAAAAGCATATATGGCTTAGATACCTTCATATAAATATTTTATGAAAAAAAAATAAAGTTTTCAAAATCACCAAGAATGAAAAAGCATTTTGTCACCGACTGCTTTTGAAATTTTAGGCTACCCCTCCTTTTTTCTTTACTGGAGAAAAAAAAAATAATTCTAGGAAAAAATTACTTTTATGACTTTTCCAGATTTTTAGAGTAATTTCTTCCATCACTGAGATCATTCTCCAGTGGCACTTCCATTCAGAAAAACCACAAACACTTTATGGCTTTTTCCTCATATGAATTTTAATGGAAAACAGTGTCAAAATAAAAAGACGCTCATACGCAAGCTGTTAAGAGATTGCCATGAGCTAAATTTCATGGTGTTTTGAATAAGTCTTTGAAATTGCTCTTTGAATTTGCCCTAAAGGACACTAACGCTTAATTAATTATTAATGACTTTCAGGGAGAGGAGTGTAAAAATAAATCCCTTCTCCACCAAGTACATTACAACTCACATGCCTCCCATAACCACACATGACTGGCTGGTGCCCACATCTGGCTCTTTCATCAGCAGATACCACATGGTATTATGGAATGCGGAGGGAAGGGTAAAAGGGTTGCCTGTGCTCCTGTCTCACTACGCTTCCTCCTCCTTCAAGGGTTCCTGTTCCACCTTATTTCTGTCACTGAGATAAAAATAGCCCCATAACTTGTTCCTGTCACAACTGTTCTACTCAGTGCTAAGACTTTTAAAATCTCAAACTCCTACTGCTGACTTCTCCTTACGTACATGGTAGAGGTAGGTGATTGAAGGGCTGAGAAATCACCATTTACATATTATATGCTTACTGCTGATTTTCACATATTTTTTGTCTTCTACTAAAATGTACAACTCATTTGGGAATGCAAAATTTAAAAAAAAGAAAATAATTGTGTGCATTTCTCTGCACATTTACCCTGGCTCAGCGGTTAATACCATGGTTGTATAGAATCAAGATTGGTTTGGTAGTTCACACTCACACTCTTTCTTCTAGCAGTGCATTGCTCCTGGTCATCCGAGGTGTTCAGAAAGTAACGCCCCTTCATGCCATGCCAAAGTATAACTAGGACAGCGTTCATGTGCCAGGCCAGGCAGTAGAGAACATCTGTACTGTGCTTCCAGCTGAAAGGATCCCAGAGGTTAGAAGTGGGAAAGCTGGAGCTGTTGTGCAGCTCACATTGAAGTTGAGCTGAATATAGGAAATACACATGGGCCAAGTACATATCCTAACATGTGTCATCAATTAGAAACCAGGCAGGCAACCACATGCAAGAGGACAGCTCATCTGTGGGCATCTGACTTTCACTAAGTGCTCAGAATGAAATGAGATGGCATTCAGGAAGAAAGTATCTGAGATCAATTTATGAAAGTTTTACTTTGGGTTAACACTGTACTGCAGGAGAATTGAACAATTGAGTCTCAGATTTCTTTTTTTTCTTTCTTTTTTTTTTTTTTGCGCAAAGCATTTCAATGACAAAGCCATAATTACAAGACAGTCCAGTTTCTCATTATAACTAATGATGGTATATTCTTTTAATAATACAGCTCATCTTTATCAGAAAACCTTGGTGTTTTAGAGCTGGAAGAAAGCCATAGGCTCAGCCAACCCAAACCCATTTTTCTCATAAAAAATGCTTAACTAAGGTCAAGAGTGTAAATGATTGCTTATACAACAGAGAGAAAGTGTTCAAACCAAATTTATAACACAGAAGACAATTTTCATGCTTATCCATCCTCTCTCAAGTTACTGGAAGTCTTACTTTCCTTCAAAAGACAATTTCCACTCTAGTATTATGATATAGAGTAAATTTGCATTAATGAGGCAACAGCAGTGTTGTGGACTGAATGCTTCTGTTCCCCCAAATTCATACTTTAAGTCATGACCACAGCGTAGTGTTTTTAGAAGTTAGACCCTGTGGGGGTGATTGGGTTTGGATGAGACCAGAAGGTTGGAGCCTCTTAATGGTATTAGCCCTTAAAAGAAGAGGAAGAAAGGCCCAAGTTTCTGTGCTGTCATGTGAGGATACAGTAGCTCTGTGTCTGTTTGCAAGCCAGGAAGGGGTTCATCAAGAACTCAGCAATGCTTGCACTATGATCCTGAACTTCTAACCTCCACACTGTGAGTCATAAATGTTTGTTGTTCAAGCCACTTGGTCTAGCATTTTGTTATAACTGCTCAGGAAGATGAAAACAAGCAACCTGCCCAGAGAGTCCTGCGTGTCCTTTACACAGCATGGGAGAGTCCCTCCAAGTGTCTACTTTGGAGCACCTTCTTTCCTGCTGCCCTCCACACCCCAGAGGTCACCATCTGGACTGACACTGGCCCTTTGAGACTGTATCTGATGACGCTGACTGATTAGATGACCTGAATTCGTTCTTGATATAGCACAATTCCCTGACAAACGCTGCAAACTGCTGAGAACCAACAAATTCTGTCTTGAGAGGTGGATTAAATCTACAGTCCCATCTATTCTGAGCTAATTTCAATAAGACAATATTTTCAAAACAATACTATTGACCCAAGTACTCTAATACTTTTTAAAATCTAGACAAATCCAGGTTCTTCATAAGGTTCTTAGATTTGAAATTATCCAAACGTTTTCAATTATTTATAAGACACCCTTCTGACATAGAAATCTCAAACTATTCTGGTTTTATGCATTATAACCTGGAATTCAGTACCCATGGGATTTTGGAGGAAAATGTTTTGAGTAGATATTAGTCAAATCTTGGGCATAGCAGAAATTATTATGAAATGATTTCTTTTACTCGACTTTCATATTTATATTTCAAATCTTGATATTTGTACATGCTCAAAAATGTTTGGGGAGCAAACTGAAATTTTGCTTAGACTATTACACCAAATAATAAATAGTATATAATGAAGAGTGAGGCACCAATGCAAATGATTCTAATTGAGAGAATGGAATCAGAATCAAATTCAGAGAAGTCAGAGGATGTTGTATAATGGAAGAAAAGTAATTGCTATGGGAATAGAAGGGAAAGAAAACCATTTTAAAAATATTTTTGATCATAGATCAAAATGATGACAGGGTAATGTGAAGATGTGAACAGTAAGAAAAAACAGAGATAAAACACTTTATAGAAAGAACTCATGAGAGAAGTGAATGCAGACAGAAGTCAGAAGATGTTTGAGATGTGAGTCTTCATGTACTCCAATGCTCAACAGGACAGGGAGATGAAGGGTAGACCAAGAAGAGATTGAGAAACAATGACTCACCAGCAAAGAAGGAAACCACAGAATGTGAGGTTTCCTGTAAACTCAGTGAGCAGAGTGTTTCCAAAACAAAAGAGTGATATGATATGGAATGGCCACAGGCAGGTCAAGTAAGATGAAGACCAAGAATGTGCTCAGCCACGTCTGGATTTCCACTGCCTTGCACAATAGCAATGTGCAGAGGTACGGGGATGAAGTCTCACTGAAGTGGATTTTTCAAAGATTTATTTCTGGTTTGCTGAACATGGTACAGGTTTGCACTAACCTTCAATAATTATTAATAGTATTTCCTTTCACTCTCAGTAACATCTTGGTTAGCCAAAAAGTTAAGCCATCATTTAGTTAAATAAAGAGTAGGAGGAAATAAATTGGAGATAGCAAACATAAACCATAAAAGCTCTACAGAAAAAGAGTAGAGAAGCAGTAAGCAGAGGCTTTTGTTTGGTTGTTAGGGATAGAGAATTGACTGAAGTGCAGATGGACATGCTCATGTGGAGAAGAGAAATCTGACAATGCAGGGGAGATAAGGAAGTTCTAGAGAACTCAGTCTAGAGGACAGGATGCCATGCACAGGCCAATGGTGGGCTCAGAGAGGGGCACTTTTGATTTAAGCAACAGAACAGAGAGCAGAGTACCTTTATGAGTGGAAATAGGTTGCAGACTCAGGCCCTAAAAATGAGGGGGGAGTAAATGTGTTAAAGATATGAGAAGAGAGGAGAAGGTATTAAATACCTAAGAGATGGTAAAAGTGAGAGGTGAGGGAACACAGGAGCATTGCTCAGCACTCTGCGCTATGAATCAGACTTTCACCACTAGAGAAACACCTGACAGGACTACTTATGAAGAAAAGTGGTTCATTTCACTTACAGCTGTGCAAGCTGAAAGTCCAAAGGCGAGGGGCAGGCTTGGTAAGGAGTGCCCCTGACTGCATCTTCCTATGTGATGGAGGGAGCAGAGATGAAATCTGAGCAGGAAGCAGAGAGCCTGTGTAGGGCCAGGCTTACTCCTTATAACAACCCACTAGAATAACACGTTAAGCAGAAGCAAAGGGAACTCTTATGCACATTGGTTGGAATGTGTATTATTATAGCTACTATGGAGAACAAGATGGAGATTCCTCAAGGAAATACAATCAGGCCACTTCCTCTCTAGGGGGCAGCCCATTCCATGATGGAACATACTTCCATCTCACGAAGTAAATCCTTCATGCCTTTCTAACGAGTCTCTTGGTGGAAATCTTTCTTTCAGGAAGATAAGAACCAATGAAGTCTCCACCCAGTACCATATTTTGCTGCCAGTAACTCGAATTTTGCATGGAATATCAATGGGAGTGAGACATGGCTGCTGAGATGTCATCACCCCAAGATTCACCCCTTTGTGAGTAATGGGTACAAACTTAACCCACACGCCTTCAAAACAAAAAGGCTAACTCTCTTTTGTTGGGAAGCTGACCCCAGTATAAACTGGGAAATAAAGAAGCAGGGCCTGAGTTCAAGAGCAAAAACTTTAATACCATCCTACAACTAGACCTTTACTGGAAGAACCAAGGAAAGTGGACAGAAGTTACATATGTTCAGGTGTTCTGGCCTTAAGAGACAGCTCTGTCTTCTGTAGGACTTGGACATTCCATTTAGCAATCATGTCCCATCTCCTTCTCTAAAGTTCAATGCAGAAAATGATGAAGCCCTGTTTAGCCTGCCCCAAGAATCAAGGAGGCCCCATCCACCAAATTAGAGTCTTCCACTTCTTCACTGCAGAAATTACTATCAGTCCTTAACAATTCCCTGCCACTGCATCCAGGTCTCCTCACACCCTACAGAATATGTCCTCTAGAGGAGGCTGCAAGGGCCAACTGGATAGCATGATAGGGTATGGGTTTTCTTGGCCCTATAAGATTTTAGGCAAGTAAAATCAGACTTGGGTAAATTCTCAGATGACTCTGAGTGATATATTGAAGGGTTTCAGAGGCTATTTTCTCTGGCCTCACCTAGAAAGATATGAACATTGTTTTAAACAAAACTATCACATAGGAAGATAGAAGTGCAGTTCTATTTGGGGGTGAATCTATATGACGGACTCCACCTGATATCCTGCTGAAACAATTTTTGTTTCTCCAGCTGACCCTCAAAGGCATTACAATACCCTTGAGGGAATTTGGGCAAGAAGTCCCCTGGTATTCTATCTATTAGAAGGTATGAAGCAAAGTCAGGTAAAGGTTATAAGATATAACAAATTGTCTATCAGAGAGCAAGGCCCCAATGAAAATTCTGTAGTTTTCTATGAGAGGCTTTGGGAGTGCCTTATTAAATACAGTACAGGCTGAGCCATAGTACTCCTTAAGGAGCATTAGTTGTAAACAACACATTCATCACCCGGTCCACCCTGGATTCCAATCCACCCAATTGAAAAATTAGAAAAATTGGTCTTGGGGTCTAATCCCCTGCTTCAGATCTAATGAAAAGAGGCTTCCCTGTCTTTTATAACTTTTAAGATCAGATGAGGAACAAAATGATGTGTAAGAGGAAAGAGACCAGGAGAATACACAGGCCCAACAATTAGCTGCTTTACAAATCCAATAGCCAACTCTAGGTGGCGCTTGGGAGATACATCTCTGAGGAAACCTTTATCACTGTGGAAAACCTATACATCTGAAAAATGAATGTCCAGAGGCCAAAATGGCGCAAGCATCCTGTACTATGTGCAAAAAGTCAGGTCATGGGAAGAGGAACTGCCCCAAGTGCCAGTAGGACTGTAGATCAGGTCCCCACCCATCGAGGCCCTGAGGGTGCCCTCCATTCCAGTCAATTCCTACATCAGGGATTTTCATCAAAGTGACAAGAGTCAAGAACAACTTTGAACATGAAAGTCAGAACCATAAGTTTCCTTTTGTACAGAGGATCTGATAATTTTGTGCTAAATTCCTATTCTGGAGTCCTTTCCCATATGTCCTGTCTGGTGGTGGTGCTGGATGGGAGATCAACTAAACTGATTTATGTCTCCCTGTATGGTTCATGGGGGAAAATTTCTGTTTTCCCATCAACTTTTGGTTATGTTTGAATACCTTTCCCTGTCTTATAAAGGGATATATTCTAGTATTTGGGAGATTGTTGGTCTTCTCTTTCCAGTCACAAATACTTGGTCTTTGCTCTGAGCAAATTTCATTCAGATCTTAAGGAGCCTAGACTGTACAGAGTAAATCCAAACATCTGGGCCTCAGAAATTTCAGAGAATTATGGTCTCCCTGTAAAGATTACACTTAAACACCCAATCCATTTCCCACATCAAAAACATTACCTTATAAAACCTGAGGCCAGAGCTGGGTTACACTCTCTTTTGGCAAGTTCCTAAGCTCTGGACTACTAAAGCCTTGAAATACCCATATCCTTCCTATAAAAAATGAACTGGAGAGTAGAGGATTGTCCAAGACCTCTGACCCATAAATGAAGATGTGATATCTAAACATTCAGTGGTACAAATCTTTATACCATTTTGGGAAAAATCCCTCTATACAGCCCATGGTTCTCAGTGTTAGACTTAAAAGAGGATTTCTTTTGCTTTCCTTTAAACACATTCACCCAGTATTTGTTTGCCTTTGAAAAAACAGAGAAGTAGAGTAAGGGACAACAGTTAACTTGGGCTCTTGTTCCTGAAGATTCAGAGAGAGGGCCCGCATGTTTGGAAGCCAGGATCTGAAGAACCTTCATTGCAGGGAGGCCAACTTATACACCAGGAACCAAGCATGTCTGCCCAAAAGAGCTGGCCATTTCCACCATGGAGGCCCCATGCCTACCCTGTGGAAAAGTTGCCAATACCCTATTATATGCCAGAGGAACAGGGAGGGGCTGTCACATGGGACTACTGCTTTGCCCTTGTTTGGTGGTAAAGGTAATTCATGTTCCTAAAAGAACTCTTCCAGGACCAAAGACAGAGCTTGTTCATCAAATCCTCATTGTACTCAGAATGACCCAGAGAGCCCTCAGCCTCCCCTCCTGGTCAACCAATACAACACCAAGAGAAAGGATCATAAACACCCCATAGTCACCCTCTCTTCAACTGCAAAAATAACCCAATGCTTTCTGAACATCACAAACTCTTCTTATGTAAACTCTAGAGTTTACTGATAAGAGAGTAGGACTAACTTGTCCATCTTCTATTAAACCACTTGAGACCACAACTCCATTCTACTCTACCTGGAACAAAAGGGACAAGAGTTCTGAAGTGTCCACCAACCATCCAATTCCTCTACTTGAGAACTCCACCCAGGATCTGAGTTCCTCACCTATACCCCTTTGACATATAACAAGGACTCCAGTTCTGGCAGATCAGTATCCCCATTCATCAGGAAGCACTTACAGAACTTATCTGAAAGACTGAGAGTGGAATAGTTGAGTAGATAGATTTAGGTAAGGGAGGTGGGAAAATGAAATCTGGACTCTATACCTGGGCCATGCCCACCTGGTCATTACCCAGCCTGGGGACTGTCTTCTTATTAGACATCTATCTATCTATCTGGAGAAAGTGGATATGGTCTTCATTGTAAATTCTTCCAACATGGCAAAATTGGCACAGGCACACTAAGTCATGAATGAAATCTGTAGTAATCACCCCAAATACACCGTACAAGAGGGAGGTGGCCAGACCACATACAAAGATCCGCCATAAGGGAGACCCCAGGTCCTTTCCTCTCTTGAAAGTCTCACACTCCATGTCAGGGCATACTTTAATCTCACTAAGTAGACCCTTTATGATTCTTCCTTTAAAAAAAAGAAAGAAAGACAAGAAAAGAAACTGAAAATATCTCTAATGTGATCCAGCAATTCCACTACTGAATCTGAAGAAAATGATATTAGCATACCAAGGAAACACCTGCATACCTGTGCTTGTTGCTGAACTACTCACGACTAAGAGATGGAATCAGCCTATATGCCCAGCAACAGATAAGCCAATAAATAAAGTGTGGTATATAAACACAATGAAATGTTATTCAGTTGTAAAAAGAATAATAACCTCTAAGTTGCAGCAAAATGAATAGAACTGGAGGATATTATATTTAGTGGAATAATGCAGATACAGAAAAACACCACATGCTATTGCTCGTAAATGGATATTGAAAAATTTTGATTAAATTATTAATAGTGATTAAGACAGGTTGGGAGGGATTGAGGAAAGAAGAAATAGAAACAGTGGGAGGTTGGAATAGGAGTACTCAAACACAGTTAGCTAGAAGTCAGAAGTTTGAGTATTTACCGAACAGCAGTGTGACTATAGTTCACAATAACCTGTACATATGTTATGAATAACTAGAGGAGAGGAGCTGAAGGTAATGATAAGAAGATAACAAAAAACAATTGCCTGGATTTGATCAGTAGAAATGACACACATGTACTGAAATATCATACCATGCCCCATAAATATGTATAATTGTTTGGTATTAATAACAAGGAGATGTTAACTGTCCTGATTTGATCTTTGCACACTGTAGACAGGTATCAAATTATGTTAGTCAGCACTGTGTCACTGCAATGAAATGCCTGAAAAACGTTGAGAGGAACAATTTACTTTGGCTCACAGTTCCAGAGGTCTGTCAGTCAATGGTCAACTGACTCCATTGTGACAGGCCTGCGGTGAGGCACAGCATCATGGCAGAGAGGGTGCCGTGGAGCAGAGTTACTCTTGGCAACCAGAAGCAGAGAGAGAGAGAAAGGGGGAAGGGAGGGGCTGGGGACAGTAACTACCCTTCCAGGGTGTGCCCCCCGTTACCTGCTTCCTTCAACTAGGCCCTGCCTCCTAGAGATCCTACCATTTACACTAATGTTATTAAATTATTACTCTATCAGTGGATTAACCCACTGCTGAGGTCAGACCCCTCATGACCCAGTTACTTTTCCAGAGTATCACCTCTCAACATTATTGCACTGGGGCCAAGCCTTCAACACCGGAAGGTACTTGGTGGTGTTAGGAGGAGACTGGATGCACTGGGTTTTGGCTATTGTCTAAACCATAATACAGAATATCACACTGTATCTCATAAATGTGTACAATTAAAATAATAATTAAAAAATTTTAAATGTTTTAAAAAGAAATAACAACTCTTTCTAGAACTGAAGTGTTTGTAAGATATATATTTTCCATGAGCAGACCCCAGAGACTTAGGGAGCTCTAAGTGGCCCCACCTCCTGAAAGTTCCAGCACAGCTTAGTACTACCATTCCCTGGCAAACCAAATCTCCAAAATGGACCCTAGAGGGACACTCAAACCATATCCAAACCATTGGTCTAGCACTATCTGCCCAGATCATGAATTACACTAACTCAGGTAAAATAAAGAACATAAAGAGTCACAATGGTGGAAATGAAATGAATTCAAGTCCCTTTACTGAGAAGATGTTGTGGGTGATGAATGAGAACAAAATTTCTCCAGAGATATCTTCTGAGAGAATGGTAGACCCTTTATCCTGAATTTATGTAAAGCTTGTATTAAATGATTTTCTAAAATATGGATTTTTTTTTTTTTTTGGCCAAGGAGAAGTTATGACATCAAGTAGAATATAATCGCTGAAGAATTCTTTTGCTTTAGTTCTATCACTTAGCTATAAGTGAATAATACATACACATGTGTGAAAATAGGAGAGCAGGTATTGTGAAGTATCGTCACTCAAGGAATTTGATGGCCAAAGTGGGGAATGAAATTAAAAATTGGTGCAGATATACAGGAAAAAAAAAAAAAAAAAAAAAAAAAAAAACACTTTTAGTAGTATGTAGTGTGATTTTAGAGAGAGAAGTGATAAGATCATTAAGGAGACTGGATGTTTTCCTTGACTTTGTTCATCACTGTGTCTCTAGAGACCTTTATGTATTGCAAGCAGATGCATGAACAAAAGAAAAAAGTCCAAAATGCAGAAAAATTTTATGGAAGGCTATTCTACTAAATAAAGTTGCCACTGGATGTGATTTTAAAATGCTTCCAGCAGTACAGAGGCCTTGGAATGTAATCCTATGCATGGTCACTTATAATTAAACTTACACGTGTGAGCAAAAAGTAAGTTGGGAAGGGTATATTGACATCACTGTATATCATAGGACATAATGATATGATTTATAATTATATTTGATATACCTGTATCTGTGTTCTAAAAACCCTGAGCTGATGGTTAAATCGGTAGAGAATAACTATGACTTCTCATTTTCCCCATTTTGATAACTTCTAACGACTCTCTGAAACAGGCGTAGCACTTCATGAATTTTAGCCAGTTATTATTCTCCCTCCATACAGATCTCATTTTCATGTTCCACTTGAAGCCTGGCTCTGGCTGGTACAAGTGATTGAATAAGCTTTAATTATACCCTTCCAAACCTGAGTGGTTCCATAACTAAAATTCACAAAGAGTGGATTCTTTCATCCCACAAAGTCTTGCCGCAGATTTCACAGAGACCAGTGAGGTTTTTGTATCACGAGGTGCAATAGAAAATTTTATTTTATTTTTAAGCAAAAGATTCTTTGACCCAGGGCACATCACCTTTCTCCACTGTGCTATCCCGATATTAATAAATAACAGGAATTTAGTCACTACAGCTTTTTCCTTCAGTCCATGTGAGAATAATATGGTTCTCCAGAAATGGGCCAGGCCTGAAAGCCGTTAGAAAGCCCAACTGTCTCTGGCTCTAGAGGATCATCATGAAGAACTCCCAGGAGAGACAAGAAGACTTCTCTGCTACCCACACTCCCTTGAGGATCTAAATCTCATCACTGAGGTACCGTCTGAGAACCCATCTGGCTGACGGGAGGATCAGCAGCTTCTTTTGAACTGTGTTCAACATGTTGGGAAGTACATTGTTTCTCAACACTGGCCCCCTCTTTCCTGCATATTATGTGATTTTTTCTTTTTTTTATCTTACTAACACAACCAAGTGAAATGTACTTTAATATTAGTCTTTCACTAGAAAGGATCAAAAGGCAAAACAGTGACAAAAAAAAAAAAATACCTCTTTGATGTATTTTTTATATTTCTGAAGGGGAAGAAATAGTGAGCTGAAATGGGTTACTCACTCTTCAGTCCTAATCTCTGACAGGCTGTCTTTTTCAATAAAACTCAAATGTGGAGGTAAAGCAAAGATGGGGTGCAGAGAGCATCACAATGGTATCCAGGATCCTATTTCTCCCCATAAATGCTAACAACCTAATTAACATACTCTCAACAGGTTCTCATTATCGGTGTTTGCTAACAGACCTTGAAACAATAAAAACATCAAAGCATAAATGGATTTAAGAGACTGATTCTTTTTAATTTCAATAAATATTAAAAGCTATAGTAAAAATTTCAGTTTTAATCGAGGCTTATAAAGTCCATCTGTGCATTTCTCTGACTTCTCAACCAGAAAGCTAAAAGTTTGAACTGTGACAAAGCTGAAAAATAGCTCTTTATTTGTGTTCTATTAGGCCCAATTGAAATGAACTCATCAAATAGGCATATTTATTCAACCTTTGGTGCTTGGTTCACTTTAGAGAGGAACTATGCAATTCCTAAAGCATCTCATTTCAGAAATGAATTGAATTTCAAGTGAGCAGGAGTCAAAAGAGCTAAGCCCCTCTCTCCCAGCCCCTCCCCTAAAATGTACTTATCTGTGGTACAGAGCCAGCAAGCCACTAGGCCAGGAGCCATCAGGGCAAAGAGCCAGATAATGTATACAGAGACAAAAGTCCGAGCCATCCCTCTTCTTCAGAATCACTTCATTTCAAGGTTTCAGGTGCAATGCTGGCACCCAGGGGTGGGGAGTTTTATCTTCCTGTTTCCTGGTCTCTTGGAGAGGTGTACACAAGCTGACAGTGGCATCCAGAGTGCTAATTGCCAGTCGAAGAGCCCTGTGTGGGCAAAGTCTGACATGAAAGGTAAGAAGATTAATTCACAAGATAGTTAAATGTCCCCACATTGTTAGGAATTTATTTAATTGCATAATGAGTCTCAGATACTAGCATAACAAAGAAAGGAGAAAGAATTGTGATTATCACATTATTACTGCAAATTCTATGGTGATTTTGAGACTGAGGAAAATGCTTACTCAATATCCTCTCTGATAATTGACAGTGGCACCACAGCAAAAACAATAACAAAGCAACAATGACAACTCTTATTGCTATTACTAGTTCTTTTTACAAACGAGCACTGTGTTGTTGTGTTTATTATCTCATTAGTTTATCAGAATAATGGAAGTTAAGATTATTACAATGCCCTGCATTAGATACCTAATTTTATGAAGCTATAAGAATTTTAAATTAAGTAGCAGAATCAAGCTTGACACTTGTCCTACACAAGTAAGGATGACTGTATTTGCAGTACAATGGAAGTAGAAACCCAAACTGAATCTAAACTCAATTCCCCTAAAAAAAGTGAAAGCTTCTTAATGACTGAAGTAAGGAAAGAATCTTAGGCCAGTGTTTGTTATTGACTTTACCCAAAGAGAAACAAAGTTTCTCCTTTCTCTTGATAAGAGGGGCTTTTCCATGTGGGGCAGAGACCCCTCTAGAGAGGTTCCTCCTCTCCCATGGAACCTAACTGATAGGGTTGCAATCTTCCCCGATGGCTACGTGACAAAGCTTGGCTCCCAGGCCCTTGAGAAGATAGTCCTGGTTGTAAGATTGCAAAAAAGGTTTAAAAAGGTTTACAACTCAAAGGGCAATGAAAGTATTTACAATGATGAACTTTCCAAAACTAAATGCTCTAAGAAAAGAGAAGTCAAGAGACCAAGAGTCAAGAAGTGATTTCTCTCAAGTTGGGACCAGATAATGGAATACGGATGCCTTCTTGGTCAGTGACTTGAGTCATGTCTCAACACCCTTTTATATAGGATCTCCATGGCAGTGAAAAAAACAACTGGCAAATAAAAAAAAAAAAAAAAAAAAAGTTTTATTTTTCTAATTTAAATTTAGATTTAATTGATGCATGTAAAAATTGCACATATTTTTAGGGTACCATGTACTGTTTCCATACATTGTAATGATATATACATTGTACAAACATGAAAATGGTTTTAGATTCCCTTTTATTTCTTTGCCTTATTTAGTTTCATTTATCCCATCCCTAAAATGAGATGTCTCTAGATCTGTAAATTGTAACTCACACTTCTCAAAGTCCAGAGTTCTTAGGGAGCTGGAGACACAAAGGGCTGGTGGGAGAGTGGACGATGGCAGGTGAATCTACAGTGCTCTCATCTCACTACAAGGAGAACAAATCTGTTTTTAGGTTTTACAAGTGATTTTCTGCCGAGGGTTTCATTTTCAAAATAAAAACATGGAAGGGGAAATTTCATGGTAGGAGAACATGAAACAGCTACTAGACAAGGTAACATTTCATATGCCTTGTAATCTATAATGATTCTCTAGACCACCATAGATTTCAGAGCATCCAAAGATCAAAGTATGGATAAAAAAAATTCTCCTTTATAGAAACTTCCATGTTGGCTGTCTGGCTAATGTGAAGGCAAGATTCATTTCCAATCATTACGGTTTAGATATGAGGTGTCCCCCAAAGTCTCATGCATGAGACAATGCAAGAATGTTCAGAGGCGAAATGATTGGATGATGAGAGCTATAACATAATCAGTGGATTAATCCACTGTAGGGATTAACTGGGCGGTAACTGTGAGCAGGTAAGGTGTGATTATAGGAAGCAGGCCACGGTGGGGTACTTTGCAGTTCATATTTGTCCCTGTGGAGCAGAGTTCTGTCTCTGCTTCCTGGTAGCAATGTCCTGATCTGCTTTCCTCTGCCATGCCCTTCCGCCATGATGTTCTGCCTCACCTTGGGCCCAGAGGTATAGAGTCACTTGACCATGGACTGAACCTCTGAAACCATGAGTCAAATTGAAGATTTACTCCTCTGTGTTGATCTTGTCATATCTTTTTGGTCACAGCCATTGACGAATGCACCAATCATACATGTAATGTGAAAGCATTAAAGACAGCCTTATCATGTTCCTGAAACAGACTGAATTTGCCCAACCTTTAAATTAAGAGGAACTTCTTTTGCTGAGAGTGAAAACTGCAGGGCTGACTGATCCCCTGAGCCTTGCCTGATAGATGTCAAGAGGCTGTGTGCAGAGATGGCCCTGCCCTGGCCTGTCTGCCCCAGGCTAACTAAATTTTCATATGTATGTTTCTTTCCTTCAGTCTCACAATGCTGCCCCTGACTCTTCTTTAAAAGTTCTGTTCACCTTCAGGGATTTTGAAAATGAAACTTTTGAAAAAAAAAATAAGTTACTTCTATCTTCCTTCAAAGTTGGCTTTGAATAAAACTTATTTTTCTACCAATTTGACTGGAAATATTTCTGTATCAGCAAGCATTGTAACCCAGCCTCTTCCTCTCCAGGATGGACAGGTGCTATCCCCTTACGAGCCCCATAGCTTACATTCACAAAAGCACGCGCATATGCATCAGGGCATGCGGACCATTAATCTAAAAGTAAGTCACAGATCATGGAAGACTCACTCTGTCTGCAGGGTGGTTTTAGTGCATTAACAAAAAAATAAGTTAAGAGTGACTTAGCATCCTGAAGCAAGGCAGTAGTTAATAAGCTACCCAGACACACTGTTCTGACAAACCCTGGTAGAAGAAGCTTCACATGTGCAAAATATGGAGAATGGTGAAATTCACAGATTTCCAGTTGAAATCACATATATCCAACATTATATCTGGTGTAGTTCTATTTCTTTAAATATCTTTATTGTATTTGATCATATTTTATATGGTGCTCAGGATCAAACCCAATGCCTCACACATGCTAGGCAAGTGCTCTTCCAGTGACTGAGCCACAACCCCAGCCCAGTCTTTTCTTTTTAATATATAATTACTCACTAAAATAATTAACTCAGAGGTGTTGCACTCAACACCTCTTCTTTCTTTTAATTTTCCTCAAGATCAATAATCTATGAAACACCTTGTGATCACTTCCAATGTATTTTTTCCACAGGGTACTGAAAGGCCCCAAATTTTAATCTCCTAATTATTATTTTGATTAGGAGATATTTTCTCATTAGAAGTAAGATTATAGCTGTTGAGTGCTCTGGAACAGGCCACCAATGCCCAAGTTTGAGCTTTTTTGTATTTTATTTTTTTTGGAAAAAAATGATAATCACTGACTCTTTTATGGTATGGGGAAAGAAATTCAATATGAGGAGAATGAAAAGGAGAAGTTGTAGAAGAAAGGACCAGTTTAATCTGTGGAGATGAATGGAGCCTTCAGCAACATAGTGTGGTGGCGTGAGACTTAACCTCAGCCACTCTCATAGTTACCATCTTCAATCCCCATTCTGTGAGGAGGCTTGCTAGAGGTACTTTTCTGGCCTGCAACTATTGTTTTAAAACAACCATTACTCTCCTACTCCATTATAGAAGAGAACAATTTCATGCCTTTTTCCTCACTGTGGCTAGCAACAACAAGAAATAACTGTAAAAAGGATTTTTTAAAACACATTTTTATAGGGTTCTGCAATTTATAGGCAATTTTTATGCAGTCCCTCCCTCTTCTGCAGAAAGGGGTAGAACTTTTCAACACAGGACAATTTGTACATAGATGATGATATAGTTTTATAAATTAAGTGTATGCTGGTGAACTCATGCTTAGGAAGAAAAAAAAACAACACAAAACTCTTAATTAAAAGCATTTGATGAGTTGAGAAGAGGTGTACCACAAGCCTGCACCAGCACATCACTGATGTTACTGAGCTGTAAAAGATGGAAATCTCCATCCACCCATCTTGTGTAGTAAAACTCAGGACCACCACGTAACTTTCAATAACCGGGCACAGTGGCACATGCCTGTAATCCCAGCACTCAGGAGACTGAGGCAGGAGGATCTCGAATTCAAAGCTAGCCTTAGCAATTTAGCGAGGCCCTAAGCAACTCACAGAGACCCTGTCTCTAACGAAAACATAAAAAAGGGTTAGGGATGTGGCTCAGTGGTAAAACACCCCTGGGTTCAATCCCTGGTACCAAAACAAACAAACAAACAAACAAAAATCAGAAAGTAGTACATGGGAATTTAATCTTTGGACTTAAGGAATTTGATAACAGAGGGAATTTTTGTTATAGGAATGCCGTTAATCCTTTGATATTGACAGTATAGCAGAATATGATTTGGAAATGAGACAGTGAATGAAATTTCAGTCGAAGATAGAGAGGCCTTGGAGGTAATATGCGTTTTATATACTCAGTGTACTTCACCGACACATTTCAGAGTCTTCTATGAACACAACCTATCTGTCTACCCATTATCTGGTGAGGATCAGGACTCATAGGTCTGTCACATGAAAGAGAGACTCAGGACTCTTTTGACCCTCTAAAAATTTTCTCCTATGAAGTAAGAAGTTATCTTCTGAAAGACTTTCCATCTATTCCTATGCCAATAGTGAAAGGCTGGGATGACATTTGGCTGGAGAATGCAACTTCTCCATGGGCTCTTTGACCCTGGATTCAGTCTTCATGTGGAGGTACTATCATTAGGGTAACAGCACTGTAATTTAGAGTTTCCTTACCACCTCTAAGGGATAGCCTCAGGCTCCCTCAGAAGAGGGTGTGATTGATCAGCAGCAAATAGTCAGTGGTATAGCCCTTCCCCTGGCTGCAGAGACAGCTCGCTCCCCCCTGCTGTCTTGGCAACTGGCTAAGTACAGTGGAGCTGGGTCTGTCCTCTGCCTAGAAGTCTGCATTCTGGATATGGAGGCCAATTTGAAGGAGAATTAGCAATCTCATTTAGTTGCACTCCCAAACCCCCAAACCCAGTCTTTAGTATTTCTTAAACACCATTTATAACCAAAATTGTGGAGTTTCCACCCACCAACCAATTCTCCAACACCAACTGTGCATCCTACAACTAACTGAATTATGACAATAACTACCCAAACTTCATCTCCACAAGGGTTCAATCCGGGAGACTGCCCTCACTTGGGTGACCAGTTGTAATAGTCGCTCCCCAGACTACTCTCACTTATGTCCAACTTGGCTGCAAGGTCAAGGGTTCCTATGACTCTACCCTCAGGTTTGATAATTTGCCAGAATGGCTCACAAAACTCAGGAAAACATGCTTTGCTATCCCTGGTTTATTATAAGGAGTAAAAATGAACAGCCATATGAAGAGGTACAGAGGGTGAAATCCAGAAGTGTCCCAGGTACCCCTAGAGTTGGGGTGTACCACCTACCCAGCATGTAAATGCATCACTGACTTGGAAGCTTCCCCAACTCCATCATTGAGGATTGTTGTGGCAGCTCCATTCTGTAGGTAAAGGTAGATTAAATAATTAGTCATTAGTGATTATCTCAATCTCTGGCCTCTCCTCCCTCAGCAAGGTAGGGTGGGCAGGACCGAAATTTCTAAACTTTTAATCTCATGGCTCCTTCTTCTGGAAACCTGCCCCATCCAGAAGCTATCTCAGGGCCCCAACAAGAACCACTTCAGGAGCATAAGTAGGTAGAGAGGAAATCTTCATCTCAACCCTGTCACTCAGGAAGTTTCAAGGATGTTGGGAGCTCTGTGCCAGGAACCAGAAAGAAAATCAAACATGTATTTCATATTATACCACAATATCACACCTTGTTTTATGGGAGCATGTCTGCTATCTCTTACTTTTGTTTTGGTGGAATTGGGGGAGGAAGCAAAGATAATAGCCATGTTAAATCTTCAAAGTTTAGCCCGCCAATCTCTTCACAGAAAGGCCTAAGGAGCAAGCACATCAAGAAAAACTAGACTTTGACTAAGCATTAATGGGCAACAACTAGTTAGGTTGCATCTGTGTCCTTTACTTTTTTAAAAAAACCTCAGTCTATTCACTGCATAGCGCACATTGTAGTACAGAAATGGCTTAATTGTGGCCTGTTTGGGTGTTTCTGCAGAAGATTTATTTTTCATTGAAGGTTCTAGCCAGAAGCTAGAAATGATTTTTTTTAACACTCTGGATGACTTTTTTAGCAATGTTTATTGTTACACAGACCACTCAATTATATTATAAGTAAAAAAAAAAAAAAAAAAAGCAGAAGGAAGAAGTTGCAGCCTAGGAATTACTGATTGAAATGGTAATGGCAAGGAGTGATTTTGTGCAAATTCTAAACAAAAAAAAATCGAAGATCTAGTTCTCAGGAAATAACGTGTTCTATTCATGTTCCTTTCCTTCCTTTTTCATTTTATCTACTGCTTCTCAAAGATAAACACATGTCCCAATCACATGGAGGCACATTGTTAGTCAAACCCCAGAGCTGGTTGGATGTTGACAGAAAATTTGCATTTCTAAGAAGATCCAGGTGATAGAAGTGTGCTGGTTAGGGAACCTCACTTCAACATTAGACTCCAGTGCCACTCCCCAAATTCTAGCTTTTACAGGTCATAGGACAGGAGAAGAGCTAGGAATGTATAGATTTGGATGAAGAAATAATCTCAGAGATGAGGAGATAGAAGTTTTAGTTTTTAACACCTGAATTGTCTACCTAGAATGTATTTCTTCTACTTATGTTCACCAAAAAGATTCCAAAGTTTACCCTATAAAAATAGCAACAAACTGCTTCAGTGTCAGTATTTATGTGCAAAAAGAAAAAGATGATTTCCTTTTTAGGGTGTTCTCACATACACTAATTAGCTCATTTGATTCACCCAAGAATTCTTTCAAGTTACTGAACAAGTTATTTTACAAATAAAAACTAAAGATAAGTGAGTTCATGGTTTTCCAGGTTCACATGGCTAAGAAATTGCAGGCATAGAACTATTACCCATGTTTTCTCACACCTAATTTATTGTTCTTTCTACCACATCACTCTCCTTTTACATAAGAAACATCAGAAACTAGGGCTTCTCTACACAGTTCAGCCAGTGCCAGTACCTAGCATCAATGATCCCTCAGGATAGTAGTGGTATTAAAGTGAATGAAGTGTTCGCCTTGGGCGCAAATTTTCGTAGGACAACAGAAATTACATTAACCAAGAAAACAATCATAAAAAGAAATATTTTTAAAAGGCTTAATTAAAGTAAAAATCAGTGATGAACAAAATTTTAGAAACAGGCAGGTTGGTTTACAATTGGCATTCTGGAGTCAGGGAAACAGTCAACCTGTCATTGTGCAATGGGAACATTTCTAGTCGTCCTATGACTATTGGGGCTGATGTGTTCCCAGGGGAATGGGATTCTGAGTATTGGCAATAGACAATGGAGAGATTGGACAGTCTGAAACTTCCTGGCCATGCCTTTTTATTATAGACTTTTATTATCATTTTCTGCTGAGTGTAAATTTATGAGGATATTTTGGTAAATGCTTATGGGTCACACATTTCCTCTACAACAAGCCAGTGTCTTATGGGTTCATTGCAGATACATTCAAGACTTTTGGAATTTCCGTTGAAATCCAGACAAGGAGAAGGAGAATGGAGAAATTAATTTGTCTTAATGTGAAAAACAGATTTCAGTTACATATCTACATTAGTAATGTCAGTGTCAGAGTGTAGTTAATAGTTTTGAAAACCTATTTGGCTTCTCAGGAATGGCAATTGACCATCTTGGTTAACAATTCTAAAAGGTCCATAAAGAAAAAAGAAGCTAAGACAGAAAGTTTGAGACCACAGCTATCCAAGGTATATAAAATAGGGTTAAAATGTGTCAGTGTGGCTCCTGTTGATACCAGACATTTCATGGTCTATAGGTTTAGAATCTCCTTTCCGCAAGTGGTCTCTATTTATGCCCCATGAAGTTCACTCAGACATTTCTCTATTTTAACACACATGGTTTTGACTCAAGAGCCTGTATAAGGTTTTGAAATTCTCTGAACACTCCCCCCACCACCACTGCAAACATTCAATGTTCTTTATGATCAAGGTAATTATAATTATCATCGTTAGCATCACTGTAATGAGACAGAATTTTCTGGGGTGTTTTTAATAATATAAATTCTCAGCCTTCAATCGTAGAGATCCTAGTTCAGAGACCTGGAATAAAGACCCAAAGACCCTTCAGGTGCGTACCTACCAAGCACCCTCATGATTGTGATGTAGGTGGTGGCCTACAGGTTCAGCTCTCGGAAAAGGGGATTCAGAATCACAGATTTTCTCCTCAAATGTTTAAAGGAAATGTTCTCCAATTCAGCTCCTGGGACAAGGGGATAATTGGGCAGAGGCAGAAGGTACACAAGAGCTCAGCCCTCCCATGAGGAGCCCCAGAGTTGCAATGAATCTTCAGGAATGAGGGGATTCAGAGGCCGGGATCTTTTGTTCCTATTCCCATCACACTCTCACTGTACCCAGGGTACCAGGGGAAAGGGACTTGACCCTGGGAAAGGCAGCCCTGTACCTGTGAAGGTCCTGGACAGCCCAACATTCAGGCTGCACATCACAGCTCCCAGCCTGGGTTCAGGTGAGGTATCTGACTCAAGACGGCCAGGGAACCCTAGTCGGAGGGATAGGTGCCCTTCACTTTCAATCTACATAAGTGGTTAAAGTGGAGACATGCATGTGGACCACACACAGGACCCCAACACTGGAGAGAAGGAGCACCCCATGCCATGCACGACTACCCAGGGATTGTTCTCAGCTGCAGAGTGAAATGTCAAGGGCTGTGGGAGGCAGACTCCATAGTCACAAAAGGGTGTGGTCACCTTCGAGTCCCTTGGGAGGATGAAATTCATTTGTTGAAATAATTTGATGGCATGATGGGGAGATGAGACTCATCTGGTTGAGACCAGGAGGGGTGCAGTCCATCAGGTTACTAGGGGAAATTTCTGGGTGTAACTTTCTTTTCTTTTTCTTCCAGGGTGAAGGGCTTATATGAGAGCATAAGAATTCATGGAGAGGACTCTGAGACCCTGTGAGGTTCAAAGATTAGGAAGCAGTTAAGTTTTAGGTCTTACCATACCCAGTCCTAAATAAGGGTTTGGCATTATCCTCAATAAGAAAATGAGCTGTGTTTTCTTCTGGTACCTTTGCAAAAAAATAACCGAAGTCCTGGATGTTAATTTATGTAAAATCATGGCTAGAAATGCAATTAATAGGGACTAGCTTCATCGGCTGATATGCATCTTGTTCATCCGTTACTATAGAAAAAGAAGAAAATGTACATAGGTGAATACATGTATAAATACCCCAAGGAGGAAGGTAATGTGTCTTTGGAGTAATTTAATTCTTTTGGAGGATCAAAAGAAATTGTTCATTCTTGGTCAAAAGCTTTTGAAAAGTTGTCTGGTCAATCAAATTTTTCTGAATTTTCAAATTTTCAGTACTATTCTAACATATGTGAAATGAAAATACACTGAAGAAGCTAATCAGCACTAGTGAAGTATGTTTCAAATTTAACCAGCTTTAAAGCCACGCACATCACATATTCACCATGATATATAAACAGGTATTTACCTTTAAAAGATCACTGTTTGGGTTTTCATGGCATTTAAAATGTAATAACTACCAAAAAACTTATGCTAAAAGGACTTGCTTATGACTAATAAAAAATTACTTTAAACTTTATGTAACTTTGAAAATAAATGTACAATAGTAAACTTCTTTAGACTATTTAGAATTGTTGCAAATATGATGATTTTTTTTTTACATTGGAAAAACCTAGGATCTGTTAAGAGTGAGAAAGGGTTAAATGTCCTAAGTGACATTTCATGCAGTAGAATGTTATTAAATCTGTCATTGTTTTCTGACAGTTTTTTCAGGTATGGTGATGCTCTCGTCCACGTGCCTCAGAGCCGAGAAACACCTGCTCTCCAGATGCCACTGTGCTGTGAGAACTCTGGCCGAGCAGATCTGTGAACTCCCAGTGGAAAATATGCAAACAATATTAAATAATTGACCTTCTTCATACAGATTATCTTCTTTGTGTCAGCAATTGGAATTTTCGTTCTGTGGTGCACAAGATATAATTGGATTAACCAAACTTTTCTATTTATAAAGTAAGATGTCAAATGAAAAGCAAAATTTTAAGCTCAATTAGAGAAAAAATTAAGTAATTTCCCTGACAACTAAAACAACCTGTTTGGATGATTTAAGAAAGAAAAAAAGAGAGAGAGATCTAAGATCTAATATGCAACCATAAAAGGAAATTTTGTTATAAAAACAAAATCTTGGCCAGAACAGCTAAATTCCAGCATGATGATATATTTTCTTGGCAACTGATAATAGCATTTGGTTACATATGTTAGGTTTAGGGTCCGTTTACTTATACTTTGAAAAGCTAGTAAAGAATTTGAAATTAAAGTTGGAAAATTCAGTGTAATTGATATTTTATAAAAATAACAAAAACTTAAACAAAAAATCTGAAATGTACATATCTAAGATATAGAGTATGTGATAAAATCTTAATCCATTGTAGATCATCAATGTATTCACTAAATAGTATAAGGTAAAAAAATCAAATTCAATGTGGATAATGTAGTGAGAGAGTCTTGATTAAGTAAAGGTCCTCCTCTACTTGAGAAAGTTGTTTTATCTTACAGATATCCCAGTCTGGGGGGCGCTACGCAGGACAGAGAAGGACCAAATAATGTGTTCTAATCTAATAATCAATGGGTGCCAGATTATGCAGACCAGACAGCCCCCAAGTCCTTCAGGTTTGAGGTGTGGATTTCAAAAATGCTTTATGGAAAGAACCAAAACACGAACAAAACCAAGAAACAAACAAAACGAATCCCAAAATGTTGAATTAGAATGGGAAGAGAATGTATTAAATTTTACCAGCTTTAAAGTTATCACATCATTAGTTCCCTCATTAAAAAAAAATCACAGAAACTAGCGTAAAAGCAGAGACTCACCAGAAGCCTTCTGCAACACAGCACAAAATATCTCCTCATTCACAAAATATCTCCTCATTCAATACCTATTTTAGCTTCTGACCATTTTTGAAAATCAAAATATACTTTTCTTACATGTGTTTTTAATGTCATAATTCTATCCAGGGTCCTCTGTAATTTGGAGTGGAGTAAAGAAATCGCAATTATGAACAGCAGCTTACCTTTGTCACTGAGAAAATGTTTATTACCATGGTCGATTTGTCATACTGATATGCTTTTCAAAGACATGAAATTTTAAAATACAGTCTGTCACAGGGTATCAACTGTAATCTGCTGTTCTCCAGTGGTATCATTTGACCAGATCTTTAGCTTTACACACACAAAAAGAGATATAATATACACATCTTTTTGAAATCACACACACACATATAGAAGTGTGCAAATAAACTCTATATGTATACATGCATTATGTTCATCTATGTGTATGTATAGATACACCAAATGATATTGATGTAACTTGACTGGAAAGACACTGGTGGGCTCTTACCTTGTGCCATTGTTCTCAGTTGGGGAATAAACCCAGACCCCGGGGAATGTTTCTTAGACATGGTCCTTCATTGAGATGTCCACAACCTAACTGCAACTTATTTTTAGCATGTAATGACCTGGTAACTTATCTTTCCCTTCAAGGCTATAATTTTTTTAATTCAAAAAGAGTCTATCGAGCCAGCTTCTCCAGGTTCTCGGAACGGAACTGGCCCGCTAGTGAGAGCCTTTCTGAACAGAGCAGGCTCTGAGTCCCGGAGCCGCTGCAGTGCAGTGTACTCCTGCAAAGAACCAGCGGAGAGCCTCGATCTGCAATCAGCCTCAGGGATAAGGGCAGGGCAGCCGGAGACCTCTTCAGGCGGCTCTGCCCACTCCGGCTGCGGGCTCTCTTCACGGGGAGATCCAAGATGGCGGCCTAGAGGGAGACTGCACCCCCGGTCGCTCCAGAACCCAGGAGCTAAGAGGGGGAGGCATAGAGAGACTCGGACTGAAATAGAGCCACGGGTGAGTCTGCCCACTGGGTAAAGCTCAGCCCGGGTGGCAGGCCCAGATAGAGGTGGCTTAGCAGAGCCGGGCAGGGCAGCTTGAGTCTTCCCAAGGTAGTCTTCCACACTCTGGCAGTGGGCTCTTCCCACACGGCCAGCTGCACGGTGCAGGCCCACAGTGAGAGCATTTCCGCACAGAGCCAGTTCCAAAACGTGGAACCAGTAGGGGGCTAGGGGCAGTATTCTTCGAATGAGCTGCTTTATCAGATTCCTCCAAGACATCAGGCTACTGAAGGCTGGGAGGTGATACACTGGAAATCTACTGGGACACTATAAGCCAATAGTGGAAAACTGCAATATCTCAGGGTCCCACTGACAACTGACCATTATGAGAAAACAAGGGAAGAAAATGTCCCAAACAAACCTAGATACTACATCAATAAAACCCAATGACAGCACAGCAGAAGAAATGTCAGAAAGGGAGTTCAGAATGTACGTAATTAAAACGATCAGGGAAGCTAATGAGGAGATGAAAGAGCAAATGCAGGCATTGAAGGAGGAGATGAAAGAGCAAATGCAGGCATTAAATGATCGCACCAATCAACAGTTAAAAGACCAAATACGGGAAGCAAGAGATCATTTCAATAAAGAGTTAGAGATACTGAAAAAAAACCAAACTGAAATCCTTGAAATGAAGGAAACAATAAACCAAGTTAAAAACTCCATAGAAAGCATAACCAATAGGATAGAACACCTGGAAGACAGAACCTCAGACATTGAAGACAAAATATTTAACCTTGAAAACAAAGTTGAACAAACAGAGAAGATGGTAAGAAATCATGAACAGAATCTCCAAGAACTATGGGATATCAAGAAAAGGCCAAATTTGAGAATTATTGGGATTGAGGAAGGCTTAGAGAAACAAACCAAAGGAATGAACAATCTATTCAATGAAATAATAACAGAAAATTTCCCAAATCTGAAGAATAAAATGGAAAACCAAGTACAAGAGGCTTATAGAACTCCAAACATACAAAATTACAACAGACCCACACCAAGGCACATTATTATGAAAATACCTAACATACAAAATAAAGACAGAATCTTAAAGGCCGCGAGAGAAAAGAATCAAATTACATTCAGAGGGAAACCAATAAGAATATCAGCAGATTTTTCAATCCAGACCCTAAAAGCTAGAAGGGCCTGGAACAACATATACCAAGCCCTGAAAGAAAATGGATGCCAACCAAGAATCTTATACCCAGCAAAACTTACCTTCAAATTTGACGATGAAATAAGATCCTTCCATGATAAACAAAAGCTAAAGGAATTTACAAAAAGAAAGCCAGCATTACAGAACATTCTCAGCAAAATATTCCATGAGGAAGAGATGAAAAACAACGATGCAAATCAGCAACAGGAGGCACTAGCCTAAAGGAATAGCCAAATAAAGGAGAAACCAAATCATGTCAAAAACAAATATGAGTCAATTGACTGGGAATACAAATCATATCACAATAATAACCCTGAATGTTAATGGCCTGAATTCATCAATCAAAAGACACAGACTGGCAGATTGGATTAAAAAGAAAAATCCAACAATATGCTGCCTGCAAGAGACTGATCTCATAGAAAGAGACACCCATAGACTAAAGGTGAAAGGATGGGGAAAAACATACCATGCACACGGACACAGCAAAAAAGCTGGAGTATCCATCCTCATCTCAGATAATGTGGACTTCAAACCAAAACTAGTCAGAAGGGATAAAGAAGGACATTACATGCTGCTTAAGGGAAGCATAAATCAGCAAGACATAACAATCATAAATATCTATGCCCCGAACATTGGCTCATCCACGTACGTCAAACAAATCCTTCTCAATTCCAGAAATCAAATAGACCACAACACAATAATACTAGGCGATTTTAACACACCTCTCTCACCACTGGATAGATCGTCCAAACAAAAATTGAATAAAGAAACTATAGATCTCAACAACACAATCAGCAATTTAGACTTAACGGACATATATAGAATATACCATCCAACAAAGAATGAATACACTTTCTTCTCAGCAGCACATGGATCCTTCTCTAAAATAGACCATATTTTATGCCACAAAGCTACTGTTAGTAAATACAAGAAGATAGAGATACTACCTTGTACTCTATCAGATCATAATGGATTGAAATTAGAAATAAATGACAGAATAAAAAACAGAAACTTCTCCAATACCTGGAGATTAAATAATACACTATAACATGATGAATGGATAACAGACGACATCAGGAGGGAAATAAAAAAAATTCTTAGAAGTAAACGAGAACAAAGACACATCATATCAAAATCTCTGGGACACTATGAAAGCAGTACTTAGAGGAAGATTTATTTCATGGGGTGCATTCAAAAAAGAAGTAGAAATCAACAAATAAACGAGTTAACACTACAGCTCAAAGCACTAGAAAAAGAAGAGCAGACCAATACCAAAAGTAGTAGAAGACAGGAAATAGTTAAAATCAGAGCCGAAATCAACGAAATCGAAACAAAAGAAACAATCGGAAAAATTAATAAAATAAATAGTTGGTTCTTTGAAAAAATAAATAAAATTGATAAACCCTTAGCCACACTAACAAAGAGAAAGAGGGAGAAAACTCAAATTACTAAAATTCGGAACGAACAAGGAAACATCACAACAGACACGAGTGAAATACAAAACATAATTAGAAGCTATTTCGAAAATCTATACTCCAACAAAACAGAAAACCTTGAAGACATCAACAAATTTCTAGAGACATATGAACTACCTAAACTGAACGAGGAGGACATACACAACTTAAATAAACCAATTTCAAGCAATGAAATAGAAGAGGTCATCAAAAGCCTACCAACAAAGAAAAGTCCAGGACCAGATGGGTTCTCAGCCGAGTTCTACAAAACCTTTAAAGAAGAGCTCATTCCAATACTCCTCAAACTATTCCATGAAATAGAAGAGGAGGGAACCCTACCAAACTCGTTCTATGAAGCCAATATCACCCTGATACCTAAACCAGACAGAGACACATCAAGGAAAGAAAATTTCAGACCAATATCCTTAATGAACATCAACGCAAAAATTCTCAACAAAATTTTAGCAAATCGCATACAAATATATATTAAAAGATAGTGCACCACGATCAAGTGGGTTTTATCCCAGGGATGCAAGGTTGGTTCAACATTCGGAAATCAATAAATGTCATTCACCATATCAACAGACTTAAAGTTAAGAATCACATGATTATTTCAATAGATGCAGAAAAAGCATTTGATAAAATACAGCATCCCTTCATGCTCAAAACACTAGAAAAAATTGGGGTAATGGGAACATTCCTAAACTTTATAAAGGCCATCTACGCTAAGCCCATGGCTAATATCATTCTAAATGGTGAAAAACTGAAAGCGTTCCCCCTAAAAACTGGAACAAGGCAGGGATGCCCTCTTTCACCGCTTCTATTCAACATCGTCCTTGAGACTCTAGCCAGAGCAATCAGACAAACCAAAGAAATTAAAGGGATACGAATAGGAAAAGAAGAACTCAAACTATCCCTGTTCGCTGATGACATGATTATATATATAGAGGAAACTGGAAATTCCACCAGAAAACTTTTAGAACTCATAAGTGAATTCAGTAAAGTAGCAGGTTACAAGATCAATGCTCATAAATCCAATGCATTTTTATACATAAGTGATGAATCTTCAGAAAGAGAAATTAGGAAAACTACCCCATTCACAATAGCATCGAAAAAAATAAAATACTTGGGAATCAATCTCACAAAAGAGGTGAAAGACCTCTACAATGAGAACTACAGAACACTAAAGAAAGAAATTCAAGAAAACCTCAGAAGATGGAAAGATCTCCCATGTTCCTGGATAGGCAGAATTAATATCGTCAAAATGGCTATACTACCTAAAGTTCTATACAGATTCAATGCAATTCCAATTAAAATCCCAATGATGTACCTCGCAGAAAGAGAGCAAGCAATTATGAAATTCATCTGGAAGAATAAAAAACCTAGAATAGCTAAAGCAATCCTCAGTAGCAAGAGCGAAGCAGGGGGTATTGCAATACCAGATCTTCAACTCTACTACAAAGCAATAGTAACAAAAACAGCATGGTATTGGTACCAAAATAGACAGGTAGATCAATGGTACAGAATAGAGGACATGGACACAAACCCAAATAAATACAATTTTCTCATACTAGACAAAGGTTCCAACAATATGCAATGGAGAAAAGATAGCCTCTTCAACAAATGGTGCTGGGAAAACTGGAAAACTATATGCAATAGAATGAAACTAAACCCCTATCTCTCACCCTACACAAAACTCAACTCAAAATGGATCAAGGACCTCGGAATCAGACCAGAGACCCTGCATCTTATAGAAGAAAAAGTAGGTCCAAATCTTCAACTTGTTGGCTCAGGATCAGATTTCCTTAACAGGACTCCCATAGCACAAGAAATAAAAGCAAGAATAAACAACTGGGATAGATTCAAACTAAAAAGCTTTCTCTCAGCAAAGGAAACTATCAGAAATGTGAAGAGAGAGCCTACAGAGTGGGAGAATATCTTTGCCAACCATACCTCAGATAGAGCGCTAATTTCCAGAATCTATAAAGAACTCAAAAAACTCTACACGAAGAATACAAATAATCCAATCAACAAATGGGCTAAGGAAATGAACAGACACTTCACAGAAGAAGATGTACAAGTAATCAACAGATATATGAAAAAATGTTCAACATCTCTAGTAATAAGGGAAATGCAAATCAAAACTACCCTAAGATTTCATCTCACCCCAATTAGAATGGCGATTATCAAGAATACAAGCAACAATAGGTGTTGGCGAGGATGTGGTGAAAAAGGAACACTCATACATTGCTGGTGGGGTTGCAAATTAGTGCAACCACTCTGGAAAGCAGTGTGGAGATTCCACAGAAAGCTTGGAATGGAAACACCATTTGACCCAGCTATCCCACTCCTTGGCCTATACCCAAAGGACTTAAAATCAGCATACTACAGAGATACAGCCACATCAATGTTCATTGCTGCTCAATTCACCATAGCCAGATTGTGGAACCAACCTAGATGCCCTTCAGTTGATGAATGGATAAAGAAACTGTGGCATATTTATACAATGGAATATTACTCCGCAATGAAGAATGATAAAATTATGGCATTTGTAGGCAAATGGTCGAAATTGGAGAATATCATGCTAAGTGAGATAAGCCAATCTCAAAAAACTAAAGGACGAATGATCTCGCTGATAAGCGGATGAGGACATATAATGGGGGGTGGGACGGGCTAGCATTAGGTTTAGGGTTAGGTTTAGAGTTAGGCTAAGGAGAGCAGTAAGAATGAAGGAAAGAAGGACTGTGTAGAGGGAAAAGAGGGGTGGGAGGGGTGGGAGGGGTGGGAGGGGTGGGGGGGAGGGGAAAAATATAATAAACATCATTACCCTATGTAAACGTAAAAAAAATAAAAATAAAAAAAAATAAAAACAGGACAAGAACAATGGACATCACTAAAAGGAAAAAAAAAAAAAAGAGTCTATCATCTTGTGCATCTTGTGTTCTACATGAGTAGCAAAGGGTTAGGTGCACATGGCAAAAATAGTTCAATTGATAGAAAAGAGAGTTGCAGCATGTGGGAAGGAAGAGATGGAAACAGGTCAGAGCTTGAATTCATTTGTCTCTATCAGCCAATCCCCACTATAAATCTTGACTAGCCCCTGGAGCGGTGTAAAATTAAACCATGAAGAAGAGCAATCAAAAATATTGGATGAAGTTTCTAATAATTTCAAAATTTTATTCAGTCTCTTGCAACAGAGGGGAGGAGATTAAAATATCAGGACCACTGAATTTTCTTACAGATTATGAAGGAAATCAAGCCATTTAGGGGAAATAATAACATCATAAGGATATATCTCTATAATTTACAGCTACCTCTTCTACACATTATTATCTTCCAAATTTCTAGCTCTCTTTATATTTCCCTCCTTACTGTTATTTGAGAACTAAATGATTGTGGTGCAAATGAATAATGATAGGTTAGCACCTGTCTTGCTCAAGGATAGGACTTCCTTTCCTATTAACACAAAACAAAACAAAATAAATAAAAACAAAAGCAGATCAGTTACCAGTATCAAACCTAGGCAGTATTACATATCAGAGTATGTTTGCAAGAGAGAAATTTGAGACAATGGGCTGGACTCAGGAGTGACAGATTTCACCACAGGCATCCCAGTGACCAGCCACCAATCTGGGCGGAAGCTTTATCAGGAGGGACTTCGGTCAACCTGAGTATGGTTTTGTGCTTCTCCCAAGCATCTGCACTAGGAAAGGACCCAGACGAAAACTCTTAGGTTCTTCTTTGTGTTATTTATTCAGGGATAAGTATTAAAAAACCTAACAAAGCTAACAGAATAATTACAGAACATTGTACTTTGTGTTTTGCCTGTTGTATAAAACCTGATGCAAGTAGATTTTCTTTGCATTTAATTAAGTTAATGGAGGTACTTCAACCAGCATAATCAAAAGGAAGGGTGTTTGCCTACTTAATTCTTTGAGTTCCTCAACAAATATTTAGTGATTACATGCAAAGCGTTTCCGGTGATCCTAAAGGATACCTAAATGAAGCAAATATGCAAATTATACTTTCTCCAAGTTCTGTGCATATAATATATAGCCATAAGAAATTATGAATCACATATACAGAAATATATACTACTTATAATACTAACTAGACCTTCGTAATATAATCAGTTCAGATTAAAACATATTGAAATTCAGAAACGATTCTGTAGTTTCCAGTTATAAGTACAATAGATTAAAATTCATGTTAAATGTGAAATTGGAGTTAAGGAAAAGGAAGCATTTTTATTACCATCTGATAGAAAAAGAAAAGAAAAAAGAAGATATTCCAGACAGATAGTAGAAGAACAAAAAGCACACAAACAAAAAATTTTACCTTTGATTTGCAGTGCTTTATAGTTCAGTATGGCTAGGGTTTGTGCTATATAATGACAAATAATAAGAAGGACATTTAAATGGGCTATTACATCTGGTACTTGGAAGAGGAACTAATATATATGAGCATCTTTCTATAGGCGATGGAGAAACATTAAATATTTTTGACTTCCCAGAAACTGAAGTGTGATGCGATAAATGCTGGTCCTTAGGAAACTGATCTGCAGAAGCACACTCGGAATGAACTCAAAGGGAGCGAGGAGAGGGAAGAACTTGCTGGGAGGCTGTGGAGCCTCCCACGGTTGCTGGCTGGTGAATGGGCATTCCGATGAAGGAAGAGACTTGGTTAGTAGGTAGATGACAGATTTTTTGGATGTCAACATAATGTCTTGCAAGTGAACAGAGATGAGTCTAAAAAAGAAAATTATCAAAGATGATGACTGAACTGGTCTTCTAATTTCTTAAAAGCAAAAGATTCTGTCAAAAGGAGCATGATATTTCCAAGAGATGAATGAGATGCCTTACTCACTAAGAAACTAGATACAAAGGTTACATTAGTTTTTTTTTATTATTAATTAATTAAGGGTTTTGAACAAAGAATTGAAAGCTGTACTTGAAATGTTTCTCTCATTTGATTTTTCTGACATTGGAAGAATAGCCATCATTTTGCATAAGTCTCCTGTAGGGAGGGTGACGTGGGTATGGAGAAAGAAAATTTGATTTGCCTTCTTCACATAGAAAAGTGAACCTCAAAAACGGATAGAAATGTCTCCTGGACGGAGATGCTCTTCACTTTTGTTTGTCCTGTCATTTCTGTTGTGTGCCAGGTGAAGATTCAGTCTAGGTAAGAGTGAGAGCTACTCTGCAGGGGACACAGAGTTGTCACTCTCTGGTTTCCCTTGTCTCTTTTCTCTCACATGCTGGTGTCCAGCTGGCCATCAAATCCTTGTGCTCTGGTGCGCTCCTCTGAGTATCCAGGCCCCTTTTCTGCAGGACTGTTCTAGGCGTTGGAGCCTCTTGGGAGTGGCTAAGGCTCTGGGTTTTCCCTAAGTGCAGGAATCCATCAACCTGTGTGCGTTGCTCTTCCCGACATCCAGGGCCTGGCTTGCTTGTGATGAGAGCTAGTTACTATGAAGGCTAATCAACTTTCAATGTTTACGCTTCGAGAAAAGAACATAAGACTGGGACCTGGGTATAGTGTCGTGGTAGAGAATTTGCTCTAAAGGAGGGGCATTTAAATAAAGACTGAATCTATCACAAAGTGTTGAGACTGGTTACTGACGATTAGAGCAAAGGTTCAGAACACGTGTGGCCTGGGTGTGCACACAAGTCCTGTGGGAGCTACAGAAAAAGGTGAAGGCATGAATTTCAGAAATCAAACGAGCTAGCAGCAGACAGTGTTAGAGCAGCTAAGAAAACAGACAGGGGAACTGCGGGGGAATCTGTACACCATTGCTATGAATAGGCATTAAGGGCCAGCATTCGTGCCAACAGTTGTGCAACCTGCCTGGGACTCCTGGCCAGCTCCTGGAGCTGAGCGATCCTTATTTCTTCATACAAGAGATAGAGAAGATAGCAGTAACAATTCATACTTTAGGAAAAAGATTAAATAGGACAATACATATTTTTCTTTTAAAAGCATTGGTCTGCATATCCTAAGCACTCTTTGGTCCTTGACTTCTGGTTTTAATTTAATGATCGCTTTCATTTTCTTAATCTCATTTCTTCCTCCCCTTTTTTCTCACCTAATTTCATGTGGAGAGACTGGCTTGGGGTCTCCTGTCCTGACTCTTCCTCATGCTTGTTCCTCGTGGCTGTGAGAGAGTTGGGACTGCTCCAGTCTTGTAAAAATTTCCACCACAGAACAAAGCAGAACTAATTGGTCCCTAAGGGATTTTTTTCCCCAAAGATATTATTTGGCTAAGTATTGTGATATTTATTTTTCTTTCTAAACAATTCATCATAGATGTTCATTTGAAATCAGCAAAATGTAAGAATAAAGTATTATAATTTTCTATTTTAAAATTAAATTTGTTTACAGTTATTTGTGTTTTCAGCCGGTACTTTCCTGTGAGGATATTCAATGTGAATCCCTTTCATTGTGTGTAGAAGTTCCCATTCTATAGTATATCTAAATATTGTTCCATGTATACGCTTTTATCCACATTGGAATACCACAGAAGTGGCAGGAACAGCTTAAGATGAGCATTTCTTTTCATCTGTCACACCTTGTCTCTCTGCTCTGTTTAAAGCCACCTGCTTCCTGCCCAACAGCTGATCAATTAAAAGAAAAAAAAAAACTGTGACCATCTTCTTTCTCTATATAGGTAATTTTTTGTTACTGTTCTGTAACTAAATATGTACAATTTTTTTTTCTTTTTACTTACTACTTATGGAATCCCTCTGACTCCCAGGTCAATAGATATACTTAATATATCATTTTTAATGACTAATCTACCATTGTCTATACTGGTTACATTTACCCAACTGATTTAATAATGCACCCTTATTTCATTTATTTTTTTTTTTACTATGTATGATTCTCTTTAGTTTTTATCTTATATTGAGTTACAAATATCCCAATCTTATGCTTGTTTTGAGCTTGTGGTCTACTGCATCACTTATGGATTTGTTCACAAATGACCATGAGACCATTTTAACTCTGCCTGTAGATTCCTGTACAGCTCAAGCCTCACTGACTTTCTTAAAAAGGACCTGACTTCTAACTCTCCTGTTCTAAGAATAGCCAAAGTACCAGGGGAGGAGAGGAGTTCACTGAGGAGGAGAGTATTTGCACACGTGTTAATGATCCTTTGGATATTCCTGTTCTGGAAAGCACATCTTCAAGAATTTTGCACACATTTCAGTTGAAAACGTGTGTCTCTACCTTCCTGATTTCCACAGGTTCTTTCTTAGTCACTGGGACTGCCCCCAGGTATATGGGAAGTGCATAAGGGTATTACAGTTTTGTACCCTTATTTATTTTTTATTTTCCCATTGCATTTTGATAAATGGAAAGCAAGTTTTAAGTTCAAAATAAGTAAATTTATTAATCTTTTTATGACCTGATATTTAATACTTCTATCCCATCTGATATCCCATCTAAAGATATTCCATACTTTGGACAGATTTTTACAGCTCTTTTCTACATGAGGCTACAATGGATTTGAAGTGCTGATCTGAGCATGATACAAAGCACAGGAGCATTTTCATGTTTTCCCTCTGTGGCTAAATATTGTCCAGGTACCACTTATTGAAAAGTATTTGCTTTCATCTGGCTTATAAATGGTCTCCACCTGTGGGTCTGCTGCTTGGCTTTCTGCTTTCTGTGTTGGCTCTGGTCTTGTCTTCTAACCACTAAAATTTACAAAGCCATGGAAGTTGAAGTTCATTTTTTCCAGAACGGCAAATGTCCTCAATGCAAAAATGGCTTCAGTTCTTTGGTTTCAGCTTTTCTCTTGTCTTTTGCTGCTATAACTCCTTCTATTTTCTTCTCCCATACATTTTAGAGTGTATGTTATATACTTTCACATGTTTTATTCAGCAGGAATGTCATAGATAACTAGTATTTGCATTGATGGAAACTAATGCTATTTTATTTACCATTTATAAACCATTAACTAACATGGAATTTATTCTTTTAGATGAAGCATAAATAGGAATTCAAATTTATTTTTAAGATGACTTTATAGTTTTGTAAATTTTTTTTCACAATTAAATGCCTCCACTTTCTCTCTCCTATTTACACACAGAAACACACACACGCACACATACATATGTCCTCTATTCCTTGTTTAACAAAACTAACTCATTATCTATTCCTTCCTATGTGATATCATAGTATTTATTTTTAAGGTCAGATAAGGTAAGACTAACCTCAAAAATGGGGTTCATAATTTCCTGGATATATATTCTTCCATATGAACTGGAAGATAATCATGTCATATTGCAAAAATAACAAAGATGAAAACAAAACCAAGACCAGCAAAATCCTTAGGGTACTTCTACATATTTAAAGTTATAATACTATTTTGTGACCATTGACATTTTTATATTACAACTTCATAATCAATAATGTGATGTTTCTTCCCATTTGGGCAGAACATGTTTTTAAATACACCAATGAGAAATTATGACCTTATTCATTACCTATAGGGTAAAATTAAAAGTGAAGTTTTTGTCATTTCATGTTGAATTGCTTATTTCTAGCTAGCTAATACTAGAATAACTCTTAAATGCTAATACAGCTAATGATGTTTCAGTTTTTTGTGTTCTAACACCTTATCACAATTTCTTATCAATTCTAGTCATCTTTCTTCAAGTCATCTGGCTTTTTTAGGTGTTCTCCAATGGATTTTAAGAGTTCTAATATTTTTCTCTAATTATTGTGGAAATAGTTTCTGTCTTGTATTTTGTGCAACTCTTAATCAAGAGTTTTAAAGTATTGATAGCATCACATCGTCTTTTTCAGTTTTGTAAGATACTTGCTCTTCTTTTTGTTAAACAATTTTCATCTTACTCAAAAAAGTATCTGTACATTTATAACTTGCTTTGGTTTTAATAGGTGATTATCTAACAGTCATGTTAAAATCATATGACTTATATATTAGAATTTACTTGGTACAATTTCTGTCACTGTCTTGATTCTCATCGACTTTTGCCTTGTAACTAACAAATCGGTCATCATCACATACCTTATCTGCTAGAAACGGTGACCACCTGGTGTGGGTTGAATTGTCTTTCAAAAAGATGGGCATAAGTCCTAAACCCCAGTACCTACAAATGTATCCTTTGGAAATAAGCTCTTCCCATATGTAACCTAGTTAAGACGAGAGCTTACTAAATTACATTGAGCCCTAATCCCACATGACCAGCATCCTTACAGGAGGAATAAAGTACCCCCTGAAGATAGAGATACACAAGGAGAACGCCACGCGGTGACAGGGACAGACTCTGGAATGGAACAGAAATAAACCATGGAGCTCCACAGGTTGCCAGCAGCCGCCAAAGCAAGGAGAGATGCTCCAAGCAGATTCTCATGCTCAGAGCCCACAGGAAGAACCAGCCCCGCTCATGTCCTGATGTTGGTCTTCTAGGATACAGAACCTTGAAATAATACATTTCTGTTGCTTTCAGCTACCCCATTTTCAATAATTTTTGAAGGCATCCCTGGAAATCTATACATTATTATATACATTTTTAAGTTATAGAACCAAAGAAAAATAAACACTTGGAATTCCACAAGAATAGTGGTATGAGTCTGTTCATTGCTTTCAATTAGTGCCTGTCGCTGAAAATAATAAATAGTAAAATATGCACGATCATTCTAGTAAATATTTTATTAAATTAAATATTGAAACAGAAATATCTTTCAGGAAACATTAAACTTTTTAAAATTTTTTTATTATTATTTTTATTTAGCTTTTAATTTTTTACAGACTGCATTCTGATTCATTGTACACAAATGATGTACATAATTTCGTTTCTATGGTTGTACACGATGCAGATTCATACTATTCGTGTATTCGTACACGTATATAGGGCAATGGTATCTGTCTCATTCCACCTTTTTCATACCCCCCTCCCTCTCATTTCCTTCTACATATTCTGAAGTTCCCCCATTATTCACTCATTCCCCACCCCCACCCCCATTATATATCATCCTCCACTTTTCAGGGAAAACATTGGACCTTTGGTTTTTTGGGCTTGGCTTATTTCACTTAGCATGATATTCTCCAATCCCATCCATTTATTTGCAAATGCTATAATATTATTCTTCTTTGTGGCTGAATAGTATTCTATTGTGTATATATACCAGAGTTTCTTTATCCAGTCATCTGTTGAAGGGAATCTAGGCTGGTTCCACAATCTAGCTATTGTGAACTGATACAAAAAAACTCCACTAGAAAACTTCTAGAACTAATAAATGAATTCAGCAAAGTAGCAGGATATAAAATCAATACATGTAAGTCTAATGCATTTCTATTCATAAGTGATGAGTCTTCTGAAAGAGAAATTAGGAAAACCACTCCATTCACAGTAGCATCAAAAAAAATAAAATACTTGGGAATTAATTTAACAAAAGAGGTGAAAGACTTCAACAACGAGAACTACAGAACATTAAAGAAAGAAATTGAAGAAAACCTTAGAAGATGGAAAGATCTCCCATGTTCTTGGATAGGCAGAATTAACATTGTCAAAATGACCATTCTACCAAAGGCACTATACAGATTGAATGCAATTCCAATTAAAATCCCAATGACATTCCTCATAGAAATAGAGAAAGCAATCATGAACTTCATCTGGAAGAACAAGAGACCTCGAATAGCCAAAACAATCCTGAATAGAAAAAGTGAAACAGGAGGTATCACAATACCAGACATTAAACTATACTACAGAGCAATCATAACAAAAACAGCATGGTATTGGCACCAAAATAGACAGGCAGACCAATGTTACAGAATAGAAGACACAGAGACAAAACCACATAAATACAGTCACCTCATACTAGACAAAGGAGCCAAAAACATACAATAAACTTTTCTTGAAGAACTATTATTTATTTTTCAACAAACTATTATTTTCCTCTGTTTATAGTGTAAAGATGAATATGGTTTGAAGAGGAGATAGGGGAAAAATCAGAATGAAATACAAAATGGACGGAGAGCCCAGCACAACTGCAGTGGAAAGTTCCCGGGGGGATCTCCATGAAACCAGTTAAACCCGCCATGTATACCATCCTGGAAGCATAAGGGTGAGGAAGGCAGTTTAGCAAAGATAATCATTTGTGTTATCCTCAAATTTAAAGAAAACTAATTTTAAAAAGTTGAGATTTTTGATGGAAATATAGATGAAAAAGAAAATAAGAACACAAGTCAAAGAGAGCAATGGCATCCACAGATGCCTCATGTCTCTCAAATGCCTCCCAATATGATGATCTCGCCCGAATAATCTACCGGATTAAGTACCCCAATTTTAGGTTGAAAGCTACATGACTATCAAAACTATTGATATTTTATTTAAGAAATTTTTCTCCAGTGCTTTGAACCTATTTGATGATTTGAGAAATTTTTGAAAACACAAAAAGCGTGAAGGATAGATAAAATATTTCTGAGCAGAGTGAGAGATAAGTAAAATATTTCCAGCCAGAGTCATTTCAGACAAAGTGGAGGGTATAAATCTAGTTCAAAGAAAACCAGGGGCATCTGGTCCACAGACCACACACGGAGAAAGTGCACCTGAAAGACACAGCTGAAGAGAGCTGCCAGGGAGCACAGGTGTCTGTCACTCAGGGTTGTCAGTCATGTAGGGACTTGAGCACCCTGGTTTGGAAAATCACCTGAAAGCTCTGCTCCAGAGATTTCTTTATTTAGTCATGTTTTCAACACAGGATCCTGGAATCCCAAAGAGCTCAAAGTAGGAAAAAAATAAGTTCCTTGCATAATTGTTTATTTGAGGCCAGGAAATTTAAAAAAAAAAAAAAAAGGACATGATATGATGAGGGAACATAGCCAAAGTGGAGCTTAAATGCAGTATTAACATGCCTTTAAAATCTGAGCATCTTGTAAGACTTGATTGAATTATAAAATTAATGGTTTATAAACCTATTATTGAGTTAACTGAAACATCTACAAGCACATTTAAAGCTGTTATTTTCTGATCTCTTCCGAGCTTATTCACCAAAGGAATAGTTCAATGCATTTCTAATCAACCACAAATTCAAATGCTAAATGATCATTTGGTCCAGAAAAAATTTAAAAAAAACAAATAAACTGGGCTTTCGAAATGTAGCATTATCATTGTACTTAGATTCCAGCCAGGAAAATGCCAGTAAGACTTGTTACTAAGATTCCCTTGCCTATGTTTTTAGTGTTTATTTTTATAGACATAAAACCAACTCTGTTTAAATTTTTAAGAGTTCTACCTTTGGAGGAAGGGAAAAAACCCAACAGTTTTTCTAAATTTTAGTAGGAAATACTGTTGTGAAAATTAAAGACACACTTCATTTTCTCTAAATTACTTTTTATGTAATATATTTCCAAAAGCATAATTTGGGGAGAGTTATAAATAATAAGTCAAGTGTCAATGATTATTTTTAAAACATCATATTGTTATCTATCAAGTTATCACTTAAGCAAGAAGGAAGGAAGGAAGGAAAGAAAGAAAGAACGATCGAAAGAAAGAAAAAAGAAAATACCATCTAAGTGATAATTGATGTAACTTCCAAATTATTAAAAGAATCAAAAGGCAAGATAAAATATAATAAATGAAACTATTCCTGTATTAAAAAATATAGACCTAGGACAAAAACTGTTTTCGATCATTTAAACTTCAATACCAAATTGTAGTTAGAGGTTTCATGATAATAAATTACAAGAGTCACTATTTCCTTCCATAATTTATACAAAAATAATAACAAATAAATATATAGGAACAGTGTTTGAAAAGAATAAATTCTTTGCATGCATATTCCTTTAGTGCAACTTTCACTTTATAAAAAAAGTAAAAATACTCTAGTAAAACTGTAAAATGAAACTTGAGAGGCTTGCGAGTTCTGTGATCTTCAGCTAGGTGTGTTTTATGCATTCAGAAGAAATTAACAGCAAGATCTGTCTCACCTGAGAAATGTACGTCTAAACATGGGCGTGGTTTTAGAAATCTAAAATCATAAGCTTTATTTCTTCTTTTGACAGATTTTATTTTCATTTATTTTAACATGCCTTTAGTAACTTATTTAGAAAAATGAAAGCAAAATTTATCCAACCAGATTTTTTTCTAAATTACAAAGCAAAATTCAATCTTCAAAGTTGATTTTGAGTTTAGATTAAAAAAAAAAAAGTCAAGCAAGGTTGAGGATTTATTTCAACGGTAAAGCACTTGCCTGGTTTTAATTCGAGTACCTTGAGCGGGGGTGGGGGGAGTGGTAACAGTACCCAGCACTGAACAAATTGTGGAGGGATATCTCGTCGCTCTGTAGGTCGCACATGATGACTTCAAAAACCAGCTGCATGAAGCTGAAGTTCAGCCCTGATAAACACAAGTCTGACAAAGAATCACAAGAATACTATAGCTAACATTATGGTAAGAAACTTAAGGCTTTCCAGCTAAGATCAGGAATGAGGCAAGGTTATCGCCAGTATATTTTTCGAAGTTCATGCAAAAAGTCAAGAAAGTAAAATATGTAAAAGAACAAAGATTTGGAAGGAAGAAATAAAATTAACTTTGTTCACAGATATCTTGATCGTCCATGTAGAAAATTGAAATAATCAACAGAAACACTAGGAGGTGAATATAGAAAATTTATAGAATGTGAGAATCATATGCAAAAGTGAATCTTGTTTTTTGTACACATGTGCAATGAACAAGTGGAATTTAAATTAGAAATTGCTCCTTATAGCATCATCCCAGATAGTAAAAAGCACAAAACATACATCATGTCTAGATAAGAAAAACTATGAAGCTGATTTAAAAAATCAAAGAGCTAATGAAATATTGACACGAAAGAGTCCATGTTCATGAACAGAATGACCCAATATTGTGAAGAAGCTGGTTTATTCCAAATTGTTCTATAAACTCAATACATCCCAATAAAACATCAGCAAATCACTTTGTGAATATCAATAAACTAATTCTAATATTTGTATAAAGAACAAAACACCTAGAATAGTCAATTCAATGTTGAAGGAGAAGAACAGGGTTGGAAGCCCAAGGTTACCTCTCTTCAAGGGTCACTATTATAGTGGTCAGTGCAGTGTGCTATGGTTGAAAAAAATAAACAAATAGTAAGTTGGAAGCCTGAGGCAGGAGCATCCCAAATTGAAGTTCAGCCTCAGAAACTTAATGAAACCTTATTTCAAAATAAAAAAATTAAAAGAACTGGGGGGTGTAACTCAGTGGTAAAGCATCACTGAGTTCAAACTCCAGTTCCCTCTTCTCTGTCCAGCAAATAACAAATATAGATGAATAAAAGAGAATAACCATAAATAAATCATATACCCTACAAAAATATTAACTCAAAATGTACCTAAATGTAAAATGCAAATGCAAAACAGAAAACTACAAAACTGGCTTTGGGATGACTTACTTTAGATAAAACACTAAAGGCCGATCCATGAAAGAAATCAAGACTTCATTAACCTTAAAATTGTCTCCAGTTCAGAAGATAATGCTAAGGATGAGAGGACAAGCCACACACTGGAAGAAAAGGTTTTCAAAAGACAAATCCCATATCAGATGGTCATCCAGAATATACAGAGAACCCTTAAATCCTAATAATGATAAGATGAAAAGGCCCACTTAAGAATGGGCCAAAGGTTTGAGCAGATATTTCATGAAAGAAGATAAACAGATGGCAAGCAAGCATGTGGAAAGATGTTCAACATCACGTGTCATTAGAGAATGGCAGCCTAATAACACACAACTGCACTCCTATCAAAATGACCAAAAAACAAAAATGAAACCTGGCCTGACAACACCAAGTGCTGTCAAGGGGGTAAAGCAAGGAGAACTCTTCTTCAGTGCTAGTGAGAATGGAAAACGAGACAGCTGTTTAGAAAGTAGATTACCAATGTCTCACACAACTAAACATACCATTATAGGACTGAGCAGTCATACTCCTTGATATGGATATTTATCCGAATGAGCTAAACAATCATGTCAACACAAGTCTGCACATGGATATCCATAGCATTTTATTTGAAATTTTCCAAATTTCAAAGCAATCAAGATGTCTTCTAGTAAGTCAGTAGATAAATAAACCATGGTACATTCGGACAATGGAATATTATGCAGCACTAAAATGCAACTGTCAATCTATGAAATGATATTGATGGAACTTAAAGGCATAGTGTTAAGTGAAAGAAGCTAAACTCAAAGTCCAAGTATCATAGAATTCCAAAATAATAATCTGGGAATTGAAAAACTATGGTGATAGTGAGGAATTTAGAGTAGAGAAGTACGACTAGACACAACATAGGATCTTCCTGCCAGTGTAACTATTTTGTGGGATACTACAGTGGTGGTATGTTATCATTATACATGGGTGAAAACCTACAGAATGTGAAACACCAATGGTAAACCTTAAAGAAAAATATGAACTCTGGGTGATGATGTGTTAATGTAGTTCACTGATTGTAACAAATGTAGGATTCTTATGTAAGATGATAGTGGGGAGGTTGTGTATGTGTGGGTAAAGGGTGGATGGGAAGTCTCTGCATGTGCTGTTCAATTTTCTTGTGACTTTAAAACTGCTATAAATGTAACTTTTTTTGTTAATTTTTTAAAACATTGGAGCAGGATTTGAGGGGATTGTTGTCCAAGTTATACACGTATATACAATATACAATATAAAGCTATAAGCATGATATACAGTGAACATGGAAACAAGATCAGCATCACTAATCATTAAGGAGATGCAAACTAAAACCACAGAGAAGCACTGCTTTGCACCACTAGGATGGATAAGATCAAGTCAGTGTCCAACAAACTTAGTGAGGATACAAAGCAAGTAGAACTCACTCACTCTGCTGGTGAAAATGTCAGAGGGCACAGAGCCTTGGAAAAGCAACTTGGCATTTCCTCAAAAACTTAAATATATTCATCATATGATCTAACATTTCTATTTGTAGCAATATACTACAAAATTGAGAATTGAAAATTAAAGTCAAAAGTATGTATACCAACATGCATAGCAATAAAATTCATAATAACTAAAAATACTCATCAACTGAAGAATAGTAGTTATTTAAAATTTTGCATATATATATGTCATGGAGTATTATTTGGCCATAAAAATAAATGAAACATTGATACATGCTCTAATATGGATCAACCTTGAAATTTTACCCTGAGAGAAGGAAAATAGTTAAAAATTAACACGATACTCTACGATTCCACCTGTATGTTACGTAAAGAACAGGTAAATCTGTAAACCTAAAACTGAATGGGGAATGCCATGGTGTGTGAGCCTGAGGAGTGGCACCAGGTACTTCTGGGGTATTAAAACCAATAGGGTTGATGATTATACTCATGGCAAATACAAACACTCAATATCAAAACTTCTAAACCACTTGCACTTTAAATGGTGGACTTGATGGTATATGCATCGTATCCTGCTGTTTAAAAAGAGGGTATTTGACTTTTACAAATAAACCAGAGTTTATGCTCACCATCAATTGCTACTGTTTATCCTAAAAGAGCTAAGATTGTTTTTTGAGAATTACAGCAAAAGCAGATTAAAACAAAATATTTGATTTTCACATGTACACATTGCCTGTCAGATGGGCAAAACCCGGACAGGTTTATTTAAATTCTCACCTACGAGGTTGCTATGAAAATCAGCACAATTAATGGAGGGAAAATGAATGTTTGCTTGTGTCTGACTCAACATATTGCTGTGCACTGAGTCACCTAATCAGGTGTCTATCTCCATTCATTTTTATAAGCTCTCTCTTCATTTCCTTCGTGGTTAAATTGCATGATGTGTGTTGTTCTGCTTCAGGAAGGAGCCATCTGTTGTGTAATTATCACCAGGGGCTAACCATTATCTCAAGGTGCAGAAATTCAGCATTACAGGTAATATGAATGCATAATTTATCATGCCTGGGTACCTAATTGAAAACCCAAATATATCCAGTTAGAACTTCATTTGGTCAAGACTTCTGAGTTTTAAGAAATGGCATTCCTTCAAACTAGAAAATAAAATAAGTTTTATGCTTTAAAATTCCTGAGTGAAATTTTTAAAAATGGAAAATTGCTTTCACATAATTTAATTTAACAGAAATGAAAAGCAGAATAATAAATTCTATGAAGAAAGAGGAAATATTATATTCATTGGCAATAGTCATATATGACCTTGAGACTTTATTATGTTTAGTAATACAGACAGGAAAATTATAAGATGTGATCATCAGAACATAGACAGCAATCCTCATCACAATCTCATTTCTCTCCTTTTGAACAACTACATAAACTAGAGGGGAAGAGAAAATAATAAGAAACAATAAAGATAACTACTGAGGATATTTTCTGTTATATCCTCATTTTTCTCTCTAGATGTAGTTTCTATATCTATTAGGCAAATTGTGTATCAGTGCAAGTGAATCATTTTTATTAGGGTGTCTCGCATAGATATATGAGCTATTATTTACAAAATATAAAAATGAAAATAGAGCATATTCATCTTCACTGGTACTGTATCTTTTCACATGTTTATCTTCCCCCATAAAATAGTTCCCCAAATCTTAAGATTTGTAAAATTTAATATTTGTATGCTACCTCCATTTTCTTCTCTTGTAAGTTACTCAAACCACACTAAATCACAAAATCAAGTTTCAACCACCTTGGCATGTAATATTTTTAATAGGAATACTTCCTGGGTCTGTTCTTTCTGTGCTTCTGAATTCGGAGAGCTACTGTCTAATTGGACACATCTGCTACACTCATATAACTTTAGCATCCCTTGAAGGAATTCTATAACCCCAGAATACACATAGGTAATTATAGCCTTAATTAAAAAGAATGCAGTTAATTTAGGTACATTAATTCAAAAATATAAAATAACTGATAATTTATTTCTTTAGTTTCTTCTGCGACTGACTTTCATTCCAACATCAGGAGTGAATTTGGGAAAACCTTAGCAGCTCTTGCTGAGGAAAAGATCTATGATCTCATAGTATAGGGTTTTCCAGGATGTGGACCTGAGACTATCATTGTGAAGTTCATCTAAGAGTTTGATGGGACTGTGGAATCTCCCACTCCTCCTCATGCTTTTAGAACCAAAAGCAATGGGCTCACGTCAGGAAACACGTATGTTAACAAGCCCTCCAAGTGATTCCTATGCAAACTCCTTTGATGACCACTGGTCAAGTTTATTTCAACTTGTCTGCTCACTCGATTCTGGGTTGTATTCTCACCCAAGTCGTGCTGTGTTCCTTTATGGCATCTTTAACTGGAATGGTCATTTCTCTATATCAAGTATTACTTAGTCATTTGTTATTCTTGACTGGCTGGCATTTTTTGGACATATCTCAATAATTTGGTAGTTCAATATCTTTGTACATCCTACACTCCCAAAGTAGATATCCACATTCTAAATCTATTCTGCTCCTTTGTCGCTAGTAAAGGGCACACTGATCTAGGTTATACCTGTTAGAGGCACTCAAATGAGAAGTCGATGTGGAGGGGGCAGGGTGAAGCTTGACCAAATTCAGACACATTGATCTTTGCACAAGCACAGTGGTGGAGACATCTGGTTCTTGGGAGGTCATAGCAGAACTTCTGATGTTCAGTCTGTAGCCTGGTGGTTGGCTGGTTGTTAAGCCCAGGCAGTGGTGGTGTTTTGTTTTATTTATTTATTTATTATTTGTTTTTGGGCATAGACAGAGGTTTATTTAGGAAGGAAGACACATATTCAAGGGAGAATGTCAGATGTCCTGAGAGTGATAAGCAGCCCTGACTTGGACTGGACGTCCAATATTTATAGAAGGGCTATGTCAGGGGCTGAACTGGATGTGGATTAAAGGTGGAGCTGCAGTTTTGCCCTAGTTTTCCTGTGCTTGTGTATTTCCCTCATTTTACAAGCGTACTGGCCAAGGGCATGGGCCACAGTTTGCAACTATGTTTGCTAAAGCTCAACAGATTGATTTCGCATTTCAATGACTTGAGGGTGTTTCCCTTGCGATTTCCTGTTTCTCTCTTCTTCACCTAAATCTCTATCTCATGCCCCTCCCACCTCAGAGACTTTGATCCCTTAATCTTAAGGGTTGGTGAGGGGTGAAGATCTGTCTTCTATGACTGCTTCAGGCTGGCAAAGGGTGATGACCCTGGTTCGCCAGGGATCAAAAGTCTCATCCTGACTATTCTAAAGGGATACACACTGGTCTCAGTTATATGGGTTGATATTCTTGTATTGCCACTTCTTAGCATGGCATTGTTGTAATCTGCAAGATAGAAACTTTATTAGAAAGATTCAGACTGAGCAATAGGACCAGAAGTCCTAAGAGTGGAAACAGCCAAGCTAGGTTAGATAAGTAGGCATTAATAGTTTCATTTGTCTGTACATATCTCAGATTTTGGATTTTTTTCTATATCCTTTACTTACTTTTGTTAAGGCTTATGCAAATGTACATCAAGTTACATTTAAAAGGACAAATCTTTTTCAAATGTCCATTTATGATTGTTCTTTAGTTACACTTTACAGCCAGGTGTTGAAGATCAAGTTGGTCAAAAACTGACCTGGTTCCTATCTACCATTGGGGTGGTGTTTTAAGAGAACATTCTCACTATGTGTTTGGGTGTAGCTCCTGACTCAATTGGTTTTATGTCTTGGTTTGTTTTCAAGTATTGGGACTTGAACTCAGGGGAACCCTGCCACTGAGCTACACCCCCTAATCATTTTTATTTTTTATTCTGAGACAGGGCCTCACTAAATTGCCCTGGCTGGTCTTGAACATGCAATCCTCCTGCCTCAGCCTCTGGAGTCACTGGGATGATGGGAGCATGCTACCATTCCCGGGTCAGGCTCCATTATTTCTGAGTAGCGTGAAACCTGGTTCTTTGCTCCTCCTGGAAGTTCTGTGCACTCCCCCATATTCTGTGATGAAAACTTGCTTTTCCATCTTGCTCAATGATGTTGTCTCCAAATGAGAATATTGAATGAAAAATAATACATGTTTGTTATCAATTACTAAAATTTCCCCACGTCTTGACTGTACTGAACAGATGAGTTTTCTCATTGGCATCAGCTGTGTTTTTAAGATCTAAGTGCTTCTTTCTGTGAAAACACAACACAAGTGGAATTCCACACTGTCGGGGCTGCTGTCAGTTACTCCTTACCAAGGTGACGCTTTGCTCTTGTCTCACTGTGCTCCAGGTTTTTGCTCTGCATCTTCTTCAACTGCCTGTCATCCTCCTAAATACCTCTACGGGTTCCTGTGCTTTGTTTACTGTCCTTGGTTCAGTTCCTTCGGAATTGTCCTTGAGGGGTGCATCGTTGGTGGGCTGATTTTATGATTCTGACTTCTGGTCAGGAACAGCTTCCAAATGAGCCTGACCTTGACAACACACTGAGCGGAAGTCTACGCTTTCTAGTCACTTCCTGCAGATTCAGATTTCCCCTCTTCCCTCCACCCCTGTCTGCAGCCATGAGAATTTCATAATTAAATGATTTTATATCCACTTTGAGGCAGCATGTAATTCCACAAGTGACCCTTCTGTATTGAAAAGCTACAGTGATGTGGCATTTGGTTGGATGGATTCTAAAATAAATTTTAGAAATGTTGAAATTGATGTTAGAAAATAATTGATGGGTTTCCTCTTTGACCCTAATTTTGAGAACATGAGGGGGGAAGAAAAGCAATATCAAGAAGCTGGAGTACAGATAGGGCAAGATCTAGAAGAGTTAGTCGCATGTTACCAAAGTAGGCATATGAATTTATATAACTTAGATTAATCGCAGGACCATCTTACAAAAGTGTGGCTGGATAATAAATCTATATTTCAAAAGCTTAACGTGTGGGTGGGTAAAAATAGATTCAGAGAATAGGGAACATGAACTGGAGCAACTTTCTCATGCCCCAATAAGTAGAAACACAATGATGAGTCTCAAAAATAAAAAAAAAAGTCTTATTAGAATCATTTGTAGACTGCACATCTTATTTTTCTTTGAAATAAATAAAATTATTCTTCACAGCAGAACTATTAACAAGACCATTATTAATGAATCAGCTCATTCATCTTCCTCCGGGGAATGGGAGTTAGCTTTTGTCCTCACAGGCTAAATACTGCAGCTAGGAGTCACAAAGGAAGCATGTTCACAGAACTCTATCACATGGGTTCTTTTGTTCCCAAATACAGGGTGTAGTTGTAAATAAATAAATATCACAGGATGTGGAAACATCAAAATAAACTACACATTCCAGTAGTTCCAAGGCAAACTGCATTAAAAGCTTGGGAAATGCGCTGTCCCCTTCTGACAACCTCTACCAGACCATCTGGCTGGTCTCCTGGCTCAGTAAACAAGTCAGATGGAATGAGCCCCAACCGGCCCTTGAATTTGTCATCACGTTTGTTTATCAAAATCTTCTAGTTGTAGAAGGCTACCAAACCTTGCAATCCATTTTAAATACTAACATCATTGGCATCTATTGTCATATCTTCATTTCATTAATTTTTTTTTCTAAAATGTATAGTTCTTTAGGTTAAAATTTCCCATCTGTTTTCCAAAGAAGACTGAAGCTTTTGACATAGAATAAAAGAGAGATAATGAAAGTACAAGTTAGGACAGCCCTAGACAACAGAAGGGATTGTTGTTAGAAATAGGTGATAGAGACGATGGGATTTTGTGTTTGATTAGCCTATCGATCAACACTAACTCATGATGAGCTCAGAAAAGGATGAAGGAAGAAAAGTGAGGCAGTCTCCAACCAAAAATCAACAGTAAAAACAGTAAGAAAAGATGACTTTTAAGGTGGAAGAAACTTTATCCTGTATGTTCAGGTTAAATAGCTGGTAAAGAGGGAGAAACCGGGGCTGGGGAGATAGCTCAGTCGGTAGAGCGCTTGCCTTGTAAGCACAAGGCCCTGGGTTCGATCCCCAGCACCCCCCCAAAAAAAGAGGGAGAAACCAAAGATGAAATAGTAACTCATGATCACTGGGTCACCTTCCACGCAGTTTGCAAGCATCTCAATGCATCTGAAATGCCTTACCAGGGCGGCTGTATCATTTTCATATTTACAGCTGAGGAAACAGGCACAGACTTATAAATCATATACCCAAGTTCACACAGCCAGCACATCTGTAGATAAACTTTGAATCTAGGTTCTTTAAAAAACTCCCACAGTCTCTCACTAGGGAGAGCGGAGGTAATTGACAAAGTCCCAGGAGAGATGTGATTGAGCACCTGCACAGATAAGGACTTACCTGGAAGGGAGACTCGGGGGCAAGCATCAGGGGCAGGAAGATGGAGACAGATGCAGATAAAGACTAAAAGAGGTTAGAAGGGAGGTTAAAGTGTTTTATGTCACCAGCTGTCATTCCCTTGAACAAGAAAGCAAGGCTGCAGCCAATCCTCAGTGGGTAAGCACTGGGGAGGCTACATTTAAAACATAGCTGCAGGAGTGGTCACTGGAATGAATGGGAACAATCAGAAAATTTCATCTTACTTCTCATGATTTCACTGTGCAAGAAAACTGAAGAAATCATTACACAATGAGCAAATGGTGAAATTTCTTCTATATAAATAGAAAAATGAGAATTTTCTTTTTCTTAGGTTCAGGTTAGCTCAGAGTAACTTTCTGGTTACCCGCTTTTAAGCTACGTTACACAATTTTGATTTTTAAAATTTCAAAGGACAAAAATCAGATCTTAAACAATCAAAACAAATATCAGAATTAAACTATAGCCTCATATTCTAAGAAGTAAACCCAATTAATGAGATAAAAATATATGTATATAATTAATCAAAGTAATTCCATAAACTTGAAAGGGAATATATGTCTCAAATTCTTTACTTTTCAGAAGGGGCAATTGCAGATCTATATGGCATATGGCTCGTCAAAAATGATACAGTTCATTGATAGGAAACCAAGTTCTTGTATATACTGTAGTCTTTTTCTCATTTTCATTTTGTCAGAAGAAATGTCACGTCTCATGTTTTTTCTATTCATGTGCGCTTCGTTAACCACCTTATGAAGGTGTGATTGACATGTGGGACACTGCATGCTTAACATATGCAACCTCCTCGAGTCTAACTGGTAGAAGCAGAGTGTAGCGTGGTGGTTACCAGGGTCTGGGAAGGTGGAAATGGGGAGATGATGAACCGATGTCCACAGTTTCAGTTACTCAGGATGATGAAGTTCCTGAGATAATTAAACAGCATAGAGCTTATAGCTCACAATACCATATTGCATTATTTTCTCAGAAGGTAGAGCTTGTGTTAAGTGTTCCTACCATAAAGTAGCAATAGTAATGATAATAAGGATGGGAGGAAGTGTTGGAACTTGATGAATATGTACTGGGGGTCACCAGGTAATAATGACTTCAAATGTATGTTGTGTAGTTTTCAGGTTCCACAGACAAATGAGGTCATGCTGTTGTGTTTCTGTGTCTGGCTTATCTCATTTAGCATATTGTCTTCCAGGCCCACAAATGGAAGACTCTCCTACTTTTTTAAATGTTGAATAATATTCTGTTATATATTGGGCTTATGGGTATCTATTTGGGATCCTGATTTCAATTCCTTTTTTGTCATTTTATTATTTACTTCAATTGTTATCTTCTATAGTATATGTATAAACTATTAATGGATCCTGATATTAAGATAAGGGAACTAACACATGTAGCCTGCTCATTCTTTGCCAAGATTATTGCTCAGCACTTCTCTTTGGACTTGATCATGCATAATTACCTAAAGTATTAATTAATAGTTCCATTCATCTTCACAGTTGAGGAAATAATGGCAGAGAGAGGTTACAGAACTCACAGGAGGTTGTACTGTTCATTTTCTTCTATTCCATCCTGAAATAGCTCTATATTTGCATCTTTTAAGTATCTGTTTTATTTTCTTTCTGTGAGAAGTTACATAGTTTCCATTTTAAATGTATTAGCGTGGTTCTGGAAAGGTTCTTCTGGGTGGCATTGACTATACAGAGTAATTACAAGGTAGCTATTGAACACAAAACAAGTGTAGCTGCTCTTACCTCCTGTTTCTCTGGAGGCCCAGTGAGGAGTGCACTGGATGATCCTGAGGCACTTGACCTCATGTAGGACAGAAAGGAAAAGATGCAGGAGTAGAATGTTCTGGTTTCATGTTGGCACTAACTACCCTAATGGCCTTATGGTTTTCTTCTACTCTCTGACTTTAGCCACCATATCTACCTAAATTCCTTTTCTTCTCATTCTGTCCAAGGTGTCACCTTATTGTGTTAGTTATGCAAATTTAAATGGGAAAAACAAAAACATATCATTAATTTTGGCCTCAGGTAAATACGATAACCAAGTAGTAAGGTCACGAGGGGGAATGCGATCCCGTGAGTTCTACATCATAAAATGTAACCCATCTAAGCCAGAGATCAAGAGAAGTCAACAAACATCTATTGGAAACAAGAAGACTCCCACTTACATATTGTCTTATTTGGTGATAGAAACAGTAGTCAGAGATGCCAAAATATTTCTTCAGTGTTGTATAACTAACAACCAGGTCACAGCTGGGTGTGGGGATAGTTGTAGACTAAGTTAGTGTAGGCAGGAAGGAATTTATAAAGGGATATTAGGCAATTCACTGAATTGTTCAATGGCTGAAGGAAGAGATTCAATTGAGTTTTCAGGAAATAAAACAAAATAAAACAAAAAAACAGTGCACTCTGCACAAGCCCCAGGACAGAACCATCGATGTCACCCCAAAATCCCCCAGGGCTCCTTGTCCTCTGCAGAGGGTCCTTGCTGCCACCGTCTCCACAGGCTCCTGCTGACTTGACAGCCTTGACACACCAGAAAGCCACCTCATGCTGTTTCCTCAAATGCTTGCTAGCAACTCTGAGTTTCTGAGGGAATGTGGGTTTGGCAGAACCTCAGTGGTGCATGTCAACTCTGGTGCAAGGGTAACTGGGAACTGGATTATCAGATGCTTCGGAGGATGCATGTGGAAATTTCACAATACAAAGGATTTCAACTTGCCTTACGGTCCAACCCACCCACACATTTCCCCCAAAAGACAAATAGCTTTCTTCCATCTCTGAATTCTCAAGCAAGGAAAACAATAGGGTTCACTCTTTCAATCCAGGAAAATATAATTTCACTTATAAAAATGTAAACAAGTCACTTTCTTACCAACATAAACGGCCTCAAATCTCACTGGCTTCTATCTTTGATGATATTTCCTTCTCACCTAGGTCAGTCATACTATACTTCAGTATTTTATAACAGGAAAGTTATTTGAAAATGTACTCATGCCACAAATACCCTATGCATAACAACTCGGAGCAGAAAGTGGAAATTATGTTAAATAAGGCACCTGAGAAGATCTGTGATATGGAAAATAAATGGGAAAGTATGAGTAGTGACTGTCATTCTAATTTTTAAAATGGGACAGGAAATCATAGTTGCTATTTGTAAATCAACTCTTCCACCAACTAATCAACATTCCCACTTCTTAGATTCATAATCCCTAGTATATTTGACAGCATGGTTGTCCTGCCTGTACAAGGTTGCAGACCTTTTAAATTTTAGTATTGAACATGCGAAACTGAGGCACCCTTAGGATTCCCTGATTTCATAACACATCCTTTCCTGTCTCCAATGTGTGGCAGCAACCGTAGGACTTTGCTTCAGGTATGGAGTAACTACAGATACCGCACACGTTACTAGGCCTGCTAGTACACTGGACCAGTGGTCGAGCAGCTTGCATTACTGCCTGGATTACAGGAAATCATACTCTCTCCTAACCTCGATCAGAGATGAGCTTTACTAATAGAAGTTTTTAAATAATACACGCAACATGGTGATACACTGCATAGTGTTTCTAAAAGACTCAGTGTGAGCCACTAATTGTAAAGATTCGCATCGTGTCTTTAACTTTGGAGGATAGATCCCAATAGGTTCCTGAAAGTTCATGTTTCATGTACTCCAGGTCAAGAAGATATGCTGCAGTAAGTTAATATAAGATTCTAAAGGATGCTGAGAAAAGCCAGTCCTTCCTGACTCAATGAGGCACAGCCAAGGAGGAACCACAATGGTCCACAGGAACAAAATTGCTACAAAGTAACACATGGAATATTTTATTTCTTTATTTTGTGTAACTACAGAAAGTTGAATGTGAAAATCAGTATTAGCTATAAAATTTTTGTATTGTTAAATCTGAGTATTGTTCTAAATCAGAGTATAGTATCTCAAAAGGGTAATAAAAATTATCTTCTGTTAGATCACTATTTTCAATCTTGGTGAGACATGTAATATTAACATATTCTAATATCTATCTTTCATTCAAATTCTATAAAACATGTATCCTGTTTAAGTAGTACATGGTCCTCTTTTGACTTGCATAGTTCATAATTATGATTGTTTCAGTGAGTTTTCTGTCACAGAAGTTTTAATAAATTTTCGTATATATTATGAGTATGTATTTAAATATAAAACCGGTTTATCTGATTTTCAATGATAGTTCTCAAATTAAATATTTTATATAATCCAAAATTTACTATATATTCTTACTCAATTCATCCAAGTCTTATTTAAAAATTGCTAAATCAAGATTACTAGATATTTGGCAATACTGAAATATCTGCAAATGACCAATGAATCAATTGTTACATTAGCTAACAGCTAAAATTGATAATTTGGGAATCAGATGCTATATATAGTCTATTTTATATTGCTTATTATGCTTGATTGACTAATTAGAACTATTTAATCCAATCTATTTCATTCAACACTAAAATTGGTTAGATTGTTTCTTTGAACTACTGAGTCAATCTGGATAAGTTAGTGAAGCCATCTAGTATCAAGATTAGAATGTCCAGGTTCTATGAAGACCTCCTGGGTGTTTTTATCAGCACTTCAACTCCTACATCTTCAAACATGGGTCATTTTATACTTTAGCTCAACACTGAATATACCCAAAAGATGCTTACTGCATATTGAAATCATGATGAATATGCATACTTATTATCTTCAATACTTACAAGAATTTTTTTTCATGCGTCCAACAGCATTTTACTATATCTTTATGAACATAAAGAATAAATATTTTATAGAGTATTGTAACAAATTTTAGCTGGGGGTGGTGTACATCTGTAATCCTAGTGACTCTGAAGGCTGAGGCAGGAGGATTGTGAGTTCAAAGCCAACCTCAGCAACTTAGTGAGGCTCTAAGAAATTTAATGAGACCCTGTCTCAAAATAAAATATAAAAAAGGGCTGGGATATAGCTCAGCGGTTAAGCCTCTCTGAGTTTAATCCCTGATACCAAAAGTAACAATAAAATAAATTATTATAATATATTTTAAAGATGAAACTATGATTCTTTAGAACTATGTGAAATACAGTATATATACTGTAGATAAATCCCATCTTTTAAATGAAGTCTGGTAGTTTTTTGTAACACCAAATACAATTTTTTGAAGATTTCATTTTAATTATTCACAGTTCATCGCTGCCTATCAAATGGAATATTATTTTTAAAATATATTAGTGTTTGCAGGCATGGTGGTGAACTCTTGTAACCCCAGCCACTCAGGAGGCTGAGACAGGAGGATTGTGAGTTCAAAGTCAGCCTCAGCAAGAGGGAGGCACTAAGCAGATCAGAGAGATCCTGTCTCTAAATAAAATACAAAATAGGGCTAAGGGTGTGACTCAGTGGTCTAGTGCCCTTGAGTTCAATCACCAATATCTACCCCATATATATATGGAGGTTTAGATCAGTGCATACTAAGACTTTGCATACATAATTATCCTACCATGGATAAATTCCAATTCTGACATTACTAAGAATGTATGTCAGTTCTTTGCCAACCTTCAGGACTCTAGGGGAAAAGTTATAATTTTCTCACAGTTGCTGCTTGACCAAAAATCACTTGTCTGGATGACCAAAACTACTGAATAACAGTTAGTATTCTTAGGACAAAAAAAAAAATTACAAAAATATCCACAATTTTTATTGCAATTTTGTTATAAGGAAAAATATTTTATATTCTATATAATATGCTATATAAAATTATATAATGCTAATATAATTATATAATGTATAATTAATATTATCTATTATATAATATATAATTATCATATATACTTGTATAATTACCTGTAATTATATTTATTTGTAATATAATTTAATATCTTTATATGCATATATATAATTTTATATATGATTATATAACTATGATTATATATAATGGTAATTATATATAATAGCAATTATATATAATTACAATATATAATATAAACTTACCTGCATATATTATATAATAATATATAATATAATATATAATAATATGTCAAGGAAAAGGGCCTATTTCCCTGGAAATGCAAGTTGCTGAGCTGACGGGTCTGGTGCTGTCTTCTAAAGCATCTTTGCTTTGGTACCACCTACTCTTTCCTGTTTCTTCCTTTAGTAGATTCTTATCGCTTTCCTTGTCCTTTTTTTGTGGTTACTTGTTTTTTCAATCTGGTAACTCAAGCCAAAGTTTTCCTTAATGTGTGACTGCACTGACTGACTCTTCCTGGTCTTAATTCTTGACATAGATACTGTTACCCGTTCCCTCCTTGATTCTTGGTATCTCAGTTTTGCTCTGAGATATTTAGAGAAATGTGCTTCTCTAATGTGCATATGACACTATCCGCTTGGAGCACTGATGGCAACAAATCTCAAAGGTGTATGTGCAGCAGAAACAATTTTGACTCATTTTGAATAAAAACTTTAAAAATAAATACTAACATTTTTCTTTCTTTTCAAACTTAAAAAATGTGGAAAACACATCTAGGAATACTCTCTGCCAGGAAAATAAAAATATGTAAACTGTGTTACAGAGAGGAGATAGAAATTTTATCTAGGCAGAGCAGCTGGCTGCACCACGGTCCCGAGTCTTGCTCTTTCTCAGTTTTGCAGATTCAATGGACCAGGATACCAGAAGACAAAATTCAAGGAAGTTCAATTACACGCTTTCAGAAATCTTTTAGTAACACACATGCGCCCCAACTATCTCTTCAGTGCTAGGTGTGCACATTTAGTTTGTTAAATGCAAAGTATTTAAAGACTGATTTGTTAGCATTTGGAGAGCAATCCTAGCAAGCATATATTTTTCAAAGTCTCAGCATCTATAACCTTTCAGAGGAGCTTCCTGGTTTCAAAAGCAATTGTAATTGATTTTGATACTGTTCACTGAGAACTGACACCCTTAACGTTTTGACAGCCAAATGTTTTTGTAAGAAAAAGGAAATTATGAGCAGTCCACTAAATGAGTCAAAAGAAGGACTAAAGAAGCTTATGGCAACATCAACTTCCCTCTTTACCACATCCCTCAACTCTACTTTTGAGGAATTACCGGAACACTTTCATGCATAAGGTCACACACTAAATCCCCCTCTAACCTTGTGCTTCTGGTCTCCCAGACAGTCACCTCAGGTTTGAATAAAGTACCTGGGCTCAGTAATGTACCACTTTTCCTCAGGAAAGCATTTAACCTTATTTAACAATCAAGCACACAGAAGTATCCTCACAATGCTGATATTTTGACAAAGTAAAACAAAATGAAGTAAAACATGAACTATATGGATGATTTCCTTAAATATCAACATCAAATCTAGATGTTATAGCTTTTTAAATTTAAAAATATATTAACATTATGCTCATATGTATTATATATACATATGCTGAATTTTTTCATGTATTATCACCAAACTGAACTTTTATTTTTTCCTCAAATCAGCATTTCCTCCAAACTTTCTTTCTTCTATCATTATGCATGACCTTTTGTCTTAACTTTGCTAGAATCCTATGATGTTGACTTGTATTATCCCTCTCAATAGTAAAGAATCTCACATTTTTTATTGAATATATGTTCTCATTTGCCTCTACTGATCTATTTTTAGTTCTTCCTATATGTGTTGGCCATCCTAAGATTCTCCATCTTGTACAATCTTTTCCTCTTGAACACTGAAGAGAGAAATAAAGTCAGAAATATCTAAAATATTAATAGTCTTAAAACCACTCAAAGTATATGAAAATATTGGAGTAAACTTTTGTCTACTACAGATGTGTTCCTGAGTTTGTTTTTATTTGCCAGGTTGTGTTTCGTCTCAGCCATAAAAGAGGACAGGGGCATCTTCCCATGAAGATGGAAGTCTAAGGTAAGGTCCAAGCATAGAAATCACATGAAGGAGGGAAACTACAGAGATTTCCTGGTGCAATTCAGAGTGGGGCTTGAGGGTAGGGTGGACTCTTTGGAAACTGCTCCTGCAAATTCCTCCTCAAGCAAAAGTACTTACCCTGTCTCATTGTTCTTCAAATACAAGGGTATATCCAAGATAGGGTTTTCCCCGTATTTTATACTAGTTATTGCAAGATTTTACCTCCCTAATCAGACTAATTTGAAAACCTAGCCCAGGCTTTACATATCTCAGTATTTCCAGAATTCACATAGTGTCTGGTATATTGTAAACATATATTTTTTAATAATTTCTTTATTTTGATTGATTATACACAAATGGGGTAAAACTTATTTCTCTGCTTATCCTTGAGGTAGAGTCATACCATTTGTGTAATCATACATGTACATAGGGAAATGATGTTTGTCTCAATCTATTATTTTTTCTTCCCCCACCCCTCCCACACCTCTTTCCTCTATATAATCCATCCTTCCTCCATTCTTGCCTCCCTCCAACCCCCATTATGTATCACCATTTGCTTATCAGAGAGATCATTTGTCCTTTGTTTTTTTGGGATTGCTTATCTCACTTAGCATGATATTCTCCATCTTCATCCATTTGCCTGCAAATGTCACAATTTTATTATTCTTTATGGCTGGGTAATATTCCATTGTGTATATATATCACAGTTTCTTTATCCATTCATCAGTTGAAGGGCATCTAGGTTGGTTCCACAATCTAGCTATTGTGAATTGAGCAGCTATGAACATTGATGTGGCTACATCACTGTAGTACGCTGATTTTAAGTCTTTTGGGTATATATTTACTGAATACATGTGTGAATAAATAGATAAAAAACATATATTTTATTTCAATCATTGTGAATGCCTGCAAAGAAATTTCATCCATCATCAAGTACTAACATATAATATCATATAATACTTTTGGAAAGGTCATGAAAAGACATTTTAATTGTTTTATCTTTAACAAACCAAGAAGCATTCTAACTATCACCAAATTGAATTGACTGGGGTTTCACTGTGGTCCTCTTACATAAAGTCTGTGTTCAGAATTTGCTAAGTTCCCATTTGCTAAGATGATTTGCTGAACATTGGTTTAAAGTCGTCCCTTCTTATCCAGCAAGTCAGCATCCTGAACAATAAATCCTGGAGTCGAAGGCCTTTGTCCCACTCCCTCTAGCACCCAGCCTCTCTGGTTCCTTGGTCTTCTGAGGACTCTGTGTTCTAAGCATCATCTGGCTTCAGTTCTTCCCCTGCCAAGTACCTTAGTTTTCTCAGGAAGAGTGTGCCATCTCTCTATTTTCCAGATCCCAAAGTTCATTTCTCAAATACGTTCTTTAATTCCCCTGATCTGATGAGTTAAGAATCCCATTTCTAAACTTTATATTGTGTCAGGAGGGAGCAAATTCAGCATTTCTACTTAATCTCACCCCTTACCTGGCAATCCATGTGATCTGACCTCATTTTAAGATAAATGTGGACACTTCAGATTTCAACTCTTTCTAAATTGATTGTTGTAACCAATATCAGCACCTCCACTTTCTTATTGCCATTGATAAAACTAAGTAGAATCCTTTCATATGAACTTGTAACACATTTTCTATGTTGCACTATTTAAACTTTTAGATTCTTTATCAGAAGATAAAAATTCCCAGCTTACTGGTCAAGCAGGGTATTTAAAAAAGAATGTAATATTATAAAAAGTGCTATTATCACTTATTTAAATTAAATAATTAAGTAAAATAATTAAATTATCGCTTTAATTATTTGACCCTGAATATGAGGTTTCTAAATTACTTTATTAATATGAAGTGAAGAAAAATGATTGAATAAACAAATGAATAAATTATATTTAGTCCATTTCTTTCTGCACCAAATTATAATTTCTGATTTTTTAAAAATCTAAACATTTATTTAATCGACCCACAGTTACTCCGTAACAGTGGTTTCCAGTTTGTGGCTGTGTTACTTAAATTTCCCTGGTACAGATGTATATAGTGTCTGTTCACATATTGTAAATCTGGAACACTGCTGGTAATTTCAGTACTTGTACCTGTGATCTGTGCATCCTTCTCACTCATGCGTCCAACTTGTATTCTGCCTCAAAGTACAGTGGTTAACTCAGCAGTTGGGTCTCACTTCTGACATAATAATCTCCACATAGTGTGATTATTAATTTATATTTCTGTCTCCGCACAGTGACCTGTGACTTCTTCAAGGACGGTATCCATGGCAAATCCCCTCTAACTCTATTAATAACAAATCCATCACATCGTTGGGAATATCTTGGCCATGGAATCACACAAGTTGACACTGTTACCAATGTGCTCTTCACTCTCTTCTCCTCCGAAAGGGATATTCTGGCATTTTACTTAGAGATAAAAATAAATAATAAATAAATAAAAATAGAAATAAACACTACTGTGTGAATCAGGTGGCATTTAGTTGTCTCCTTTTCCATTTCTTCTTTAATCTTCCTCAGCAAGTTGATTTGCCTTGCTCAGAAATGGATCTGCTATAAAAATTATTACCAGCCTTGCAATGATACTGGAATCTCATAAGTTGTAATAATTAGCCTGACCTCCCTTTATAATTCAATTGGCTCCAAAGGAACAATTTCCTATAATAGATTCACCTCTATTATCCCTAATCACTTCAACCAGGCAAGGCAAAGGATGGCATTTATGGGCAGGCTCCGTGCTTTGTCCCTAAAACACATGCCTTAAACTGAAGGCATGGGGTACTGGAGAGTCTGGCTTAAGATTGTCTTCTAGGAAGAAGTCCTGGCCTCCTTTTTTTTTTTTTTTTTTTTGATGAGATGTGCAATTATATCATGTGTGAATAGTTTCTCCCCAATTATGAATAATTTCTTAGCCCAAAGTCCACTACTATTACTATTCCTGAAACTTGATATTTTCCATAAACTATTTTTATTTTTTAAATTTCAAGAACAGTCTCTGGAATAACAGGTTAGCATATTTGAATTCTATAAAGCAGTTAGGGTCAGAGAGTAGAACAGTGACAATTTCCTAGGACACAATGAGGAGTTAGCTTATATTACCACCAAGGTTTCTTCCTGTTCTCAAGTTTGGGGATCAAAAATTAGCAACAGCTCTAAGGTTCCTGTAAGACAGCCCTGTGATGGCCTGCACATACAGGTTATAAAGCTTCTGAACACAGAACTCTGTGCACTTGGCTGAAACTGACTGGCCAGCACAAGCAGCAAGGACTGGCTACAAGGACCCCAGGGCAGAACGACTGGTAAGTCAGCGGTTGGCAAGTTCATTCAGTGTGAGCCATTACAGTTAGCGCCCAGTGTCAAGAGCTATAGAAGAGCCACAGGAAAACAACGTGAGCGAAGGAGATCAGAAATGTCAGCGTCTAAGTTCTAGATCTTTGGGGTATCTTGAAAAAAATTATAGTTTCATCTGGGCTCATAAAACTCTTTCTAAACTTCTGTATTTTTATATGTACCTATAACTAAGATCTCAGCAATTGAGATATTTGGAATATATTTACATTTCTGTGAAGAAAGGAGTCTAAACAATAGAGATTTGAAACTATTGGTTTAAAAAATATCCTTACAGCACAACAGAAGACAAAATATTTATAAGCATGTAAATTTTATTTTTCATTAGGGAATCATTTGCATGATTCACCCTTAATAAATTTAGTTTTAGATTGTTTTTCTTTTAAGCTCATTATCTGTGCAAAATTTTGAAATCAATAATCATATAATTACAACCAAATAGCAGGATTATACAGAAATACTTTATAACAATTAAATCTCTAATCACAAAACTCTCCTTTAGCTTCCAGATCTATACAGCTGTAGAATAAGTCAATAATCTTTAAAGTAACATTTTGTTTAATTTTAGAAAGAACATAGGTGTGAATAAGCTATCTTCAAGGCTTTCAGGTGAATTATTTAATAGATTTCTAATTTACTTGAATTTTCCCGATCTATTTTATTTCTTTTTGCTTCTTCATAAAAGCAAGTGATGTAATTAAATCAACAGTACAATAATATAAGGGTCATGTGATTCTGTTAGATTACGGATCAACAAGATGAAGAATATACCTTTACCAAATAAATAAATTAAGATTTTCATTCTTTGCTGTAGTCTTTTGGTGACTATATAGCACTAAAGATTTTCAAACTTCAAACAGCAATTAAAAAACCTGGAATGAAATATCTGAAGCTATCAAGCTGTATGGAGTTTCATCCTGTAAAAATTAATATTACTTAAGAAGCAAAAATGAGCCCAAATTAAATGCATATTGAATAATACTATTCATAGCTAAAGTATGAAATGCAATGATAAGAGCATTGGAAGTGAATAATAGAAATTAAGTTGACAGAATGAATGGGAGAAAGTGATCGTTCGGAGTCATTTTTAAATTCCCCTAAGCATAAATTCCTTTTAAATTACACATTTAAGAATTATTTAATTTGTAATTTTAAAGTACTTTGTAGCACAGAAGAAAGGTTTGAAGACAGAAGGATAAGAATAATGAATTATATTTTCACTTTAAGAATGCATTGTTTTTCATGGAACTCTGAATTAATTGCATTAGTTCACAAAAGTGGTTCCCAGTTAGTGTAGAGTTCTTGCCCTGGTAAGTGTTGTTTGCTATGCCACCAAAACTTAGGTCTCATTAAGTTGCCAAAAGAATATGAATGAGAGGTGTGTGAAAAATAACGCCCACGTTGAGGAGTCACGTGTGGTCTTCCGTTCTGTCCTCTGAGCTCACCACCTGGAGACTTCTCAGCATGCACTCTGCATCACGAGGAACACGGACCCCTGAGCATCAGGTGCAGCTCCTGGCCTCTCTAAGGGCAATTTACTGCAAGGTCACACAATGTCCTCTCTATAATTTAAGAAACCTTTGGTGGTTTTCATGTTTTTCTGTTGAATTGGTATTTGTACTCCTTTCCATGTTGAATAAAAATCTGTGTGTGTGATGAGTGTAAATGTTCACTTTCTTTCACAATAAGAATAGTATTTAACATCGATCTTAACCGAACGATAGCAATTAACCTACTTGACGCTGACCTCTATTTGTGAAAGTCTTGTTACTGTATAAAATCAATTACTAAACATAAATTTTCTCTTCTTTTGAAAGAAAAAGTTGAATTTGTTTATTTATTTGTACATTTATTTATCTATTTACTGAGAGGCTTTGGAAATGGAATCCAGGGCCTCAAGCATGCTAGGTAAGTTCTCTACACTGAGCTTCACCCCCTGATTTCATGTCTTAATGTTCTGCATCTATATTGTTTGATATTTACATTTTTATCAAGGATTCTTTCACAAAAGGATTCTATTCTCATTTTGGAAAGGAAAAATATAACCTAAAACTTAATCTAATTTATATTTACTGCTTGATATAAAGTTTGGTAAATGTACTTGGTATAAGATGTATCTGTCAGCTTTTGCACCGACATGACCCAAACACCTGGCAAGAACAACTAGAGGAGGAGAAGCTCAGTTTGGGCCTCATGGAGTCAGAGGTCTTGGCTCATAGTCAGCAGACCCCATTCGGCCAGGCCTGAAGTCAAATATCAGGGTGGAAGTCTAAGGTAGAGGAAGCAGGTCAGAATGCGATTCCAGGAAGCAGAGAGAAAGAGTTCCCCTCATTCTCACAGACAAATACACCCCCCAGGGCAGCCCCGAGGGCCCGCCTCCTCCAGCCACAGCCTGCCTGCTTTCAGTTGCCACCCGGTTGCCACCCGTTTGATCTCTTTTAGGGATTAGTATACTGAGCAGTTCAATGCACTCATTCTCCTCCAAACCTTCTTGCATTGCCTCACGCGTGAGCTTGTGGGGGACACCTCACATCTAAACATAACAAACGGAATTATAACTGAAACTGCTTCACACTGTGACCATATTTAGCATTTGAATGGCCCCGTCTCTTTCTCCTTCTTTTCCCCCATCGGGGAGGCATATATTCTAGAGACAGAACTCATCACAGGTCAACATCACACATCATTCAAGTGACGGTTTTGTTTAATTCTGACATCCTGTCAGAGAGTTCGTGATTGCCTCTAGGATTGTCTCTGGTTCTTAGGCAGCTTTGCTTCAGATTTCACGCTGCCCAACTCTACCACATTCCACCCTCCTCACTGTCACCAGGGCCTTCTCCTGTGAAGTGTTCTCACCCTCTTCCCTCCAACGTCCCAGCAGGGTGAATCTTCCAAGGCCTCTCAGTGCCTGGAGCACTCCATTCCTGTGACATGCTGTGGTCCTGCTCTGGAACTTCTTATCATACAGAATTGTTAATTTCTGCATCCTGCCCTGGATGTCCTAATGACACGTGACTGACCATCGCTCTCCTTCACGTGGTCATCAAAGAAACCTTTTCGAAACCTAATTTAAATGTTGCTGGTCTCTCATTCAAAACAATCTAATACTTTCTAATCACCTTGAGAACACGGTGGCGTCTCCTTCCTGCCCCTCAGGCCATGCTTTCTGATCTTCGGTTACATCCTTCCGTCCTCAACCCTGCACCCCACCAAACACCTGCAGAGGCCCCTTTTCTTTGCTATTCCCCAATGCCATCAGGCAGCCCCATCTCTAGACCTGTCACCAGCTCATCCATCAGCCTGAAATTCTCTTGACTTGTTTCATTAATTCTTTTGGTCTCTATTCAAATATCGTGCCCTCAGAACAGTCTCTTCATGAGGATTACAGTACTTCTGTTGCTTCTTAATCTGCTTTATTACTTTTTAAAATCATTTGCTACTACATTACATTTTATATTTATTTGTACTAATTTATTGTATCTTGCTTCCACTCAAAAGTAAGCCTCCATGGTAGCAAGGGTCTTGAATGGGTCTTTATTTCTTTGTGGGTTTTTTTTTTTTGTGTGTGTGTGTGTGTGTGTGTGTGTCCATCTTTAGCACTGAGTCTTGCTTGAATGGAAAAAAAAAACAAGTGAAATGCAGAAAAACAAAAAAAAAAAAAGTAAGGAAAGGACATTAGTAAAGAAAGAAGGCAGGGCAGGAAGCAAAGGAAATAATCTTGTTTCCTGAAAACACAGGTTTGATAGCTAAACAAAGAGGGAATATTGATTATGATTTGAATCTTTAATGACCCTCAAAAATCTCATGTGTTAGGCAATACAAGAATGTTTAGGGGTGAAATGAGCAGATTAAGAGAGCTGTATTGTAACTTCATTAGTGGATAATCCATTTGATGGATTAATAATTATAGTGGATTATTGGCTAGTCCCTGTAGGCAGGTGGGGCATGGCTGAAGGAAGTAGGTTACAGGGGCCATGCTCTCGGGGTTACATCTTGTTCCTGGTTCCTTGCATCACTCTTGCTCTCTGCTTCCTGGTTTTCTTTATTTGAGCACCTTTCCTTTACAATGCCTTGCCACCATGATGTTCTGCCGCACTTGAGCCCAAAGCAATGGAGTTGACTGACCCTGGACTGAACCTCTGAATTCAGGATCCTGAAACAAGCCTTACTCCTGGAACTTGTTCTTGTCAGGTATGTTGATGAAAAAGCTGACTAATACAGTATTGATCTTAGTTCTCAAGGAAAAATAAAACAATTTTTCCTCAGAGTCAAAAGAAAATGTCTGCAAATGAGGTTCTGGTTCAGAGAGACTGGAAAAGGCCTTTGCCTCTCACAGAGAGTGTACACGTAGTTGATGATCGATTCCTGGAAGGACTGCAGAGAGTTTAGGAAGGACGGAAATGCAGACCCATCCTTCAGCTAGGCCACATCTACCCTCCTTCATTGCCACCAGGCTGGGGCAAGCTACTGTTGCCAGAACAAGCGCAGCAGGCCAGCTGGTCTCCCAGAGTTCCTTGCTAATGTGTTCTACTCAACAAAGATAGAAAGACATCTTCTTTCCCATCGTTTTACCCCAAGCTTCCTCCTATCCAGATAAACCACTGTTTTGGTTTTCTGACAGGATACTTCCCTCTCACCACAGGAATTTGCACTTGCTGTTCCATCCACATGAAATTTGTCCCAGTCCACACTCCTTGCTATGGAAACACACCAGCCAAGGCCAGAACCATCAAGCCAAAGTATCCTCACCCAGTCAGACAGGTTTTCACTAAAATAAAGAAGACTCTCTCCCCACCTTCTCTGTGGCCAGCAGGGCAGATCACATCTCATGACCCTAGAGAAACAAAAGCAAGGTAGTGCAAAGCTTTGTGGGAGAAGAGAAAAGGGACTTCTCATGTGTGTAACCTCATAGATGTCAAAATCATTTAACATAAATTCTGATAATAAATGTGGAAAGACGTAATGACATTCATCCAGTAAAATATTCAGATTTGTGAAAAAAGTTATTAATGAAACAGGGGTAAAATATTAAAGGTAACTGAAAGGATAACATCATTTGTTTAAAGGAGTAAAACATTGAGAATCTCTTTGTAAGTCGAGATGATGTGACTTCTGAACTAGAAGAGAGGTTCAGCTCCCCAGGGAGGGTGTATTTCCCTGCACCCCTCACAGAGTTCAGATTCCAGCTCAGGGATCAGTTGCCACTTTCAGCAGAAGATTTCCCTACCCATCCCTCCATGCTCCTGACCCATTTTCATAGTACTGTGCATGTTTAAAAATATCATTCAGTGTCTAATTATTTGAGGATTAGTTTGAATGCGTAGCGGAACTGTTCCCTTGTAATAGATCCTAAACTTGATGAGAACAGGGGCAGAGTTCCTTTTCCTTTTTTTTTACTGTGGCAAACCCCATGCTAACCACAGAATTCGGCATACAATGGGAACTCTGCTAACATTTGTTGAACAAAATGAATGGACACACCTGACATTCTATGTGCTAAGCTAATAATTCCACATATTCTTTTTTAATAAGTTTTTTAATCCTATGACAATCCATAGTGTTATTCCAGCATTTACTTCATTTTACATATGAAAGTTAGGAAGAAAAATGATGTTTTCTGAAACCATGAGATTTTTATAGGAAAAAATAAGTCATAATAATGATGAAAATAAATACAAATTAAATTGAACAAATGTTCAAAATGAATCGAACAAATTCTTCCATCTTGTCAGATCTGTCTTCAGCAGTGTATGAGTCAGGGTTCTCCAGAGGAACGGAATCAACAGAAAGTGTGATTATTTATTAGATTGGCTTACACCACCTGAAGCTGGATAGTCCACAATGACTGTCCACAGGCTAGAGAGCTGTAGTAGCTGCACTGACCAAGAGGCAGAAGTCCCAGAGCAAGAAGGCTCAACAGTGCTACCTAGTCTGAGACCAAGGATTCTGGAAACTCTGCCAGAATCACTGGCAGAGTCTGCTTTGGAAGAGTGAAGAAGTGAGAGTCTGATATCCTCAGACAATTGAAGCAGCCATCAAGAACCCATTAAAGCAGAGCAGAGCTTGCATCTGCATCTGCTTCCTTGTTCTTCCATCCTATTGGGTGTTGCTGCCCACGCTTAGGGCACCTCAGTTCACTATCCCACCACATGCCCATCATTCCTAGACATGCCCTCCTGGACACACCCAGAAGCCTCTTAGTCATAGGCATCTCTTAATCCAATCACATTGACAATTCAACTTGACCATTACAACTAGTATCTAAAAGTATTCTTGCCATCTCTTTTATAAGATAACAATACCAGCCATGCTGTGCTAAAAATGTGTACACTGTGCTTATGTCTTACTTCCAATTTGCAAGTGATGATGTGTGACTTTTTTTATTTTCGAACACTTATTTTTCTGCATTAATCCTTTGTCACATTAATGCACATGTATATAAACTATGAACTTCCTTTTTGAATGTTCAAGTTAATTTTATTATTGTTTCTCTTTTTAAAAATATTTTTAAGTTGACAGATCAAATTGTATATATTTACTTCGTACAACATGATGTTTTGAAGTATCACCTTGTAGAATGACTAAATCTGGCTTATTACACGTGTAGTGACTCACATTGTTACGATCCACTCTCTTGGCACGTCTCAGGAATGCAATATGTTATTAACTCAGTCCTCATGTTGTACAACAGATCTTGAACGTCTTCCCTCTGTCTACCTGAAATCCTGAAGCCCTTCACTGACACGCTCCATCTCCCCTTCCCCTCCCCGACTCTGGAAATTTCTTCGAAGGGCTTTACCTGGAGGACACTGCAGGGAGTGAAATAAGGATCACACAGCAAGACAAATACATGCTCTTGTTCACATAGGAATCAAACATTAAGGGATGCCTCCTTTGAGACAAGGCCATCAAAGGAATATAGCTTTTTCTCACTCTCCATTGAATTGGAAATTCTGGGAACTTTAGAAATATAGAATATATACATATATATATATATATATACACGACATATATGTGTGTACATATATATATATACATATGTGTGTAGGTGTATATATATGTATATATATCTATATAGATATATCTATCTATAACTATCTATCTATATATATATGTACATATATATATATTCCAGACAGATGAATGTATCTGCCAGGAGAATTATGCTCATAATTCAGCAATTTATATAAATCATATAAATTTAGTCTTTGGAAATAGCTCTTCCATCCATGTGTAAGTTTGAAACATTTGACCTTAATTATTTGATACCACCTGAACTGAATTCAATAAGTTAACTAAGTAGAAAGTATGTGTCTAAGATTCTGGCTGGAACTGATGAGGCAACAAAAAGAAGATTGCTGGATTTCTGGCCTCAGGGACACAATGGATTATTTAATTTGTTCTAATGTTTTATTGGTAAACTTCATAAAAATGCAAATTCTCATGCCTGATCAAGATTCTGATTCAAAAAGGATCTCTGATGGACATAGTTATTTGCATTTTAAAAAGCTTCCGATAGAATTTTGGTACAAAGAGGGTCCAGCAAAATCTCTGGAAAGCTGCTCTAGTTTAAGCAGCATATATAATGGTTATTTTATCAGTTCTTTTATATCAGAAGCAGCACATTGGAAATATGTATCACTGGATATGCTTGAAGACAATGGCACCATCAGCGATGCAGTGTCAAGGGGGGAGATGGACAGCAAGAGTCCCGTCTTCCATTCCCACTGTCCTGTCTCTCTCACACTGACCAAATCACCCTGCTTCACCAGACCTGATTCTTCCCTAGTGAAATGAGGATGAACTAGATGTTTCCTTACGTGTTCCCAACTTTAAAATTAGACAAATCCAGAAAGCAAGTTGCTAGACACCAGGATGCTATTTCTGTCCCTTCTCCTAAGATGTGATAGAGTCTATCCTGACACTCTCCTCAGTTTCTTGTATGTGAAATTGAGTTGATCATATATCCTTCACCTGATTGTCAGGAGAATGGAGACACAGTACATAAGACTGCCTTTCAATTACATAGCTCTCGCCGAGCCATCCCCAAAACTCTGTGCCGAGAGATTTACCTGACCCTTACTTAAACCTCCCATTAGTTTGTGCAGTGAGTCATTCTGCCAGGCCAACGCACACAGGAGCACACCGGCATTGAGAAAAGTTGTTACTGCTCAGTGTTTCATGGAAACTTACATAGTCTCAGGAACTTGGATTCAAACCCAGGACCTTCTCACACCTTTCTGCAGGCTCGCTCTCACTTATCTATAAAACCGATGCAGAAGTAGGCTGAGGATGACACCCAAGAGGGACAGAAAGTCCTCACTCTCCGTCCCATCGGGTGTTTCCTGTGAGTCTCCGCTCAAGGCTACTCCTGGAAGCATCTGCTGAGAATGTTCTCCTCCACATCTCACAGGAGACTCCCTGAATTTGCATTTCCAGCTAGGGAACTGTTAGGAGCCTTTGGTGATCCTTAACACCCAGATCTTTAGGAAAGCATGGCTCTGTCCACCTCTTTTTCTATTTATTTTATTTAAAACAGTTATCAACCAGAGGGATGACTTTAATTTTGCATCTCAGTTTGGAGGCATCCTGTGGTAGAAACTCCGACTGTGGTGAAGCGGGAGCCAACATCGGGCCTCTGTCCTTCCGTTTTCAGTCTTCTCCGTGGCCTGCTTTGCAGCCAGTTGTGGTGGGAAAGGCTGAGTCCCCTGCCCAACCGCTCCTGGACAGATGGCCACACTGCCATTTGCTCCTGTCTATAGGAAGTCTCTGGCTAGCTGTGCTGGAAACTCTGGAAGCAGGACAGCAAGAGCAGTTCCAGGCTTCCTTTTCAGCCGTCTGCCAGCTTGCTTTGTGCCTGGCTGGACTCCAGGTGTTAGAACAGAGGGAGGAAAGCTCGGAACAAAATTCAAACATTCTAGAAATTTCTTACAAAATTTAGGTTTTGATCTGTTTTTCCAGCTCTGGATTCACTACTAACTTCTGCCCTAATAAAATTAAATGTCCTTTGAAAAACAAGAAACTACAAGATATAGAGGATCCTTCAAAGCCATGTAAATCTGAAAAAGTAATGATTAGAATACAGAAAAAAATGAAGTAATAACTCATGCCTTTTATGACTTTTCAATCCACAGGATTATAAGTTCCATTTGGCTAGGAATGTTTTTCCCTTGAGGTTTTCCAGTGTCTGGTACCAGGCATTACTGAGTTTTCAGTGAATATTTATTGAATAAATTAAGAAAATGAAATTTAATGCATTTATGCAGATAGAAATAGGACTGTTTGAATATGTCATCATTTTTTTAGTGTTCCACACCAGGAGGACTTGTAGTACTATGTAACTTAAAAGGAAAGACAGCACTTTTCTCCTCAACGTTGAAAGATTGGTGAATTCCTGGTGCAGAACCAATAAAGGTGAAATCGGAAAATTTATTTTTGTATATTCAGCTCTCAGTCAGACTTCTGTGATCTGAATTCATCTCACAGATTTCATTTAGTTTTCACAGGGTTTTCAAAAACTTTTAAGCCATTTTTTAAACAAATCAGATAATTTCCCTTTATAAAAAAGAAGAATCTAGATTTTTGGCTATCTTTGATTAAGTGTCATTAGGATCAATGCATCAACGTTATCATTGTTATGATTTGTATTATTAATGCTATAGGAATTTTCACAGGTGGACTGATTAGGTTATGAGAGCTCTAACCTCATCAGTGGATTAATCCATTCCAATGGACTTCTTGGTGGTAACTGCAGGCAGGTGGGTTGTGAGCAAAGGAGTTGGATCCCTGGGGCATCCACGGCCCCTGCCTCTCTGCTTCCTGGCTGCCATGAGTGGAGCAGCTGTGGAGCAGCTGTCCTTCATCATACCTTGTCTCCATGACATCCTGACTCGCCTCAGGCCCAGAGCAATGGAGTTGGCGGATCAGGGGCTAACCTCTGAAACCATGAGCACAAAAGTCACTTCTCCCCATTTAAGTTTTTCTTGTCAGTTCTTTTGGTCCCAGCTTAGAAAAGCTGACTGACGCAATCATCAATACAATAATTACCTAGCAAATCTGCGTGGGCCCATGACTCAGGACTCTGAAAATAAACATTGCAGCATCTTTCTCCCTCCTTCCCTCTTTTCTCTATAGCGGCATTCAATAGTCCAAATTTCAGCAGCAAAGGAAGTACTCTGTCTGTGCTGGTCAATAATATAGCCACTAACCACAAGTGGTCATTGAACACAGGAAATGTCAATAGCGCAACAAAGAAACTGAAATTTTAACTTCATTAAATTCTAATTCATTTAAATTTCAACTCATGTGGCTGGGGGGCTACCATCTTGGTCAGCACAGCGCTATAGCTTCACTTACGTATACTTTGCTCTTCCCAGTGATCTTACCAAACATTGCTCTCTGGATCTGAAAACAATTTTTCTGTTTTAAGTAATTTGCAATATTTTAATTTTTTAATTGATAGAATTGTATGTATTTTTGAGGTATAACATGATGTTTTGAAGTACATATACCTGTGGATGAACTAAACGTAGGGAATTAAAATAGACATTACTCATTGTCATCATTTTGTGGTGCAATCATTGTGTTTGCACTCTTACATCCATCTCAGTACTATTCACAGAGGCTAAGAATGGGAATAGCCCAAGTGTCCATCAGTGGATGAACAGATAAAATATGGTATGTATGCACATTAGAATATTATGCAGCCTTAAGAAAGCAACATGAATGGAAGACATTATAATAAGCGAAATAAGCCAGGCACAGAAGGACAAACCCTGTGTGATCTCACTCATATGAGTAATCTAAAATAGTTGCTCTCATAGAGAGAGACAGTGGAACGGTGGGTGCCAGAGTGGTTGGCAGAGGGTGGTTTGGGAGATGTTGCTAGGTAGAAATATTTTAAAAGGTTATTTCTCCAGAGGTAATTTACCAACTTCACAGGAGATTATGACATGTAAAAATACATATTCCTTCTCTTTCTTTCTCTTATAACCCCCATAATTGTAGGGCAGCACTTGAGATCCCAGAGTTTGCATTTTAAACAGGCAATTCTAGGTGGTTTTTATAATCAGGTAAATTTTTTAAATTCTTTGAAATGAATAAGCTTCAGAGGATAAGAACCATAAATCAGCTTGCTTTATGTGACATCTGGGCATTATGAGCCCATCCTCCTGCCCTGCCTTCTACCCTACTTTTCCTTAACCTCTACCACCTCAAATAGCCACCACCAAATCCATTGTTCCCATATGTCTCTCAAGGGATGCACTGTCCTCTACATCCGTCATTTTAAAATAGGTAGTTTGAAGGGATGAGCCAGTTATGTTCTCCTACCATGATTGATACTGTATACCCACGAACATCAGCCCCTGCAGCAGCATTTGAACTGGATGACCCTGAACTACTTTCTATCACTGAGTCATAATGGAACCTTGACCCTGCTGAGCAATAATATTTTCTGATCATTTGGATTTGGAGCTCAAAAAGGACTATTGTTTATTTCTGCCTGGTGGTAGAATCAGGAGATACAAATTTGTGCTAAGGGGTGTATGCATCCCCATGAAGGAGCAGGTAAAGCTGATTCTCAGAAAAAGAAGAGAGTAAGGCAACTGCTCAGAGGTAGATCGGGAGAGAGGGAGCTTGCTTCCAGTTTCCCACCGAGGTGGTCTCCTGGGGAGTGTAGCGCAGGCTGGCTCTAAGGTGGAGGTGTCTATGGGAGGTGAGTGGCCAACATTCCCAAAAAGCCTGTCACATCTGCTCCCCAGCTAATCTCTCAGGTTTTGGCAACAAACTACTCTGCTAGCTACCAGCTAATCAAGGTGCCCGAAACATGCAATGCAAGTTTCATTATACCTAGATTGTCTGTTTTGTCCTCTCTTCTGTTTTATAATCTTATTTACCTTTATTGCTTGACTTTATCTACATATGCATTTCCTCACATATGAATAAACAATTTACACGTACAATCATTAAACTAGTTGAAAAGCAGCTCCTCACGTGTCTCTAGGAATTCTGCAAGGCCAGTTCCTCACCCCAGTTAATCTCTGTCCTGACAGGTTGGGGATGTTTCTTGTTGGCAAAATGAACCCTCAGACACGCGCCCCACAGTGGTGCAGGGAAGGAGACAGGAGTGAGAATTCTCTTAGACCAGGAACCCAGAGTTTGCTCAGTACTCAAGGAGCATTTAAAGGTACAGGTCACACACTGAGATTCTTAACCTGTAGTCGAGATAGAGCTGGGAAATTGACATTTTTAACAATGCCATGGACTTCCTGATACCGGTAGAGTAAGGGATTTATTTTGAAGAACAATGTACTAGAAAGGAAAAAATATATATATCAGACAATAATAAAGGTGGTTTGGGGTGAGTGGGAGTGGAGGGTGAGGGGGTCTGTTGCTGTCAGCATCAGAAAGGCATTTCTGCTATCCACAATGCCACCACTTTCACTACTCCCTGGTGGTGGTGGCTTACTGTGAGCCGTGACCGGAGGCACAGTCAGAGCTTTAGCAAGAGGCAAGACGGCTGCTGGTCCTTGGACCAGTGAAGAGAAATGAAGTCAGTATGTGGTAAATAACAGGAAGTCATCTGTGAGCAAATTAGGTACGAGCTGGTATATTAGTCTGTTCCTGCCCTTATAAAAAATACCATCCCATCGATGGGATCATATAATAAAGTATAGATTTAGTTCCCACAGCTCTGGAGGTGGGTAAGTCCAGGTTCAGTGTGCCAAGAGATTGTGTCGGTGAAACCTGCTTCCAAGATGGTGCCTCTCGTGGAGTCCTTACGTGACAAAAGGAGCGTAAAAGGAATGGATACTGTCTTCTCTCGGGAGGGAAGAGACCCAAGGTGCTGAAAGGGCGTTAGTCCCTAACGCATCAGTGCTGGGAGTTGGGGCCTCGTGGGAGTTGAGGTCACGCGGCTCTGTTCTCATGGAGGGATTCATGCTGCTGTAGAAAAGGGGTTTGGGAAGTGGGTCCTCAGCTCTTCTCTCTTCTGCCATGAGGACGGTCATTCCTCGCGGCCCTCTGGAGGATGGCTCAGGGGCCATCTCCGAGGCAGAGAGACGAGACCCTCACCTGTTGGTGCCTTGCTCTTGAACCCCCTGGCCTCCCGAACCATGAGGATACAAACCTCTGCTTTTCATCCGGAGTGTAGCCTGAGGTATTCTGTTACAGAAGCACCAAAAAGATTGAGACGGAGGACAGCAAGGGACTAGGGAGGTCCCTTCCACCTCTTCCACAAGAGCACCAATCCCATTCACGCAGGCAACTGCCATCATTTCCCAGAAGCCCCACCTATGATGTGGCTCCAACTTGTGAAGTTTGGGGGACACATACATTCACATACTGCAGCTGGCTCTGAAAGAACGGCATGGGGTGACTCGAAAGGTCAGGATAGTTCAGGACTTTATCTTAACTACCAAAATCTAGCATCGAATCACTTTTTAGAATCAATGGACCAGGGCAGTCTCAGCAGAGTTGACAAACTGGCCTGGATAACTTTGGCAGCCGGGGCAGGAACCGTCATATGCATCATGGGATGTGTAACAGCATCCCTGCCCTGTCCCTGCTAAATGCCCAGCAGCACCATGACCAACTGACCAGCTGTGATAATTGGAATTTCTCCAGATATTGCCAAATGTCCTCTGAGGGGCAAAACTGCCCCCTGCTAAGAACCGCTGGTGTACATAGAGGAGAACAGGGAGCATGGGGGACAAGGGTTCTGGAAAAAACATCGTGGGATCCTTTTGCAAATTCCACTTTGTTTAAAATTTTCTTTTAGAGCCAAACACCAAAATTGTATGTAAGCAGATACAGTATCAATAAAGCTTCTCGTTTATTAAAAAAACAAAATACAAAACTTTAGTAGGCTTATGAGGAAACTCTGTTCCTTGGAATTTGACTTTAGTAATTTTAAGTTTTTACAAATCCAAATACTGTCACATTCACTGCATACAGCTGGATAAACAAACTTAAGGAACACTTTCAGCCACATCTTCATTAGTAACTCTGCAGGCAAAATCCCTATCATTTTGAGATGTTTTGTATTCAAAGCAATTGCTAAGAGTATCTCCAGATTCTACTGCCTTCCTCAAATCTTTGTTTTGTCTTTATTATTGGTGTGGTACATTACTGCTGGCCAAATGTGCAACAAAATTTGCAGCTTATATTTGGTGTCTGTTTCTAAATGTTCACGGCTACTATAACCACAAACTTGGGGGCAAATACTAATTCTAGTATTGTTAATGGATTAATCTGATACACATCTGGGCCTGGTAAGCGGTTCAGGAAATCTGCATTTGACCTCTCACAGGCAAAGCCTCAGCAAGAAGGCGTATGCTAAAGAATAGCGAAACCATTCCTAGATTCAAATGAGGGTGCATTCTGTGATCTGAGGAATTGGGGATCTGAGCATGCTCAGTTGCTAAATGCTCAGTTGCTAAATGCACAGCAATGAGTTCTAGGATATCTTGGTCCCGATTATCAAGAGTCCACAAGAGTAATAGATCACAGACAAATAAGACTTCAGCCCAAGGACTTTATATAGTGTCAACTTTGTTTTATTGCTTGCATTTTATTGTTCTGAAAGACTGTGGAGTGTTTAACTTATGTTCTAAGGTTTAGAACTTGAATTTACCTATCTGGAGACATAAAATTCTTGCAGAAATTCTCTTTAAAATGTTGGCTGGCTTCCCAGACTTAGGTGTCACTTAAATTAAGTCACCCCGAGACTTAGCTCCAACTATGGGTTGTGTGCAACAAGCTTCTCAGCAGTTAGAAGAAAAAGGGTCAGGGCCCGAGCTTCTGCTCAAATTCTGCAACCCACTTCAGACCTGTGACTTTTCCCTCTTCTGTCATGCAAGTGTCAGACCCTAAAACAGATACTGTGAATAAAGAAGAAGAAAGAGAGAAGAAAGAAAGAAAGAAAGATAGAAAGAAAGAAAGAAAGAAAGAAAGAAAGAAAGAAAGAAAGAAAGAAAGAAAGAAAGAGGGGGGAGGAGGGAAGGAGGGAGGGAGGGAGGAAGGAAGGAGGGAGGGAGGAGGGAACTAAAGGAAGGAAGGAACCAGGGAGGGAGGGAAGGAGAGAGGGGAAGAGGGAAGAGAGAAAGACTTGTGTACTGAGGGATTGATTCTAAAATTGATTTTATTCTGAAAATCCCTGTCTCTGTTGTAAATTCGGTGGTTGAGGATAGATTGAAAGATATGCAAAGAAAGAAAACTGATTTTTATAAGTGTTTTGAAATCGCTGTGAAAAATCTCATGTAGATTTAAGATCCTTTTATGTAGAGAGAAATCCCCAGAGCAACAGACTGTACTGTTCTTCACTTCCATTAAAATAAGATACTGCTTCAGGATTCTGAATTTAGCAGCTGTTGGTATATGTGTCTCTTGCCACACTCATAAAGGTTCTTAACGTACAATAACATAGCATATAGCTCATCCCTTCTATGGCTGGATGCATTATTTATAATTAACTAACTTTGTACCATCTTCATGTGTGGAAGGAACAATAATTGGAGCTATCCATTTTTAGTCCACAGGAAACGAGACTCTCTTCATTTTTAATAGTGCCATTTACCCACCACCCTTTCTGCCAATGATTTGGATTGTTCATCTGTGGCTCCTGTTTTATTTCAGTGCACTCACATTTCACAAGTGTGAGAAGATGCCTGTTCAAAATGAATAGCCTGAAAGCTCATCTGAGAATGCTGAGAGGTTAGCTCCTCCCCACAGCTTCAGCCCAGATGCATGGGGCAGAACTGGAAGTCCACAATGTCTTTACCTGGTTTCGTTCATCTATAAAGTAAGAATGATCATATCGGTGTCAATAAATCTGAAGATGTAACGATTAAATGAAACTTAAAATATCTGTCTGGCAGATGTTTGAGCACCAGTTCTCCCTGAGTCATCTATTTCTTGCATTACGGGGCGCTTTGGATTCACATAATCAGAGTCCTATCTGTATATTTTGTTCTGAGACAAGGTCCACATAGTTACTAAGTGTGTCTACCAGAGCTAATTCCTAGGTTCAGCTCTGCAGAAACGGTGGCATCTTTGCAGACAGGCTTTCCGTTTCCCCAACTGTATTCTCTGATAAAGGAGGAAGGAGAACAGGGATTTTCTCCATCACAGGTCACATGGAGAGAGTATACAGATGTTTATAAGAGGTTCTGTCTCTGGATGTGAAAGACCTTTGTTTAGGAATAAATCTCAGTAGAGGAGACCAAGATCTATGTAAGCCCACTTGTTAAAAGTTTAACTCATTTTAAACAAAAGTATAGTACCTACAAAGAGGACTGCATTCTACTCCTGACTTGAAGGAGCATCAAATGGAGTAAGGAATGGAACCACCATTTGACCCAGTTATCCTACTCCTTGGCCTTTACCCAAAGGACTAAAAATCAGCATACTATAGTGACACAGCCACATCAATTCACAATAGCTAGATTGCGGAACCAACCTAGATGCTCTTCAATAGATAAATGGATAAAGAAACTGTGGTATATATACATAATGGAATATTATTCAGCCTTAAAGAAGAAGAAAATCATGGAACTTGCAGGTAAATGGATGGAGCTGGAGAATATCATGCTAAGCGAGATGAGACAATCCCAAAAAACCAAAATCAAATATTTTTTCTGATTAAGTGGATGCTGATACGTAAGGGTGGAGGTGGGGGTAGGGGAAGAATGGAGGGAATTTGGATTAGGCAGAGGGAAATGAAGGGAGGGGAGGGGAGAGGAGGAGGGGAAGGAAAGATGGTGGAATGAGACAAACATCATTACCCTATGTACATGTATGATTATATGAATGATATGACTATATTGTGTACAACCAGAGAAAAATGAAAAGTTGTACTCCATTTCTGTACAATGAATCGAAATGCAGTATGCTGTCATGTATAACTAAATAGAACAAATTTAAAAAATAGAGTACAGGAGTCAGCCAGGAGAAACAGTAAGCATACAAAAAATTCTAAGGGTTGAATATATAAGTACAAAAAATATAGTGCTAGTCATACAATTTGGCTCCAGAAATTCAGGAGTTATGTACAGAGGAAATTAAGCAACTGAGTTGAGACCAGGATAATGAAAGAAATTTGATATTCAGAAAAATTGGAACTGGTAAATGGGGGTGATTGAGTATTGACTATTTGAAAATAAGAAATAGAATAAATACAGTTTCTGAAGAGCTAAAGCAAAAGTCATCTGGACTGGGGTGGATATCCCAGTATGAGGAACAGAAGAGTACTCTTATTACTACTGAGCTGTTACTTGTGGTGGTGGAGGTGAGACCTTGGGTTAGGTCTTGTCAAACTGTAATCTCTTATCTGCAAGAAGTTCCCAGTGTCCACTATAAGAGGAAATCCTGCTCTAGGATTCCCAAGCTCTGGAACTGCACAAGCCAGGGAGAGTAACCAAGACAGGCTGCCTTCTTCACCTGTGTGCAGATTTTTTACTATAGGACGATTTCTGTTCATTTTGAGTTTCCTTCTACCTGTTTATCCCATTCTACTCTCCTATTTATAATGCCCGTTGTAATTATTTTTGATTAGTAAAGACGATTCATTTTTGTTTTTTTGCCCTGGTCTTTAGCATTCGTGCTACTGAAATTATTTCCACATACTAATATATGCATTTTGGTTTTGCTTTGCTATGACAGTAACCTCAGCCAGGTTGCCTCTGGCTTCCAAGAAGTGGTCCTTCCCTCTCCAGCGCTGGCTCTTTCCTGAAGGGCGACTTGTTATCACAAACGTCATCCCGGCTCTTCCCGCTCATCCCGCTCATCATCTATCATCAACCTCATCCTCCCTGTCTTCCTGCCACCCTTGGCTCTGGTACAGTTGTCCTCTTCGCTGAACCAAATGATTTCAAGGCCAGCCCCGCCGATGGTGGCCCTGGCGCTCCCTAACTCCCCCTCCTCCAGCCCTGGGCGCAGAGCCGCCGCAGCCCGGACCCCCAGCTCCCCAGCCTCTTCCCCGCCGCGCTTGGCCCCGCCCCGCCCCGCCCCCGACCACGCCCCCACAACCGGCCACGCCCCCGCAGGCCCGCGTCGCCGGCTCTCCGCGCCCGAGGCTCCGCCCCGCCCCGCCCCGCCCCGCCCCCGTCCGCCGGCCCCCTTCGCCGTCTCTCGCCCTCCCTTGGCCGCGCGGCCGGAGCTGGCGCGGAGCAGCGGCGGCCGCAGCGGCATCGCGGCCTGGCGACGCGGCCCCGGCTGGACACGCTGCCCCAAGCGCACGCCGCTTACGGCTGCCTGCGGGTTCGGGGCTCCCGGGAGCGTCCGGCGTTCCCCGAGGGCGGGCGTGCCGGAGCGCCGCGGGGCGCGGGGCGCCAGCGCCGCGGAGCAGCCCGCGCGCCGCCTCAGCCCGTCGGAGAGCGGGGTCCCTGCGGGGCTGCCGGCCGGCTCCCAGCCGCCGCGGCTCTCGGGGCCCAGCGCCGCCCCAGACCCGTCGCGGCCGGCCGGAGGTAAGCGCCCTGGGCCAGCGGGGGTCGGCCGCCCCGGACCTCCGCGCCGGGTCGGCGGGTCGCCCGCGCGGGAAGGGGCGCAGGCCGGGGGGCGCGGAGGAGAAGTGCAACAGGCAGGCGGGCGGGCCGGGCAACTCGAGCGCGGCGCCTCCTGCGCAGAGCAGACTTGCCGGGGCCGAAACTTGGGGAGGCTCTTGTCTCGCGGACCGGGCGGCGCGGGCCGCGGCTCGCTGCGCGGGCTCCGCGCGCCCTCTGCTGCCCGCCGCGCGCAGGCCGGCGCCGGCCACAGGTGAGGCGCCCTGCCGCCCCGCCGGCCTGGCCGCTGGAGCAGGCACCCTTTCCTCCTCCTCGTCTTTCTCCTCCGTGGCAGCCCCTGGTCTGGCCAAGGCCAGACCTTCAGCCAGAGTAACAGAAAAGGCCCTTTCGACGTTTACTCGTCTTCCCTGGGTCTTTCCTACCCCAAATGCTAAGAATGACAGCAGTACTCCTCTTTAACTGCATTTTAATAAAAGCATGCAAAAAGGACTAGAGCAAACCACAGTTAAAATATAAATATGTGTCTCACAGGTGCTTGTCATTCACTCACATTCGTTGGAATCCTTGTATGTGAAGAGCAGCATGAGAAAAAGATTCACTTCATTTTATCTATCAATCTCTTGGTTTGTGTATAATATCAGATTTTATTATAATTCTAAAATTTCTATCAAGTGACTGTAGAGTGTTTTGATCATTAGTTTGTCTTCACTTTCAGCTACCTGTAGCCTCAGACAGTTGCTTTGTTTTGTTTTTCCCCAGAAAGGAGTGTCATGAAAAAGGAAGAAAAAAGAGACGTCATTGTCACTGTCGGTGAAAGGGGACTTTTATTTTCCCGTTGATGGTTACTTCGTGATTGGAAAATATGTGCCTAGGTGGCTGAAGAGATTAGATTTTTATAGTTTTATCGATGAAGCTGATAGAGGAAGACACGAAAATGCTTTCCTGGGTCATATAGTCAGGAAGCCTGGAAAAGACATTTGAAATGAAGGCAGGAATTTTAATTTTTTTTTTTTTTTTTTGGACCACATGGGACTTTGAACTTACTTTTTTGAAGATGTTTTTCTCTTAAACATGGAAGAAGAAATAATTCATAAACCAAGAAGTATTAAAAGTTGAAGGGACTAATCAGTAATTCCATTCATTCCAGGAATGTCAGTACTTTGTCACAGTCTTCAGTCAGACACACAGAAACAAATCATACATGTGTGGTGAGTGTGTCACCATGATGGCTTTCTGTGCTGCCAGTGACTCTTTAATTTTAAGTTTGGAGTGCTTTTTCTTTTTTGTACAATGTATGATTTGACTCTTCCTGTTAAAATAGATTAGTGTAAAGGAAGTAAATGCTGCACTTTTAATATTTTGACTCTTACCACTGTTCCTGCGTGTTACAGAAAAATTAGAGGTATTAATAATATTCCTTGAAGTTTTACTGGAAGCAAAACTGTGCCAGGGACACAGATACACTGTGTAAGTTTTCTCTTTTTGGCAACTGTACCTGCTTTGGATGAGCTGAATGTCAGCAAAGAAGATTTTAAATTCAGTTTTATGGAGATCTTTAATATATGTTTTATATTAACCAGATGGAAAACACATTAAGCACCCTCTTTGTCACGTATGCCTAAGGAAAGGATCTTCCCGATGGATCATGGCGTTAATGTTTACAGGACATTTCCTACTTTTAACATTAGTGATGTTTGGTTTCTCTACTCTTGAAGAATCTGTAAGCAATTACTCTGAATGGGCAGTTTTCACAGATGAAATAGATCAGTTTAAGACACAGAAAGTGCAAGATTTCAGACCCGAACATAAGCTGAGGAGAAATATGCTTCATCCAAGTTTATATTTCGATGCTGGAGAAATCCAAGCAATGAGACAGAAGTCTCGCACAAGCCATTTGCATCTTTTCAGAGCTATCAGAAGTGCAGTGACAGTCATGCTGTCCAACCCAACATACTACCTACCTCCACCCAAGCATGCCGATTTTGCTGCAAAGTGGAATGAAATCTATGGTAACAATCTGCCTCCTTTAGCGTTGTACTGTTTATTATGTCCAGAAGACAAAATTGCCTTTGAATTTGTCTTGGAATATATGGACCGGATGGTTGGCTACAAAGACTGGCTAGTTGAGAATGCACCAGGAGATGAGGTTCCAGTTGGCCATTCATTAACAGGTTTTGCCACTGCCTTCGACTTTTTATATAACTTATTAGATAATCATCGAAGACAAAAATACCTGGAAAAAATATGGGTTATTACTGAGGAAATGTATGAGTATTCCAAGGTTCGCTCCTGGGGCAAACAACTTCTCCATAACCATCAAGCTACCAATATGATAGCATTACTCACAGGGGCCTTGGTTACTGGGGTAGATAAAGGATCTAAAGCAAATATATGGAAACAGGTTGTAGTAGATGTGATGGAAAAGACAATGTTTCTATTGAATCATATTGTTGATGGCTCCTTGGATGAAGGTGTGGCCTATGGAAGCTACACAGCTAAATCAGTCATACAGTATGTGTTTTTGGCACAGCGCCATTTTAATATCAACAACTTGGATAATAACTGGTTAAAAATGCACTTTTGGTTCTATTATGCCACCCTTTTGCCAGGTTTCCAAAGAACTGTGGGTATAGCAGATTCAAATTATAATTGGTTTTATGGTCCAGAGAGTCAGCTAGTTTTCTTGGATAAGTTTATCTTAAAGAATGGAGCTGGAAATTGGTTAGCTCAGCAAATTAGAAAGCATCGACCTAAAGATGGACCAATGGTTCCTTCCACTGCCCAGAGGTGGAGTACTCTCCACACGGAATACATCTGGTATGATCCACAGCTAACCCCACAACCCCCTGCTGAATATGGTACTGCAAAGATGCACACATTTCCTAACTGGGGAGTAGTCACTTATGGGGCTGGACTACCAAACACTCAAACCAATACCTTTGTGTCCTTCAAATCTGGGAAGCTGGGGGGACGAGCTGTGTATGACATAGTTCACTTTCAGCCATACTCCTGGATTGATGGCTGGAGAAGCTTTAACCCTGGACATGAACATCCAGATCAGAACTCATTTACATTTGCCCCCAATGGGCAAGTTTTTGTTTCTGAAGCTCTCTATGGACCAAAGCTGAGCCACCTTAACAATGTATTGGTGTTTGCTCCATCACCCTCAAGCCAATGTAATAAGCCTTGGGAAGGTCAACTGGGAGAATGTGCACAGTGGCTCAAGTGGATTGGTGAGGAAGTTGGTGATGCTGCAGGGGAAATCATCACTGCCTCTCAACACGGGGAAATGATATTTGTGAGTGGGGAAGCAGTATCTGCTTATTCTTCGGCAATGAGACTGAAAAGTGTGTATCGTGCTTTACTCCTCTTAAATTCTCAAACTCTGCTAGTCGTTGACCACATTGAGAGGCAAGAAGCTTCCCCAATAAATTCTGTCAGTGCCTTCTTTCATAACCTGGATATTGATTTTAAATACATCCCATATAGGTTTATGAATAGGTATAATGGTGCCATGATGGATGTATGGGATGCACATTACAAAATGTTTTGGTTTGATCACCGTGGCAATAGCCCGATGGCTAGTATACAGGAAGCAGAGCAAGCAGCTGAATTTAAGAAACGGTGGACTCAATTTGTTAATGTTACGTTTCAGATGGAATCCACAATCACAAGAATTGCATATGTCTTTTATGGGCCATATGTCAATGTTTCCAGCTGCAGATTCATTGATAATTCCAATTCTGGACTTCAGATTTCTCTCAATGTCAATAACACTGAACACGTTGTTTCCATTGTAACTGACTACCACAACCTGAAAACAAGATTCAGTTACCTGGGATTCGGTGGCTTTGCCAATGTGGCTGACCAAGGTCAAATAACCCGATTTGGGTTGGGTACTCAAGCAATAGTACTGCCAGTCAGACATGATAGAGCTATTTTCCCTTTTGGATTTAAGTTTAACATAGCAATTGGATTAATTTTGTGCATTAGTTTGGTGATTTTAACATTTCAGTGGCGGTTTTACCTTTCTTTTAGAAAACTAATGCGTTGGATACTAATTCTTGTTATTGCCTTGTGGCTTATTGAACTGCTGGATGTGTGGAGCACTTGCACTCAGCCCATCTGTGCAAAATGGACGAGGACAGGAACCGAGACAAGCAAGAAGTCTGTGTCTTCCAAAGGGCACTATGCGGATCTTCCTGATGTTGTCATTACCTCACTTCCTGGTTCAGGAGCTGAAATACTCAAACAACTTTTTTTCAATAGTAGTGATTTTCTGTACATCAGAGTTCCTACAGCCTACATTGATATCCCTGAAACCGAATTTGAAATTGATTCATTTGTAGATGCTTGTGAGTGGAAGGTATCAGATATCCACAGTGGGCATTTCCGTGTACTTCGAGGATGGTTGCAATCTTTAGTCCAGGACACAAAATTACATTTGCAAAACATCCGTCTGCATGAACCCAGTAGGGGTAAACTGGCTCAATATTTTACAACAAATAAGGACAAGAAAAGAAAATTGAAAAGGAGAGAGTCTTTGCCAGAACAAAGAAGTAGAATGAGAGGCACTTTTGACAGAGATGCTGAATATATTAGGGCTTTGAGGAGACACCTAGTCTATTACCCAAGTGCACGTCCTGTGCTTAGTTTAAGTAGCGGTAGCTGGACGTTGAAGCTTCACTTTTTTCAGGAAGTTTTAGGAGCTTCCATGAGGGCATTGTATATTGTAAGAGACCCTCGGGCATGGATTTATTCAATGCTGTACAGTAGTAAGCCGAGTCTTTACACTCTGAAGAATGTACCAGAGCACTTAGCAAGGTTGTTTAAAATAGAGGGAGGTAAAGGCAAATGTGACTTAAATTCAGGCTATGCTTTCGAGTATGAACCATTGAGGAAAGAATTAGAAAAATCTGAATCAAATGCTGTCTCCTTATTGTCTCATTTATGGCTCGCAAATACAGCAGCAGCCTTGAGAATAAATACAGATTTGCTGCCTACCAGCTACCAGCTGGTCAAGTTCGAAGATATTGTTCATTTTCCTCAGAAGACTACTGAAAGAATTTTTGCTTTTCTTGGAATTCCATTGTCTCCTGCTAGTTTAAACCAAATATTGTTTGCCACTTCTACAAACCTTTTTTATCTTCCATATGAAGGGGAAATATCACCAACTAATACTAATGTTTGGAAACAAAACTTGCCTAGAGATGAAATTAAACTAATTGAAAACATCTGCTGGACACTGATGGATCGTCTAGGATATCCAAAGTTTATGGACTAAATGCTGCAGGTCAGCAGAAATTTGCACTAATGCTTCCCTACCCACTTTGTGGATATGGACTAGAAGAGTTGGTTTATTCTTGTATTCTGTGTGTGTGTGTGTGTGTGTGTGTGTGTGTGTGTTCTGTCTTTTATTTGCACAGAGAGATTATTTAAAAAATAGGCACCATATTTGGCCTAGCAGGATTTATTTTTATGTTACCACTTCCTTGCTTTTGTTTCTGAATTTTTTTCTGCTAAAATATTTCTGTTTCAGAAGTGTAGATGAAATTATGTCGTGGGGTTCTGGGAAAATGGGAAGATTTTAAAGGATTTTGTTTAACTTGCCTTCTGTAACTGTGCTAACCTATCTGGGGACCTCATACACTACTAAAGGCCTTGCAGTTGCTGCTTTACCCAAGCGTCTCTTCCTTTCAAGATGGACTATTTATCTTTTTGAAAAGGTCTTTTAACATACTTACCTTGCACAAAGAAAAAAAAAAAAAAGTGAATTCCTTTTACTTTATATAACACTCAGTGATATCACTGGAGAAATGGAGTTAAGTTCCTATCAGAACTACAGAATTCCTTCTGGAAATGCAGATGGAAATACAGCATAAACTTTTTTTTTTTTTTTAAAGTCAGAAATAGTAATCTGGAAAGTTTCCTTAAAGTTTTTTACTTACAAATAATAAGAAATAAGTCTGAACAATCTGGGTGCTGAGGGCTGGGTTTTTAGACATGCTTATCTGTTTAAAACTCTCTTTTTTGGCTTCCTGAAGCTACAGCTGTTTGCCATTACACTACTCCCACCCTGTCCTTTTTGTCACTGTCAAGCAAAACAGTCGGTAGTTACTAATTGTTAAACTCCCAGTATTTGTGGAGATTTCCTCTTCTCCGATGATTAATTTTGCATTAAGGACTGACACAGACTTAGAATCGAATTTATTTTTTGTGGAATTACCACTGGATGACTCAAAGAAAGCAGTGCCGCTGCTGCCAATGTTTTCTTAGACTGGAGACAGAATTGGAAAACTGCCTGACTTTTCTTGCTTCCTTTTGAGTAAGTTTAGAGACCGCCAGTGTCTGCAAAATTGAAGGCAAATGGGAGATGATGTCAGAGGCATCTGTTTCTTTTACCATCTGCATCTTATTACAAATGTAGTCAACATAAAATGTGCTTCATTTTACTTTGGTGTGTTCTGAAATCAAAATGCTATGCCATTATAAGCCAGTGGAGTAATTACAATGTACTGGATGAAAACTATCAGGCAGTGTCGAGACTTGATGAAAATCTTTGTAGAGATTGCAGTCTTCTTCCTGATGTTCAGACTACAAACTGTAGTTCCTTCAAGCTCGCTAACACTTGGAGTCTGTCATTCTGACCTAGATAAAAGTGGTTCTGTCTCAGTAGTTTGTTATTATGTCAAAATGTGCCTCAAAAGTGATAAAGCTGTGGCTATGTTACATTCCAGCTAAATCTAACTTGGCTGTCATTTTCCTTCCATTATGATATGATACTGCTCCCTTCCTCCACATTTACTTCCCATAACTCCCATAATTTTCCCTTTATGGTAACAAAATGAATAAAAATTATATTCATGTGGGTTAAGAGGGCAATGAAGACTTCTACCTATTATTCTTAAGGAAGATTGTTTTATCTCAGGGTCAATCAACAAACATTTAAAATTGCTACATGGATGATAACACTGTTTCCATTATTGCTCAGAGTCTCAGTGTTTGCTTTCAATTCCCAGGATGTGTGATCTCGAATCAGATAAAATAAAAAGGATCTGGGTTGGAAGTAGTATTAGATCTGATAAGGTAAGAATTACACATGGGTGCTGGTATCAGAGAAGACAACAGAAGCCACCCCTGCCTTTCTTTGAACATACAGAAATGCCTGCATAAGCAGAGGACAACCTAATGAAACGTGTGGAGGAACAGGGGAAAGAAGATACGTGGAAAATGAAAGAGTGATTCTGAGAATGAATATGGGAATTTATTGATAGCAGAACAAAGAAGGTTCACCCAAATGGCCTTCACAGTGGACTGTAACTCTCATTCTAACACAGCAATACAGAGTTCTCTGTCTCTGTACTCATTCATTCCCAATCCAGAGGGAAAATTTTAGATGCAAGCCCCACTACTTAGGTAACTCTAATGTAGAAAATTTGCTGAAGACTGTACTTGGAAATTCTCCTGTGAGGAGTGTTATGCTGGGAAAGGGGATGACACATCCATCAAACTTGCGGAATGTGTGTGCACACACATGATCACACTTCTGCCTTGTAATCTGAATACCTAAGGTCACTGCTTCTCCTAGTACATCCTCAGGTCCTGCACTGTCGTTCAGGGTAATCTAGGAGAAAGTTGAGTTGTCTGTACACATACTTTTACTCATCTTGCAAATAAGATGATTACTAACACTTGTTTGAAAACCTTTATAAAATGTCCTATCTATAATAGTCACCCCTTCCTTCATTTCCCAAATTTAGACTTATTGGAAATAAGCTACTTTAACAAAATTTTATTAAAACTAATGATAATGAAATTTTAAAAAGTTTTGCTGCCAAAAGTAAAATAGCAAATGTAATGATAATTTGACTTACAAAGTTTGAAATGACAGATTTTTCTCACGATGAAATAGAAAGCCCACATCTAAAGTTGAATGTACCACAATGAAAAGTCCAGAGAGGATTGGAAATAGATTCTACTCAGGAGAAGGAAACTAAATCTGTGAATTTGCTTCAGTTTAAATTTTAAAATACAGATTTTATCAATATGACACAAGACCATGGACTTATTGGGCCTAGATTCCAAAATATTACACAATTGATTACTTTTGGACAATAACTGATAGATGCCTGGCAAGAATAGGATCATTTTTATTTATATCAAATCCCAAGGAATATTAGAGGAATTGCCTTCTCCAAATATATTCAAAAAAGCACTCCCCTCATACACATGAGCATGTCTTAAAAATCCTCATTATGAACTTGTCACCCCTCCTCTCTGCCACTTATTTTTTAGTTCTCTTTAGTTATACATGGCAGTAGAATGTATTTTGACATATAATACATGGAGTATTACTTCCCATTCTTGTATTTGTACATGATGTCTGCCATTTATTTTTGATTGGCATTATTGATAAGCAGAGATGTTATGCATCATCAAAAATCCTAGAAATTCTTATATAAAGTATATCACATTTACTTATCTACAAGTGAGTAAAAATGGTAATTTTCAAATTGCAATGTGGTTTGATTTCATTAACTTTGATCATAATTAGAAAAGTTTTCACTGATTAGGAAAAAATGTAAATAGAAGGTAATATGTTGTATCACCACTTTCAGGGTGTTTAACCTTATATGAAGACATTGAATATTTTCTTCTTATATGTTAACCAAATTATTGTATCTGAATAATCAGTCACTACATTTTGGCAGAAAAATTATCCAAATAAGTATTGAGACTCAAGTTACTGGATTTTGCAGAGAATGTTAGACACTTTAAAAACCAGAGTCTAACATTCTCTAAAAAGTTGTAGATGCTTAAGCTATAATTTATATGGATTTATATTTTATGTAATCCAGGTAACATGTTTAATTGATTCTGATTCCAAAGATGGATTTCAGCTAAGTCTTTCAAACCATGGGAATTTTTGTTTTTGTTTTTCACACCTTATCTTGTTATGTAGCAAAAAACAAATAACAACAACAACAACAAAAAAAAAAACAAACAAGAAGATAAAACAGACTGAAGATCATAAACTGGTTTGTCAGATCTATATGTATAAGAGACTGCTCTATTAATACAAAAATAAAAATCTAAAAGCCATGTGACTGTAGTTAGGATAATTCACCATATGCCCCTTCTTTAAGTCTTTGGGTAATAGTGCTAGAATTTAGTAGGGAGTAAAAAAGAAGTTGGAAAATACAGGAAAAGTCTAATCTACATACACAGTCCCACAATTCACCCAGTAAGCATGAACTCCACCCCTGCACCCCACCCAGATGGCAAGCCTTTACCTTTGCTTCAGAATTATCCCAAGGTCTTCAAGTTTAAATGGTCAGGATATGCCTGTAGTAAGCACCTGTGCTCCACATCTGCCTCTGTCCCCCCCAACACTGGTAAGATATGTATTAAGGCATGATATTGCCAGAAAGAAAACACTTCTTGCAAGTTATTTGAGGCATATTAAATAGTGCCTCAAGTAGTAAGCATAAGGAAGTCTTTTAAAAATATGATCTGTCATGGATTAATCACTTAATATGTGCCACTATTGACTCATAAGGTTTGCATGGGTCTTATGTGCAATTTGCACAATTCTACATCGTACTTATTTTACAAATACAGTTGAAACTTCCAACAAGTGGTTTATACAAATTAAATCAGCTAATACATACTTTGACAAAGATTTTGTGTAGTTCTTCCAATTTCAAAAGTTTTTGAAAAAATTTTGCTTGGATTTATCATTTACACATCGATTCTCTAATTCATGTATATCAGCTATCAAGGTATTGCTCACATGTGGGAAGAACACAAATATGAATTGGCCATGAACCTGTGGGTAAGGAGTAGACAATACCTGTAAGACTTCAGAACTATCAGAAATTCATCAAGAAGAGGAGAGGAGTGGTAGTTATGACCACCCATGGAAAGGCAACACAATATCTGGCTTGTCTCCTTATTTCTGAAGCAAGGTGGTTATGAGTAAAGGAGGGTTTAATGAGTCAGAGGAAGTTATGACTGGTATGTTGGAGTAGAACCCACTACTTACTTTTCTTGCTTAGGTTTTTGACTCTAATTGTCAGAGCAGGTTCCATCAATGAGTAGCCCTTCCAAAGATTCGGGGTTATCCGTAAATCCAAATAGAGCAAAGGCATTGTCACTCTCATTGACATGCTTATTTGACTGCTCCAATGCACTTATAAGAAAGAAATTGGGTCTATAATCAAATATCAAGGGATGCCCTAAAGAGGAAGGAATACTTGAGTGTGGTCTCACTGGTTGTGTGTGTATGTGTATCTTTGCTAGTGATGGCAGTAAGAAGAATAACTCAGTGTATTTGATTCAGACATCAGCGATCTTTTATTTTTTCCTCTCCTCCCCACCAATCCCCCACAACCCCAAGTGCCTCCCGGTCCACAAAGCCAGACAACTCTATCCAGGGAATGCTTTCATGGCCCTGTATCCGTGGGGCTGACACTTATGCTAGGGAACATAAAGAAACACACTTCTTTTTACAAAGTTCCTAGTATAGAAAAGTGGAAGGGAATATTCCTATCAATGCCATGACTTAGAGTCAACCAGATATATTCACATGGAGTCGATTTTAGGGGAAGGCCCTGAACTCGTTGCTCTTTTCCCTGTGTTGTAAACCACGCCAGAGGGAAAGAGGAGAAGGACCGGGAGAGAATGAGGGGAGGAAGTCAAGAGTGGAGGGACGAGGGAAAGGCAGATGGAAGGGAGGGAAGGGACAGAGGTGCTCCAGAAGAGTCATTACTGTAAGATTGTGTTATGGTCTAAACTCAAAGAATGAATCAGAGTGACATAAAACTTGGTTAAAAAGAAAACTTATAATCTGAGAGAAATCAATTCATAATACATTGCAGTTATTCTGTTGTATGTTGTTTCTCTATTTCTATAGTATTTCTGACTCTATTGAGATGAATGTAATTTTTCTTTCAAGTGTGTTAATAGTGATATAAAATTTCACTTTTGATTGTCTTGGGTTCTCAGATGTTCTAGACATGAAGTGTTCCCCATGTGATGTCTTTCTTTTTCTGAACTTGGGATGGGCATTGTTCTTAATCATTTGAGGAGAAAAATGTGCATGCTCATGAAGCATCCTTGATGTTTGTCCTTCCCCTTTTGGAAGTCAATTCAGCTCCCATTACTGTCACTTTCCTCAGTTACTAAATGAGCAATATAAGCTCTAATCCCTGATTTAAAATCTGGCATCCTTCTATAAGCAAAGCTTGCCTTATTCATGTTATGCAAAAAAATACTCCAGCACTTGTATACTATGGTGAAAGATTACTGTCTAGTTTTATTGGTGTTTGTTGTGTTAATCATATATTTATTCTATTTTGTTCAGAATATTAATTTATAGATTCATTCAAATTATGTGGAAATTTAGAATATGGCTATTTTACCTTTACTTGGCCATTTTAATTTAATGCCTTACTACATATTTCACAGAACTCTGATCTGAAGAGGGATATATATATATATATATATATATATTACAAGTATATATACATATACTTGTAATACAGCCTGTATCTTACTTTCATAAGATACTCATTAAAAGACAGAATACAGCTAATAAAAATTAACCTCACACAAAACCCATGACTTTTACTATTAGTTGTCAGACATTAGCTGGATCACCCCGCTGCTCCAGTGCTTGCTGGATTTTCTCTGTGTGAGGGGTGATTGGCCTGAGTTTCTCTCAGAGCTTCTTTTACCCTTCCCGCCTTTCCTTGTTTTAATTTGAAGGACAACATTTTCATGACAAATTATAGATAGATGGATAGACAGATAGATAGAGATTTTTATAGATTATATGGGATACAGAATTAGAACTGAATAAAAATTTCCTGATGAGTATCTATTGGTTCTGAGATCCTAGGCAGTTTCTTAATTTTAAACCTCTATTTCTCCATCTGGAAAACCCCTTTTGAGATGATGCAAGTATTTAAAAAAATTAACTGTGAGAATGAATAGAAAAATAACTGTCTCCTCTTCGTGACCACCTCTAATTCTCTGGTCTTATTGACTTGGAGAGACAGCAGAGGCATGTTGGCTTTGATTTTCCTACTGCATGTGCTCACACACGCCACGTGTCATAAGTTGTATCATTTCTCAGCAAAAAATGATGTTAGTGTTTTCAGATAATATGAGCATGTAGAATAAAGAGACATAGGTCAAAGAGTCATACATTCATGTTAATATTTAATATATTATTGAGTTGCATGCACATGTAGCATCACAATTTAGAAATACTGCTGTTCTACGTTCATACTTTAAGAAACAGTTTTGTCCAAACTTTCACTACAGTATCTCTATCTTTTCTGAATTTTATGTTTCTCTAGAGCATATTGCATTTACTACTGAGATTGACTAAGATACAGAATTTTCTAAATTCAAGTATGATGCTATCACTCAGTTTTATTCTATGTTGCAAGTCCTATTTGTATATCAAGCATAACTTTGTTTTTTGTGTTCATTTGAGATATATGTATATATTATCTTCTACATTGAAAATTATTCTATTTTTTTACTTAAATTTTCTCATAATTAAATAGGGGTAAGACTTGGGATGCCTAAAGTTATTTGTAAATATTTTATTTGTTTATGATGATGGAAACAAATATGTGTTGTAATTATGTATGTATAATAATATATATAACATTATTATTCACTTTACCACTTATATAACAAAAGTTTTATTAATTATACTAATATAGAATTTTTTTGTTAATTTCTATGTCATTCTCACATATGCTTTGTATTAAGGTAGCATTCTACAGTTAACATGCTTGTTATCTTATCTTGTTAACATGCTTGTTAGGTTGAATGTTTTCTTTCTTCTCTGACCATAGAGTGGGTGGGACCCGGGTCAACTTCTAGAGACTCTAGCCAAGAGCTCAATCAGTTAGCAAGGAAAGTGGAATAGCATGCACTCTGGCAATGGACCACTTAGTCGGGCTATGGTAGTAGGGCTCAGCCTACTACCTCCAATGAAAAGGAACTCCTTTCCTGTACTTAGTTTTTCTTGAGTATTCTTGTCCATATTCTGTCACTGGTTGACTGTAAGCAATTAGAAATCACTATTGAGTTGATTCTTGCACATGCCAGTTCTACTGCCCCTTCCTATCTAACTGCAGCATTTGGATAATGAAAAATCAGTTGAGAATAAAAAGATGCATTGATCCTAGCTGGAATGTTGGAAGCCTTCTATTGTATTAGAAGTTGTTGCCAAACCTAGGATTTAAGGTTAGATTTCATATACTCATACATTCTACAATAAGGTACAAAACATATGTTAAAATGAACAATAGCAATGAAATGAAATGAGTGTACTCACCCTCTGCTCTAAAAATGCACAATTAATACTGCTAGTTAAGTCCTCCTGACCCAGTATCATGTCCTCTGCTCCCACCAGACATCTGAGAGGTAACTTCTGTGCTAGGTATTTCTTTGCTTTACTTTATACCTTCAACACACACACACATACACTCATGTGTAAATATATGTTAAAGATAAGTATATATATATATATACATATATATATATATACACACATACATATATATAAACATGGTGTCTAACTTTGTGTTTCTAAACTTTAGTAATTAGTAACATACTGTCTGTATTATACAATGTACTTTCCTTTTTAAAAATTTTATCTAATGCATATGATGTTTGTATGTAAAGATCACATATTCTTCACCACAGTAATGTTTCATCATATGAATGTGCTACTATATAAAAATACCATACTTTATTCAACTTTTAGCTTGAATTATTTTAGGGATATTTATAATTTTTGCAAATTCAAGCAATGCTCTGTAAAATTCTTAAGTATGTTCCGTAGCATACATATCCAAGAATTTTGCTTGCACCCAAACTCTTCCCATCTGCACCTATCCACCTTCCTTCCTAGAATATATTTGTATGGTTGGAAGGTTCTGGGTTAATATGCCATATCCATTCCCAACTATTTAGATAATGCCTACTTATTTTCGAGACTGGCTATATAAATTGATGCTCTAGAAGAGTTTCTGTTGTTCCAGATTTCTTTCTGTACTTGACATTCTCTGATTTCTTAGTATTTTCCTTTCTGTTGGGATAAAAGGATGTCGCATCTGGTTTTCATTTTCATTTTTTTTTTTTGGTTATTAATGACTCATAGCACTTACACATAAGCATGCATGCACATGTCTAAAAACACAGACACTGGTCTTTATTCTTGTCATTTTTGTTTCTTTTGTGAAATGAAATTCGCAGTCATGTTGGTTACTCCTTTTCCTATTAAGTTCTTTTTTTCTAACTGAATCATTGAAGTTTACCATGTAGTCTCAATACCAATCAATTTTTGGTTATGTGTTAATGGATAAATTTTTGGCTTATGTTTTTATCTTTATATTATGACATTTGTGGTGTCTTCAGATGCACAGGTTTTCTTAAATTGAATGCAATCAAATATGTCAGTGTTTTCCTTTGTTATTTATACTGCTTTGCCATCTTATTGAAATTCTTTCCTGAGGTGTTGGCCCTAAAAATCTCCTAAACACTCTTTCATTAATGATCCATCGTTCCATGAAAGTAGTATCACAAACTTAGCAGACTGAATAACACCATATCTCAGAATACCACCTTTGGGTCAGGAGTCAGCCCTTGAATTAGTGTGGTTGTCTGCTTAGGATGGTTAACATGGCTGCAGTCAGGTTGTTCACTGGGACTGCAATCTCACCAGTGACTGAACTGGGGAGGCATCTGCTCCTGTGCTCCTGTGTTCCTGTGCATAGTTGTTGGTGAGACTTAGCTCCTTGTGGGTTGCTGGACCAAAAGTCTTAGTTCTTTTCAAGCTGATGGTTGGAGAGCATTTTCTGTAGCTTACCATGTGTGCCTCTGCATATGACAGCTTACTTCATTAAAGCCAAGAAGGGAGAAAGTCACAGAGACTCTGCAGATAGTGTCATGTAACGAGGGGACTGACACCCTCACCTTTGCTGTGCTCCATAGGAAGCCAGTCTCAGGTCTCATCCATACCCAAGGGCAAGACGTTATACCAGGGTATGAAGGCAGGCAACAGGGAGAGGTTAGGGATTACTTTAAGGTCCATCTGCCACAGATTTTGTTGCCCATATTTATCATTAACCGTTTTGTCTATTATGAGATTTCTTTTTTTTTTTTCCTTTTCCTGTATGAATACCCTCTTATCCTAAAGTGAAAGACTGAATCATCTTTTCTTTCCCACTGACCTTCAATACCAGTTCTATTGAGGTCCTATGCTATTCAGGTTCTGTCTTTTGTGTGAACCTGTTTCTGGGCATTACTCTACTTGAGTGACAAATTTGCTTATACCAGTAACAATACCACACTGTACAAATTCCTGTAGTCTTATAGCTAGCCTTGAAATCTGGCAATGCAATTCTCTTTTATTTTCTTCTTTCTTCTTATTGTCACAGATCTTCTTAAGCCTTTGTTATTCTATATGCAGTTTAGGATTAGTTTCACAGTTTTTGAAAACAAACAAAGAACAATGCTTTTAATTATAAAGATATTACATCCATTTTTGGGAAATGAACATCTTTATATTATTGGTTCCTATTCATTAGGCATAATATGCCTCTATTTCTATTTAATATTTATTAATCCCTTGGCAATTTTAAATCAGAGCATGTTACATATTGTTATTATAATACTATTTATTTTTAATTAAATGTCTAACTTTGAGTTTGATTTTTGTATATTTATTGTTTCAGGGATCTTATTAAATATCCTCACTAATTCAATAATTTACCTACAAATTCTTTTGAAACATTTATGCATATGGTTTTGTAATATGTACTTAATGAGAATTTTATTTCCTCCTTTCTACTTGAGGTACTGTTTAATATTCTTACTGCATTTGTTGGGAACCTTCTAAAAAATGCTAAATAGGTTTGATAATATTGAATGTTCTTATATTAACCCTAATGTTAGTTGAGTGTTCCTAAAGTCTGACCTCTGATCACAATGATCATGTGTAGTTCATAGGGGCTCCTTGTCACTTACCCAGTACTTACTACTGTGTATTTTCTTCTATTCTTAGCTTGGTATGTGACTTTTTATCATGGGGACATGAACACTTATTGAATGTTTTTTCTTTATCCTATTGAAATAGTCTTGTTTCTTTTCTTAATCTGTAGTATATTATGTGAAAATACTTTTTTTTTGAGACTAAACCCAACTTGGCTTCATATGATAAGGCCAGTCTGGAAATGATTTATATTATTTGTCTATGTTGTTGGATTGTTAATAATTAATTTAAAACACTGTTATCAACATTTATAATTGTGATTGGCTTAAATTTTCTTTTCTCATCATGTAATAGTCCAAGTTTGAAGTCAACATTATACATATAACATAGAAGAAGTTGGGGATATTCTATTTTTATGTTCTCTAGAAGAGTTTGTGTAAGATTGAAATGAACTAATATTAGAATCTTTGTTAGAACTCATTTGTAAAGTCATTTGATCATTGTGTTTTCTTTATGGGACTATTTTTACTTTATCAAAAATTTTATTTGATGCATATAGGTTAATTTTATTTTACTTGCATATTTATTTTTTACTCTGCTCTGACAAGTGTGTGTGTGTGTGTGTGTGTGTGTGTGTGTGTATACACACATATATACATATATATCTTTTTTCTTTTTTCAGTAGGGGATTAAACCCAGGGATACTACATCTCCAGCCCCTTTTATTTTTTATTTTGTGACAGGGTCTCACTAAATTGTTGAGGTTGTACTCAAACTGTCCTCCTGCCTCAGCCTCCCAAGTTGCTGAATTACAGGCATATGCCACCATACCTGACTGACAGGTTATATATTTAGGAATTTGTTCTTTCCTTTTATTTGTCATATTCATTAGCCTAAATTTGCTCAAAATTATATTGCCTCTATAGTTACCCACTTTTACACATTTTTTTCTATTTTGATATTGAATATCCTGCCATTATTAGTTTTTATTTCTTGATTATAGTTTTCCTTTTATGTAAGTGTATCTGATCATTAACTTAGCTTTTTCTGACTCTACCTTCTATTTTATGTGTATTTGCTATTGTGTTAATTTGGCTTTTGGCTTTACCTATTTTCATCATTCAGTTTTGCTTCCTTTTTTAATTTGCTATTCATATTGTGCTTTGTATCTTTTCCAATTATATATAGATCTCATTTTTTTGTGAATGTTCTCCAGCAAAACCTGGAGGGATTTACTACTTATTATAGTGAGAGGCGGTTAAGAAACTTGACTTTGCTCTGGACCACAGCTGGCAGGATGTAAGGACAATGCTGTGATTTTATATCTGAATAAATGTTATCTAAAAGGAGGGAAGAATAGAGAGGGGCTGAAACTAATTGGCAAGGAAGTAGCCGTCACTCATATTAACTGTGAGACCAGGACAAGCACTATGTGATGTTCTAGAAAATATTTATGCTTTCTCTTTCTTCAGGACACAGTTACAGAGTTGTCTTGTTTTTGTCTTGAGTGCCTGTGTTCCATGAAATTACTCATCTTCAACAGGATGCCAGACCTGGCTGATGGTGACCAACCAGCTCCTCGGTGTCAGGAGCTATTGCCTTTTAAAAGATTTATGCTTTTTAACTGTGCCAATTTAAGACTGTCATTTATCTTTCAAACCATATTGCTTGATTCTACACTTACGAACATGTCCTGCTCTAGTTCTCTCTTCTACGTGTTTTCTGGCTTTGGGTGTGGCATGACACTATGTGACCATGAGTTATTAATGCTTCACTTATAGTTTCTTTATTCATCTCATGCCACTTCTTATCTTCAGCATGTTGCAACTCCCTTTTGCTTAGTTTTAGCATGTGAGTTTTTTATTTTGATATTTTTAAGCATTTTGCAGCTTAATGTTTTATAATGCATCATATAAATAGAATATAATTGGATTTTTATTCATATCCTAAAAGTAATTTTTTATTGAGTGTTTAATCTATTTACATTCATTGTGATTATTGATATACTTGGATTTATTTATAATAATCATCATGTGTTTTGTTTATAACTCTATTTACTATATCCCCTTCTCATTTTTTCCTTTCTAGAATTACTTTGAGATGATTAGTTCCTTCTACACTTTCACAGTTTTAGAAAAAAATGCATCTTAGTGTTTTACAGCTTATAGGAAAATGAGAAGTGGATATCACTTTTTTATACATTCAGTACTTCTTTGTCTTTGTCCTTACGTTTACCTTTTTCTTTCTATGCCACTTTTCTATTCAAGACTTGCTTCTATGGTCATATTTTTCTGTCTAAGTATAATTCTAAATATTTCCTGAATTTTTGTTTGCCTTACATACGACTTTCATTCTTGCAAAGCACATTTGCTGAACACACAGCCTTTTGTTAACAGCACTTTAAATATATTATTCCACTTATCTCTTTCACCTATTACTGCTTCCTCAAGTGAAATAGGAAGCAGAGTCGATAGCTGAGAATAATGATAGGAAAGAAGTCTTGGAAGTTGAAAGAGAGAAAAGAAGGTTTAAAATAGTCATCTGGGAGAGTGAAGAGTGGAGACGTGTGTAGGGCGATGTGGTGCCATGCTAGACAGCCCATGTGGCCTGCTTGAAGGTGATGGCTGTGCATCGAAAGCAGGAGACCACGTTTTCCCCAGTTTTGCTCAGCTGCACCCATGCAAGTCTGGAAAAACAGAGGAATGAACAGATGGTGTGTGTGTGTGTTCCCTGGGAGTGGGATGACAGGAGAAAAGAATGTGAGATGTGGTTTTGTGCAAAAACTGATTATCAAGGGAAAATAGACTTTGGTGGAAATGAGGCTTATGTGACAACTTTAAAAGATTGTAGATTCTGGTGGCACCAAACGTTATTCGAGTAGAGGTACTAGAGGGAAAGACAAACTACAGCGGCCATTTAGCTCTTGTCATTTTCATTCTGGCCCCACGATGCAGGAAAGCTGGTAGAGCTCAGGCACCATGGCTGAATTCCAGGAGGAATCTCCGGCATCTCAGGTGATGTCCTCATGTGCCGTCCAACAACTTTTCAAAATGATGGAATTAGTTGAGGAAAATTTTTAATCAGATTTTTGTTTCTGTGGCCAAAGTAGCTGATGAGAGCAACACAGAGAAGGAAAGATTCCTTTTGACTTGTGTTTTTAAGAAGTTTGAATATGTGGTCAGTAGACTCTAAGGCACAACATCATAGAAGAAGGGTGTGTCAGAGGAAAAAGCTGCTCATATGACCTTCTTCCTCCTATCTCCCAAGAGTTCATTAGCTTTCAATGATTAATCTTTCAAATGGATTAATCCACTGATGAGGAGAGAGTCCTCATGACCCAGTCATTAACTGAAAGCACCACCTCTGAACCTTGCTGCATTGGGGAACCATGCTTTCGATACATGAGCTTTCAGAGGACATCCAGGTACAAACAATAATGTAGAGCAAAGTAGAGGCACTGTCCTCTCCAGATTCAGAATTCCTTGGACTGAGATGGTCCCTGGCATCTGCATTTTGTAAACGTTCACCCTAAAAGGGGATTTCACTGTGTAGCCATGATGGAGATCCACAAGATTAGGCAGATAGCACTCCAATTCATTACAGTTGTTTCTTGTTTTGATGTATAAAATTGTTGCAGGCACTAAATTATTAAATCCTGCACCATTAGTCCTAGAACTACAGGGTTAAACTGGATGCTGGAAACTGATGATCACTATATTTTTATCAACCAATTGATATAGAAACTGGTATTGATATAAGTTTTTATTTAAAGACATCTTATTTAATATATTTTAGTTTGTGATTATTTTGGGAACTGATACCTGAATGGAGCTGATCTAACACTTGTATCTTCTTCTGTAATCTAAATCAGTCTTCTTATACTAGCAACACTAGACAGCACATCAGCATCACATACTGCAGGCCATTGTAAATAGTCACCAAAAAGCACAAAATTGTTTGAAAATGGCACTAAATAGACTCTGCAAAGCACACTTGTTTATAGTCAGAAAACTAGAAACAAGAAGACAGAGCACTGCCTTGTTCAACCTCAGCTTGAGAGCTGCTTATCAGGTGTTTGGAGATTTTTGCCATTCTGTGCAAAAATCTGTCTATACACAAGTGAACATGTGCAATGATTAGTGGTTTGGAAATTGTAAGCAAATTTCCCTAAGGGCAAAGTGAGAAATACAGAATCTATAAATAAAGAGAAACAATTGTACCTGAAATTCTTTCTCCTAATCCAGCTATGGTTTTCCAGGGATTCCTACAGTAAGTTGTCACCCCCTTCCACGTATCTGAGCTGTCTCTGGCTCCACTTTCACAGTCAAAACTATTCTCTCTGCCCTCGTCTTTCAGTAAGTGGCAAATGCTTGTTCTGATGGCATCCTCTTATGCTTTCCTTCATTTTTAGCATTTTATAATATGATATTTTTTACTTTCATTATATACTATGGAAATAAGAAATCAAAAAATGACATATTTTTGATTTCTTCAATGCATAGGAATAGTTGGAAGAAAACTTTGAAAGTGTAGAATAATATAAAGTGATCTAAATATTCCTCCCTGAGAAATATCTTCTATTCATGTGGTAGTACCCTTTTGTTTTCAGGTTTATGAAGTTATGTGACTAGATAAAGTGATATGAATGAGGAGTACCCACAATAAACTTTATAATTTACAAGGCAGATGTGGGCTCAGTAATATTAATTCTAATGCAACTGTTGAACTAATTGCCAATTTCTTTGGATATATTTTAAGTTTATTCTTCACAATGACATCTAAGTTGATTATTAATATCTCCAATAGTTAGGGATTGAAATATTATGTATAATGGAAATTAACACTATGTTCTTCCTTGTAACCAAAAATAAATTACAGAGGGCTAATGGTGTAAACACAACCATTTCAAATTACTATGAGAAAATAACTCTAAGAATTATACCAAGGTCAGCAACCATATAAGAAAAGATTGAGAGATACATTTTTTAAAACTTTATGTCCAAAACAGAAAAATAACATGAACAACATTTTAAAAAGAACACTAGATAGAAATCATGATTTCACTGTAAAACTACAGATTTATTTTATCTTTATTATAGAAAATGTATATTTATGTAAGTAAAAAATAAAATAATATTCCAACTTAAAATCAGGGATAAGTCAAAGTGATAAAATTTGTAAAATAATCTGTTTTTACCAATTCAAGAATCATTTTTAAAAATTTTCTTTAAGAATTAATTTGTGTCTTAAACTCCAAATTATTTTTTCTTAAAAGAAATAGATGCCCTCCTACATCTAAATAAATGGGAGAAAAACAGAAATACAGGAAAATAACAAAAAGTCTAAAACTCCTTGGGATTAAATCCAAAGTTTCTAGGACTACTTCCAAACAAAAAGTAAAGAGCTATAATTCCAAGTGGCCTGAACTTTGACTGTTTCTCACTGGTATAAGGTGTCACTGTTGATGACTAGTCCTGTTTAACTAAATAAATGACACTTCTCTACGTGGGCCAGAATCACAGTCCTAGGCTGTTTCTGTAAGTTCACTTTGCTGAGCTATACATGAAAGCCAGTTCTTTCCAGTTTAAAGGTTTTCATAGTGTTGATTTGTTTTTTCAAAAGCATAACTCACATGACAATTTTTAGCAAGCATAGAAAAACTGCCTGTACTAGTTACATATTGTGTAGAAATCAGACATTTCCCTCCACTCTTTAAATGCTTTTGTTAAGCCTGAATTAATAGCCTAAAATCCCCTCGTGAAGTAATTTTATTCCGGGCGTTTTCTTGTCTTTTCTTGTTTTGAGGTCATGCAGAATGAAATTTCAAGGCCTCTCTACTTTCAAAGTTCACTTCACTTTCAAAACCATCCTCTGTCCCTTCAGTGAAAAGAGTACTCACTGCAGTGACCAGGCTCATATATATCCCTGGCCATAGGTGAGGGACTTGCTCACTCAACTTGCAAAAGTCTTCTCTCAAGGGCGTAGGCACCAACTTATATGAAAACTAAGACTGTTATAACTGTGTTTGTTTTTTTTTTTTTTTAATTTCTCAGTTTAGACAGTAGGACAAAAGCAAAAAGCAGATTCTGTCTAAAAAAGGAACAATTTAGAAAGTAAAAATAAAAATAATGCAGTTGACCAGTAAATATAAACACTGTCAATCTCATTAATAAGTAAACAAATACAAAAATTTCAAGAGAGTTCTAAGAACGGACATTTATGGCTAAGTTTTAGCTGCTGCTTATAAAGCCAACTTGCTGAAGTGTTTTCAAAGGTAAAATATTTTCTTTTTTAAGTTTGCAATGAGAATGTGTGTAAACTTTTCATATGCATTTTTTGTGTATATTTATTAATTTATGTATCTTAGTATTTCATCTAGTAAGGACTGTACAGTTTACTAGACAATATATTATTGTCTAGATGGTGGATAATCTTTAAGAAGAAAGAGTCTTAAAGTTGGAAGGAATATTTACAATACCTTCTCTGGCAATGCAGAAAATTCTACCTAAGTAACATGAGTGATCTTTCCCATTGGTCTATTGTCCATAACAGATTCTGTACATGAAAAACTTCTAAAAGTTACTCCAAGGTTTACTGCTAAACAAAGGTACATTGGTGTCTTCAATGATATTGAATGCATTTTCTTTTATCTTATTTTAGTTTGGAAAACAAATTTTCATTTCGAAGGCTAAATATTTTCTAAACATGAGAGTTTAGTACTGCAAAATTATCAGTATTTAATGTGAATTTTAGAGTTAGAAATTGCAATTTATAGTTAAACTTGGACAAAATACTGACTTTTTTGTCAGAAATTATTCTTACTAGCAAAAAAAACTAGATTAAAATGTTTCTTTATCATCATCATTTCTCATGTTTCTTGAAAGCACAGGGTTATCTTCCTAGCAGTGCCCTATGGATATTATCCATCAACTTTCCATTTGACTGCACTCCTGTGATACTTAAATAACCTTGAAATCAGACTCAGATCCCAGGATGCAATCTTTACCAGTCAGTTCCAAACAGAGAAAACCTGCAGATAAAAGGGGAAAGAAAGTCTCCCAAAGACACTTTGGAAGGGTTTTGATATGCTAATTAAACTATTCACCATTTTAGAGAACATTAGGCATGGAGACTCATACCCATTCAGGCTGCCTCCAGTTAAACAAGCATCCTTGAAAGTACTCTCACTTTCAGTGAAGAACGGAAACAATTACTGCAAAAGAACAGAATGTGTCCCACATCTCACCCTTAATTTTGCTTCTTTTGTTTCATAGTTCTTAATTTTATGTTTTATGCAAATATAATTACAACCCCAGATTGAATAACTTAGCAGTTTCATGATGTGCACATCCCTTCTTGAGCAAAAATATTATTGATCAAATAATATTCTCCCTGAATTTTCAACCAAGATAAACCTTGGTTACTCACAGTTGGTGATTAAGGCATTTCTCACAGTCTGTGTAACATTATAAGATATTGTAATTTTGTGATTTACTTCTCAGTGACATGAGAGGTTGTTAAGATCAGAACAACATTTTTGACATTTGGCAAATAAGGGCAAAAATACTGGTGTTTTCTCTTAAACATTAAAAAATTTGGTTTGTGCTGAGAGTTAAAATTGGAAGACTATGAATACTGGAGAGAGCACTAGGGTAAAGCCCTCTGGTTAAAATTATCACATTAGTTTGGAAATCTATCTTCAACCTGGTGTAGAAAAGTCTAATTATGACTCAAGCTTTCTTGCTTGAATTTCACTCCTTATTGGAACAACCTTCCTACTGATAGCAGCAATAAACTCTAGAGAAAATACAAAAATTAAAAAAAAAATACTAGAAGACACTGGAGAGTGATTAAAAAGTAGCAGAAACTGTAAAGAAGTTCACCTTTCACAGAAGGGAATGGCACACAAGATGTTCTGATTTTTACCACTTCTAGCCTGACGATAGTCTTGCACCATGCATGGCTGCTCAGAACACCACTTGCAGACTCACTGGAAAGTGAGAGAACCAGGGAAAAGGAAAATGGAAGAATGTATGCTGCTGTGCCATTGATACAGGATGTTAGTAACTTTTAGTAATAGGGAACTCATGAGAGAAAAAATCATGAAGAGCTCCTAATAATGGATAAATAGCATAGACAATTTACCAAAAGCATTTTAAAAACTGATTTGAACATATGGAAACATATTTGACCTCCCTTGTAATAAAAACATACACATAAAAACCACCATATTTAAACCAGATTTGCAACCTTTGCCACTATAGTATTGGAACAAACCTCAGCCACCTCCCAGTGCCTCTTTTCTGGGTTCTTATCTTGAGAATTCAAAGAATGAAATCCACATTCAAGGAAGAGTGAGCGTAAAAGAGTATAATTTATTGATGCGAGAAGAAAAGAGACAAGAGTTCCCACAGGGCAAGAGGAGACCCAATGGGGGTTGCATTTATGGGTACTAACCTAGGGTTTCCTATAGCTACAGGGTAGAGGCATTAATGCCAATCAGGTCTTGGAAACGTACTAAGACTATTGGTCAAAAAATATGTTAAACGGGTATTGGGAAAGTTAAGGGTATAGATTAGAGCTCAAGTCTGGAGCCTTAATCAGGGCTGTCCCGCCTCCCTTTATACTTGACCAAAGCAGAAGTGAAAATTGATTTTGAATCATCCTTGAATCAGAAGAATGGTGAAATACAATACCCAAGCTCACATTTTATTTTGCAAATCAAGTATTTCTCTGTGTTGAAACTTATAGGAACCTCTCTTACTAATCATAACGTATTTACACACCCAATTAAAATCTCCAGATCTTTTTAAAAGAACTACTCCAAAGAGGTTTCCTCTCTTCTGACACTATAACACTGAGATTTGAAAAGTGCCAGACTTTTGCTTGAGTTCTGGAAAATTTTGTCTGGGTTTCTACTCAGCATACCAGATGGCCCACATGATTTTGTTTCCTCTTGATTTTGTTTCTATTTCATTAGTTATTCCTCCCAGCTTGCTGCCATCTATAAATCTTAAAACCATGCCCTTTATCTGTCTTCCTCCTGGTTATTAATTAAATATTTTTAACAAGACAGGGCTAAGAGCCAAGGCACTACAGGACTTTGCTAAAGACAGCTCCACTTTGTAATTCGATATTTATTAACATTTGTTAGAAACATAACTATAATACAACCTGATTTTTCTGTGAAAAGTTATTATCTTTCTATGGCTTCTTTTCCTTATCTTTAGAATGAGGTAGATTTTATATTACTTTTTCATGTCAGCTGTTGTGAGGATAGTTGCTCCTCAAGTCCTAATTGTGAGACATCCATGCTTTCGTAAAATACAATAAAAATAACAGATAAAAAATAAAATTATGAGAAAATTAAGTATAAAAAGTAAATGAAACAAGGACAATTTTATTCTTAGCGGAAACAGATAAAACCATACTCTAATATTCATATCAAATATATGCTAAGAAAAAAGGGCTGCCAAAATGGTATGCATTATTAGTAAAATTGTGTTTGTAGAAAATTAATGTAAAATATCATAGTTGCAACTCTGTTGTCTCTAACTGTAACTATTCAAAGATTATGAACAAAGTAACAATTCCCATAGTAAATTCCTACATGTACATGTTGAATCTGTCCTGATTGTCAGAGAATTAAAAAAAAAAAAATTAAATGTTCATAGACCTTTATTTTATTCATTTATTTATATGTGGTGCTGAGAATTGAACCCAGTGCCTCATACATGCTCAGCAAGCACTCTACCACTGAGTCACAACCCCAGCCCCAGAGAAGTGTTTTAATGTGATAGATAAACTACCATTTTGCTTTTTAATTTATGTAACCTAGGTTGGGTAAATGACAATTCTGTGCAGATAATGTTAATCTTAGCCATCAGTGTGTTGATTTCAAAACACAATGAAGAAGCCCATCTCAGAAAGGTACATTGATCAATAAGAGAGGAAAAAAATTTGAAGTAATTTCTGTAAACTCATGGAATATAATGGTATGCAATAAAGAGCAAGTGCTTTTGTTCTGTTAAAATTTTCTTGAATGTTTCCATAGCCATTTTCAATTGTTAATCTTTTAAATTTAATTACATTTATATACTTTGATAAGAAAGTATATTAAATTATGCTTTGATAAATTATACTTTGATAAAACATAAATTTCATGTTTTTCTGTTGTGGGAAAATATGGGAAAATTAAATTCAAAATATTCTATTAAATGTATAAGTGGTGGTAATGTTTTATAAATATGCAATATTAGGGTTTGTTCCGTGTGTGTGTGTGTGCGCACGCGTGTGTGTGTTTTCCTCCCAGGCATAAAAGTATTAAGATGATTTACCAAACACAGTAGACTGTCTAGTTATTTTATGTATTTCAAAATCACTACCAAGTCAGCTTCTGAAGTCAGATTTTACAGAATGGTACAGTCAATGTTCAAATATTAACAATAGAATTTTTTATCAGAAAATGTGCTGTCTTTCAGCATGCTGTGAGAATTATTTATGATAAGCTCCTATGTTAATGAGAATAGAGAGGCTTTAGCTTTTATATAATCAAGTTTTTATAATACCACCAAAACAAATATATATTGGTTTGTTTCATAGTAAGACTTTCTGATGAGAAAGGCAGTATGGTGATTTATAATCTAATACAGATTATTTCATAATAGTTTTATCTTTGAAATTATATCATTGGAGCATTTTTTTTAATTAAAAAGTCAAAACACATTTGTTGAAAATTTAAACTTTTCTACTTTCATACAACTTAGATCTACTGTTTTACACAATATCTTTAAACAGAAATCACTTCCTCAGCATGATCATTTTCATATAGCACATGTAATAAAAAATGACTGTATTAGAAATAATTGTATTTGTGAAGTTACAAGAAGAAAATGCTTTGCTAAATTTGTGTTCTGTGAGTTTGTATTTAGTATCTCCAGTTCCTGAATAATATAGCTCTGCTTTCTTCAGCAATTCATATTTGATCTACTTATTTTGCTATAGACACATAGAAATTGCCAAGAAAAAATAATATTATTATGTGTGTGCATTAGTTTAGTTACCTAAAGTGCCAGATTAGAAGAAGCAAGGAAATCATTACTGTTTACATGTCAAAATCAATTGATTACTGTTGACTCTTTTAATCACTGCACATCCTACCGATTGTTTATTGTATTATGATTCTAGCCAATATTATTAAAATACGAGTCACTTATATTAAACTCATTTTTGTAGTGCACAGTTCTGTATGTGTTGAGAAATTCATACATTTTTACAAAAAGTATTACCATCATGATAGGGAACATTTTCACCAGTCCCTGTAATGTATCCTTGCTCTTTGGTAGTCAACCCATCAACTCCACAAACACCAATTTGTTTTCTGAACCTGTAATACAGTTTTTTCAAGAAGGTTATGGACATTGAGCAATGCACTATACAGCCTTTTGAATTTGTTTCTTTCATGTATTTATTTTACCTTATGTGGTTTGGGTTGAGATATATATACAGATATATCTCCAATTGTTCCAATTCTGTGTGTTGGAGGTGTTTTTACTCCATTGAACTGACTTTGCACTTTGTCACAAACTCTTCACCATATGCATGTTGGTCTAGTTCTATACTTCCCATTCTTTACATTTATTCTCTTTTGCCGGTACAATACTGTCTGGATAATTGTAGCCTTAGAGTTAATCTTGAGGTTCTTCAGCATAAATCCTCCAAATTTTTTATTTTGGTTGAGATAGCATTATATTTTCTGATTAATTGGCAAGAAATAACATTTATATCCACAAACACACACCCAAACAGAAATATAATCAATGAGAATAGTGTCTTTTCCCATATGTCTAGCCATCTACTTAGGTGTGTATTTATATCCTTCATTTGTTTTTTCTAGTTTTCAGCCTTAGGTCTTCACACACATGTATCACTTTTATATTTATACCTAAAAAATTTAAGGGGCTTTGGTGATATTATAACTGCTACTGACTTTAATTTTATAATGTTGGAGATTGAACCCAGGGTCTCAAACGGTACAGATTTTCATATGAATTTTCAATTATTCTTTCCTATTATATAGAAAAGGAGTAGAATTTTTGTATTGACCTCATATCTGGTGATCTTGTAAAAACTCATTTACTGGTTCTAAAAACTTTTTGGTAGATTTTACAGTAATTCTACATATATAATCATATTAACTGTGACTATCAAGCTTGCTTCTTTCTAAAAACTGTGAATTGCACCTTTAATCCCTGAATGTTCACAGGCTGACACAGAATTGCAAGTTCAAAGCCAGTCTAAGAATCTTAGCAAGGCCCTACCCTAGACAACTTACAAAGACCCTGTCTCAAAATAAAAAGATTTAAAAAGGAGTCTGGAGATGTGACTTAGTGGTTAAGTGACTCTGGGTTCAATTACTAGTACCAAAAGTAATTAATCAATTAGTTAATTAATTTAAATAAATAATAAAAACTATAAATTTTCTTTATCATGTCTCCTCTGGACAGAGATTATAAATGATTTATCTCAAGTTTTGCTTTTCTCACAAAGTCTCTATTTCACCTTAATTTTTGAAAAAATTTCTGGACATAGTACCTTCAAGACATAATGAGACACAGTGAATAAAGGGAGGTGAATGCTGTATGGCTGGACTTGTCTTGAAATCTTTCTACTAAAGCAATCCCCTTTAAGAAATGAAGTTGTACGCAATGATAACACAGTGCCCCATAATATGTTGGAGAATCTCACAATGGCAGCTTGAAGTATGGGAAGACAATGGAGGGATGAAAATGGTCATTTGGGGATATCTTACAATAAAAAATACACAGATGGAACTAGATTAGAAAGTTGGGTAAGTTATTCCCTGGTAGACAAAGTAAAGAGGACTCATACATCTAACACATAGATCAGTGCTTCTTATAGAAAAGATGACTGAGGATAGCTTAGTCTTTCAGAGAAGAGCCCTTAAATTTACAGCATGAGTAGACCATGCATGTGAATTGGTAGGAGATTTGGAATAAGTTGCCCTAACTCTGCAATGTCATGCAGCTTAGCTTATTTTTTTTCTAGATAATTCTTTTAATCAGGGAAAACACTATATAATATATGTGTGTGTGTATGTGAAATATATGTAAACATTTTTAAATAAATGTAAAACCATGTAAACACATTTTAAATAATGTATATATAAAATTTGTGTATTATATATGTAAAATATATATTACATGTAACACTATGTATTACTATAACTGTACATATGTCCTCCACTTTCTCTGGAGTATCCTGACTTAGAAAGATTTGGGATTGATAGGTCATGTAGGTATCCACTGGAATATTACTGGCAAGAAACTGCGCTGACATGAATGAGGGTGATGGGATATGTACGTGTTTTTCTTCTGTTTTCCTCTCTTTGCTGGAAGCAAAGGTTATCCGAAGAAAGTGGGCTTTTAAAGGGAACAATTAAAATAAATTTTACACATGATCTGAAAAAAAGAAATACATCTGCATAAATGCATAAATATAAAATACTGCCACTGAAATTGAGATAAACATTGTTAATGTCTTGGCATGTATACTTGCAGGATTTTATATGTGTGCAAATATACATACTTTTTACACAAAAGGTCAAATTTAATATGTATTAGTCATATAAAATAAACTATTTATTTAATTATTAAAATTAACATGTAATAAACATCTTCCCATGACACTAACATATATATATATATATATTAAAATCTATATTAACTTTAGTGCTTTTTCCCTCAGGTTTTTAATTTGCCCTGTCTGGAGGGATGGAGCCCTGCAGGTGCATGCCTTGACTGGACATTCTAATCTCCACATGGGGTAGGTACAGCCCCATGGACCACCACTTTTAATAAGTAGAAATCGAGCCAAATTTCTGCGTCTTTTTTTCCTATTGACAAAACTCCTGGTATGGGACAAAACTATAGCTAGTGCCCTGATCATCTGGTAAAGCTAAATGAGGATTTCAAAGGTGAAATTAATATTCCTTGCTGTGTTATCTTGCCAAATTTAAAAATGTGACTCTGCTAGGAAACATTATTGCAGTATTTTATATGCAGACATTTAGGTTGAATCTCACACAAACATATCATTAATTTCCTCAGTCTGTCTCTGCACTTTAAAGAGATAATCTCCGGGGTGCTAGCTGTCACAGTACTGAGACACTAATGTCTTTTGACTCTATGCTAGAAGAAACTGCTTCACATCTGGTATTAAAAAGTGTTCATGTTTCTTGCTTCTTTTGACAGTTCTTGGCAGAGTTTACTAAATCATAATGTTTATTTAAACATTTTTTTAAAGATACCCAAATTGCTAGCCAGATTGCTTTTATGTCCTAGTTTATTCATAGAATCATGTCATGTAGACCAGAGGATACATAAGTTACACAAATTACCCATGTAAGAATTGTTGCTCTTTGAATTTAGACCCTTTAATATGTGATGTACAATGAGGCTTATACTTGTGGAAATCCTAACGTTATACATAAAAATGATAGAAAATTTCCACTCATAAGTGATTTTTAATTCTCCCAATAATCATTCAGCCTCAGAGAAGCATGCTCTCTTCTGTGCTTTTTAATAGAGGTTTGACCACATGTATATGCATAATACTATTGCTGCTGTAACAAATTAATGTAAACTTAAGAACTTAAAACAGCATGAATTTATTATCCTAATTATTTAAAAGATCAGAAGTCTGAAATGGGTCTTACTGGGCTAAAGTGAAGGTGTTTATAGGTTTGTGTTCCTTTCTAGTCTCCAGATAGTTTGTTTCCTTGTTTTTTTCAGCTTCTAGATGCTGCCCACATTCTTATATCCTCAGTTGTTTATCTTCAAATACGTCAGCACTGGGTCGAGTCTTTCTCACAATGCCACCTCTCTGATTCTCCCTGGCGCGTCTTCACTCTTTCACTTTTAAGGGTCTTTGGGATTATATTATGCCCACTCAGATAAACCAGTATAATCTCCCATCTCAAGGTCAACTGATTATCAACCTTAATTCTTTCTGAAACCTTAATTCCCCTTGGTTATGCAACCTAATATTCATAAGTTCAGGGGTTTGGACAGATATTTTATTTGGACATCTTATGTGTAATATCATTGCATAATTATTGTCATTTACAATTATTAAATTCTTTAATACCCAGCATTTGGTTGTGATAGCATCATACTTTGTAGCTTTGTTTTCATTGCTTACTGATATTACCATTTCATAGTTCATATACATGCATTTATATATAACAATTGTACATATGTATGTATGCATAAATGAATTAAAAATTTGAGGTTAATTTTATGTCAAGGCAACTTTGTTGACTGGACTGTACTGAAGTTTTGAGGACAGAAATATTGCACTTCTGCTTCCATGCCTGAGATTTGATCCTTTTGCAGAAGAGAATGGAGTCACACAGAAGTTCTATTATTCAGAAAGAACAGGTTGGAGGACTTTGGCAAGGATGGGCTCCTTGATGCTTTTGACACAGTGTAGATAAATTTTCCCACCCGGCTCCAAATGGTGTGTGGCAATCTGCCTTATGGTAGACTTCTCTCCAGAGGGATAGAACAAAACATGTACTCCTGGGGAAGTTGATTCCCAAGAGTCAGCAGGACTAGCATACAGAGCCCTTGCAGAGGTCCCTCTCAGATGCACCAGCAGGTGACTGCACCTCACGGGGAGAGGTAAGAGTAGAGTGAATGACCAGTGCAAAGTGAAAACTCCTCCTCAGGGCAGCCACAGGTACAAGTCAAGAACTTTCCTCTCTCTTTTCTAACAGATTGGCCATTCAACAAAAATATAAACCTGCCAATTTGCTCAATATATTAATACCAACTGTGGATGAAGTCAGACCAGCATTTATGTTTGAATATAAATATGCATAATTAGAAATCTATTATAGTAATTTATAAATCCCAGTACCATTATATAGTATTTTAGCTCTCTCAAAATAAGTTAGGAAATAGATGCAGCATATACCAGCAAACAGAACTCTGTTCCACTATATATTCAAATTTTAGTTTCATAGTATTTATCTTGATATGAACTGCTTTGTATGTTTTTTAGAATAAATACAATCCTGCTCTAAACTGAGCAAAATGCTTAGAGGAACAATAAAAAATAATGATCTGTATATTTATAAATATGTTAATAATACTTATTTTTTACATTAGACTATCTACACTGCTAAGTGTATTTGCACTAGTACATAACATCTTAAAATAATGTGTGTGTTAACAGACATTTTTCCTTTAGAATGACATGCTCTTTGAGCTCAGGGCCAAACAGTCCTAGCCAGGGTACAATGTATCACCATGCATGTCCTAGGAGCTCAGAAAAACTGTAGAGATAAAGACAAGGTAAATCCTCACAACAAAGTACATGGGAAATCATTTCCATTTGGTTGAAGTCAAACTTATGAAGTTCAAACTCTGCCTCTACATTTCACTAGAATTTCATGACTTCAGACCAGTTAATATTTCTGTGCCTCAGTCTTTTTAAGACATAAAATAATTAAAATAATAGATCCTCTGTGGGGTTATCATAAAAATTCAGTTGTGCTCAATAAGCAAAACCCTTAGAATGGCAAATGGCTTGTTATACAGCATTATAATAACTGAGTATAGTAAAAGAAATGGAGGCTCAGAGATTCATATGACAAAGAATTGGAAAAATTGAAGACTTGAGTCCAATATTTTGATTCTTAATTCTGACTCTCAGTCTTAAGGGCCAAAATTGTGTTCAGGAGAACTCATTGAATTTGAATATTCCAATTTTAAAGCCAAATGTTTGGGCTTGCATGAAAATGTTCCTATAGGGAAATGTTCTTGTGATATCCAGTTTTCTGTGGTTATTCACTTCTCAAGCACAAATACATGATCTGACTTCTGGTGTAGTAGAGGACCTATGATCCAGCATTTCTGATGATTTTCCAGGCTTCTCAGGATTCTGCTAGGATCCTTACCTGTGTTTCAGGTGTGACTTCTCTGCTTCCCCACCTCCTCTTTATCACCATTGTAGATCTCAATGTAGATACAGGCGGATATTTTTTGCTTTTCTACAGGCTGATATTTGGACTAAATATTCTCTCAATCTCTAAAGAAATATTAATAAAAGATCAAAATGTGATATAATATTTTCCTAATTTGGGGATTTATTTCAATGAACTTTTATCAGAGTACATGTAATAATTTGAAATAAAATATGAGACTCTCAGGGCTCCTGCCAATGTCTCCTTTCAAAATATTTCTTCCCATCCTCTCTCTTGCTATTGTACCAGAAACTTCCAGTTTTTTTTTCATCTCAAAGAAAGGGCAAAATCAACTAATGTCAGAACTACCACTTCACTTCATGCTTCAGATAAAATAAATATTTTAGTGTCATTATTACCAATTCAATTAGACATTGAAGCCAAGATCATAATCATGATATATACAGTTCTTGGAAATTAATTTTAAAATTTATATTTCACTGTTTATGGATTTTATAGTTTACTGACCGTTTATCTATCTAGTTACAGAATAATGAAGCAACTTTAGCTAACATGAGACTGTGCAATCTTAGTATTGTATTATGGCAGAGATGGAAGGAAAGTAATATTTATAAAACAAGTTTGTCAGTGATGTAACTTTTTCTGAGAAAAAAAATTAGGTATAGGAAAAAACTATCTGCAGTTGAGAGTTAAATTATCATTGTTTTGTAAAAGTGACACATTGTAAAAATGCTTTGGTTTAGCTTTAAATTCAACTCCTCTTTAGTCTCTTTATTCATTCATAACTTAGCAATTATATTCAGATTCTTTGTTTTCAAATAAACTCAATTTTATTTTTGAATATTTCAAATACTAAGACAAAAAGAAAAATAACTACAAAATTTTAAGAAGTTTTTAAATTAATAATTAAAATTAAGTATGATAGGGCTGAAGTTCATTTAATCATTTTAATATTCCTTAAAACATTATCAAATTATTGTGACACAATTCAACTGGCTATCTTAATTTTGGAAATGTTAACTAGATATTTGAAAATTAAAATCCTAAGAAAATCTTTCAGAATTCTAGAATGATGATTTTACTAAACATCCCTGAATGTCAACGACAAATGTATGCAGGTCGTTTAAATGATTAATACTGTATCTCTAAACTTATCATCAAAAAAGCAAATCCATGAGTTTATTTACTTTTATTAGCTTTATATTAAATTATAAATCTTTCCAAATTTAGAGGACATGTCCATGAAATGTGTTTATTAACTCCAGCAAACTGAAAACAGTTATCTTTCAGTAATTCGAGCCCAGAATGTTGAATCTATGAGGATTTCAGATCCAGGGAAAATTGACTTGGACATAGATGAACAATTGTGTGATCTATCATAATTGAGTTGTGTATTCATACATTATTTGAGTCTAACCAAACAAAAAATCTGAAGGAAGATATTTCCTTGTAGCCCGAATGGTTCTTTGGTTCTTTCTACATATTTCAGTATTTCAGGTCTTTTTTCTACAGGTGTTAAAGAATGGAAGTCATGCTCATGGCATGTTTATGTGAATGGGGTTTTGCTTATTTTAGATGATTTAAGTTTCCTAAGTTTAATGAGGATTTCTGTTTTCCAAAATTAAGACACTGCTTCAGAAAAAATATGAGCAATAGAACCATTAATGTCCCTATCCCATTCCATCTGCTATCACTATGTGTGAATGTGTGTGTGTGTGTGTGTGCGTGTGTATCTGTGTGAGAGAGAGAGAGGCAAAGACAGAGGCAGACACAGAGATTGGTTTGGACTGTAGGCTACTTAAAAATAAATATAGTCATGTTCCTAATTTCTAACTTACTTCAAATTATTAAGTACCACCTTCAAGTCTTTGTTGGGATTGCAAGGTTGCTGACTTATTCACTAATATTTCTTGAATGTCTTGTTAAAAGGAGGAGCATTCTTTAACCTCTCTACCACTGGGGGATTTCCTAACTATCCTCCAGGTCCCGGAGTCTTTGCATGGAGCGTCTCTGATTCTTGACTTTCTCTGGGCCATGCTTTCTTCTCGTTCCAATGTGCTGTTAAGAGAAATGCACGTGCCTTCTCCAGACTTGATACCTAAGTGATTAATGCATCCTTCCAGCCAGACAGCAAGATCTCTGCGAGGATATGGGGGCTAGAATATGGAAAGATGCAAATTTACCTGTTCAGTTCATTTGTTGCCCAAATGATAATTTGTATTTTATATAGTCCTGTGCCTTCAGAGATTGAATTTTTTTTAAAAAATCAAGTGCAGAAATAAAAAAACATATGTATCTATACATAAATACATATTCATATATATGCCAACAATAATATTCTTATATGCATATGTATATACATATCTTTTTACATGGAATAAAAACATACATATGTAAAACATATATATAGAAAAAGATACATAGATACATATATATTACATATGTATTATTCCGTATCTCAAGAAGTGGCAAGTATACTTTTTTTTAAAGAAATGTGCTTTATTGCAAAATTCAAATGTGGAAAGCTAGAAAGAAATGACCAACCATATTCTTTCCATTGTAAGTTGAAAAACTTTTTCTTATTTTATTATTATTTTTATTTAGCTTTTAATTTTTTACAGACTGCATTTCGATTCATTGTACACAAATGGGGTATATAATTTCATTTCTATGGTTGTACACAATGTAGATTCATATCATTTGAGTAATCATACATGTACATAGGATAATGATGTCTCTCTCATTCCACCATTTTTCATACCCCCTCCCTCTCATTTCCTTCTACATATTCTGAAGTTCCCCCATTATTCTCTCATTCCCCACTCCCCACCCCCATTATATCATTCTCCACTTATCAGGGAAAACATTTGGCCTTTTGTTTTTTGGGCTTGGCTTATTTCACTTAGCGTGATGTTCTCCAATTCCATCCACACTTTTCCTGATTGTTTTAAACACAAAATTTAACAAATTAATGCATTTCTTAAACATTGCTTTAGTATCATTTTCTGATTCTCATCCTTTTGAAGAGGATACATAAAATTGACATTTAAACATTCCTTAATATTTCTTATTTTATTCAATATTATGTTTATCACATATATACATATATATGCCAATACCTAAAGATCTAGTTTATTAGTAGAGCTCAATGTATCAATATTTAACAACTATATCATTTTTTACCTATACAGCACTATCATGTTTACTCATATAGTCCACACTGACAAGTTAAATATCTCCACCTTATTTTCTGGGACAATGTTGCTACAAAGATGATACAAGGAGTTGTATATTCATTTGTATACAGTTCTTTACAGTGTACACTCACAAATGAAAATGTAGAATACTCATTAATGAGAAAGACTTCTTTTAATCTTTATATGTATTTTATATAGAAATATGTATAAAAATATATCAACTGTACATATATAACATATATCATCAAATAATAAGTACATGTACCCCCTCTCAGGATAAGAAATTGAATATAATAGTACAGAAGGCCCAACTATTCTGATATAATCACATTACATCCATGTAACCATTACCCTGTGTGTGTGTAAAAGTTTACCTGCTTGTTTTATTTTATTTTTGTGGGTGTGTTTGTTAATACTGGAAAGGATGCTACTTCCCATTTCATAAGATCATTTTGAGAACTAAATTGTTAGATGACTTTGTATGTAATAGGATTAGTCTCTATGTATATAAACCATCCAGAATGGTTAATAGTGATTTCATTGTTAGTACTGTTAATCAAAATGTCTGTCAGTATATCTGTTTCCCTAGGACTTTAATACAGATATGTACTATTTGAGGTGGGTGTTTATTTTTTCGGTGGTGCTGGGGATTGAACCCAGTGTCTCACACATGTTAGGCAAGCACTCTACCACTGAGCCACATCCAGCCCAGTTATGTCATATTTGGATCTCAAGTTCCCAAATGTATTCAATTATACCAATTAATTAAAAAATATTTGTTCAAGGACCATGTAACGATTTGCATTTCTACTAGTAACAAATGAGGGAATGCTGTGTTCCATTTTCCCCAGGGATTGATATTGCCAATTTTCCTAATTGCTAGACTGAAGGGTATTTCATTGTGTCTTTAATTCATTGTGTCTTTTCTTGATAATTGTGCTAATTTTTTTCCTTATGGCTCATTTGTTGGTCGGGATTACTTTTTTTTTTTTTTTTTTTTTGAGAAACCTCTTTAATACTTAGGACTCTTTTGCAATTTCATCATCTTATGTTTAAAGCACAAATGTCTCATACATTTTGTAACTGTATCTATGTCAGTTTAAAGATTGTAAATATCTGAGTTTTGGCGCAGTCTTTTCATCGTCTTTATGGTGTCATTAAATGAGCATTAAATTCTTAATTTCAGTGCTACCAATTTATCATTCTTTGTTGCCCTTTCTGGGTTTTCAGTAGAAAGCACTTCACTCCCTTATGTTCTCATATAATCTTTGAAAATTTCTATACGTTTTCCTTCATCTTCCAGTCTTCATTACTGATTACCTTTTATTCATGGTATAGGGTGGAAACATTCTCCACCTCATAAGGTTGTCCTGAGGGTCACTGAGTTACTATAACAAAGTTTTTACGGAAATGCTTGCTCAATGTGAGTCCTCAGCATTTACCAGCTGTCGTAATTACCGTCTGTGTCTTTCTTGCTTTCGTGGAACACTGGACTTCTCCCTTCTTCCCACTTCCTTCTGTTAGAACCAGGTTTTAAGGGTTCTCCACCAAGTATGCGTCCCCCTCTAGCAGCCAAGACCTGCAGTTCTGGAGCCAGAAAAACAACATGAAAATTTAGCTGGAAGCTCCTCTAGGAAATTTGAGAGTGAACTGGTTTGAGGACCTGATGTCATAAGAAGTATGAAGTGAAATAGTGAAAACTTAATTGATCTTAACTGCACTTCCTTTCCCCTTATTTGCATTTATGTATTTCTACCTAGGACAGTCCAAAATCATTTTTATGAAGGACATGAGATTTTCTCTTGTCCACACTCCTAATTCTAGTTATGCCTTTATGCTAACCAAAAAAGAAAAAAAAAATGACTCTACATAAATGTTAACAATATAGAAAATAAACTTTAGAAATGTAACACATTTTACGCAATAGTTACATATGATACTAGAATTTGGTAAAAAATGATATTAATATGTATTTTTCAGTATCTTAGAATGAAATGTAAGTGGGGCAGGAAATCAGAGGAGAAAATCAATTGTAGGATGCAAATATTTTGAATTGTTATAATTACATATTATTTAACTGTTTAAACATTTAATTGTTTTTTTCTTACAGGAGTATACACTATTCCAATGGATCACAGTAATTGCCACACTCACAGACATTGCTCTATGCTACTTTCATTCTAATATTGCAAAGTTTAGAAATAGGAAATCCTGACCAGGAGTTTAATTTAATTTATGATGAGAAAATTGTTGAGATATTAAAAGCACACATTTTATAAACAAATTTATTTTTTAGGGCTTCCAGTAGTTTTTCTAATTCCTCTTTTTTAATAGACAATTTAGGTTTAAAAGACCTTGTTGGCCAATTATAAATTACACTGAATTCAGAATAGACACATGTATTCTAGTCAACAGCCTGTGTACCACAACACAGCTATTGTTCTTCTGCATACAAGAGCTGTTGGGATTAACTTTTGCTTGGAGTTTTATAAATTTCTCAATGTTAAGAGATGTGACCTTTTTCTCATCTTTGACTTTTCAGCCAAGACTGAAATGACAAAAGGCTACAAGGTAAATATCTTGTAATTTCCTGGCAGTTGCCCAGAATATAACAGAGGGAGGAAGTTTGAAAGTACATTCTAAGAGAAGCCACTGAAGCAATAATTCTTTAAATGTTACCCTAGTGGCCTGAAAGACATGGTGCAGGCATGAGAGAAGAAAAAAAGAAAAATATCCATGTGCATCCAGGGAGTAACTTACCAATTGATTCATCAATTCTGGAATTCAGCAGGAAAAATTGACACAATCTTCATCTCCGGGGGAACTAGAGGCCATTTGGTGCAAGTACTTCCTTTTAGATTCATGTTATAAAAGTTCAAAAGTGCATTTATTAACACAAACTGCAATGACAGGTTTTTTTTTAATATAGTACAGTTATCATTCATGTCATAAGATTGGTATTCATATTTCTATAGTATTTTTAGTATTTACATACCTGACAGAAGTCAATTTAGTTCCTACAACTTTGAAATTTGTCAATCTCATTTTATTTTTATCTATTTCTTTAGTCACAGAGTTTGGGTATGAATTTGATTATATTATGCAATTTATATTTCTGTAAAATGACTGATTTTGTATGTTTTGATGATTTTTGCCTTGAATTATATTTATATTTGTCTGACATACTTTGCCTATAAAGTTACTTCTGCTTAGTGTCTCCTTGTTTAAGACAGCTCTTGGAGGTCGCATGACCTAGGGTTTTCTGTTTGACCTGGTGAGTCAATTTCTCTTCTGTTTATTGTTTGGGAGATTTTGTTATATTTAGGACTGTTATACCTTGAATATTTGGTTCAGTTCTGACAGCTATAATTTTTTTGTTTTCTTTGGTTTTGTTCTTTGATGTACGTACTTCCCTTTCTTGAACTGACTCCCGACACTGTTTTGAAGGTTTGTTTTCTTTTCCCCCCAGTTTGTTTGTTTTAAATTCTGCTTGTGAGTATCTTCACTTTTGAAAGTTATTATTTTCATTATTTATTAAAGATAAGATTCCAGAATGAGATTTTAGTTGTTAAGTTGCTGTAACTTGGAGGAGGCTTTGTAGCAAATATTTGCCTTCTGAAACATTCTTCCAAAGTCATCTTCCTTTCATTATTCTGACATCAAAATTTCAGGACACACATTCCACTACCTCGTGGGCTGCACTGACACATGTCATGGCCGCACCCAACAGATTCCAAGGAGACAAGGGTGATGGCTGATGTGTCCCATTTTGGCCCAAGTCCATGGTCATGTGGTGCAGGTGTGGTGACCTGTGGCAATGTTTGAAAAACTTTGTGTAATTTTGTTCCTATCTTGATAGATGAGGCCAGTGCTGCTTTCTCCATCTATTTCCTTCCTCGCTTCTTCCCGTCTGACTATGTGGGAACCAAGAGACCTTGGCAGTACTTGGCACCTATTCCAGCCAGGCCTAAATTTTATATTTAATATCCTTTACTATTCTTCACCTACATGACTTTACAAGTCTCCTAATTCTGTGTTTTCAGTCCTTAAAATAGCTCTTCTCATTTCCACTTTCTCCATCCTAGGTAACTTTTAATTTTAATACTAAATAATGACAGTGGGTTTTGAACTGACCTTTTCTTCATTCTCTACACATTTCTAACTGTCCTATTATGGATTAAATTAATCTTTTCAAAACACCACCTTTACTGTAGTATTCCCCTGACAAAATTCCGATAAGTACTTTTATATTGTAGAAGCAATTGCAGTGCACTCCAAGGACATATGATTTGGATTTGACTTCCCTGTCCATCTTCTCTCTTAACACTTCCTGTGGGTATATGATGTTTTGACAAAACCATTTTAATGTCAGGCATATTTGGGCACATTACTTTGGTATTGTTATTAGAATGCGAAGTAAATTTGGTTTTGTCAGAAAATAAACAGCTCTATTTATGCTTCTTTCTTTCAAGTTATCAGTTAAGGCAGTGAAATCTAATTGTCAAAATGTCTTCAGAGAAAAAATGTCTCTGAAGAGGGTCCAAGGAATTCCTGGAGAGAAGCAGAAGGTGGGCTCGGGACCAGTGAGGTTCTTGGCTGACTTGACCAAAAATAATTTCAGCACCCACCAGTCAGAGAACTAGACAGAGGTTTAAATCGGAAAGTAATTCCACATCCAAGGGAGAATGCAGGCCATCTTGAGAGTGGGTGGATATTTTGAGTGCTCCTGGTTCTTCTCTTAAGGGAATTCAGGTGAGAGGTGGGTATGGAAAGGTTAATAGGAATTATATCAGTTTGGGGATCTCAAGACAGTTAGTTCCTGGTGGTCTGATCAATCAGGATCCTCAGGTTTTCAATCTCTGGTCAGTAGATAGTTCTGAAATGTCCCTTAAATTATAGCTTTCCCAAGATACCATATCTCTCTTTAATCAATTTATTAGGAGTTTAACTAACCATGGATGGGTTAGATTCACAGATTTCCCAGGAATTTGGGAGTGACAGGCCTAGAAAGGAAACAGGCTTAGGGAGACATAGACCTAGAAAACTATGTGGAATTTCTGAATTAAAATCTTACTTTCCTGTCCTTCTTTTATGTCTCTTTTCTCTTTTTTATTTCTTCTGTCTTACCTCTAAATCTTGCTCCAGACTTATACACTCCTTGTAGAGAAATAAATGATGACCAGCTGGTGCCCATTGACATGACACTTTCTAAACCCACACCAAAAATAAATCCTTGCCTATGCTTACCTGTGAGGATGAACCCAGCAAGCAGAAGTCAGCAATTCAACTTTTTCGATGAGTGGACACTTTAATGTAAGTTGACAGACACAGGAAGTCACAGTGACTGAGACAAAGGTCTTTCTGTCACACTGCATCAGAGAAGTCATTGTGGCTTACATCACGGAAGTCTGCAGTGCCATCCAGAACAGCACAAAACGTTTTCCTGCTGCATCTATAGAAACGCAAGCGTTCAATAAAATGGACAGCATACTGTTCACAAAACAGGTAGCTGCTCCTACTTCTGAAAGCTGGACATTCTTATTTTTTTGGATAGAATAGAGTTTCAACTTACATATTAGCAATATTTATGTATTCTCCATGTTTATAAACTAAAGAATTCTGATAGTATATTAAAAATGAAAAAACCCAGAATGAAAAAGACAATTAAGCTTGAATAAGTTTATTAGCATTTCTTTAATGTATCATAAGAATCATTTGAATCTATGGAAAGGCACTGTACACATTTTTCTTTAACTCCTCTGGCCATAAGAGACAAAAACCAAAATAACATGAAACTTATGGGTGGTGCTTACAGGAAACGTTTCAAAAAGAAATATTCATAAAAAGGCATTAAATTTTGAATAGATGGTTCTAATTTAATGACAGAAAAGTTTTTAGTTTTAGCAAATATTTCAGACAGAAAAAATAATCTTTTAATTGGATACCCCCCGCGTACCACGCTCAAGTATGAATCATTCAAGAAATGATGTAAATCAAGTAAATTACATGAAATTCTGTTTTGATTAATTATGAATTTCTCTATAGCACATCAAGTAAATACCGGAGAACTTAGAATAATAAATCTGAATAGCTGAGAATTGAAGTAATGAGGGTGAAGATTATTTATGTTTCAAAGGGGATTATATAATGAAGAGATAAAAAGCAATTTGAAGATTGATTTTGACCTTGTATTTCAAGAAAATGTGAAATGAGAATGAAAAACTTTTGGGGAAAAGTTGTGCGCGTGCGTGTGTGTGTGTGTGTGTGTGTGTTACACTACTATTTACAATGATCTATTTTGAATTACAAAAAGTAATATTTCAATTATTCAAAATTATTTGACCTAATAAATTATTTATATATTTACATAATTAAAGAAAATAACAAAGTGAACGATGAACACAGGGAAATACCTTGTACCTCAAAAATGCAAAAACTAATTCTGAAAATGTAACATTGCATAAAATTTGTTCATAGCCTGACAACAAACAATATAAATTGCAATAAATTGTAATAAATTTTCCAAGATATTCATTATATTCATCATAATATAAATTTAGCCCCATAATTAGACGATATCCATAAAGTTCTATAGATAAATGTGAACAGAAAAATATAACATTTAAGGCAACTGATTAAAATTTCCAATGATATTCCCAAATGTGATTTTGGTGACTTGGTAGGCATTATGGCTGGATCTCCAACATCCCCCACAGGTCCTTGTGTGAAAGCCTCGGTCCCAGGTGGCACTGTTGGGAGACACTGAGGCCCCTTAGCAGCAGGTATGCAGGGAAGGTTTTAGGTCACTGCCCCCTGCAGGGTCTTGTGGAACTTTTCCCCTCCTCTTTCTCCTTCGCTTCCTGGTTCTGAGGTAAGCAGTTAACTCTGCCATATGCGCCTTCCTTTCCCATCTGCCTCCCATCAGAGGCCCAAAGCAATGGGTCTGCAGGATGTTGTGTTGGAAACTCAAAAACCATGAACAAAAAGAAGACTTCTTTCTTCATAGGTTTATTACCACTAGCATTTCATTAGGAATAGAAAACTAACAGTAAACTAAAATAATTTAAAATATACAAATGCATGTCATATGTAAGTTTTGTTTGTTATTGGTGCTACATAACCAGAATTTAAGAGAATAGTTAGCATAATAAAATATGTAATATAAATGATGAAAAAATTGTCTTATGAATTACTTTTTTTTCTAATCATTTTCAATGTACCAAAGAAATTTTTGAAAAAATTTAATATGTTTACTTACACCAACCCATACCTGAGATGGAGACATTTTTGTGCTTGGAGAACAGTTCCAATAAATGATTTATATTTAGCAATAGATGATTTGTTTTAAAATTTACTTGGTCAGAATTTACAAATATTTGCAGCATCACATATATATATATATAATAGCATATATATAATATAATATATATATTATATATAATATATAATAGCAATATATCATATATCATATATATATGTAATTGCAATACATAATAGCAATATATATTATAGCGATCCATAAGCCTCTGTCAGGCATATACATTGAATGTTATCCTGGATACTAGCTGGTAAAGAAGTAGGCATGAGATGTGGAAGACAGGGTGACAAAAGCTATATGCTTTGTAGTACCTGTCAAATAAACCACATATGATCACGATTATTTGCTTACTAAACTGAAGAGCACACCATTGTGTTCATTTTCTGAGAATGTGAATATCTTGAATAACCTATATTCTCTGATATTTTATGTGACTGCTTTATGAATTAATATTACATTTAGTTGATTAGTAATGGAACTTAGGGAGAAGAGGAATGATAAAAATAGAAACTAGGTTTTGCATTTATAAAAGAAACATCTTCATAAAAGAAAATCAAAATGAGTTTGGGGGAGTGAAAGTCTGCTATAATGGGATGAGTCAGTGGAAAGAAGATCTTAAATGTCTTTTTCATACATTATTTAAAAAAAAAGTGTCCCAATGATTTTACTTTGGCAAGATGTTTTTTTATTATTATTATTTTTAGTTATAAATGGGCACAATACCTTTCTCTATTTTAATGTGGTGCTGAGGATCAAACCCAGTGCCTCACACATGTGAGGCAAGCGCTCAACAACTGAGCAACAACTCAGCCCCTTGGCAAAGTCTTTTTTCAGTGTGGCTATGTCAAAACAGTCACACAAACATGTGGCATAAAACACACTTGTTCTTTCTCTGTATGACATGAAGACACCATCGAACCTCTAAGAAATGGCCTCTTTGTTCACATATTATTAGCACATCTTGATTTAGTTCCAAACATATTCCAGTTTGTACATTTTCTTTATTTTATTCTTTAAATTTGTTCTAATTAGTTATGCATGATAATAGAATGCATTTATGCATTTTAATAAATCATACATAAATGGAGGAGAATTTTATTTTTCTGATTGTACATATAGTAGGATCACATTAGTCATGCTGTCATATAATACATGAGGTAATAATGTCTGTTTTACTCTACCATCTTCCTTGCCCCAAATCCCTTCCCCTCTCTTCACTCCCCTCTACCTAAAGTAACTCTATTCTTCCCTGGCGCCCTCCACCCCAGTCCCCTTATTTGAATTAGCATCTGCGTGTCAGAGAAAACTTTTGTCCTTTGGTATTTAGGGTTTGGCTTATCTCACTTAGCATGATATTCTCCAACTCCATTCATTTACCAGCAAATGCCATAATTTCATTCTTCTCTAACGCTGAGTAGTATTCCATCATATATATACATCACATGTTCTTTATCCATTCATCTGTTGACGGACACCTAGGTTGATTCCATAGTTTAGCTACTGTGATGTTTTCTTTATTATTTTCTGTAACCACTCCCATCCTTATGAAAATGTTACTATATATAATTCCTAGTATAATTTTTGCTTTTATTATCACAAACCTCTTATTTTTAAATGTAAATTGTGTCTTCCCAAATAGATTCCAAGATTCTTGAGTCACTAACAACTTTCTTTACAGTTCTGTATAGTTCAAATCATTCCAAATTTAAATTTATTATTTTTGCCTTCAAATGAATAAATTTCTAGGAATTGTTCAGTCACAGCCCATGTTTTTGGTATGTGTCAGAACTATAATGGATTCCATGTTTGCAGTTATCATAGGTGCAAAGCACTTATTTGTACTTACTACTTATTGAGTATTGGCTCCATTTAAATGAGTAGCCACACACTTTGCTGTGATATATTAATGTACTCAAATACAGGGAAACTAGCTTAGGCTCCCCTGACCTCTTTACAATATATACAATGCATGCACTGGATTACTTTCTGAAAGTATTATTTCACTTCTGAAATAAATCTAGTTTCATGGGTTTCAAATAAGAATTCTGAGTTCATATTAGTTTTCCATCTTAAGATTAGTAATGCTGATTTCTTTGGAATGATTGATTGTGTAGCTTTAAAAGTTGTCCTTCAGCCCTTCCTTTCTTTTCTCCACCCACTTCCTTCTTCCTCCTCTCCTCTCTAAGGATTTTGTCATGTCAAGTAGAAAGTAATTAATCATTAAATATTGCATTACACAGTAAATTTGGTTATAAATATTTGACATCCAAGCATGGTTTATAAGACAAGGAAATATTTTAAGGAATGTAGAGGGAAAAACCACTTGAATTTATAAATAATTAGATAAAACTGGGGATTCATGTACTTAATTATGTAAGCTGTCATCTGATGTATTATTCAAACAGTTATTAAAATTTTTAAACTAAATTTCATTTGAAGTTATTTTAGTGCCGGATGCAGTCTTTTGTTGTTGGCTATGTAGTGCTTTTTATATGTACTTGTTTCAGTTTTCATCTCTTCTTGTTTCTTCCATAAAGCTAATAAAATCACTGGAATGGATTTGTCTGATCAAGTCTTCAGTGGAAAGGTGATAATGCTCATGTAATGACAACTTCAAATTGAGTATTATTTTGACAAAAATGTTTGGTTTATTTCAAATTAATTAATGAATGATTTGTAATGCACATTTGGAGAAATTTATCCTTTAAATTAAAGCTGAGAGCCAGGTGAGGTGGCATGCTTGTAGTTCCAGCTGCTCAGGAGTTCAAAACCAGCCTCAGCAACTTAGCAAGACCTTAAGCAACTTAGTGAGGTTCCTGTCTCAAAATAGAAAAAAAAAAAATGACTGGAAATATTGGGAACATGAATCAGCGATTGTGTGTGCTCCTAGGTTCAATCTATGGTACCAAAATAACAACAACAACAACAACAACCACAACAACAAAACTGAGAAGAACATTTCTTTCATAAAAAAGTCTGCAGAAGTACTATACAATAGTAGATGCTGTTACAGTGAAAATATATATATGTATATAAAATATATATATATAATTTCTAATTGCTTCTTTCACTCAATCTCTAAGCATAGGAGCAACTAATATGTGCAAGACAAATTTATAAGTACTGAAGACATATTAATAATCAGAAAAGAATCCCTGTCTTCGTTCTAAGCAATATAGGTGAGTGAACAAGCAATCGATCAAGATCTAGACAATGAAGAGCAAGCTAAGAGTATTCAAATTTGCCTCAAATTGAAATAAAGTCTATGCCATTCTGTACCAATGTCATTCAGTGACAGCAACAGTTTATAGTTTTTTAAGCATACATTAATAACTGTTAGTAAGCACTAATTAAGAAGAAGAAGCATATGTTCTCTATTTCATTCTGTACAGATGAATACACTGAAACTTATTTTAAGCTTGAATCATCTTTAAGCCAGCCTGAGCACTAGACGGTGTTTTACCTTGAGTAGATTTTGTCCTAAAGAAATTTCAAGTTACAAATAACTTTAAATTATCTCACTGTTTTGGGCGAACCTAGTAAAATTAAAACTGACATTCAGGGAAGTTTGCTTTAAACTTTTTTCTCTTTACTGTAGTATTAGTTACACAAGGCAGAATGATCCCAGGAGATGCAGACATTTAGAAAGAGTAACATTACCCCAGCTGGAAGAGATCTTAAAATGACCCCTCTCCAGCCTTGAGTTCAGTGGCTCCTCGGATCTCTCTGCTCCTCAGCCTGGGCTCTCTGATGCGTTCTTTGCCGGGAGGGCAGTGGGAGTGTCAGAAAGAGACCCTCCCACTCTCTCCTGGTACTTCTCTGGTCATCTCTTCTCTCTGTCTTGATTCCCTCCCTTTTCTCCCACACTGTCGACCCCACTCACCTTTATTCTTTGCTTTCCAAATATTTCTCTTCTTCTGATATTTTTTCAAAGTTAGGGTTTTATTTTTGTCCCCTCTTGTGATTAGTCCTCAAAATGAAAAGAATAAGGAGAATGAGAGAATAGAGAAAACAGATAGTGTTAATGACCCCGTGCAGGGCTGGGCAAGAGAGTGGTCTCCAGATGTCCACCACCTTAATCATCACAGAGAGGGAGATAGAGACAGTGATAGATTATTCATTCTTATTATGTGTATCGGGGCATATTTTAGAAAGAGCAGGAGGAGGACACAGATGAGGAAGAAAGCAGTTTGTTGAAATGCAATAGCAATTATTTTTAAAAAGAGAGCAATAAATTGTTATTGATATTGAGTGTTCAAAAATTTTAAACTTCAATTGGAAGTTCAGCAGAGTTTGAACCAAGGAAGTTTGGATTATTTTACTTAAAAGTTATTACCGTTTCTCATGTTTGTATGCAAATCCCGTGGACAATTGTAAAGTAGCTATGGGACATCAGAAGGCCTTGAATAATTTGAAAAGATTTCAAATCAATCTCTTTGTTACCTAAATCAAATAACTTTAATTATTTTCTTAACTACAATGTGGAACACATCATTTTGTCAAATAAAATGACTCATGTTTTTCCCAATGTCAGAAAGCAACTGTGATTTCAAGAAGTTATTTATGTTAAATTGTGACATAAACCCAATAGACTGGACTTGCTAAAGTCTTCATGTTCTCATTAACTTATTTATTTAGTTAAAAGTTACATTACCCAATTAGTGAAGTTGTGACTACATTTACCCAGATTATCCAAATATTTTTGTCCTAGCAATCATTTTCAGAACCTGTATCAATCAAATTCATCTTCCTCCACATAACTTACAGTTCATTACCATTATCTTCCTCTTTTCTTGGCACCCTTTATCACCACAACTTAATGCTGCATCTTGGTAATTGCTGATTCCATTTCTCATCATTTCATTTCACACCACAAGTCTTTCAATATTCCCCAATGTTTGGATTTCTGTTTAGTTTCCTCTTAAAGATTTTTTGATCAACTGCACAATTCCTTTTGCTTTTAAAAATCCTGTCAGTGAGAAGAATCAGAACACATTTACTTTATCAGCTATACAATGACTTCAAATATGTGGAAGTGGTTTCTCTGAGAATCTGAGTAAAGACAGAAATGGACACATAATTGCATGGAGAAACCACTATATGTTTATTTATAAAACTTTGTTTAATTATGTATTTATTATTTTACTATCTTAATTTCAGAAGATAATTAAAAGTTCTATACGACATCATATATCTGAGATTTTTGTTAATAAAAAATTGGATGTTAAAACTTACAGGTAACCTGACCAAACCAGATGAGGTAGCACATGCCTGTAATCTCAGCAACTCTGGAGTCTGAGGCAGGAGGGTCACAATTTCAAGGCCAGCCTTGGCAACTTAGTAAGACCCTGAGTGAAATACTACTACTACTACTAATAGCCACCTAACCATTTTGATCAAGAATAAAGGTCAAATTATTGTACCTTGAACTTCCATGAAAGAGGAAAAAACACTCAGAACAGGCATCTGTGATTTTTAGAGTTAGCATGCTTCACACTTAGGAGTGTGCCCAACCTGTACAGTGGGTGACCTGAAAGGCTTTCTGCTTTCAGTGGATCCCAGACCCAGCTGTACACAGCAGGCACATCCAGGCAGTTACTTGAGCCCTGAAAATGACTACATGACTGTTTTTCCAATTATCCATATTGGGAACTGATGCCATCAGTAGCTTATGGAAAGATCCCGTAGAATAATAACAGCATTAGCTGGGAGGGTTTTAGCTAGAGCATGTGTTCTATATCAGATAATTATATATCTTTTTGAAATATAGCACCTGGCATGCTACTAGACCCTGGAAGAGACAGGGGTGTTTGACCACAGGACACCAAGTGACCATGCAGTCAGAACTGCCAATCATGCCAAGTAGTCTCAGACTGGATAAGTTGTAATGTTCTAGGTAACTGGCAGCAATTGTCTGTAAGATGGACATCAGAGGAAGGACTGTCAGTGATAAAATGTTCAGGCCTTTACGTCATCTGCTGGTGAGATCCTAGTGATCCTCCCTTAAACAAACTATGGCTGCATGTTGAATCCCTCAAGAGAGCTGAGAGAGGACAAGGAAATGGAGTTCACTTTTTAAATGGGTTCACAGAGTGCAAAGGAAGGCTGAAATGGGAGGCCGGTGCAGTCGAGGCTCTGCCTCAGGTGTGGCATTGGAAGAGAATGGGGAAGAAAAAACCCTCCATTTGTGCATATTTTCAAGCAGTATTCTACTTTGTACCGAGAGAAAAGCAACCCGAGGTTATATAATAAATTACTACTGGCCAAAATATCAGTCAATTGAGCAGAAGACTGGAAAGTAAAAGATAGGAAGGTTGCAGCTTAAAACTCCCGGGGTCAAGATATGACCCCGTCCTGCGGGTATGAACTCTGAAGGTCTTTATATTGCATGATATCCACCAAAATGCTTCTGCCATGCAGGAGGCCTAACCGATCTGACAGACCCAGAGGACTCGGGCAGATGATGCCAGACAGTTTCTGTCCTTGAGCCCTCCACTGCCCCCAGAACCAGCATATGAATAAAGAGCAGATGTGAGGCACAGGTGAAGGTCTGCCTTTGCCTCCCACCTGCTCTTACCTCTCAAGGGTGATCTAGATACTGTCACTGCAATTTCCAGATTTGCCAATAACAAAGAGCAAACGTCAAAGAAGTAATGCGTTCCCAGTATTCCCAAGAGAGCGGATGTCAAGGAAAGTGGTCATGGAGGGCAGACTGATCATCCTGGACACCTCCTACTCAGGAAGGGATGCTGATTCATTCTGACAGGAATGGAGGCTGCCCTGGCCTTCCTGCAGGGCATCTGTCTGTCTCTATCTGAGGACATACAGTGTGATTGGCTCACATGCACGGAATCTCCACGTCCCAGCCCTGACCCAGAGGACTCACGTGGGAGAGGAGGTGGACAGTGGGCCCGTGGTCATGGAATCTGCTGGTTGTGACAGACCCTGCACTAATCAGTCTGCTACAGGGACCGTTGACTGTCAGCTCAGAGGCAATACATTAGGAGAACACAGCAGCATCTTCACACGTGAACTTTAAATCAATACTTTTACATAATGTCAGTTCTCCAATAAGTAGAATACATGAATCTGAGACCAAAATGTGGAAGAATAAATGACTTCTCTCCCATTTACTCACAGTGATCTGGTTCTGTAGTTTGCACATCACAACCTGGACAATCTGAACTCCTTAGATGTCAATTCCACAGAGCAAATACTTTACATCGAGCACTTGCTTCTTCTCTTTATTGTCCACAGAGAGTCTGAAAAAATGCTTTTGCTCACAGAACTATATCCCCTCATACCTGCAAGGGTAATATAGGCAGAATTGCTGTTTCATTCATTTATTATTCAGCATGTATATGTGCCATGCATGAATGAATGAATGATTTTAAAGAGTTAACATTTTTGGCACATTTATTATATGTCAGATAACAGTGGAAAGTTTCTCAAAAGATTCATCAAAACACATTGTTTCAAAAATAGTGTTAAAAAGTGCCATAGCCAAGATCAAATCCCATTGTCCACTTCCAAAGACTGTGCATATTTCTTTGTATAGAATTTGAATGAATATATATAGATGTTTATATATTAACAGGGTACTCCTTGTGGCCACAGAAAGCTTGACCAGTGGAACACAGAGGGCAGACAGAGGTTTTGAATATGCACATGGATTAGGAAAAGAGTTTTGGGGAATTATAGGTTTGTAGCAGTGGTTGCTTGTTACATCCTTTCTATTATGTCTCCTCAACCATTTGATCTCCACCTTTGTATGGATACATAATAGGTAAGGAACAAATATCTGTACAGTAAAGATGAAAAAGAGAGTGAGAAGAGAAAGAAATAAGCACTCAGGAGTTGAGACAGGTAGTATTTTAAAAATGTGTCACACATGCCCTTAACATACTGTGAGCTTGACGCTCCTTCCATCAGGTCCTGATGTCATAAATCTGAGTCATCCTATGTGATTGTCTTGATGAATAGAATATGCTAGAATTGATGTTATATGAGTTCCAAGGAGACCATAAACTGATAAACTGTCATTTACATCTCTTTTGCTCTCATGCGAGGTTTTCTTTTGGAAACCAACTGCTCTGTTCTGAGGATGCCCAGTCAGGTCAGGTGCCCTTCTTCCACACCTTGCCCAAGTCTCCAGCTCCTGTCTTAGAGTTTCTCAACTTGTGAGTGAGTCATCTTGAATGTGGACCTTCCAGTCCCCATTGGAGCTGCCTGCAGTAATACCATATGGAGCAGAGATAAGCCATTTCAACACACACACACACACTTTGAAAACACAGCTTGACATTAACAGTAATTTATTCAAAGTAGGAAGCAACATTAGTGTTGCCATGTTTACAGATGAATTTGTATGTGCAAGACTGAGTCGGATACCCAGCACAGCAAAAAACATCAAAACCAAAACCAAAAACCCAATGCATTTCATAAATTGGTTTTTGATAATGTTTTGTGAAGAGAAAATCCAGGATAAAAAAAAATGGTTTTTCTTTGTCTCCAAGATACATATTTTTGTGTGTGTGTAGGTTTTTGTTTGAGTTTTGTTCAGGAAGCTGGTCAGGAAACTAACTCCATTATCACTTCCAAGGGTGAAGCCTCATCGATCCAGAGTAATCCCATTACTTTGATACAGAGATTGGTTCAGAAATTGGTTTGTGACTGTTCACACATGTGATTCTAGGGAAGTTTTGCCAAAAACTTTTAGGAAGGAATATCTTACAGTATGAGCCATAGAGGAAGAATCTGCTCTCCACCTCTGGATAGTCTAATATGTGGAAAACCTGGAACTACTTTCTCTGTTCCAAGTTGAGTATGGCACATACACAGAGCAGAGGTCCAGTGAAGAATTCAGAGAATAGGGAAACTGGATTAGGCCAGAACCAAAGCCTTCCCCATTTACATGGACTTGAAGCTATGTGAGTCGATCCATGTAATACAAGAGATTGAGGGGCATCTCTTATCACTTGCTCCCCGCAAACAGATAATTCAATAATACCTGTCTATTTTATAATGGAATCACCTGAAATAAGGAGGGAAAAGAGGGGACCTGAATCAGTTAAAGTATCATAGAGAATATGACTTGTGAATAAATGTTAATTTTTAAAATTGTGTCATCATTTTAAAAAAAAGTGTCCCTATCCCCTAAATTTGCTACAACCCTGGTCTAAAATGTTTAGAAGGAATATATGAATGAATAAGAAAACTAAGATCTCCTTTAATTTGCCTAAAACTGTCTCAGAGGCTGAGTAGGAGAAATTTATTTTTTTAATACTTTTCAGTATATTAGGAATCAGAGAGTTCTCCCTAGATGTAATCTGATTGGGGGTTTAGAATGTTGAAACCCTGTATCACTTACCAACTATTTTGTTTGTAGTCATAGGGATCCCCTGAACCTAATTTTCTACCTAGACTTTCTACCCATCAGAGCAAAGAGCTGTATCCAGTAGCCTACTTGATTGACACAGACTCTTCAAAAAGTTAATTAGTTCCCTAAACTGAGTTTTATTCTTTCTGGTAATAGTTATCCACACGATCCCTTATTTATCAAATAAAATCTTGCCCCCAATCTTGTACTAGACTTTTAAATTTTTTTCTTATGCAAAAAAAAAAATGAAGTTGATAACAAGTTTTACTGCTATGTGGAGTCAGTAAAAGTTGCTTAGGGTCATTGACCATAGGGTTTTATGAACATATGAGCAACTTATATATAAGGGATTAGAAACCACTGACTATAAACATCATGATTACTAATCAGAGGTTAAAGATCAGAATTTGTACCCTTGTCTTATGGAAAATACTTTTAAAATATTTCTTAAAGTTTATAATGCCTTTTGTCCTTAAATGAGGCTCATTAATATATTTTAAAAACTGGAGAATGTTTTAATTATCTATGAATATCAGGTACTGCCATATGTCTTTTATATTATGAGGCTCAGTGGTGGTCTGTAGTCTTATTTTGATTCATCTCTTGGCACTTGGCACTTGGCAATTATAGGTTGACTCTTGGATGTCTCACAGAGGCTCAGTGTTAAGGGTTTGATCCTTGGGTTGCTGTTACTGGTGGTGCTAAAATATTTAAGAGTTGAGGACTAGTAACAGATCTGTACATCCCTGGCATATATCCTTGAAGGGCAAAGTAGAACCCTAGCCCCTTTTCCCTCTCCTTTGTTTCCTGGCTGTGATGTGAGTGGCTTGGCTCTATCACATGCTCCTGTCATGATCCAAAAACCAAAGATCCAATGTAACCTCCAAAACCATGAGCCAAATTTAATTTTTCCTTTTAATAAGTTATCCTATGTAACTGTTATAGCTGAATTAACACATCATAAAGATGCATTCTGCTTAAACAATCCTAGGATTTATGAAATATTTACCCTAAAGCTTAAATACATTCCCTAACATATAAATTAATACTTGGATGTTGTCAATAATTGCTTTTTCAATTTATATTTTAGCTCAATGGAAATTGCAAATGACGACATAGAAGAGAAACTTGTAACTGCTTTGTTTTAGCATTCTCATAAGGCCTGGAGTCCAGGATAGATTATACCATGGACTAAAGTTTTAAGGGCATGCCTACATCTTCTTGGAAGTGACTGTGAGGTTAGAGTGAAGGACCTCATTGGGGTTGTTAGGGAAACTGGAGAAGGAGCAATTCTTATGCAGAGCTACACATCCAACCACCTGCAGATATTTTCTCAAAATATGCAATCTTACCTATTACCCAGGGATTCTGATAATTTCTGTATGAGATGAATATTGTTGGAAAATGTTAGTAGAGGATAAGACCAGAAAATTAAAAAAAAAAAAAAACAACACTTTTCAGATATTTTCAGTATTTTGATACCGACTTTGTCTTTTGCAGTTGGTTAAGTGCTGACCTCAATGACAAATGCCTACTTTAATTAATTCTGGGAGCACATGACATGACCTAGAAAGAAAGGTAAAACAATATTCTTGCAATATTGACTGCACATAAAGCAAGGCTGTAGTTTTCTGTCTGCCATTTGTCTTAGTAATTCATCCAAATTCAAACAAATTTTACTCATTCAATATAAAATTACTTTTCCATCAAAATTTGCTTGAACCAGTTGAAAAAGCAATGACATTGCTAGCTCTAAATATTCTTGTATTATTTTTTTATAACAATCTGATAGTTTTTATAATATTGGCTTACAGTTTTGAAAGCAGAATGCTATGATTTCTGTTTTCTTAAATTTGGATTCTTGTAGATAGCCCCCTTGAGATCTGATCTGTATTGGATACAGGGGTGTTTCTTAAAGGGTCGGAAGCTATAGCAGCTAAACAAGAGCAAAATAAATAAAATGACATTAATCTACAACTGACTTTTAGAAAATTATTTTTTTAAAGTCAGATTTAGATTAAAAAACTCTGAATCTGTCTGTGGTACCATAATGGATCCATACTTTAAACATCACCATTTATGAAATGTATTACACTTTCTCTGAAAACAATTCCTTAACTTTAAAAATTAAATACAATTTTTTTTAAGCACACAAGAAGTTCAAATCCCTTGATGTCTATGGTTGACCCCATCTCTATCTTCACTTTTTCCTTCCTCCTTTTCTCATGGCCCCAAACTTCAACCACTGTCTCTACAGAATTTCCATATCCCTTTGTATCTTTGCTAAACAGTTCTGAAAAAATGTCTTATACATAGAGCAACATACAGTTTCCCTTTTCTCTGTCTTGACATAAAGAAAATCATGCAACCTGGTAGTCTGGTGCCATTATAAACTCAAGGGTTGTAACTTCAACTAGATCCTTAAACACCTTTTCTTTTTGTATTGTGTTTTATCTTTTATAATGAGTCTTCTCATGGTTCATAAGGGCCACAAGATACTGTATTAACCCTCACAAGAGTTACACAAGGAAAGTCCTCTTCAACTTTTTAGATGTTTTTAAATTGGGAAAATATTGTATATATTTCCTGTATGAAATATGTTTTAGAATATTCAGCCCTTTTGAAATACATATACAATTTTGGAATGATCAAACTAATTAGCATATACATTACTTCACATACCACTCTTTTTTCAAGCTGAATTTTAATGTTTTTAAGTCTAGTCTTATGGCAATGATCAAGAACATAATATATAAGACACAGAGAGGATAAAGCAATTTAAAGATGGTGGCAGAGACCCAAGTGACACATCTAGAAACCAGATGCATAGAACTGCTTGGAGAGAGGTGCAGAACAGATAACTCTCTCAGAGACTTCGTGAGGAACCATCCCTGAGGACACCATGATATCAGGGTCTTACCTCCAGAACTGCGAGAGAATAAATTTCTGTTGTTTTAAGCTGTCGTGTTCATGATGATTTATTATGGCACATCTAGGAAGCTGATACAATCTGTATATTTTGAAATTTTGAGAATGTTATATGATTGGAGTCATACAGCACATGACCTTTTGAGATAGTTTCTGGTTACTTGACATAATCCCCTAATGATCCATCCAAGTTGTTATGTGTAAAATAGTCCCTTTCACTGTGGAATACTCTAGTTTACTTAACCATTCACCTATTGAAGAACATCTGGGTTGTTTCCAATATTTGACCATTACAAAGAAAGCTGATATGAAAAATGATGTACCAAAAAAAAAAAAAAAAAGAAAGAAAGAAAGAAAGAACACAATATAGCAGCAGGGTGCAGTGGCACAAGCCTGTAATCCCAGCGGCTCAGGAGGCTGAGGCAGGAGAATCACACATGCAAACCAGCTTTGTCTCAAAATAAAGAAAATAAACAGCTGGGGATGTGGCTCAGTGATTGAGTGTCCTTGGGTTTAATTCCTGGTTCCAAAAACCAAACCAACCAAAACAAACAAACAAACAAACAAAAAAATAAACCAGAATACAGGGTTATTAACTATCCTCACTGCATTATTATTTTGCTATCTGCTTGAGTTTAACTTTGCCAAATCTACACATAATGAGATCATGCAGTGTGTGTTTTTCTGTGCCTGGCTTATTTCATTTAACATTGAAATCTCCAAGTTCCTTCATTCATACTTTTAAAATAAAGATACAACTATGTTCATTCCTTCAGCTAAGGTTCCATCTTTTTCTTATCACTTTGAAGCCACACTTTTTAAAAGCACAATTTATACACATGATCTGCAAGTTTTCATAATTCTTTTGACACATCGCTTGTAGTTATTTGGGTTATTATTTTCATTTATGATGGCACTCAATTTGTTCTTCCTCAAAACATCAGTGTAGACAATTATGTGTGTATTACTTACAATTCTGCAATATGTGTCGATGTTGATCCTGCATTGCCTCTTAGAAGACTCTTCTCTGGATTTAGTAACATGGTTGTCTTCTTATTTCCCAGGTATAACTCTGGCCCATTTAGAATTTTTTTTCTTTAGTGATGATAATTCCTGCTCTTATTTTTCTGTTCTTCTCATCTTTAGTTTCTTTGTGATCTCTTCACTCTGTGAATTATGTTACTCACCATATGGTTGTGATGATAGACCAACCTACTGAAATTTCCTGCAAAACTGTTTCACAGAAAATTCCAATGAGTATTCACCGTGTTTCCAATATGGTATTACTTTTTTATCTCCAAGAATGCCACTATTAGCACGAAAGTGTAACTTCTTATCCAAACCAGGAGACTTTGGATGTGAAAGGGTGTAGTTAATTGTAAGGGACATCCACAAATAAGCCAAGCTTCTCCTGTGAAACTGAGAGTATTCCAACCCAACGTTTATGCACTTGACGGGTCCAGAGGCCTAGGAATCGTATTTGCATGTAAGGCTGCCTCCCAATATCTGAAACAAGAAAACAGAATGCAGAATTTTCTGCTTACTATGACAAAGGAAACTAATGCTTTCAGGCAGAGTCTCTCTCGTAAGAAAGGACTGCTGGTCTTATATGGGTTTATGGACCCCCACCACATTGGTCAAGACTGGCCCGCAGGCCTGTGTGTGATGAGGATACATTCTGAGAATGAGCTGTTGCTGGTAAATGTCATAGAGTGTCAGCTCAAACCTGGATGGTCTAGTCAGTTGCTCAAAAAGGCTTCTGGACATCAATATTCAAAGTAAGAACAAGATGTTTGAGACTGTAGGCAGCATATATTTATTTTTAAAGAGTAGAAAAGGTACACTAGAAAATAGCAATAGAGGGCTGGGGAGATAGCTCAGTTGGTAGAGTGCTCACCTCGCAAGCACAAGGCCCTGGGTTCAATCCCCAGCACCACATTAAAAAAAAAAAAAAAAAGGCTTAAAGAAAATAGCAATAAATAGGACAGTAGATACATAAACCATAACCTAGTCATTTATTACTACTATCAAGTATTATGTACTGTACAAAGTCACATGTGCCGTGCTTTCATATGATCAGCAGCATGGCAGGTTTGCATCAGCACACTAACATCTGGGGAATGTGTCACTCTCTAATTCTACAACGGGGATGACATCACCACCAGGCAGTGGGAATTTTTCACCTCCATTATAATCACACGGGACTACTGATATATATTTGTTCCTTAACTGACTGAAAAGTCACGTGATGCATGGCTGTGTTTACAGTACTCATGTAAGACTTTTTGAAGGTTGGTACTCAGAATTGCATTATTGGAATGACTCATTCCCACCTAGCTAGTTTTCAAAAACAAAGGACTACTACTGATTAGTTTGCCTGTGGTAAATATGTTCACTGAGGTGATTTTGTTTTGTTTTGTTTTCAATTCCTCGATCAGTAAAACCAGTTCTGTCAGCTACAGTACACTCAGTTCTGTCCTAGAGTTTGTGAAATTTAATTAAAAAAATTGTGCCTGTCTGTTATGATTTGGATGTGAGGTGTCTCCAAAAAGTTCCTATGTGAGACAATGTAAGAAGGTTTAAAGGAGTGATTGAGTTATGAGAGTCTTAATCCAATCAGTGAATTAATCCTCTGATGAGATTATCTGAGCGGAAACTGAAGGGAGGTAGGGTGTAGCTGGACGAGGTGGATCACTGGGGTAGTGTCTTTGGGGTATATATTTTGTATCTGGTGAGTGGAGTCTCTCTCTGCTGCCTGATCATAAGGGGGGCCCTTCCTTCCACCACACACTTTTCTGCCATGGTGTCCTGCCTCACCTCAAACCCTGGAGAAATGGAGCCAGCTGTCCATGAACTGAGAACTCTGAAACCATGAGCCACCAAATAAACTTTTCTTCCTCTAATTGTTCTTGTCAGGTCTTTTAGTCATAGCAGCGAAAAACTGACAAAAAACAGTGTCTTTTGGCCCTTGTTCAGTCAATGCTGCAGAAAGACCATTGAAGATTGTTCAGATCTTGATCATATCGTGCCTTTTATTGAAGATGTGCCTTTGTTTGCAGAATAGGATTTTCAGTTTGAGCAGTAGTCAGCAACATTTCATCCTGTTTGGTTTTATTTATGTATTCTTTCCTTTATGGATGATCATTTTGTCAGTAGAGTTGAGATGTAGGACATTTGACACTTAGGATAATAGACTTATCCTGTGTGAACATTGAGACAAACAGTTGTATAAGGTTAAGAGATAAAGCTGCTACTGTAAGCCAAGGGAATAAAATGGTATCTGATAGATTGATCAACTTCAGTATTGACACATATTTTTCTATTTTCCCAGTGTGTTGGTGGTAATAAGAAAACAAACCCTTACATAACTCATGAACGGTTGTCCTCTCTCCCTCTCTCCCCTATCACTGGATAGATTAACTGGAATGTTCCAGAAAGTAAACACAAAGTCTATTTTTTTTTTTTTTAACCATTAGGAGGCTTGTTACTTTTCTAAACCAAAATCATCCTATCAGTCCATAAAGTAAACAAGCAATTATTATTACATCTCTGTAATTGTAGAGAAAATAAGTTAGGGAAAGTCTAATCGAAGATGCTTAGAGGATATTAGTTTGGTTCATACTTTATTCCTGAATTCTGTTGGTTTCAGGAAAGTCTAGACTCTCCCCCACCGCATGCTCTGCTATCTTAGGAAACTTTTCTTACAGCGTTAGCTTGGCATTACATACAAATAATGTCTGCTATGTTGTTTCAGAAAGGGTTTTCTGAGTGTCCATATGAAGCTTTATCTAGGACAACCACATGTCTATTCTAGCATTTCCAGATCTGTCTTCTTGGATTTTTCTAAATAACCATTTTCAGTGTGCATTTTTCCAATTTGGGGGCCTTATTTTACACACATATGATAGAATTATGTTGCTCCCTATGAATTTTTATTAATGTTTGAAAAGTTTCTTACACAAATATGTACCTAGAAAAGTATAAGTAGTATGATGTCACCTGCAATATTCTCTCTAGATTCTACATCTTTTTAATTACTGATTTTACATTATTGATAAATATATCACATAATTAATACTTCAAATATGTTAACTTTCAGTGTATATATTTATCACCTTTTTAAATGACAAGATAACATATCCTAGAAAGAATCAATATTGGACAATTTGAACCAGTTTTACTTCTAAAGAAATGGGATTCTTTAAGATACTAACTATGCATGGTCAACCAGGTTTTATCTCTTCTTATTAATAAGATAATTTCCATGAAGAAAAACGTTAACAGTTGTTTTGCTACAGGAAGGGACAAAAAGTTTTCTTAGGCGCAGATTTTTTTTAACTATGAAAAACACAAATAAAGGTTTTTCTTCATTTTATAAAGTTCATTGGTTGCTTGATTGAGAGTATTATATAAATGAATGGCAGAATAGGAAGTAAAAAAGTAGCACTAGATTATAGTGATTAACTCAGTGAAAAAATAAGCGTGATTTTCTTACCCATGTGGGTTAACTAAATAAAATAGCACTGTGTTTAAAGATGGTTCTTACCTGAAGTGCAGATTCTTGAGTTTATTAGTTGAGGATTCTAATTGCTCTGAGGCTAAAAGGATAACCTTTGATTACTGATGAGGGGATCAGTTGTCTTAGACAATGGGTCTTTGATGTGGGCCCTATATCAGTTCCATGAGTATAATCTAGAGTTTTCAGATCTTTGTAAGGAGAAAAAATTACATTGTTCTACTAAGAACTAATCTGGATTCCTTTGGACTTTGCCCTAATGATTCATCTGTGCCCCATTAGTCTTTCCCATAGGGATTCTTTGATTCAGGGCAGTTCTCTTATTTCTTGTCTCTTACGTTATGTGAAGTATTCTCATTTCTAGATCAGCTGTAATCTGAGGGTGTGCAGATAAAGGAAGTTCTAATACATTTCATGTGGCAGTTCTATTGGCAGAGTAAATCACACTCATTAAAACTACAAATTGTGTCAACAGGAAAGGAATGTTCTTCTGATAATGGTACTGGAATTGAAGACCATGCTGGAAATTGAAAAAATGTTGGTTTATTAGAAATTTCTGCTACGCTAGTGGTTCTTGAAAAGTAGAGAAAATAAATCTCCCCTAAGCTTTCTGCAACTGACCACACACAAAATCTCATCTTTTTTTATGTCCTATATTATCTACCAGATATTTCCTGTATTATCTGGTACAACCAGATGGTTGTTTTTTTTCCTTCTTTTAAAGAAAATCACTCCCTCTTCCCCTTAATATTATTCCCATTTGCCCTCATTCTTAGTTCTTTCAAACCATCTTAACATGTTTTCTCAATTTCCTGCTATTCTATGACGATGGACTTAAGTGAACATAGGGTAGTTTTATATTTCTAAGTGTATTTCATCTGTCTCTTTTTATAGCCAATGACATTTAGGAATTTTAAAAATGACACAAAGTTTTTTGAAGTACTACCTTTCCCCTAAACATGACATAATGAGTCAGTTCTTGATAGTTATTTTTATGTTTCCTAATTATTTGGTTAACTGGATCTTCCAGTAGCCCTTTTTCTTGCAATACATTCCCACATTTCTTTCTCAGCTCTAAATTCTTAGAAGATAGAGGAAACTTGGTCTTATGGATCCTTCATTGGTTGGTTGTTTCTCGGGAGTCAAAAATCATTTATTTCTTCGTAAGGATCCAAGGATCCATAAAATTTGATTATATGAGTAAAATGTACATTAAAACTTATATTTTGACCACTTGAATATATCTCACACTTAAATCCACTTGTTAAAAGAAACTACATAACACTTTAATTTATGATGTTGATTCTACCTGAAGTTTGAACAAAAAGTTCATTTCTTAACTTTCTTTAGTTTACATTTTGATTCTTTGGCTGGTCTTTCTTAGAAAGCAAAGTCTGTTAAATTACATTAGGTAGTGATTTCTTTTCTTTTTCTTTTTTCTTTTTTACTTTGAAAAGGAAAAAAATACATGATTAGATTATTTAAATCTTACTATTCTACCATGCTGCCTTTTTATATTTTTGTATCAAAGAGTCTCATTAAGTGGAATAATTGCTGTATATCTGTAATCCAGCACAATAAATATCTTTTAAAATCCTGAACTGTGCCACAGATTTCTGCATTTCTTTCTTAATTACAGTCCTTAATTTGACTGGATATCCTGAGTTAGAGCAGGCATCTTAAGCCATCAGGTAACCTCAGGCATATAAGCAAAATACTAAACATATTAAAGAAGAAAAATAGAGAAATCCTGCATAATGACTCCACAGAGTTGCCTGGAATGCCAACTTTTGATTCTCTGAACTTCTTTTGCTAGAAAGAATGAACCTGTTCTCTTCAGTTACTGTGGTTGGGTTCTGTTCACCAGCAACTGAACTCAAATTCAAATCAATATAACACTTTAAAGTAAATATGAGAAAACATAAAGTAGAGTAAACACAGAAGAAGCAAAACCGTAGCTTATAAGTGGTAGGTTGATAGGCTAAAAACAAAGAGGAGCAATAAAAAATTTAGGCAGAATGTATGAAAAACCAGGGAATGCTTCTCTTTTTTTAGGTTTATGTTATACAGTTCACATTACTAAAATAAATATGTGAGATAATTTATAGTAAAAATAAAGGCCTTCTCTGATTCACTGGCTCCAAGGAGCCAGAGAGGGAGAGAGAGACAAAAACAGAGAAAGAGGCTGGAGTCTCACTATTCCTCCCATGGAGGGACATGCTCCAAGTGACCTAACCTCCTTCCACTAGGACAGTACTCTTAAAATTTATGTCACCTCCCAGTAACACCACACTGAGAACTAAGCCTTTATTACATGAACCTTTGGGGACACATAAGAGCTAAACTGCAGCTGGGTTGCTTCAAATCTAGTGCTAGAATTATATGAGCAAGTAGTGAGAAATCCATTCTAACAAAACACATGAATCTGTGTTTGGGAATATTTCAATGACATACATTTCTCTTTGGATTTAATAGTATTGTTGTAAAATACAATCCAAAGCAAAGAAATATACAGTCTGTTTTCCAAAGTGAACCAAGGACCTCTGTTCTAAAAGAAAGCATATTTGAAGGTTACAAATGGAACATATCTGAATATTTTTGAAAATCTTTAGTGTTCTGATGGAGTTAAAAAAAATAGGAGAACTTAATAAATTACCATTGACTGAAATGTAGCACATAATATCCACAAATTCTTCCCCTACTTTTCTTTGTGTTTCTTTCCCTCATTTGTATTACTAATATTCTTACCTGGGTTACAGAATTTGGTCTTTTTAGGTCTTAACTGTAAATTACAAGTTTGGTCAAGAACATCTTTGTGGACTCTTATACTTCTGACAATAATTTTTCTGCTCCAAATCCACAATTATAGCAATAGATGTTAATACAATAATAATTAATAATTAGGAAAATTTTCTCTAAGATTTTTAAAATGTAAAGAGAATTAGTCTTCTTTTTCCTGTGCTGTACTAGTTTATAATGAACATAGTGAAATACTTTTTTTTTTTTCACACGGGTCAGTTTTTCTAGAAATCTTGGCATAAACCTAAATAAATAAATAAGCCATAAATCTAATTTAAATAGATTTAATTTGAATAAAATAAGCTAAACATTCTCTTGAATATTATATATACATGTGTATATATAATACATATATTTATGCCATGAAGTCAATATGAATGTGTATATACAATGTAATGCAATATACTTTATATGACACTGTATTATAGATTGTTTAGACTTTTAGTAATCATTCATGTATTAATAATTATAAATTAACCATTTCCTGTGTACAAGATATTGTTCTAAGAATACTGATCAATTCTATGAAAATTAACACTTCATTCTCTCTGGGTAATGGTACAATGGTCTCTGAATTTTTCCTGGACATCTCTCTGGGAGAGTCTCTCTCTCTGGGAGAGAGGCAGAGAGCCCCTTCCAGTCTGTTCTCACACCCTTCTCACTTCTGGAGAAGTTGATGCATTTCTATATGCTAAAGCACATTTCTATAACACCTTACTGACTTTCTGAAACAACTCCAGTTTCCCTTGTTTATGTGAAGAATGCATTCTCTCCTCTATTCTATGAAGGAGGAAGAGCCATCTCTTAAGGATACTCCAAAATGGTCCCACTGACGGTTTGATCAACATCAGTGACAAAACTGGTGTTCTCTTCAGATGTGCTTGTTTGTTTAATCAGGATGGACACCTCATCAGCGAGTAGTGCTTTTTAAAAGTCAGCGTCATCTCATGAATTAAACGAGTGGAAGTAACTTAACAACAGTGCTAGAAACAGCATAAAGACTGGCACATCCCTGGCTTCATATTTGCCACTTTTAGGGAACTGTTTTTTATAAAAAAAATAAAGCAAACCTTTCCCCTATTTAAATTTGTTCCTAATCCTCCTTTTTTGTTCTTAGTCCTCCTTGTTGACCAAAATGCAAAGGGAGAAAAGAATTTGAAATTGTAGAAAAAAAGAAAGTAAGATATTTTTTACTGTTTGGTTTCTTCATGAACTTTTTAATATTCATTTAAATCATATGATCATGTGGTTTTTACTAAGTTATAATAATGGAGTCCATAATTCATGTATTTCAAAGTGCTAGTACTTAAGTAGTGCTTTTCTTCAGCATGTGAAGACTCATTAGGAGGTAAAACCATTAAGAGGGCGACTCTAGTAACAGGACTCTTCTAGAAAGAGCTTCCTTGCTTACCAGGTCTCCACAGATTTCTTAACCCCACTTCTCTTTCTCATTCTGAAATACTAGGCTGGCATCCTGAAACAGACCAAAATGACACGGACAAAACTTTGAAGATTTCTACATTTTTTCTGCTAAAATGCTTTCTTTCATTTTACATAGTCATTACTTTCAAAAGACTAATTTCCAGTGGGAATTCATTTAAATTTTGGAATTAACTTGTGATTGATTTTTTTGCACTATTTTAAATATGTCTCTGTAATTGCTTAGATTTTATTAATCTCCAGGAATTAGTAATTCCAATTAAAATCAACAAATAGATTGCACTGGACAACTGTGCTTTTCCATGCTATCCTGCAGAATCCCTGGGAATCTGACGTCAGCTGTAGCATGAGACCTGTGATCAACTGCTACTGTCTGGCGGAGGTTTATTTCCCCACACAGGCTGCTGTCTGATTCCACAGATGTGAGCAAATGATATAAAATAGAGGTTCAGATCCCAGGCGATAGTTATGCCTACAAAGACTTCCCGACCATAGACTGGACAGAGCTGCCACAAACTGAAGAGGAGGATGATTCTCTTGCTTCTGAGTCTCTCCATTCAAAGAGTTCCCCACCATAAGTGTTCTAGGCTACTTGGTGTCACATAGACTCACAGGCACTTCCTTTAGATTTGCCTTTGTCTCTTCTTCCCGAGATTTATACACATTTCTGAGATGACAGTGTTGGAAAGAGTTCAAATAGCAATGGCCACACTGTCAAAAATATCAGATGGTCTCTGTTCCACAAGTCCAACTGCTGAGTCCTGCTCCTTGCTGCCAATTTCTTGTTTTATGATAAAATCTTCCTTGAACTCTAGAGTCTGTCACTCTGCCCCTCATTTTCATCAGTGTGTTCTAAGTACAGCTCTGTCCTGAATGGCTTATTTCGTTCATATATCCAATCTTCCTGTGTGTGTGTGTGTGTGTGTGTGTGTGTGCGCGTGCATTTGCCAGAGAGAGAGACAGAGACAGAGAAAGAGACACAGAGAAGATGTATCTTAATATTTTTATAGGACTATAGAAACTAAAGTTGATTTTATTTCTTTTCCATGAATTACCTGCTTCATGTACATGTAAATGCATCTATATGTAAAAGCTTTCATTTATTTATACATTATTTTAAAAGTGTTGGGGGAAGGAGAGAGTAAGTGCATAAATTAATTGCATTTATGTGTGTGCAAAGAGTGTGCTCTGCTATTTTTCTTCTGGAAAAAACAACTTTAAATGACAGACCAACAATAAATATTGCAGGCTTATAAATTGACTGGCTTTAATGTCTTAAACAAATCTATTATATTCAAATCCTATTGCAAGAGAAATTTGAAGTTTTACTTAACAATTTTATGTAGATTCTACATTCTAGTTTCTAATTATTGCCCCAAAAGGCATAACTGTATTCCTTAGTTTGGAAAAAAAAAATCATTGTTTTTTTGTGAATATTAGGTACAATTTTTATTTTTATTGAAGTTGTCTTTCAAAAACATTATCTGCAAAATTTGTTAGGCATATTGTGTAGGTTCTAATATAAAGCCACAGAAATTGAAACAAGCCAAAGGAAATAAAATAGTATTTCCTATTATTACATAGAAACAATATCTATACTGAAGGCATTTATGACAGCAGATTCTTCAGTACATTCTAAGTCTATAAGTAAGAATAGCCAGTTACCACTTTGGCCGCCAAAAATAATGAAAGGTTCTTGTTCACCTTGATTCTTCAGAGAGAATTGCATTGGTATAGCACCTCAGTTTATAGTACCTTAAAATTTTCACTCTGTAGCAGCCAAGGATCCTCAGACAAAAGAAAACATACTCTCCAAACCAATTTGGAAGATGTGTGATCTCGTAATCACAGGTTAGTCACAGCTCTGAGAGAACATCAAACCCAACTCCTGACACCGATTCCCAGAGCATCCAAATGATGCAGTTTCTGTGAATGTAATCCTACTTTTGGTACAGAGGGACTCTGGCTCATTTTAGAGGTGAAAGAAAATGTTCTGCATAGACTTCCTATTTCAATGCCTTACTGCAATTTCTAGGAAAAAAAATATGTTTCCTTGTATCTCTCACTGAAAAACATAAAACAATGTTAAGATAATTAAATAATATTATAATCCATGTATGATTTAAAAATAACTAATGAAGAGTGGGGAAGTATAAATATAAATATACAACTTATTTTTGGTCCTTTTCTTTTGGAAATGGTATAATTTGCCTAATGAATGGTAGCAATACACAGAATCTCTAAGTTCAACATGAATGTAAACCTCGCCAACACCTATTGTTGCTTGTGTTCTTGATAATCGCTATTCTAATTGGGGTGAGATGAAATCTTAGGGTAGTTTTGATTTACATTTCTCTTATTACTAGAGATGTTGAACATTTTTTCATATATCTACTGATTGCTTGTACATTGTCTTCTGTGAAGTGTCCATTTCCTTAGCCCATTTGTTGATTGGATTATTTGTAACTTGGTGTAGAGTTTTTTGAGTTCTTTATAGATTCTGGAAATTAGCGCTCTATCTGAAGTATGAGTGGCAAAGATATTCTCCCACTTTGTAGGCTCTCTCTTCACATTACTGAGAGTTTCCTTTGCTGAGAGAAACTTTTTAGTTTGAATCTGTCCCAGTTGTTAATTCTTGCTTTTATTTCTTGTGCTATGGGAGTCCTGTTAAGGAAGTCTGATCCTAAGCCAACAAGTTGAAGGTTTGGACCTACTTTTTCTTCTATAAGATGCAGGGTCTCTGGTCTGATTCCGAGGTCCTTGATTCATTTTGAGTTGATTTTTGTGTAGGGTGAGAGATAGGGGTTTAATTTTATTCTGTTGCATATGGTTTTCCAGTTTTCCCAGCACCATTTGTTGAAGAGGCTATCTTCTCTCCATTGCATATTTTTGGCCCCTTTGTCTAGTATGAGAAAATTGTATTTATTTGGGTTTGTGTCCATGTCCTCTATTCTGTACCATTGATCTACCTGTCTATTTTGGTACCAATACCATGCCGTTTTTGTTACTATTACTTTGTAATAGAGTTGAAGATCTGGTATTGCGATACGCCGTGCTTTGCTCTTTCTACTGAGGATTGTTTTAGCTATTCTGGGTTTTTTATTCTTCCAGATGAATTTCATAATTGCTTGCTCTCTTTCTGCAAGGTACATCATTAGGATTTTAATTGGAATTGCATTGAATCTGTATAGCACTTTAGGTAGTATGGCCATTTTGACAAAATTAATTCTGCCTATCCAAGAACATAGGAGATCTTTCCATCTTCTAAGGTTTTCTTTATTTCTTTCTTTAGTGTTCTGTAGTTCTCATTGTAGAGGTCTTTCACCTCTTTTGTGAGATTGATTCCCAAGTATTTTATTTTTTTCGATGCTATTGTGAATGTGATAGTTTTCCTAATTTATCTTTCTGAAGATTCATTACTTAAGTATAATAATGCATTGGATTTATGAGCATTGATCTTGTAATCTGCTACTTTACTGAATTCACTTATGAGTTCTAAAAGTTTTCTGGTGGAATTTCCAGGCTCCTCTAAATATATAATCATGTCATCAGCAAACAGGGATAGTTTGAGTTCTTCTTTTCCAATTTGTATCCCTTTAATTTCTTTGGTTTGTCTAATTGCTCTGGTTAGAGTCTCAAGGACGATGTTGAATAGAAGTGGTGAAAGAGGGCATCCCTGCCTTGTTCCAGTTTTTAGGAGAAATGCTTTCAGTTTTTCACCATTTAGAATGATATTGGCCATGGGCTTAGTGTAGATGGCCTTTATAATGTTAAGGGATGTTCCCACTACCCCAATTTTTCTAGTGTTTTGAGCATGAAGGGATGCTGTATTTTATCGAATGCTTTTTCTTCATCTATTGAAATAATCATGTGATTCTTGACTTTAAGTCTGTTGATATGGTGAATGATATTTATTGATTTCTGGATGTTGAACCAACCTTGCATCCCTGGGATAAAACCCACTTGATCGTGGTGCACTATCTTTTTAATATATTTTTGTATGCAATTTGCTAAAATTTTGTTGAGAATTTTTGGATCGATGTTCATTAAGGATATTGGTCTGAAATTTTCTCTCCTCGATGTGTCTCTGTCTGGTTTAGGTATCAGGGTAATATTGGCTTCGTAGAACGAGTTTGGGAGGGTTCCCTCCTCTTCTATTTCATGGAATACTTTGAGGAGTATTGGAATGAGCTCTTCTTTAAAGGTTTTGTAGAACTCGGCTGAGAACCCATCTGGTCCTGGACTTTTCTTTGTTGGTAGGCTTTTGATGACCTCTTCTTTTTCATTGCTTGAAATTGATTTATTGACGTTGTATATGTCCTCCTCCTTCAGTTTAGGTAATTCATATGTCTCTAGAAACCTGTTGATGTCTTCGAAATTTTCTGTTTTGTTGGAGTATAGATTTTCAAAATAGCTTCTAATTATGTTTTGTATTTCACTCATGTCTGTTGTGATATTTCCTTGTTCATTTCGAATTTTAGTAATTTGAGTTTTCTCCCTATTTTTCTCTGTTAGTGTGGCTAAGGGTTTATCAATTTTTTTTATTTTTTCAAAGAACCAACTATTTATTTTGTTAATTTTTCCGATTGTTTCTTTTGTTTCAATTTCGTTGATTTTTGGCTCTGATTTTAACTATTTCCTGTCTTCTACTACTTTTGGTGTTGTTCTGCTCTTCTTTTTCTAGGGCTTTGAGCTGTAGTGTTATTTGTTGATTTCTACTTCTTTTGTTGAATGCGCCCCATGAAATAAATCTTCCTCTAAGTACTGCTTACATAGTGTCCCAGAGATTTTCATATGATGTATCTTTGTTCTCGTGTACTTCTAAGAATTTTTTTATTTCCCTCCTGATGTCTTCTGTTATCCATTCATCATATAATAGTGTATTATTTAATCTCCAGGTATTGGAGAAGTTTCTGTTTTTTATTCTGTCATTTATTTCTAATTTCAATCCATTATGATCTGATAGAGTACAAGGTAGTATCTTTACCTTCTTGTACTTGCTAACAGTAGATTTGTGGCATAAAATAATATGGTCTATTTTAGAGAAGGATCCATGTGCTGCTGAGAAGAAAGTGTATTCGTTCTTTGTTGGATGGTATATTCTATATATGTCGGTTAAGTCTAAATTGTTGATTGTGTTATTGAGATCTATGGTTTCTTTATTCAATTTTTGTTTGGAAGATTTATCCAGTGGTGAGAGAGGTGTATTAAAATCGCCTAGAATTATTGTGTTGTGGTCTATTGATTTCTGGAATTGAGAAGGATTTGTTTGACATACATGGATGAGCCAATGTTCAGGGCATAGATATTTATGATTGTTATATCTTGCTGATTTATGCTTCCCTTAAGCAGCATGTAATGTCCTTCTTTATCCCTTCTGACTAGTTTTGGCTTGAAGTCCACATTATCTGAAATGAGGATGGACATTCCAGCTTTTTTGCTGTGTTCATGTGCATGGTATGTTTTTTCTCATCCTTTCACCTTTAGTCTATGGGTATATCTTTCTATGAGATGAGTCTCTTGCAGGCAGCATATTATTGGATTTTTCTTTTTAATCCAATCTGCCAGTCTATGTCTTTTGATTCATGAGTTCAGGCCATTAACATTCAGAGTTATTATTGTGATATGATACGTATTCCCAGGCATTTGACTCATTTTTGGTTTTTCACATGATTTGGTTTCTCCTTTATTTGGCTATTCCTTTAGGCTAGTTCCTCCTGTTGCTGATTTGCATCATTGTTTTTCATCTCTTCCTCATGGAGTATTTTGCTGAGAATGTTCTGTAATGCCGGCTTTCTTTTGTAAATTCCTTTAGCTTTTGTTTATCATGGAAGGATCTTATTTCATCGTCAAATCTGAAAGTAAGTTTTGCTGGGTATAAGATTCTTGACTGGCATCTGTTTTCTTTCAGGGCTTGGTAAATGTTGTTCCAGGCCCTTCTAGCTTTTAGGATCTGGATTGAAAAATCTGCTGATATTCTTATTGGTTTCCCCCTGAATGTAATTTGATTCTTTTCTCTCACGGCCTTTAAAATTCTGTCTTTATTTTGTATGTTAGGTATTTTCATAATAATGTGCCTTGGTTGGGTCTGTTGTAATTTTGTATATTTGGAGTCCTATAAGCCTCTTGTACTTGGTTTTCCATTTCATTCTTCAGAATTGGGAAATTTTCTGATATTATTTCATTGAATAGATTGTTCATTCCTTTGGTTTGGTTCTCTAAGCCTTCCTCAATCCCAATAATTCTTAAATTTGACCTTTTCATGATATCCCATAATTCTTATAAATTCTGTTCATGATTTCTTACCATCTTCTCTGTTTGGCCAACTTTGTTTTCAAGATTAAAAATTTTGTCTTCAATGTCTGAGGTTCTGTCTTCCTGGTGTTCTATCCTATTGATTATGCTTTCTATGGAGTTTTTAACTTGGTTTATTGTTTCCTTCATTTGAAGGATTTCTGTTTGTTTTTTTTTTTCAGCATCTCTAACTCTTTATTGAAATGATCTCTTGTTTCTTGTATTTAGTCTTTTAACTGTTGATTGGTGCGATCACTTAATGCCTGCATTTGCTCTTTCTTCTCCTCCTTCAATGCCTGCATTTGCTCTTTCATCTCCTCATTTGCTTCTCTGATTGTTTTAATTATGTACATTCTGAACTCCCTTTCTGACATTTCTTCTGCTGTGCTGTCATTGGTTTTTATTGATATAGTATCTAGGTTTGTTTGGGACATTTTCTTCCCTTGTTTTCTCATATTGGTCAGATGTCAGTGGGACCCTGAGATATTGTAGATTTCCTCTATTGGCTTTTAGTTTCCCTGCAGATTTCCAGTGTATCACCTCCCAGCCTTCAGTAGCCTGAAGTCTTGGAGGAACTTGATAACGCAGTGATTCCGAAGAAACCTGCCCCTAACCCCCTACTGGTTCCAGGGCTTGTAGCTGGCTCTGTGTGGAAAGGCTCTCACTGGGGGGGGGCTGCACCGCACAGCTGGCCGTGTGGGAGGAGCTCACCGCCGGAGTGTGCAGGGCTATCTGGGGTAGACTCTAACTGCCTTGCCCTGCTCTGATAAGCTGTCCCTATCCATGCCTGCCACCCAGGCTGAGCTCCACCCGGTGGGGGAGACTCACCCCGTGGCTCTATTTTAGTCCGAGTCTCTCAATGCCTCCTCTTATTGAATCCTGTTCTGGAGTGACTGGAGATGCAGTCACCCTCTAGTCTTCCATCTTGGATCGCCCCGTGGAAAGAGCCTGCGACTGGAGGGGGCAGAGCCGCCTGGAGAAGTCTCTGGCTGCCCTGCCCTGATCCCAGAGGCTGCTTGCGGGTCAAAGCTCTTCATTGGCTCGGGGACTTGTGGCCGGCTCTGTGTAGAAAGGCTCTCACTGGGCGGTCTGCTCCGAGAAGCTAGCCTTGAAAGGCTCCTCCCGCCAGAGGGGGCCAGGCTGCTTGGGGAAGTCCCTGGCTGCCCTGTTCTGGTCCCTGAAGCCGCTTGCGGGCCGGAGTACACCACGCTGGCTCCGGGACTTGGAGCTGGTTTTGATCAGAAAGGCTCTCACTGGGGGGCCAGCTCTGAGAAGCTGGAGAAGCTGGCCATGTGGGAGGGGCCCACCGCCAGAGTGCTCGGGACTGCCTGGGGAAGACTCTAGCTGCCCTGCCCTGCTCCGATAAGCCACCTCTATCCAGGCCTGCCACCCAGGCCGAGCTTTACCCGGTGGGGGAGACTCACCCGTGGCCCTATTTTAGTCTGAGTCTCTCAATGCCTCCCCTTCTTGAATCCTGGTTTCTGGAGCGACTGGAGATGCAGTCACCCTCTAGTCCGCCATCTTGGATCGCCTACATATATATTTTTGGCAAATTATGCAATTTAAGATAATCATGACAAAGGCAAGATTTTCTGGAGACTCAATAGAAAGTGATTTAGGTTGTTCTTGAGCCAGTCATTTGTCCTCTTCACGTGCATATGAAAATAGAGCTAAGCACATTCTCATTAGATGACTAAGAAAGGAATATTGTACATCCCCACCTCCTAGGTCACCCTGGGAATATTGTAAACACCTAGGAAATACTTGTGTTTTTCTTAATTCTTTTTTGAGTTCTTCTGATTGACACACAGCATGTTTCCTATGAATCTATGCACATTTCATCATGAACATGATGTTTGTCTCTTCTGGGATACACAAGCAAGACAATGTCAGGAGCATTTTGATAACAGCGAAGTCAATATACCATATTTGTGAATTCCTCTACTTAAATAAAAAACAAGAAAGATTCTGTTTTCCTGAATTGACTCTGATTAATCCAGTACCAGAAATTATCCACAAATCTTAATCTTAAAATATGGGATTCTTCAATCAATTCGACTGTGACTTTGGACAATGGTCATTGCCAACTAAAAGTGATAGTCTGGTTCTTGTGGAACGCAGTGGTATCTGGATGAACAATTACCAAAATTACCTACTAAATCCAATGCCCTGGAGAACCAAGTGGCTGTGGCACTTGAAAATATGACAAGAAAGATAAATATGACTCTTGGTGGAATAAAAGCTTCCAACTATATAGAAGAATTTACAGAAAAAAATGACAAAAAAAATTCATCTTTCATCTCAAGTAATGGGAATGATACTCCATCAATTCTTTCACATCTTTTACATTTTATTCCTTGTCATTAAACTACTGGTAATGTCCATACACACCTAAGCTATGTAAAGGTGACACATATTTATACCTTAACACAAAGCAGGACTATATCATGAACCTACTGCCAACCCTCAAGTTTCAATTTTGTGAAAATCAGAACAAAGGAACTGCCGGACATCATCGTTTGCTCTCTAATGCAAAAACAAAGGGAAAATGAATTCTGCTTGTATATCTGTCTCCAAAACGTGACACAGAATCATAATATCTTAATGTCAGTTCTCTCTGAACACTACGAAGGGAGAGCCTAAGGGAATATCAGGCATATTTAGCTTAATTTGCTTTGAGTGATAGTCTTTGGGAAGTTGTGTGAGGACAGGGGTAGAAGTTCCGAAATCTGCGGATGCTAGGTTAAGGGCAAGTATATGTCTGAGGGACTAGACAGACATGTGACAGCCTTAGGAAGAGCCATTAGATGAAAGCTGAGACCAAGAATTATTGGATAATGGGGCCCAGTTTGTCTCATGCTGTTCTAAGGGCATGCTCTCTGTCTGCGGGGTAGAGGTTGCTCCTGCAGTTTTGTGTTTTTGACTTTCAAGTCCTAAGGCTCCTCAGGAAATTTTAATACAAATAGAGCCTTAAACCTGGTTGAGTCTTTTGAACAATACAACTGTTGCTTTAATACAGTTGAAATCTCCTCTCTTTAGCCTTTCTTGCAGATTGATCAAAGAAAGATACCAGAAACGCAGTTAACAATATATCACTTTTTCATTTTTATCTACTTTAATTTTTGGTATGAAAGGTTGACTTTTGAATCGCTTGCTTCCTCTCTTAAAGGGAAAATGGAAAAATGAAACCTTCTCCCAGGTTTTCTTCTGTCCAAGAAGTCTGTATACCCTCAATTGTCCTGGGAAGTGTTTAGTTCAGCATGCACAGAGGAAGGCTGCCCTTGTAAGCCACTGTGGTGTACTCTCAGGGACGTGTTCAAGAATTAGCTCCCCTGCATTACTGCACCGTACACAAAAGAGTTTTAATTTATGATTATCATTATTTACATCATCATGACAAAATTGTACACATTACAACAACAACTGACATTTGAAAATAACCCCCTTTCCTTCCCAAAGCCATGGACTCAACTTTCTCCACACCGAGTGCAATATTAAGATAAGAACCATTGATAAAGACACAAAATATTGTATAGGATAGGTCTGTTTAAATGCAGAAAATAAAATTATCTATCTTCAAAACTGATCTGATGGTAATTTTCACTTATGAATATGTGGCTCAAGTTATTATTAAACTCTCGGGCATATCATGACAACTTGTATTTTTCAATAACTTGACTGCTACCACTAAATCTTACACTGCAGATACTTTCTGTATTAGCATCCTTGTTACTTCTGCTGAGTTATTTAAAAACCTTAACAAAAAAAAAGAAGTAAAAATGTTGTTCTTGACCTTTGTCAATTTTTAATACCAATTTTTATTTGATAAGTTTTTCAGGGACGTCCTATTTTATACTTCACTAGTATTGAATTATACCCTAGTGAGGCATTTCAAAGCAAATATTCTTTTATGGGACTTTGTCTTTTTTATTCACTAACTTTAAAAGACTGATTTTATATTTTGAAAACTTATCCAGGACTCGAGAAACCCTTAAAGAAGGCACCCTCTCTGTGTGCATTGTCTGCTTCTTTGAAGTTGAATTTTGCCTTTGAAGACTTTTGCATCTTTGAACAGAGCCCTTGCTAATATATTTGTAATCAAAAGAGGTTGAAAGTGTTGGCTGTCTTTCATCACTGAAGACCATTAAAAATTACTTTTATTGAGACTACCCGCAATTTTAGCTTAAATTCCTCATTAGTAATCTGAATTTCTTTTTAAAAATATGTTCTATTTCTCCCTGTGTATAATACAAATTTAATGCAGGTGTTGCTTTTCTTTGCTTTGTTTTCCTGCCAAATATTAACCATCATTCATTCTTTTGTTAATTCACACAAAATATTTATTGGTAAGACTTTATGTCTGAAGTTTTGATGAAAATATGGAAGACATTTATGAATGATAATGGCAATGATATGATAATTGCCTATAGCTATATAAACAGAAATGGCCACACAGAATATGAAATTTAATTGATCAGGTTATGTCTGTGGAAGATGTCAGATGAATGGAGAGGAAACAGGAAAGTAACACTTTCAAGGTGGGGGTGTTCTGGGGAAGGGATGCTGAAAGACCATTATCTGTGAATATCTAGGTTTCTGCAAACCTTGCATACAGAAGCACTGACCGTCTTTATCTTGGACTGTCCTTTCAATTGTTTTCATTCAATAAACAGCTATGGAAGTTAGAGAAAGTTACTCCCCCTCTAGAATGCAGGCCTGTTTGCTGGCCAGTATAATAAGAATTCTTTATACCTCCAGGACATAGGTTAGGTATGTGATTATAACATGTTTGGGTTCTTTAAAGTTCAATTTCCTGTCTTGTAACCCGATAACTATATGGTTCAGGCCTCATGTGATCTCCTTGGTTTCATTTTGTCAGAACTGAGACTCAGGGGAAATAGTAGAAACGTTTCTTTACTGGCTAATGCAATTGCCGTGAGTACTAAACTTGACACTCTCTCTGATACTGTGAAGTCATGTCTTCTGTAGGCATCCATGGAACTGTAGCAGGCTAACTCCTTGGCCCATCATTAGGGCAACATGCTAGACCCTTAACAGCTTTTGACAATGTAACATACATCTTCAATTCCTAATATTCTTGAATTTGTAAATCAGCAATATCTGTTGGATCCTATCTACTATTATGGGTGTTGTGTTATGTATTTTTTAAATGAAACAGAGTAGGACTAAATAACTTTATTTTCTTCCCTTCATAAATTTTGGAGCATTTCTATCTTAAATTTAAAAGATCTACCAGAGGGCCATCGTTAAACGTTAATGCTTAATGTTGAAGGTTTAGGATATAGTTATTAAAAAAGTTTTAATCACACAGAGAGGCATGTAACAAAGACTGAAGGCACTGAGTTTGGTTAGGTAGCAGTGAATCTTGGCTTTTTTTCTCACCTTAGTGAACACCTTGGTTTTTCTTCATGAATTATTTTCATCACATTGCTTTTACATTGGAGAGAAAGGCTAATCATATTGTCTTTCTGGAACTTAAATCATCTGGAAAACACTCAGGAATCAACAGTTGATCCCTGTGGATGGTGGCACTTTTAAGAAGAAATTAGGTGCCAATTGTTGAGTAAATGTAGAATAACCCTTTTCTTTTTAGACTTTCATCTAATTTGTTCAGACTTTTTACCAGGAAGGGATGTTGAATTTTATCAACTGCTTTTCCCATGTCTATTGAGATGGTTAGATGGCATTTGTCCTTCATTCTGTTGATGTGTTTATAGATTTGCATGTTTTGAACCATCCTTGCAATCCTGGGATAAACCCACTTGATCATGGTAAATAATCTTTTTAATATGCTGTCAAATTTAATTAGTCACACTCTGCTGAAGATGTTTGCATCCATTTTCATCAAGAATATTAACCTGCAGTGTGTGTGTCTGGGGGTTGGTATGATTGTAATGCTGGCCTTGTAGAATGAAGTTGGAAGAATTATTTCCTCTGCAATTTTCTGTAATAATTTAAAGAAGAATTGGTAACATTTTTAAAATTTAAATGTGTGGTAGAGATTGTATAGAGGAAAAAGGAGTGGGAGGGGGTGGTGGGAAGGAAAAATAACAGAATGAGACAAACATCATTACCGTATGGACATGTATGATTGCACAAATGGTGCAACTCTATTTTGTGTACAACAAGAGAAACAAGAGTTGTACCCCATTTGTACAATGAATGAAAATAAATAAATAAATAAATAAATAAATAAAATATATGCATGGAAAAAATAAAGACTTTGGAATAACAGCTAAAAACCAAAAATGTGTGGTAGAATTCCACAGTGCAACCATTAGGTCCTGGCTTTTCTTTGATAGGATACTATTTATTATTGATTCAATTTACTTATTTGTTATTTTTCTGTTCATATTTTCTATTTCTTCATAATCTTATCTTTCCAGATATATGTGTCCAGAAATTCATCTATTTCTTCTAGGCTATTCATTTACTGCTATATTTTTTATGTGATATGTCAGAGTAATGAAATAGCAGTTCCATATAAAGGTGGCTATTTTAAATAATGGGAAGATATTAATACTTCATGAGATCCTGCAAGTGACACTTATGGACTCTGATTTCAGGAGACTAAACCTAGTAACAGGAGGTGTTTTTACTAGAAGCACAGGCTGGTTGTACATTTCCAAAAAGCACAGATATTAGGACCACCACATCCAATGTTAGATAAGTCATTTTATTAAATGCTGTGTGATCATTTAATATTTCCCTTGTATATAAGCTAAGAGTAGTTAAAAATAACCTTGTAATATGGAATGGTCAGTCAAATTCTCACTAACCAAGCAGTTTTCTTAATAAATAATGACAAGTTTTGAGTATAAGGCCCATTGTTTCCTGTTTAATAGAATATTCTTAGAAAATATCTTTATTGCTCTTTAGTATCTGGTTGTCTCTCTCTTCTTTCAGGTTTTAGATTAAATATCTCTATCTCAGTTGTTAGTCCCTATCTCTTCTCCCTTATTAGACAACTTTTCTCATTTCCTTCACAGTATTACTTATATTACTAAATATTTTAATAGTAATTATAAATTTTCCCTTCTCTCTCTAACACACACACACACACACACACACACACACTCTCTCTGTAATGTCGGCTCAAGAGGATAGGAAACATCTTTGTCTTTCTCTTCTTTCACCTCAGACCCTGTTTCCTGAAAACAAGTTAGGCGTTCCACATATATTTATTAAATTAATTAAATAATTTCAGAATATTCTATTTTAACACCAATTACTTTGTAAAGATATTTAGTAGTTTGGTTCCCAAATTTGTTAATCTTGCCATTGTCATAATTAAATGACTATTTCAATACAAGAGTTCCTTTTTATAAATGAGATTATAGCTCTGATTTTCTCCACATTGCTGTTGACTGCTACCTGGCCTCTACTGCTACCTGGAGGTTCTACAATAAATTATGGCACAAGTTCTGGGTGGGGGCTTGAGGCCATCGTAATTATTCGAGGGAATTTTCCAATTTTGGTTCAAGTAATCAAAAAGGCATTAAATCACATCTAAATCTAGTTATGCATTTTTAGCTGTTGGATATAATGTATGAATTAGCATATTTTAGGGAATAAATATCCCTGATCAAATAGGTTTATCACAGGGATATTTCCCTGACTGACATTTCTTTTTCAGGAAATAGTGAATATCCTTCGAATGTGATTTCCATCACTATCCTTCCTTGTGTTTGTGTTTGTAGCCACTTGAGCCTCTACAGTACAATCTCCATGGTCGTCTCCCAACTGTGAAGAAACAAGTGCTCAGTGAGTGCTGATGGCAATCAAGACCCCCACATACCGTAGCATGCAGGTGATGACTCACCCACCACCAGATGAGACAATTTTAAAGTTTTATGTTTAAACAGAGGTAAAAAGTAAACAGTTCTCATGTGACTCGGATGCTCTCTCGCTTTTATAAAATCATTATTAGAAAACACTTAGAACAAGAGAAACAGTAAAGACCAGTTTTTCAATGCACAATGTGGTAATTCAGTGAACAACAAAAGTGAAATCTGACATGGTTGACTTTTGAGATTACTGATAGTCAGGGAAAAAACAACATGTAACATGTTTCCCTGCCTGATTTATGTTTCTTGTTCCTGTAAAATGTCAAATTGAAGGTGACAAGGAGCAAGCTTCCTACTTCAAAATATAACAAGAAAAGACTTGGCCATGAGGCCTACAAAGACTTGCAGAACATCAGTTTTACTGACAGGAACAGAGATTTGTTTTTGTCATAGAGGCAAATCAAAACAACCTATTGAATTTTTATTACATTTATTTTCATAAAGTGAAGCTTACTGCTAAAATCTTTCTGGAATATAGTTTTTAGTCTGTATTAACATATATATGAAATATTTGCCTAGATATGGGAGCCAGTCTACACTGACTTCCTAGATTGTAAATGGAGAGTATTTCAACTACTTTACCAAGATAATTTTCCCAAGATAGTTTGGAATGTGTTCTTCTCATCGTATTTATTTACATATTCATCTAAAGGGGGAAAATGAGTCAGTTGCTATGTGTTAAGCTTCATATGTGAAAGAACGGTGTAATGATGTGAGATTCCTGCCTTGGAAAAGTTTACTGTTTTATCACAATAGGGCATAAGGGAGCACAGAACAAAGAGAGCACCAGACTTCCCTGGTATGTTAGGGACAACTTACTTCAGGGACAGACCAAGATTATGCACTCTGTCAGATAGCAGATGATAAACAGCTCCCCAGACTGAATACACACAGCATAAACCTTCTTTTCTTGAGTGCTTAATCCCTAAATGCTAATTGATTTAGCCATTTTATTTTGACAACCTAATTGGCTGCCATATGAACTAACAGAGAATTTGAAAATCTTTGTCATACAAAAGGGATTCCCTTTTGGTTTTAGTTTTGAAAAATACAATTTTATCTATTTATAAAAAGAGAGTCAGTCATCTAGTTAACAAACCTCTTAAATGAATGACTTATGTTTGTCTCATTTTTACATTGAAACTCATTTTGTTAAGTTGGAAAGCATATGTATGTTAGTTTCTCTTTGAAATAGACTAGACCTTTCCCAAGAAATGACTTGTATTAATATAAAAGAACAAACTCATAGAGTCATAAAACAAAATGTATTTTTCACTGAACTTACAGGACAGAAAGCAACCTTTAGATGTAGAAGCGAGTATGGTATCTTTAATTAGCCCCAAAGCTGCACTAACAAAGTCATATTGGTTTTCCTTTCCCATTGGTCAGCATGTTAACTACCAGTTTTAATGAACCTTCAACAATTTATGTTAATCAACTTCTGAAGCCACAATCCTTTGTCTTCCAGAAATCCCTGTTCCTTTCATCACTCCATCCTCATCACCAAAACTGTTAATAAGTGTGAAGGGTTTGAGATTTTTATCCTGCTCGAAAGCTAACAGGAGGCTGCTGTAGTTTCATGAAAGCAAAAGACAAGAAACTCCTGAGACTGAGACAAAGACTTAATTGTCCTCAGCAACAACCAGATCCACAGTGTTGGCTTTATATTGTGCCAGATCTTACAGCCCCAATTCCCAGAAGGTGATGTGAAGAGAGACCAGGTGACACCTCACACACACAATGGGCTGTTGTAGAAAAGGATCTCCAAAACTTTTACAATGGGAATTATTCTCAACTGTCCTTTGCTCTAAAAGGAGACAATATTTTTCTTATACTGATCAGTAAGCATGCCTACCCTTTGCTCCAGGAGGGGATAATATCTCTGTCTTCCAAGATTGACTTATTCCTATCAATTTGGTACAGTACTGGGCAATGCCCTTTCATCTTTAATACTGGTATCATGTTTTCTCACATTCCTTATTTAAGATGAATTGTTACACCTAGAATTTCCTATAGAAGTCAACATTTTAGTTGGCCATAATCTTTATTTACCATTGACCCTCATCTCATGACAAAAAAATTGTTGAGTAATTTCAAATTATTTGCCTAAACATGGTGGTAATTCTTAGAAAATTCAATTAGATATTTCTTTAAAAAAAAAAAGATGAGAAATATGGAGAAAGTTTGAATCTGTTGGCAGCAGTTTAGGAAAATAATACAAAAGAATATGCATACATTAAACTGAGCAAATGTGGGATTATTATTTGTATGTCTGTCTATGGAAGAAGAAAAAGAAAGGGAAAGGGGAGGGAAGGAATAGGGAGAGAAACTCTGATTAAAAGAAACTGAAAAAGAAATCTATAATGTGCTGAATCCTTTTGGGTTTTTAATTTAAATATATGATAGACACTGGAAGTCCAGGTGTTTAACATTATCACAAATTTCCTAAAATACTGGTATTCCTAACAATTCTTGAAAGACCTTCAATTTTATGATAGAAATGAATAAATCTCTATTTTTTCAGGAAAAAAAATAAGCAGAAAAAAATTGATGGGTACCCTGGAATTACCTTGCTTTGCTTGACGTTCTAACTAAAACTTTTTCAGCAAAATAGATTTTACTGGGGGCATTACAGAATGAATAAAAGAATATTGTTAAAAATTGTTTTCTCTAAATGCCCTTGCGTTTGCAAAACTACCAAGGATTTTTATCTCTCTCTACTTTCTTTCCAGTATGCAATCTTCCTGTGTATTTATTCTAAGCTCTGTTCTAGATTTCCCACTTAAAAATTTCCAATTTTTTGTTATTATTTAGAGCCATTTAATTCTTGCTCAGTTCTTCAGCCTCAAACATGTATGGAAAAATTTCATCCTGATACTCAAAGAAAGCAGCTTATTGTGTCTTCTTAAGTAATTACATCAGCTGCTATAGTTTAGAGGATGAATATCCCTGAGAGGCCCATGTATTAAGGGCTTTGTCACCAGGATTGCACCATATGGGCAGGTGGTGAAAACTTGAGGAGGTGGAACAATTAGGAGAAAGAATACTCAAGTCACTTCCTCTTCCTTTTGCTTGCTAACCTTGAAGTGAGCAGGTGAGTTTCTGCCACTTGCTCCCTGCATTGCTATCTTCAACTTCTATCAGTGTCCCAAAGCAATGAACCTGCCTCATTTTGCACTGGAACTTCCAAAACTCTGAGCCAAAATAAACCTTTCTCTTTATGACCTAATTATCTAAAGTGCAGTGGCAGAAAGCTGACTAGCACATTAACCTTGTGACAGGGTACACGGTCAAAGCATTTGCCACAATGATTCTTCCAAAATCATAGAATACTCTTCCAAATAGGAGCTAGGGTGTATAAAATTTTCTCTGCTACATTATTTATATATATAGTTTCCGTTTTAAATTTTGAATAGTTTTGACAGATCATCTCATAAAGTTTACATTTTAGTAGATTAAATTAGAACATTTGTTAAGGAGCATTTCAAAAAGAGAAAGCTCAATACACTAAATTAAATGGGAAAAATATTCCCTCATTGGTTCCATAAATTTATAACAGGGTAAAAATGAGTAATTCTCAAAGCAGACTTTGGCAAATATATTGGTGCTGTGATTATTTTACAATGATAGAATTGAACTGCCGGAGGAAACCACAATCCAGTTGGAATCCTACCGTGGGAGAAATGCGTTTTACACAGTTACAAACTAGTTTACAGGGAAAAACTGAACAATAAGAAAATGGTGTATATAAGTATTGCCTAGGTTATTTATGTGTTTCAACTGTCTTAGAATTCAATACCCTACACCCAAAGAAAGGAAAAGTGTCCCTTTGCTTTGAGTTGGTGGACAGAGAGGTGGGAGCATCTCCACCATTCCCTGCCTTCCTTGCTCATCTCCTCTTCTGCAGTCCAGTGTGGAATAAGGTGGCTGTGTGGGATCTCTTCTTTGAAAGAACCTGGCTGTTTAGGGGTATACTTTTTTTATTTGTCTAATTATAGTGAGGAGGATAGGTTGAATTTTATTTTTTAATCTGACTTTTCAAGTTATCTACCACCAGCTGTCAACTTTTTGACTCAAGGTCAATCTCTGTGTCATGGTGGGTCTGCTGAGATGTGGACACTGAGGTGAGAATAGTTATACAAGAGAATTATTGGGAAAATGGTGGGTCAGAAAATCAAGGAAAGTCTCAGATCACCTCTTACTGTAAACAAAGTAGAGAGGACTTAAAAGAGTCACATTTTTGCCCTGCCTCTGGGGAATATCTGAGCAAATGTTTGGTGGAAGAGTCCCACATCATACTGGGGAGGACAATGGTAGTATTCCCACATGCCCAGCCATTAGCTGAAAAGAGCTATGACTTCAGCTTCTAACTGAAAGTCATTTGTCAATTATGCTCCCACAGGCAATGTCTCCTAAGGAAATATGAGCAGAACAACTCCATGGCCACCACTACCTGTATTAAGAGATGGATCCACCCTGCCCAGTTTGTTATCTTAGAACTAAGAATCCACGGTGTTACATTCTGGCATTCTTTGCTTCTTAGTTTTTAGGGCTATTCTTTACTTGTGTCAAACTATGGTAACCCAATATGAAACTCAGTCCTTAATCTACTTCAATAACAGCTACAAAAATCAATCACACCAAACATTTTGAAGTTCTATCAGAGAACAATTTTTAATTGTCTTGCAGAAGGTTCAAGGCTCTTGAGGATGCCTATGGGCACTTGCCCTTGGCTGCCATAACTACTATCTACATTGCCACTTTCAACCACCTCCCTCCAGGTTGGGACTCTACATCCTTCCACCTCAATTATCTAGATAACTCTCTCATTGGCACAAACCACATAAGAACTTATGGAGAAGTTCATATTCAACTCAAAGCCATTATGCTTCCTAGCAAACAAACTTTGTTGCCTACGAGAACTTCTCTGCTAGTATTATATACTATCATTCTGAAACAGAGACTTAGGACTTAAGAATGTTAATCACACCAATAGTTTTCACTCTTACAATTTGTTCCATAGCATAGCTAATTCAAATTCTTATTCTGGGTTTAGACAGTTTCAGAGTCCCAGATGCACAGGAAAGCAGAGATAAGTGCACTTTTTGGCTGTTCATTTCAGACACTGAAATAATTATTTTACTAATTAAATTTTTATTTCCAACTACAAGACCTCTTATTTTGTTTCAAATGGCGTACATCCTACTCCCTGATGTGGCATATCTGCTGCTGCTGTTGATGCCCCAAACAAATAACACACAGAAATTAATAACAACAAAATTCTGCCGGTGTGTCATGGAGAAGAGGCTCCCTCTAGTCATTGGAGATTTGTAAAAACCAAGTGCCCTTGATGGTTTTCTGTTGCTTGGCAACCATCCTGATATTGAAATACTGCATGTGTGGTGTATTCATGTTTCAGCTGTCTTTGATACAGAAAATCTCTTTACTAGATGAGGCTTAAGAAATCCATCATTTTGCAACCCAGGTGAATTATGAATGGAAACTGTGAAGAAAAATAAATTGTCTTATCTTTCCTATTGCTCTTCTTTAGAGACTGAAGGCGGTTACGTTCTTTAACCTGGAAAAGAACCAGCAGTTAGGGACAGGCAGTGGAATACTGTCTCCACTCTCAGTGGAAATCAGACCTTTGGCATGGTTTCTCGTTCTGCTGAACAGCAGTGGTTATTAGGATGTGCCAGGCAGAGAAAGTGACAATGACATGCTCTTAGGCTGCTTAGTGATTATTGCAACCAGACATTCTTGCTTGTTTGTTTAGGATACGGGATGGGCAGAGGTGCATGAGGGTGGGAGTAGCTTTGCAGTCAGGAAATAAATAGGAGCCTATTACCCTGTACTCCTACTACATCAAAGGGAATTCAACAGGGAAGACGGAATGTCTTGGAACATTGTATGTAATATCTGTAAGCAATCAAGGGTCACAAGAATGTTGAGGAAACTGACAGCATGCTTTAAAATGATTACTATTAATATTTTACAGATATGAATTTCAGTAGTAATGTTGGTGACTTATTCTAGCTGTCTTTTCCTGTAACAGTACATTTTCCTCCTTTGATGTCATAATTAACGGGCTCCTGTGAGCAAAATTACCAAAAGCTTAAAAGAAAGTTTAACAAAACTGAGACTTGAATCATAAATAAAGATTAGTTCATTTAGTTAGTATGTATCACTGTCTTTATTATTTGCTACAGCTTTGTAGTCTTAAAATTGAATTAAAAATTCCAAAAATGATTGTTCCTCCTAGATCTTGGGTTTCATATCACTTTATACTACCGTAGAGAATGATATGGTAGCACTATGGATGAGCAGTGTTTGAAGACTTAACAGGTGTTTGGATGTCTTCATGCTGTTCTGAAGAAATCTTCCAGATCTATTTCCCCATCACCCATGGAAGGAGAGCTAAAAAGTCCATACCCAGGGGATGGGTTTTCTGCAGGAGATACAGATTGTTGGGAGACATGAATGAATGTGGGTTTGTCTGAGCCATCTCTAAGCAGAGCTGTACCCCTCGGAGAGCACTAGGGGTCATCTCATGATCCACCACTCTGTTGCCTTGGCAACATCCAGCTCAAAGAGAATTCTGTGATACCACTGAACTTATTGGTTCAGAGGGCCCTTGGACCAGTCTCCCCAGAGGTGGAAAGAGATACCTGCGAGCCCAAACAGCCTGGAGGCACCAGCTGCCTGGAGGAGGAAGAATTTTACTGGCAAGTGGTAAGCCTCCAATCAGGCCAGCTTCCTACAGCCTCTCCCTTCTTATCTTGAAAAAGTTTTTCTCACAATAAATTCCCCTTTGTTGTGTTTAACTATAAATAAAGCATTCATGGACGTTTTCCCTTTGTTAGGATCAGAACCATCAGATCTTGTCTCCCATCAAGTCCCCACTTAAACTACATTTCTTGTGTCTTTTGTCTTTATTTCTTAATACTATTTTTTTTTCAACTTTTTATTTTCAGCAAACCCACACCTCTGTTTGGTTTACTGATTCCCTTCATTAGCAGGTTGTAGGGAAGACAGATGTATTTACTGGTGTCTGACTCCAGAGAGTGAATTTTACAAATGTCTACTTCATAGACTATTCTCTAATTTAGCAAGCAAAACAGAAAATTATAGAAAATCATCTTCTGATGTAATGAAATCACATATTTTGTAATATGAACACTTATTTGCTAAGTGTATGTCTAGCATCTCTGAATCCATCTGAACATTCATTTTCGCTCTGGAGTTGACTCAGTGTAGGATCCGCATTTCATACAATAAAGGAAGTCTGAACAATGTGAGAAAAGAACAGCTCTCAAGACTTATGCACTACTCATGAGTATGAATGAGCATGACTTTGGACAAGAAGCAACCTTAACTACCATGTGGTTCCATAATTCACTCTAGAGATAGTAAAATTGAGACAACTTAAAATGAAGTAATTGGATCAAGGCCATTACAATTAGTCATTGACAAAAAGGGGATAGAATCAGACTCTTGGCCTCCCCTAAAGAATGAAATTCGGAGAATCAATACTGTGGTACAGGTAGTTAAAAATCTATTTTTAAGTACAGATGTGTTAAAATGATTTAATTATAATCAATTCAGTAGGACCCAAATGCCTAAATGCCAAAATAAGTTGTTTTGCTTTCAAGAAAAGTAGACATTCCCAACACTCAGGAACTTAAAGAGATACAATATAAGGTAAAATATAAATGATGCTGCTGAAGTTTGTAAGGCTTTTGTAAAGCCTAGGATCTAAAACCTGAAACTAAGAAAAATACTAACATATGTGGTATATGCAAAATAGAAAACACTTATGTGAAAAAGGAAAAAATAAATGAAAATAAATCTTTGAAAATTTTTGCAATACATATAATAGAAAAAGATTGATATAATTAGCTTCTTAAGACTTTAAAATCTGCCAGGCACCATGGCACATGCCTGTAATCCCAGAAGCTCAAGAGACTGAGGCAGGAGAATTGCAAGTTCAAAGTCAGCCTCAGCAAAAACGAAGTGCTAAGCAACTCAGTGAGACACTGTCTCTAAATAAAATACAAAATAGGGCTGCGGATGTGGCTCAGTGGTTAAGTGTCCCTGAGTTCAATCTTCAGTACCTTGCAAAAAGACTTTAAAGATTGGTAATATATTCCCAACAGGAGCCTAGTCAAAATACCTGAAAAACACATTTCCCAATGAAGTCAGAGAAATGGTCATAAGCACATGAAAAAGCAAATGATCAATTGATTGTCATCAAATAAGTACAAATAGAAATACTGCTAGATGTAGTATTTCATGTATAAGATTGGTAAAAAAAAAAGATAATATTTACCTTACATAAAGTGTTAAGGAAAATGAACCCCTCAAGTATGAATTGTGTAAATTGATACAACTTTAAGAAAAGAAATTCATAATTTCTTATCAAAACTTTAAACATAAGTATGTGCTTTTACTCAACTCCAGAGTCTCTAAGAACTAGGAAAAGTATGAAAGAAGACTACAAATATTTACTTCTTGTAGCATTGTTTATAATTTTAAAAATGAAGGGATAAAATATGGTTTGCATGGATAGGATAAATTATAGTTTGATAATAAGAAAAGATTTACTTATTATTTGTAATGTTTAATATGTAATATATTTATGAATGTTAAAACATTGATCAAGTTACCAGGAGTATTTAACTGCTATTCCTTTTTTGTAAAACAAGAGATGCAAAAATAGTAAATATTGTTATCTTCAGGTTTGGAGATTATATGTGTGGGGTTTTTATTCTTGTGCTTCCTGATCTGTATATTCTTTTTTTTTTTCCATGAATTACACATTGTGTTTAAACTACGAGTATGCTATTTATAATTAAAAGAGGCTTTATTTGGCTTATCTGTTGAGAAGTTAATTGAGACCTTGAAAGAATTTCAGCTACTCACAAAAGAATTGACATTACCAGAAGAGGTGACCCAGAGATGTTTCTTGGTGTTCCTTGTAAGAAAAATTCAGGGAAGAAACTACTGAATCCACTGAATCATGAGAATTTGGTGAAGGCAATAATATAATCAGAAAATATCCATCATTACTTTCAATCCTAATGAGTATATTTTTTTAAAGTTGAAATATAGAAGCTACAGTAGAATTGCAAATAATGTGATATATATAGTGTAAATTACTTGAGATAAATAAGACAATAAATAAAAATAGCTCTAATCAGTGTATATAAGCAATGTCATAGATTTGAGTAAATGCAGTAGAAGGCTTTGACTAATAAACCAATATGTCAATGAAAATTAAGTGCATAAATCTTTATTCAAGGGTGTTTAGATTAGATGGCAAGAAATGGCATGAGTTTTTAAAATCTGGGGATTCTATGCACTCAGTAATTGTCACTACTTCATCTTATCACTGATATTAATTAAATGATTAATTAAAAATGCTTTGCTTATTCCTGATGACCTAGGTTTCATCAAGTTATGATTTATGCTACCTACAATCTAAAGCAAGCAATCCTAAGGCAGTGATCAAGCTTTACCTTATAATTGGAATCAGTTGTTTTGCCCTGGAAAAAGCTGCAATATTTACAATAGAGCTGGGACTAGGGGGAGGTGAGTGAGTGACTCACCTTGAGTGTAGGGTTTTAAGGAGCACTGACAACCTCAAAGATTAAGGAAATGGTATTTCAATGCAATTTAAAATATCTAAATCTATTTAAATATCTACACTGGCAATATCAAGATTTTAAATCAACTATTATCTAATTATAATTCATTGTAAAACATAAAAATAATCTGTTTTTAAAATTAAGTTGATAGATGATTGAAATACAAAATGAGCAATTTGATTGTCATGTTTTACACACATTTTTTGACAATATTTGGTAACTAAATTTTCTAAAGCTTACCTTTATGAGACTTTTTAAAATAAAATGCAAATGTTTGAAAGACAAATCCAAGCCACTGAATTCTTTGATACAGAAGGGCACATTTTGAAATCCTCTAGGTAAAATAATAAGGATGTGTTTGACCACTACTTATCAATTCATAAAGTTGCAATAGAATCTTGTAAAACTAATGAGTGAGTAGGAATATTGCAATCTTCAGAAACTATAAAAGAAGGAAAATAAAGAAGTTTTAGAGTAACATTTTTAATCCTTCCAAGAAGTATGTTGTCTTTCTATGCCACCAAGTCTTTACAAATCATTATTACTAAGTGTGGGAGGTTTCCTGTCTTGAGTATAATTTAGGGGTTAGAATTTTAAAGAGTCAGGTCAGTAAATGCGTTTTTTGGTCCTAGATGAGCAAGAAGGGAGGTGTTTCACTTTGATTTGTACTGAAAGAGCAAACCCACAGTACAGTGATACATGAACTTGAGCAAGAAGCAACTAACTGGAGAGAGTATCCCTAATTTTTTCCCAGTTTCTTACAGAAATCTGCTTAATTTTGAAGGCTTATGCAATACTGGCAAAATGAAACACTCTTTTATGTAGAAGAGTCTATAAGGAGAGGATTTGCCATCATTTAAAGTACTAAGTGCAAGAGGAAGTTCATCTCCTGTCATTTGTACTTGCTATTATGTAAGGGAATTTCTTGCAATACCATAGTTGCAGATGGTTATATTCTATTCCCTGTTGTATGATCAAGCCTATAGCAAATATCACTATGCTACAACTTATATGCTCTGTAGCAACTTGTCAAGCACATAAAAGTGTGGATCCATAAATATTTAGTGTTTAATAACCAATGTATTAATATTATCCCCAACAAGATGTAAGCTAGAATAACTTAAAGGAAAATAGAGATGACATCACCCAAATTCAAATTCATTCCATGAGGTAAGGCTATTTATAAGAAGTATATTAGGAGTAAGGAAAAGATTAAACAACAAAACCAAACTCAGTAACACACCAGAAAAGATTAAATGGAAGAAGTCTATTTTAATTTCACTGTTAAAATTGACATTAATCTAATTCTCAGCTATGAAATATATAAAACCATGGATCAGGTTTTGTTATATACCTCACAGTGATGCAGATGATAATGACATCATTGTTACCAGAGTATTTTTTAAATTACTTAGATAGTCAATTATCTGGAAATACTGACGATTCACTTTTAATTTTTTTTTTTTTGATGTTCAATTAATCTGGAAGAAAGTAAAAAATATTTATAATAACATGTTTTGATTTCTGAACCAATAGTGTCTCAAAATACTCTGAAGACTGAGTCAGATCCTTTTATATTTCCTGCATCTTAAAGAAGTAGTTCTTTATCTCACAGATGGTTCCATTATAGAAAAATATTTTGTGCATTTGGAAAAACAGGGTTCATTTTCCTCTCTAAAGTAATTTTTCAGCAATCTTGGAAAAATCTCATTTAACAATCTCTCCCTAATCAAGTATAAAGCAATACTTCATTCAACCAAAAAGTATTTAGATAGTTTAAATGATTTAATGGGCAAAGCAGCATACCTCTTTGCAAATTATTACATGACACTCAGTGACTTTATTGGTTTTATTGTAAACTCCCCAAATCTTTTAAAGTTCATTTGAGAAGAAAACTCACCATGAATCAAACATAATGCCATGTTCTAATACTTCATAATGTTTGCGAACACCTGATTTTGTCAAACTCTGCCAAATACAACCTTTCTTGATTTTCATCTTTAAATGATGGACTGACTTACATCTTATATGAACCTTGGTCATATATATTTCCTACTGGTTCCTGAATTTTATATACTTCTTTAGTTTGGATCTCTCTCTTGTTTATGGCTCTTCCCATAAACTGAAGGTGATGACATTGAAGCTTTTGTTTCCATTGTCTGAGAACACCTGTGTGTGGGTTGACCTTCCAGGGTTCCACAGGTTGGGCAACCTCAGTTAGGTATGAACTTTGACTCACCTTTCTGCATAGCACTGGAAAATCTCTAAAATAATTACACTTGAATCTCCCTCACTCAATTCAGATATGGGTTTTTGGGGCGTGGGGGCAATCCTGCCTGCCCATGTGGCAGTGTGCAGGTTTTGTGGTCTGTGTAAGACTCTCAAAGGTCTGTATCCGCATTTCATCCATTTCCATCTCACCTTGACTCATGAGTGTAGATAACCAAATTCAATTTTCTTTGCATTTCCTCTATTTTTCTGGTACCAGTTTTAGTAAAGTTTCAAATTTTCAATAAAAACAGTTACTGAAAGATAAAACATTCAAGTAAACTTATAATGAAAAAATATCTGTAAATATTAAAAAGAGTGGTGAGTAATTACCAGTACTTTTTCAGGATATGATGATTAAATGTTTTCAATATTTTACTAATGTTTAAATTACTCTCACGATTCAAAGTAATCTTGATCAAAATGACATTTTTTAAAACTTTAGGCAATATAAGAATTGTCAAATGCCAGCTCCCCAAATTATCATGAACATAATCTCTTCATAACTAGGGTTTCTAGGATGGGTTCATTGCTAAAGAGCAGATCAAAGCCATCAAGACAAGCATACTTAAAATGATAAGAGGAGCTGATGAAACTTTTATTATAGAGCAACAGTTTGTTACTGGGTGTGTTTATACTCAGATTTGGGTCCAATTCAAAGCACTGTAGTCTATGATTAAAATAATCATTATAGGGGCTGAAGTTCTGGCTCAGTGGTAGAGGCCCTGGGTTTGATACTCAGCACCACATATAAATAAATAAAATAAAAGATCCATTGACAAGTAAAAAAATATTTTAAAAAAATCATGAATATTGCCCAGAGGGGGAAAAAAATGTATCTATTTTAAGAAGTTATTGCTTCCCAAATTACTGAAAAATACTATATTTTGTTAAAAATATTGTGAGTACTTTTGCATGTTATTTAATTTGAAGATCATTGAGCACATAGGATATGGTAGGTCCAAATGAGTCACTGATACCCATAATTCTGAAGGAAAATTGGCAAGGATAGAGAGAAAACATACTCTCTTTCATTGCTGGTGGGTCTGAAAATTAAACAACCACTTTGGGAACATGTATGGAAACTTCTCAAAATACTAAGAATGTAACCACCATGTCACTCTGCTATCCCAAATCTTGGTATTTATCCAAAAGAACTAAAATCAGCATACTATAGGGATACATGCATAACAATGTCTATAGCAGCACATTTCACAATAGCCAAGTTATGGAACAAGTCTAGAAGCTCATCAATAGATGAGTGGATGAATAAATTATGATATTTACTCAGCAATAAAGAAGAATGAAATCTATCATTTGCTGGTGAATTGGTAAAACTATGGAGAATGTCTTGCTAAGTGAAATTAGCAAGATTCAGAAAGCCAAGAGTCAAGTTTTCTCTCATATGTGGAAGTTGGAAAGAAATAAGGATTTTAAAAATGGGAGCATCTCAGAAAAATGGAAGAACAGAGGAATAGAGGAAGGTGACTAGGGAGGAGGGAGGAAGGATGGGAAAGGTAGGAAACTGTGGAATTAAATTAAATCATGCTATGTGCAGGTATGAATATGTTACAATGAAGTTAACTTTTATATACAGCAATAATGTACAACTTAATAAAATGATACACAAATAGAAGGAAGACCTGTAGACCAGAGGAAGGGGCTGGGGGGAGGGAGGAGAAGAGGAAAAGGGGAGGAATTGGGGATTGAAATGGAGCAAACTATGTTACTCGTGTTTATGAATATGTCAAAATGACTCCCAGTTTTTCGTATAACTGTGATACACTTATAAAATATTTTAAAACCCGGTTGATATCAATCAAATCAGGTTCTTAGGAAATGTGACTTAAAGAAATTGAATTTTAATTCTGAGTTGATCTAAAATATAGTTTTTCTTCGAAGTATTTAAGAACACTCCTGTTGTTTTTGTTTTTTCCCAAATCATCAGTTTCTCAAACTTTGTCCAATTCTTTGATTTTATATCCACCATATTAATGGTCTTCTATCAGGCATGCTCTATGTTAGTAATAAGAGCTTTGACTCAGTATGCTTTTCAGAAGTGATCAGGTGCCATTATTTAAACTTGGTAAGTGATGAGAATATCTTATATTTTATTGGAAGTCTATGATTCTGAGTGCCATGTGGGACTTTCTTCTGATGAAGTTCAAGTTACAGGGAAACCAGACAAGTTGGTAGGTTATCCTTTCTGACTTTTGTGCTATCTAAAAGAGGATGAGGCAGAGGCGGAAGTTAGTTTTCATACTGGACAAGAATGAATTTTAGATTATGATTTCGAAAGCAGGCAGTCCTGGCTCATGGGTCTTTTCATTTTTCAATAAAGTAAGATAATATATGTCACGTGGAAAATGTGAGCAAAATGTCTAGTAGTTAGCAGACCCCTAATAAGAAATAATTCACCTGCACTTTAAATTTACTTTTTTATTAATGTGTTACAAGGAAAAGGCCTGTTCTTGTTTTACCACGTGAAATTTATTCATGATAAACACAAAACTAAAATGTATGTTTCAGGGTCAGTTCTTAAGTATCCAAACTAATTTCCTGAGGAATATCTATTATGCCAATATCAATATAAGTGAAGCTACATGAATGCATATTATATTCACATTTCAGTGCACTTTATTATTCTTAATCAAGCAACGTTAAAATCAATATGCAGTCTGTGAATACATGTCACTTTTGACAGTATTCTGGCTAGGATATATCCAATCTGCAATTTATAAGATTTATTTTTTCTAACACACACACAAATGGTAAAGGGACGACATCAATCTTTTTTTCGAAATTTTTTTATATGAACTTTGTTATAATCAAGTAATTCATGCAGGAAGATTCTCCTTTATAGAATTCTAGGTAATAAAAGCAGAAGAAATGAGAATTAGAATGTTAACATTTTGGAATCCCTAATAAAATAATGGATTTTGGAAATTTTAAACTGTAGCAACTAAAGTCATTAAGTAGACGTTTTATGGTGACCTCTATGTTAGATGGGTCAGACTAAAAGGACCTCAATCCGCAGATCAATGTTAACATAACAATAGAAGAAAATACACATGAAATATTCATTCTAATTTTATCTGTGAAATATTTATTTTTGAAATATAGAACCAGAAACTGTAAGTTTATTGATAATATCAAACTTTCAGTTTCCAGGTAATTCTGAGATTGGCAGACGTATTAAATACCACATTGGAAGATAGAGCGCTAATCTCCAGAATCTATAAAGAACTCAAAAAACTCTACACCAAGAATGTAAATAATCCAACTGACAAATGGGCTAAGGAAATGAATAGACACTTCACAGAAGAAGATATACAAGCAATCAACAAACATATGGAAAAATGTTCAACATCTCTAGTAATAAGAGAAATGCAAATCAAAACCACCCTAAGGTTCCATCTCACCCCAATTAGAATGGCAATTATCAAGAATACAAGCAACAACAGGTGTTGGCGAGGATGTGGGGAGAAAGGTACACTCTTACATTGCTGGTGGGGCTGCAAATTAGTGCAGCCACTCTGGAAAGCAGTGTGGAGATTCCTTAGAAAACTTGGAATGGAAACACCATTTGACCCAGCTATCCCACTCCTTGGCCTATACCCAAAGGACTTAAAATCAGCATATTACAGAGATACAGCCACATCAATGTTCATAGCTGCTCAGTTTACAATAGCCAGATTGTGGAACCAACCTAGATGTCCTTCAATTGATGAATGGATAAAGAAAATGTGGTATATATATACAATGGAATATTACTCAGCCATAAAGAACGATAAAATTATGGCATTTGCAGGCAAATGGATGAAACTGGAGAATATCATGCTAAGTGAGATAAGCCAATCTCAAAAAACCAAAGGAAGAATGATATTGCTAATAAGTGGATGATGACACATAATGGGGGGTGGGAAGGGTTAGTGTTGGGGTTGGAGTTGGGTTTAGGGAGGGGGGCAGGAATGGAGGAAGGAAGGACTGTATAAATGGAGGGGAAGGGTGGGAGGGGAGGGGGGGAAGGGAAAAAATGGCAGAATGAATCAAACAACATTACCCTATGTAAATTTATGATTACACAAATGGTATGCCTTTACGCCATGTACAGACAGAGAAACAACATGTATCCCATTTGTTTACAATAAAAAAAAAAAATACCACATTGGAATACAAGAGCCAAAACTCAAAATTTGAAAAATTATCCTGCATAAATGATCAAATTACTTGAACCAATGAACAATAAGAAAAATAAAAGGAGAGAAAATCTTAAGTTCAAAGGACTCAAAAGTGATTTTTTAAAAGGTAATCAAACACAATATGTAAACTTCATGTAGATTTTTACATAGAAGTGTATGTATGAAATCTATCCACATATATGTATGCCCATATATGCATATAAACACAGAGAGTACACATTTACATATTCATGAAAGTAGCAGTGTTAGGCACATATAGCTAGATATAAATTTCATGTAAATACAAATATATTTATACATAAAGGTCAGGGAAATTTGAATACTAAAAAGATGAAGTATTGCTTATGTCATAATAATGTTTTTTAAAAAGTCTATTTTTTACTATATTTACAGAGGAAGATGATATGGCATTAGGGGTTTTACTAAAATCAATTTTGTGGCAGCAGGGTAAATTGAAGTTGGTGACATTACATATTCAATGTGAGTGTTCATTGGGCAACAATTGTTGAAACAAAGTGATGGGAACATAGTAAATTGTTACAGGAATTTTTAATGTCTGTGCCTTCTTCCAAACATCTATAGTATTTTTTAATCAAAACAGCAAAAAAATGTTTCTTTATTTCTGTAATAAATAGCTAGCAACATGTTAGGTACTGAATCTTTGGGCTTTATCTCTTATTGGCATTTGCTGTAGCAACTTTGAAGTTGGCATATATGTAATAGGTCTGGTTTGCCTACAAACAGGTTCCCTGCATCAGCAAAGTGAAGATGATGAAGAGACCCTAGTCAAAGCTCCTGTATATTATACAGTCAAGTAAGCAGATTAGGTGGGCAGTACATAGTCTGATAAGCTCTTTCAGCAATAGGATTTCACTTTTTACATAATAAAACTTTCCATATTTGCTTAATCTTTTTGGATATCTCATTTAACTGGAATTATTCTTAAAATCATCCCCTCCTTATTTTCAAAAGTAAAAAAATGAGTTTCTTAAGATGAAGAGGATTAATGATACATTGTTTCAGTTTAATAGCAGCAAACTATGCTTTCAGAGGTAAGATCTGTTTTGAATGGCCCTACGAATGACTTAGATCATACTAAGGACAGGGGCTATACTCATTAAGCTTTCTGTATAACATTTTTAATGCTCTTTGACATTGATCAAAATAAGAATATATGTAAATTGACTCATTAAATACATATGCTTCTGGTATGAATAAAAACTAGAGAAGTGGTAAGTCCATATTTTTACCTTGAATGATATGTTAACACCCTTTTAATATCAGGTTTAAGATTTCACGGTAATCCATACAACTGACACTGTATGAGATACTGTGCACTTGTTCTAAACCTCCCCAAATGGAGAATGAAAGACAGACTTACTAGAAAACATGGGACCAATAGTAGCAGGGAGGGCTGAACTGAATTTGTTATTTATATATTTATGGAGGCCCTGATGTGTCTGATTCCTGTTTTTCCTCAGTAAAACTCAAAAGATAGGGAGTATGGGACAGTTGTGTTTGTTCAAGGATGATGCATGTGAATGTTATGGCATGAGATTTGAAGCAGGCTATGAATTTAAGTCTGGGAAGAAAGAATGCAAAGATAGGAGGAATGACTCATTAGTGAAGTTTGCAGAGCCCTGGACTGCCAGCAGAAACAGCGGCTGAGGAACCTGGGCTTCTGGAAGCTTCTGCTCATCCGTGTAGGTCTCCTACTTCAAGCTAGCATGAAAATGAGCCAGTTTTTCTACTGTGTATTAGAGATGTTTCTAGTTACCTTCATGTGTTTAAAGAAGAGTCCAAATCAGTTATATTGAAAAAAGTAAAATGCAAACCCTAATCTTGCTATTTATTTAATAACAACTTTGCAAATTCTGCTATTAAAGAGATAATTAAAAATAACTTGCAAAGATTAAAAAAAAGTTGTGATATTAAACTAAATATCAATGTATGAGCACTCTTTGTACCTTACAGGCATTTTACACTGAGAATAAAGTATAACAGACAATGTTATTTTAAAGTAAATTCATCACTTAAAATATTTCATTTTGTTGACATTTAATTTATCCTTCAAATCATAAACAATTGAATAAATTCAAAGTTAAAGATGTATTGTTTAGTCAGGTTATTTGTTTTCTGGTGTCACGTTAGGTTTTACAACCAGACATGGAAGAATAGATCTTGCTTTGTCTCAAAGGAATTTTTTTTTTTGACATTAAAAGAAGCTGACATACTTTTATCAGTTTCTGTGTCATTTTTCCAAAACAGCTGTTTCAAAAAATATTGACCGAGTTCACATGAAATATTTTGCCTTCTAGCTCCAGAAAGTACCAGGAGGATCTTTCTTTGTCAGTGTGCTTGAACTAGTGCCAGTACTGCAAGGAGAAGAACAGTATCCTAGGAATCAGAGCCAACGCTCCCATCCGAGTTCTGTCACTTGAGATAAAATCACACGCCACAGAATCCCACAACGGTCACTAAGCTGACAGTATCTTAAGTATAAGTGGAACATGTATCATTAAAAAGCAATAGGAACACCCATCACATTGTTGCTAGATTCTGTGGGGTCTGACCTTGGGCACAAGCTTTGGATTCTGGATTCTGGATGGTGTTCTACTGCCAAGAAGTCTACTTTTGCATTCCATGTGCCAAGCAAAAGAGCAAGTTTTCCAAGACTCCCTAATGTACAAATTAAGCATGTTCTTAGAGAAGAATGAGACTAAAACGTTCTATTACAAAAACTGGAGAAAATTGCTCACTTTACTTAAGCTCTCTCTCTGAATATCAATACAACAGAATACAATATAGTCAGTTAAAACCTGATTTGTGTAATTTCAACAACATTGTCACAAATACAGTTCTTTTTTTTTTTTTTTTTTTATCTTCTCAGAAGCCAAAATGTTAAGCAAATTGGGAGACTTGGATCCAAGAATTCCAGCTAAAACAAGTTCTTCAGTTGGAGAAAAACACATTTTTTAAACTTCTCTTGCTTATTCTTACGGTGCAAAATAAACCTAACAAACTTCAAACTCACTCAGGTGAAGTAGCCTGTCTTTAAATAGCAGTAAAAATGCGAATAAAACACGTCTCCAATTTCCAAAGAAAATCTCAGGGTTCTCACATTTGTTGGATTTATGAGGTATTGTCAATTAAATGTAGGTAATTGCAGTCTGTGGGTGAGTCAGCCCACAGAGATGTTATTTAAACTTTATATTTTAAAAATTTTCAATAAGAATGCCTTAAAATCTTTCAATAAGAATGCCATAAAATCTATTTTATGTCTGACATTTATCAGGGGAATTAATACATAATGTACTGATTTATCCCTGAGACTTTATCTTTTCTGTTGATCTGATTCTCAAGATTCTCAGACCTGCATTCCTCATGTAAGCTAGTCTCTGCTTAAAACAGGGTGTTTTCCATATGGATTTGACAGTTATTTTTTTTAATCAGGTTATGAAAACATAGTATACATTTACCTCTATTTTTTAATAATGCATGCTATTTAAATAAACATTTAAACTATAATTTTGCCATATATAAGCTATTTATTTACCATTCTGTTCATTTTACATTCTTGGAGTTATTTATTGATTTCAGGGTTGGAAACCATGGAGTTACTTCCTGTAGGGCTAATAGTTGGGAAGTGATTATACACAAAGAACAAAGACTCGTGTACATTTGCTACCATATATATGGCACTAATTGTTACAAAACCATTGAAGTATACTTAGTTTTTCAAAATTAAAATCATGTTATTCTCATAAGAATTTGTTTGGTCCTACAATTTGAAATCTTGATTCTCTAAATACACTAAACATTATTTTTCTTCAATTTTCTTGCTAATCCTGGCTTTCTCTGGATTGCTAAACAAAACCCTACTAACATTTTCAATATTCATGTATTTTATATACATAGAGGGGTGTGAGGAGGAAGAAAACACAAAATGATGAAAATGGATACAAATCCATCCCAAAATATTTATTTGAAGGAGTCATTATTAATGAGTTAACACCAAGCAAATTTGGGAGTTTTTTTTAATTAATAATTTCAAATCAAATACATACCGCACACACACATGTCAGAGACTTCATATAGAAAGCATTTTTATCTCTTAAAAGGACTGGCCCAGTAGGTAAAACTCTCCTGAGGTTTTCACAGGTATAGTGCACTCTGGTTAAGTGTTTCTCTTGGGGTGATAAATTAACTCTTTATTTCTTTTTTCTTCCTCTTAGAAGTCATTCAAAAGTTACTTTTAAGTTTTTGCTCATTTTCTATGAAAAAATCTTCATTAAAAATCATAATTGTGATAATTCATATGATATTTTACCACTCCTGTGCAGTACCATCTGCAATTCTTACATGGAATTCTTTAAAGCTTTGGTCAAGTTTGGTAGTGACCTAGTCAATTCTTATTCTCAAAAGAAAAATTGTTTTCTTAATGCCTGTGTTAAATTATATGTTTTCCTTCACTCTGTACTTTCAAAATATAGACTCTAAGACAATTTGCACATGATGATACCAGAAATAGAATAAAAAATATACTGGTTTGTTGGAAATATTTTTAATCTTGAATAGGAGGACAGTATCCCATCTACATTATAGATATCTTTCATTTATCATATTTTATCCAAATGTACAGAAACAAGGATACCAGATGTTAGTGAAGTGCAAAAAATTAAGATGGGAGCTTCAAAGAAAAAAACCAACAACCAAGTTTGAAATAATGTGCTAGCTATCTGTGAGTAGTAGTTGATCAGAGATTATAAAATTAATAAGGAAGAGGGAGACACAGGGAAAAGAGTAATAATACTGGAATGAAGACAGGCAAGAAGGGTTTACAGCATTCTTTCTGCACGTTAACTGCAAATAATATCTGCATGTGGATACATTGGTGGAAGAGATCTAGGTATTTGACTCACATCTCTAAGGATTGGCAATTATTTACAATGTTTAACCACGCATTTGTTAACAGGGTATGTAGAATACTTATATATTATGAGCACGCATATACATTTACATACCTATTTAAATTGTCAATAAAAATCAGCATGACAAGAAGTGCAGTAACATTTACAAAGCATTTTCAAAATACTTTCAAATATTTGATTCTAACAATTGTTCTTTTGTGAAGACAGATTTCAGTTTGATACAAGAACATTTCTAGCACCAAAGAGAAACACCTGTCAAATGCTGACATGGAAGATTCAGGAGGCATTGAACCATTACAAAAATTATCTTTGAAAATGGGTTGTACTTTACTCGTAAGTGTGCCTTGGACATGGTTCAAACATAAAAAGAGCCTTATCTCATAACCTGCCCTGTGCTCTAGGACCCTAAGATTCACTACTCCTCTGAATACTGCCTCTTCTCACCGCCTCTGAGCTTTGCATCCATGTCTAAGTGCTAGATTCACAAATTCTACTAGGTGCCAGATGGTACTCAGGGATCATTTCCTAATTAAACAGGCTTTTGCATAGCGTTCATTTACTCTTGGTGTTATTGACATTTTATCAACTAAAACACATTTCATATTTAAACAGCTTATCACCTGCAATTTAGTCAAACTGGTATAATAAGGCTAATGTTCTTAACCTATAATGAAGGACTAATACTCTTGTACTTCCATTTCAAACTATTTAATTGCTTCAATGAGAAGTTGAACACTCATGCATTTAAAGCTTTATAGTCTCAGATCTAGATAACTTAGTTTACTAGTCCTGAACATTTCACATTTAAGACAAATTAATATTGAATGTTACAGTTTCAACTATTATGTTTGCATGTAAATTCTAACTCAGGTGGAACATAACAGTGACTAAAGTACATAAATCAGTCAATAAAATAAAATACCTACCCCCCCCCACCCCCCCGTCCTGGAGACTGCAGTTAGCAGTCCTGGACTCCACACACTGTCTTTCCCAGACCAACTTACGAAGCCCCCTTAAACCTTGGTTTTTCCTCCTGAAAATGAGGATGGTATTTTCCTCATGGAAATGTTTAGGGCCTTGATTGAAAAAGTGAACTTAAATTAATTACTACCATACAGGCTATAACAACAATTTCTCAATAAATGTTACCTGAGTAATGTTCTGGAGATGGGGTGGGGGGATAAGATGAAGTTGATCTGGTTGCTCAGGGGCAGTTGCCTTTTGTGAGCAATGCACGGTGGATCCATCAGAACTGGGTTGTTCAGGAGGAGATGCCTAGCTGTCTGTACCCTGCCGGGCTACACTGCCACACTGACAGAGAAGTCTGAAAGAGCACGTGGAAGCAGATATTGTTTTTCTCAAGCACCAAGATAAAGAAGGGCCATGTCAGGTACAACCCAGCCTTGATGCCCCTCCCAGGTCCTGGCCGTCTCCTCAGAAGCACACAGGCCTCTCAGCACAGTTCAAGGAGTCCTGCTGTGCCCTATAATACCTAGAGCTGGAAAGAACAGCCCCTGATAATGAGCTTTTGCAAAATCACATATAGGAATTGTGTACAAATATCCACTAAATAGTTATATAGACATTCCAAAGTCAGCATTACAAAATCCTCACTGATGACTGAATCCCTTTACAGAAATTGAGGACACTCTCTACATAAGTAGAATTTGTTTTACCCTGTTTTAAAAAAAATATTTAAACATGTAGACTTAACTGGTTGCTGAACTTACATGTTACAGTTAGTTTTAATTTTGAATAGTAGCTATGGTATCATCGTTTTTCTCTTTGGTATGGGAAATTGATTTGGTACAACTAAATGACCTTAAATTTTCTATCTGGATTTGAAATATTTTTGAGGAATGACTTTTAAACCATAAAACGCAACATTTATACTCAATCTTTTATATCAGGTCTCTCAATTGAGCAATAATATATTGAAAAATTTTAAATTATCTAATAAAATATTTATATTATTCTAGAGCATCATTTACAAACAAATGCCACACTAGATTTCCTTAAACATGCCGTGTTTCCAGAGTGCAATTTACAATGACGAATACATACTCTAGTGAGAGTTCCCAATCGGTTATTAAGGTTATAATTAACAATCCACAAAGGCCTAACTCTTCTTTCTGCACTGTTGGAATAGGCAGATGATATATTAGAAATTCTCGGCCTTATTTATATAAAGTAATTATTCATCTGAACTCATTTATTTGAGAGTACTGTCATTTCTCTAAATATAGCTCTGTTACACATATGTATGCTGACACTGTAATTGAGAAACCATCAAAGTATCATAAATACCAGAGTTTTAATTTGATTAAAAATGATTTTAAATTATTTTTATGGAAATCAGACTGAATAAAAATGAATCATGTAGGAACCATGGAGCATTTATGAGGATGTGGTGGAGGGACTGCTGAGATTTTTCTAAAATGTTATCTCAGTAAATTCATTGAAAATATTCATCAATTTATTAAATTAGCGCTTATTCAGTGAGAAATATAAAACACACACGCATACATACATATAATATTTATGATATAAAAATCAATGTTCTTTAGATTCATTTTGCATATCAGCTTACAAACTAATTGCATTTGACAGGTGCCAACAAGTATTAGGCATTGTGCTGGCAATGTCCATAGGAATATGAATAACACATGGGATGGGATCAATCATGGAGCTGTGTAAAGGGAGAGATTACAATGTCAGAAAGATTTTATTTTAAATTGTAGAATAATTCCTTTACTTTGTGATCTAGATATTTATCTTGTCTTTGATTGAGTTTTCTAATCTGCACACAATATAACAGTCATTCTGAAAATATGCAATATGCCACAGCAATATGACAGGTGCCAAAGATATCATGAGAAACATGTATAATTCAAACCCAAGTCAAATGCCCAAGTGTATTGAGAGTGCGGCTGGCAAAGTCTGTGTTTCTGGAAGACCGTTCCTCTGCAGTCTGATGCTGCTCTCTGCTATCCTGTGCCACTCATCTGTATAGTTCCCTTACTCCCACACCCCATTTGGGGCCCGTGTGTGTGCATGGATTTTCAGGCCCTCTGTGGTGTCAGAGCAGAGTATCTCTTCAATTCCTCTTGGTGTGGACGTGAGCATCCCATCTCAATTTTTCTACCATGCCCGTTGTCTCCTTTTGCATTAAACTTCCCAAATCATCTGCCAATAAAGGCAAAAATTCCAGCAAAAGTCTTGACACTTGCTAGCCTCTCTTGGTCTAAGATGGACCACCTGTACGTGGAAGGTGGACTAGTCAGCCTATGTTTAAGAGTCAGGATTTCAGGAACTGCTGACAGATTGGCCTGGAGGGGTAAAGAAAAGAGAATTAAGGGAGACTCTGATTTTGACTTCAAAACTCTTTGTATGGTAGAACCATTTACTGAATTGGGGGAAAGTAGGAGATAAATAGGTCTAAATAAATGTTTGAATTCTGAGTTTTATTTTAGACTGTTAGTTTGTCGTGGTTAAAATATACCCAGCTGAAAAAAATGTCTGAAGAAAAAACAGATTTCTAGAATAAAAATTAAACAAAGCAAAAACATGCTTTAGAATCTACCCTAAGAAAATTTGTTAGAGAATTGCAATATAATAATATAATTATCCATTGATAATCACTCACTCTTCAATAATGATTTTAGGCCTAAAACTACAGTTTATAGGAATATAAAAATGCTGCTCTTTTTTATGGATCATTTGTGAATTTTATTTTTTAAAAAAATTACTACTTTTCAATTAGTCATCTTTGCTTCACGATTCCACCAGTATTTATATCATTGACCACCGCCCGCGGGGACAATGACAACGCATAAGCTTCTTCTTTTTTTTCAGGAACAAAAAGACCAAAGACCTTTATTCGAGGAAGTGTCTGGGTTATATAGCAAGCATAAGCCAATCAGAGTCAGTCTGAGATACTAGCCTATCAAGGGTCAGTCACTAGGCTGTTACAAAGATTGCCTCATATACAGCAGCCAATCAGAGTTACTTCCTGAAACTTATTTATGAGTACGGCTTATTCTGGCAAGCTGCCAGGCGCTAGCTTAGAGATCAGGCCAGGGTGCGGCTCTGGGGCCCTCAGAGCCCGTCCCTGACATATTTATCATTCAGTGATTGGTCCAGAAGTTAAGACAGGTGTGGCTCCTGCCTCTAAGGAATTTATCTTCTAGTTGGGGAGTCATGTAAAAACAGAAATAAATTACTGTGAAATAAAAACAGGGACTGACATAAATGCAGGAGGGGACTTTATGATGAGGATTTTAAAGAATACCATTCTATGATCACATTTAGTTTGAGAGATAACAAAAGGAAGTAGCCATGTAAGCAATGAAGACAATCACACTCTAGGGGGAAGAAGCATTATATGAATGGCCTTGAGTTGGCCCCAAACTGATCATGATCAAGAACTGAAAGAAACCAAAGAGACTTGACTGTAAGCAATAGAGGACATGGATGCATAAGAGGCTGGGAAAATCAACTGAAAAACACTGTATGCAATATTATGTAGGCTCTTTTAGTTGTCTGAAATTAATTCTTAAAAATGAATAGTTACTAAAAACTTGTAAGCAAGAGTCATAGTTTCCTCATACAAGTTTAAGATTTCTTTTGCAGTTGTATAGAGAATTAATTGGAAGAATGGAAGAGGGGAAGTGGGAAATAAGTTACTCTCAAAATACACTGACCATGCAAAATAGTTTATGTATTTTGTAGTACACTATGGAGTTATAGAATTGGCACACTATATTGCTTATACATTAAATTACCTACATTATTTTTATTATTAAATTACTTATCATTTTTAGATGCATAAAATGACCTTTAGCAAAAACTAATGAAGAATAGATTCTATTTTTTTAATGAAAGAAAAATTTTTGATGGGCATGGTGGTATATACCTGTAATCCCAGCAACTAGGGAGGCTGAGGCAGCAGATCGCAAGTTTAGAGCCAGCCTCAGCAACTTAGCATGGTTCTATGCAACTTAGTGAGATCCTATCTCAAAAAAAAAAAAAAAAGAAAAGAAAAGAAAAGAGAATAAAATGGCTGCCTCAGTGGTTAAGTGTCCCTGGGATCAATCCCTGGAATTAAATAAATAAATAATACAAAACCTTATTATACGTCTCATCAAAAAATGATAAAATAATGATATTAATAATAGGTACATCTCATCTTATATTTTTCTTGCTTTGTTTTACCTCATAACATGTTGCTCCTGTTTTATTTAGGTTTACACTTCAATTTAAAAGTTATTTTTAATGTTAGTCATTCAAACATGATACTTATGATCTTAGCTAAATTATGTTATTTCTTTTCTTTACCTTTGAAAATTCTTGCACTCAATGAAGTGTATCTCTGTTGTTTACTTAAAAATAATAAAAAAAAATCTTCTTACTATGAAGAGATTCATTAACACTGTGCTAAAGACATGCTGGTCTTCATGTTGTATTAGCCAGAAGTATGTATGAAAAGTTCAGTTCTACAGCTTAATGCAATTGAACTTGACTATGGAGTTCATTATTAGTCATGCTTGTTTTAGATATGAATCTTCCTTTCAGGTTTCACAATAACTGTATCTATAAACATTGACACAAGCAATAATTCAGTCTATTGAAAATGATACAACACTTAAAGCACTGTTCTTCCCAGGAACCATTCTTCCAGATGCTAAATTCTAATTTATTAAATAGCATAAACCACTATATGAAGATTATACGGATTTCTCTTGAGTTTTATCTTTTAATTTGGTATAATGAAGAAACTCAGAGGCACTACAAACTAATGGAGGTGGTACAACTGGAAAAGTATACATTAGGGAGGATGCAGGGTTAAGAGTTCTAAACCTCTGCTTGTGGGGGGTTGTTTTCCAATACCATCTTAATTGATTGACCAGTGACACCTGTACACTTTAAATGTATGCATGAAAACAGGATGAGGTGAATTGGAGAACCTTTTCATGTTTCATGATGGTAAATCTTAAAACTTACTTAATAGGGCCTAAAAAATAAAAGACATATAATCATTAAGTAGTAAAACCAAGAGCTGCTTGCAGTGAGGGGTGTGTGTTAAGCCAAATGTGTCAAGAGAGCTTCCTGCTCAAAATTTACGGGCTTTTGAGCCAGACTGCCTGGATGTGGATCTTCATTGGCAAAATAATATTGGGGACATACTCGTCTCCATTTGTCAGCTTATTAATGTATACAATGGGAGCAATAAGTGTATGGTTTCATCAGACTGTTGTGAGGGTCAAAACAGATTTATTTTCTGTTAACAAACTATGTCTGTAAAGTGCTGTGCATGTTCCAAATATTACTATTATGAATCAGAAAGCCCTTCCTTCCATCTACTTAAGAATCTCTCTGCATTTCTTTCATCTGAACATCCTCAGCTTGTATCTGTGTGATGAATTCTGCTTATTTTATTTTCCGCAGGAGTTTTATCGATGAGAGGAACAATTTATTCCAGTATGTTGCTACTGTGTTGGATAATTATAGTGATATGGGTATCATAATTATTCTTGACTTTAATGGAATTTTTTCTAATATTTCATCATTAAGTGTTTTGTTTACAGCAATTTCTGGTAGCTAATTTTCATCAAGAAGAGAAACTTTCTTTCCTTTTATAGAAAATTAAGAATTACTTTTTTATTTTAATCAAAACTGAATATTCAGTTTTAACAATATCTTATTAGTAGGTCTGTCTTCTAGTTTCTTAAATAAAGATGGCATTTAATTTATATTCTCTTATGTACATAGTTAAGATACTATTTACCTCTGCTTTATCTCCATTTAACATGTTCTCTACTTTCCTTGCAGAAATGCAGACCTATAAGGTAATACTCTCCTGAATCACTGTCTCCTCTTGCCAGAGTGGATATACATTATGATTAGTGAGTTTGTGTAGAAGAATCTATGATACTCAGGGAGGTTAAAAGACAGTCTTCCTGCAAGTAAATTGATATGATTTTGCTTAAATATATAAACATGTGCTCATAATTTTTATCCAATATGAATTTTAAAAGAATGATAAAGTGGGTAACCATCTCCCACCTCAGTCTGTCTTATCCACACTACACATTAAAATCTATCACCTAGGAGCATTTGGTTCATCTCTGACAAAGTGTCTTGAATGACTGTGTGCTCAATGACAAAGAAGAACATCTCTTTATCACGTTATGATCCTTACAGCAATCTTCTTACAAAAGTCAGGATTGAATTCCTCTATCCCATTCCAAATCCTGACTCCTTCCCAGGACATTGCAAAGTGTGTTGATTTAACTCCAACATGCATCCTGAACCTCACCTTTACCTTCCCGCACTCCCACCTTCCGAGTCCCCCCTGCTACCTCATGTGCCAGTCCATCCCTCTCTGTCCTCCTACTTCCCACGTGGATTACCACAACAGACGCAGCACTGGCTGCCTTTGTCTCCATCCAATCCAGTCTACACAGCAAATCAAGTCCTTTCCAAAATCTGATGCCTCATTCGCTTATGTTTCTCACATCTTAGAAATCCCCGAATAAACCGGACTTCACACGGATCTTCAGCTTGCTCTTGTGTGCCATTCATTCTCTTTTGGGAAGCCCATGCTCACACACACAAACGATCGGTCATGATTCTCATTTCTGGCAAGTCATAGTCCCTAGTGTGCACATGGTCTTTACTTAAAATTTTTAAAATTATGTTTTGTTTTCTTTTCCCCAATATCTTGGTCTTACTCTTTAGCACACCCCACACATCCCTCCCATTATGTGCTACACTTTGATATGCTTTTACATTCTTTACTTGATGCTATATCATTAAGAAACACTTCCATTGGTCACGGAATATTGAGTTTATTCCTTTTTTAAATTTTATGGTAGCTCATCATTTACATATGGAAATATTCTAGCAAAACATGCTTCTAAATCATGGCAGTCCTTCCTGAGTCAGACCTTCTACGTTTGCCTTTCTCTTTCCTGAGAATTTAGCTTTTTCTTCTGGTTAAAAGAAGCATAGTCATATCATTATCTCCATCATTACATCCAATCTGATGAACTGTCAGAGACTATCTAAAAATTTCAAAAACATAATCCTAATACAAAGGCTCAGTAAGCCGTAGCAAAATTTCACTTAAAATTATTTAAGGACTCTAGGGTTGCATATGTAATCATTTCTATTATGCAATTTTAATTCATATTTCAAAGCAAGAACATAAAAAACAAAAAAATCAGAAATATTTGCAATAAAATATCATCCCAGAAGTGCTTTACTTCAGTTTATGCAAGTATTGTATAAACTGCCCAAGGTTCTGTTAGAGATAGATTAGGAAGAAAATAACTTTATCATGTGCTTATTAAAATATAGACAATAGTACAATAACATTTCAAAACAGATACCAAAACTATATTCTCTTAATAGTTGTGTGTGTGTGTGTGCTTTCTTTCTTCTTGTCCATGTAGTCTATATATATATATATATTTTTTTTTTTTTTTTTTTTTTTTTTTTGGCCGTGGGCCCTCTACACACAGCCACCTCAACACGTCTTATACTTTGGGATGAAAACCAGTGATGAAATCCACATCCAGACCCTTGAAGAAGTCTGATTCCCCTCTGAAGGGCGTTGATTCAGGTCAGGAAAGCATCTATCCCCACCTTGTAGAACTGTCACTGTTAGTGCTGAGTGGTTCTTTACATTAGTCTCAGGCCGACCTTTTCCAGTTGGGAGAAAATCAATACCACAGGCTGATGAAAGGATGGATGTTCCCAGTAAGTTGATGAGAGTGATGAACCACGCCTTAATGAATGACTGTACGTCCTGCATGGTGAGCAATGAACAGGAAATGAAAGGGGGCGAACCACAGTGGGAAACCCATCTGAGAAATCTTCCTGTGAAAGCAAGAAAGAGACCCGAAGGTGATAAGGGGAAGGGTTAAAAAAAGGACTTAGTTTTCCTGTGTTCCCCTTACAGTGAGTTTACTAACAAGGGGGAGAGAACTGGTTGAAAGGGATAAGTCGAAAATATATGGAAGATAAGGGGTAGACTTTGGAGCAAGGTTTGTGAAAGGGATTAGCCTTTCTTGGGAAGGAAACCTCCACTGCCTTATCAGGGGAGAGGAAATAGGTTTCTATATTCGGTATCAGAAAGTGGGAGCTTTCCCGTCAAAAGCCATCTATTTTTTTTTTTTTTTTTCTATACAGTGAGAGGTGAGGTAATTTTCTCTGGGAAAAAAAAAGAAAAGAAAAGAAAAAAAATGAGAAGGTTTAGAAATTTAAGAAGAGTAGAGAAGTTTGAAATGATCTGTGTAGAGATTTGCTGAATGAACTGAGAAGATAAATACCAGAGAATCAGACAGCAACCTGGAACCCAAGTGAGGTTTGTAACTAAGAATTTTCACTTGTGCACAGAACAATCATACCTACCATGCATAGACAAAGCATCTGCCAGCAAACAAGTTTCAACCTACTTAAAAGTCTGAAAATCATTCAACGTGAACTCTATGACCAACAACATATTAGAAGTAAATGACAAAATTATACAGAAATTAAATGATGTAACTAAATTATAGATTGTTAAAATGAGAAATCACACACTAAATTAGAAATACTTTAATTGAAAGAAAATCACAACACACTCAAATTCATAGACTACAGCTTTATCAGTGCTTAGAGAAAAATTAGATCATTTGGTACATTATAAAAAAAGAAATTATGCCAGGTACAGTGGTATATACCTGCAATAACTGAAGCTCAGGAGGCCGAAGCAGGAGGATTGCAAGTTCAAAGCCAACCTCAGGAACTTAGCAAGGCCCTAAGCAACTTAGAGATGCTGTCTCTAAATTAAATATATATATGTATATATTAAATGTATACATTGGTTCAGTGGTTAAGTACCCCTAGGTTCAATCCCTGGTACCTAAAAAAAAAAAAAAAAAAGAAATCTCTAAAATTTGTTTTGTATATCCAGCCTAGATGTCCTTCAATAGATGAATGGATAAAGAAACTATGGTATATATACACAATGGAATATTATTCAGTCATAAAGAAAAATAAAATTATGGTATTTGTAGGTAAATGGATGGAGCTGGAGAATATCATGCTAAGTGAACTAAAATAATTCCAAGAAACCAAAGACTGAATGTTTTCTCTGATAAGTAGATGCTGATATATAATGTGTGGGTGGGTAAGGGAAGAATGGAAGAACATTGGATTATGTAGAGGGAAATGAGGGGGTGGGGGGAGGAAAGATGGTGGAATGAGACAGACATCATTACCCTATGTACATGTATGATTACACAAATGGTGTAAATCTATATTATGTTCAACCAGAGAAATGAGAAGTTGTACTCCATTTGTGTACAATGACTCAAAACGCATTCTGCTGTCATGCAAAACTAAATAGAGCAAACAATAAAATAAATAAAATTTGTTTTCTAAATTTACATCTTAAGAAGCTAAGAGAACAAAATTGATGAAGGGCTTTTTTTAAAAAGAGGAAAACATCAATATTAGGAGAGAAAAGAGGGATCCACTAAAATTTCAAAGTTGACAAAAGAAATAGAAACATAGCATAGCTTTATGTCTTATAAAATTGAATTTTTAATTAAAATCTTCTCACAAAAATTATAAACTTAGTGACCTCACTAGTGAATTAAATGATTTCTTTAAAGAATATATAATACCAGATTTATATATATTCATTAAAAAACATGAAAGAAAAGGTAGCATTTGCCCTCAGTTATGATACCACGTTACCCTGTCATAAAATCTAGACAATGATGATACACAATAGGAAAATAAGTATACAGATGTCATCCTCCCTTAATATCAAATAATTTTCCTTAATAAGTATTGGCAAGTGAGATTCATCCTATGAACAGGATAATCAATAATAGTCAAGTAGTGTATACTCTGGGGATGGCTTAATTTTAAAATGAATAAATTGAATTCACAAATTTAGCAGAAGAAAAGAGAAAAACATTATTTTAACCAATGCACAAAAATCACGTGACAAAACTCTATTCCAACTTATGGTAAGTATCATCAATAAAATAAAAATTACATTCTTTAACTTATTACATGGAATTCCTAAGAATCCTACAAAATGTATCATAGGATTATAAAGGACAGAACAGTATTTTTTCTCAGATCAGTTAGGGACAGGGCAAGAATGTGTATTTTTTATTCTTATTCCACAAATTCAGTGGAGGAAGGGAAGATAAAATCCATGCCCACTGTTAGAGAAAAATTAGATTTATTTTATTTGAAGACAATATGGACTTACATGTAGAAATTTTGAAGAAATTTACAAGATACATCAGAATTGGTCCATGATATTGGCAGGTTAATGGGATATATGATAAATGTAAACAAATCATTTTTATTTATATAGTCTAACAAAATTTTTAGTTTTAAACTTTGGAATCTATCAATTGAGTACATTTTTAAAAAATGAGGAGTGTTTGTATAAAGAACTCAAGAAATGCTGTCTGCTATGTGAATATATTTGCATCCTATGCTATCATTAGGTGGGGGGAGTGAAGAGAGGAGAGGGGATCTGGGGATAGGAAGGACAGTGGAGTGAAACAGACATTATACCTTACGCACATCTCGACAGCATGACTGATGTGATCCTGCAACATGTACAATCAGAAAAATGAGAAATTATATCCCTTTTATGTATTGTATATCAAAGTGCTACTACTTTAATGTATAACTAATCAGAACAAATAACAAATTAAAAATAGTATTTAAAATTCCAAGTGAGTGGGAAATATTAAGTTGAAATCTTAAAATAGAAAAAGATTTAAATATGCATAAATGTACCTATGAATGTGCAGGGGTGAAAAACTATTTTACCTTCATTTGCCCTCCAAAATTGGGTAGAAGAAAAATCAGGCACAGGAAAATCATCAGTGCTGGAGTGTTCAAGAAATATAAATCAAAGGATATTTAGCATTTCATTTAAGTGTATTTTTGTATTTTCCTTTTTTAATCTATCTGCCCAAACTTTAATAAAATCTATCACATACACTAATAGGGCTGGAGGAAGATATGTAGATAGAGAAATTGAGATATAAGGTTTTGACACAATGTAGGTGAAGGATTTTAAAGACCATTTCTTATTCAGGGAATGTATGTCCATAAATTCCTTTTCCATAGTATGAGGGTTAGGTCCATTATTATGAATATGTTAATGTTCAGTTTAAAATTTCCTAAATAAGGACAATTTTTATCCAATATAGGTGCTCCTTGACTTATGATTGGTTATGTCTTGATAAACTCATTTTAAATAGAAAATATTGTAGTAAAAAATATACCTAACACGCTGGGTCTCCTGTACATGGACATGTAGCCCCACTCGGCTTACTCCGGTGACCGTGTGGCTGGCTGGGACCTGCACCTCACCGCTGCTTCCCAGATCTGAAAGAGGTCTCACCGCACACTGCTGGCCCAGAGAAAGACCAAATTCAAATTTTGGAATATGATTTCTACGAAGGCTATTGTTTTGCATCATCCAAGTCAAAACCCATGAGTCAAGGACCATCTGTAATTGGGGAAGAATAATTTTGAAATTCAGTTTTCTTTCTTCAATAGGGGTTTCCTACTTCTGTATGTCTTCTTCCTTTTTTTCCCCTTTTTGTATTGTCTACACATATTAATGTCAGAGCTAAGACTGAAATTTCCAAGTGACATCAGCGAGACAGTGAACAAAGCAGTCTCACCCTCATTGCTCCGTGGAAACAGAGACTTAAAAATTCACATACCAAAATACGAGACGCCTTTGTGATAGCTGCACAATCCAGTTGTGAAGCTTCCGTACCCCTGGCAAACCTAAGACTGAGAACAGCTGCAGAGAAACAGGTGAGAAAGCCATTTTACTTGATCCACATCAGCTTGCCCCCAATCGACATGCCCACTGCCGGGATAGAAGACCCCCTGTGAGGTTGCTCCTGGTGGTGGTGGGTTGTGGAGGACAGGGGAGCGTGCTGCGGCCGTTCTGGTTCTTTGGGGGTCTGCCTGAGGGACCGATTGCTGTCTGACCACAGCTGGAGCATTGATGTCACCCCCACCCCGGGTTAATTGGACAATGGTTATTTTACATGCATCCCCGTTCACCACAATGATAACAAAAATAAGAGTTGATTAGTATTTGACATTTATCTCACTCAAAATATTTTGATATCATTCTATTTCTTTAATTTGGTTGTTTTGTATTTTTTTCTATAATGACAGTCAGAAATGACTTTCTGAATGTCCGAGTTTATCTTCTTTGTGAATCGTGTGCTACATTATTCTCACAATATTAGTAGACCTTTTAATTACATATCATGCTTATTAAATTTCTTGGATGATTCCTAAAGCCAGGTCTTTTTTTCTTTTTTTTCCTCTGAAGAACTAAATCACACATGTTCAACCACAGCATAACAGTTTCTTTTCCTGTTTTAATATGATTTCTATTAGTGACAATTACCTTTTTTCAGCAAGTTTTTTATTTCAAACACTTCAGCACTATTGCTGAGGTTCATTTTATTTTCTTTATTTTTAACATGAACGTATGTTGAAGAGGACTAAGCTCTGCACCTAAACCCATTCTCAACTGAGCTTTTCTTCTTCAAGGATGGTGCAGTATAAACAATATTCACAGTCTTCTGAGAGCAATCACGGTTCCGAAGGGTTTTGTTTCCTTGGAGGATAACTTGTGTATCATGAGCTCTGGAGTTCTTTCTGCTTATATTGACTTTTTCACCTGAATATGATCAAATCAGATATATCAAACCAGTATGTGGGCCAGACACTAAGCAAGCAGGGTGAACACATTGTCCATCGTACACTCTTGTAGCACAAATGTACACACACCCAGGTTCTGATTAGGTCAAGCAGTCAATCAGCCAACATCCACTCCAGATCACAAGAAACAGATTTCTAATTAGCATGTGGACACTCTTAATGCCATCACTGTTGATTGCTATGAGCTGTTGCCAGGGAAGTGTGTTCTCTGTACTGGAACCAACCAGGGCTTCTTTTCTACTCTACACAAGTAGCTCACTGGCTTAAACTTATGCACAAATGTACATCACCTACCAGACTAGTGTCTATATTTCCCCAGTTTTAGTCTAGGGGTTGCCATTTTCATTACTAATATCTCTTCTTTCTACCCCATAGAGACTAGACATTCCAAGGGTGCTAATATTTAAAAATAGATTTCTAATTTAGGGGAAAAAAAAATTAAGACTTTTACTTTCTTGATATTTAATTTATATGGTCATATATCTAGAACAATAGAAAGTCTATTTAGTCTCTCATATCATTTTATATTTTTCTATTCAGATTTTATTATAATTCAGCAATTAAGATTCATGGGAGAATACAAAGTGATAGTAGTTCAAGGTTCTGATGTTTTATTCTAGAGTTTCATCTATTTGCTCCCAAAGTATTTGGTAACATAAAGAATAATTTTGGTTATTTTTATAGAAGAAAACCATTTTTGTATGCTGACAATATTTATTTAATTTACTTCCTACATTTGATAAGATATAGTAGTTCTCTGTTAGGATTCAAAAATTTTAAAAATAATGTACATATAATATCTGTGCAATAATATGTCTTGTATTGACAGAAGTTCTATTATTCACTCAACACATATTTCTTGAGCTTCTATTTTTCCTTGATACTGCACAGGAATTTGGTTAAAGTTGAGCTAACCCATCGTGAGTGGAACTTCAAGAAGCATCCTCTGCTCTAATCTTACACCATCATCCCCGCTGCCCACCTGTCTTCCTGGCTACAGGACTCACACTCTGGGGCCGGACTCTTTTGCTCTTCATCCTCCTCACACTAGTGTGCCTCTAATTTCTGACCTTGAACATTGCTTGTCTCTATGGCTTCTGCATTCACAGCCTAGATAATCACATGGAATCCCGTCTGTTATTCAAAACTTATGTCCCTAAGAATACTCTATAGCAAAAGACTTCCATTTCCCACTAGGTATTTGGATAGCAAATACACATCTTAAACAGAACATGTCCTGAAGCAGATTATTGATCTTTTTCTTACCAAACTAACCCTTTGCCCCTCCTTTACTGACTTGTAGAAACTTTATCTTTAGGTCCAAACAACAACCAAGTTCTTGGGTTCTTTATTTTTCTCACATAATGGTATCAATTCTTCAGTAAATCTCATAATGTGTACGACAGGCATCTATTCAGCATCCAACCTCTTGTTACCTCTCTTGTCCTTGTCATCTTACACCAGTAAGCCACCATTTCTCACATGCAGTAAGCAAGAACCTCCTGCCTAGTGTCTGTGCTTCCACTTTCCCCCTCCCTTTAGCATGGTCTCAAAAATAAATGCAGCCATTCTATTTAAATCCAAGTCTAATCATGTCACTTCTCAACATCTGTGATCATTTCTCATCTACAAGGAAAGGAAGCTGAAGCCCCATGAGGAAGAAACTATCCAGCTCCCATCATGTCCTGGACCTCTTCCCTCATTCTCCTCAAGCAAGAGTGCCTTCTTAACCACATTGCTTATTGCAAGCACTTATTATATTATTAATATAATGTTATCATTTTATTATACTGTCATGAATTCATTGGTTTATTATGAAAGTGAGCTTGGTAAGATAAAAGTATTTATTCAAACATGAAATGAAATCCCTTAAACATTATATTTTCTAGAAAAAAAGTTAAATATATGACCAAGAATATTTCCATTACTCATTTTTTAACTCTACTTACAGACACATGCCCAATAATCATGTTATTTCATGTGACAGCATACAAAAATATTACAGGAGCATTTGCATACACAGGTGTACTAAGCAAAGAGAATATTATTTTTTAATTTAACTTTTAATTTTTTTTTATTTTTACAGACTGCATTTGATTCATTGTTCACAAATGGGGTATATCTTTTTGTTTCCATGGGTATGCATCATGTTGAGTCATACCATTCATGTAATCATACATGTACATAGGGTAATGATGTCCGTCTCATTCCACCATTTTTTACACCCCTCCTCCTCCCTCTAATTTCCTTCTACGTAATCTAAAGTTCCTCCATTCTTCTCCTACCCCCCAACCCCCATTATATATCATTCTCCACTTATCAGGGAAAACATTCAGCCTCTGGATTTTGGGGCTTGGTTTATTTCATTTAGCATGATATTCTCCAATTCCATCCATTTATTTGCAAATGCCATAATATTATTCTTCTTTATGACTGAATAGTATTCCACTGTGTATATATACCAGAGTTTTCTTATCTATTCATCTGTTGAAGGGCATCTAGGTTGGTTCCACAATCTAGCTATTGTGAAATGAGCTTCTATAAACACTGATGTGGCTGCATTACAGTAGTAAGCTGATTTTAAG